>NC_079245.1:1323515-1985273 GCF_028009165.1 Akanthomyces muscarius | reverse complement strand
GCCAAGGGTGAAGAGACGGACACGAAAAGAATTCCGTCCCACATTGAGATGATGGTGAGTCTGGACCATACCATCTTTTTCCACAACCAGGATGCGGTGCGAGCAAACGACTGGATGGTGATGGAAATGGAGACGCCGTGGGCAGGGCAGGACAGAGGGCTGGTTCTGGAGAGAATCTGGACAGCTGATGGGGTTCTCGTCGCGACATGCATTCAAGAGGGCCTGTTTCGGATATCCCAGGATCCGGCGTCACACTTGTGATGGACGTACATACACTGCAAGCTTCATTTACATACGCTTATATAAAAATCTGTCTCACACACCATAAGCTAGCAAACACATATCGTCTACAGCCGCGCCTCAATCTTCTTTTGTGTGTCCGACAGCGCAAACTCGCTCCGCGCAGTGCGACTCCTCACCTTGGCCGCATCTGCCTCTCTGAAGCCCCGCGCCTCCACGGCCGGGTTGTATCCCAGCCAGCTGCTCTTGGCAATTTCTTCATTGCTCACCTCAGCATTCTTCCTGCCGTCGGCGCGCTTATACACCGTCACGACGGTAGCGCCACCAAGGCCCAAGTTGTGCTGCAGCGCGACGTCAATGTCCTTGACGAGGCGGTTGTTGGCCCAGCCGCGCAGCTGCCAGACCAGCTCGGCGCACTGCGCCAGGCCCGTAGCGCCCAGCGGGTGGCCCTTTGAGATGAGTCCGCCCGAGGGGTTGACAACGACGCGGCCGCCGTAGGTGATGTCGCCGCGGCGCACCATCTCGTGGGCCTTGCCGACGCCGCTAAAGCCGATGCTCTCGAGCAGGATGAGCTCGTTGGCCGAGAAGCAGTCGTGCAGCTCGCACACCTTGATGTCGTCGAGTGACGTCTGGGCCTCGCGCAGGGCGGCCGCGACGGCCCGCTGCGTCATGTCGTAGCCGACGAGCTGGATGGAGCTGCGCGAGTAGAGGCTCGCCGAGTCGGTCGTGAGCTGTTGGCCGGCCATGAGCACGGCCTGCGCGCGGAGGTGCGCCGGCCGCGCGTCGAGGAAGCGCTGCGAGACGACGACGGCGGCGCCCGCGCCGTCGCTCGTCGGGCTGCACTGGAGCTTGGTAAGCGGCGGGTAGATCATGGTCGAGTCGAGGACCTCCTGGAGGGAGTACTCCTGGCGGAACTGTGCGTAGGGGTTGCGCTGCGAGTGCTTGTGGCTGATGCGGGCGATTTCAGCAAAGTCTTCTGCCTTGGCTCCGTATCTGGAGGACTCAGTCAGCAATAGGGCTTGTGTGAAATTGGCGGCTCGCCACGGGAAACGAACTTTTCCATGTATTCTCTACCCGCATTGCCAAAGTACTGCGCATTGGGCGGCCCAGGCGCCGGACCGTGCATGTCCTCCATCATCTTGCGGCTCAGCTCCGTCGCCTTGGCGCGGTCCGTCCACTTGTCCTTGATGTGGCCCGGCTCCATCTTCTCGAAGCCAACGACGAGGACGCAGTCGAGGGCGCCGCTCTGGATCATGGTGCGGGCGAGGTAGAGGCCCGCGGAACCCGTGGCGCAGGCGTTGCCCGTGTTGATGATGGGGATGGACGTCATGCCAAACTGGTAAAAGACGCGCTGGCCGCAGGTGGAGTCGCCGAAATTGAAGCCGGCAATGCCCGTCTGGACGTCGTCGTAGTTGATTTGCGCGTCGAGCATGGCCTTGATGCCGGCCTCGTAGCCCAGCTCGGGGTAGTCGCGCAGACCGCGCGGCTTGATGAACTCGGTGAGGCCGACGCCGAGGACGTAGGCGGGCATCTTTTCACGGGCGGCCATATTTGGGCAGTTTGTAAATTGTACAGGATGAAAAATTGGTGAAATGAGAAAGATTGGTGTAAGTGAAGAGATGCCGAGGTGACCCCAGACTTTCTTATAAAAGAATGCGGGGGTGGAGGCTGCCCGGAACTAGCGGCTACACTGGATCGATCCGTTGCCGTGCGCATCAGGGAACTTGCACACTTTGGTGGCCAAGTAGCCTACTACAATACTTGTTGCAGAATCTATGTTATTATTCGGCATATCGATCAGCTGAGAAATATTGTACAAGAAATCACGAAATCGTAAGCTACGGGAATCAAGATTGTAACAAAGACCAAGTATAGATGCCTTTGGTGAAAAAGTGCAGCCGGCACAAACCATTGGCCACCCATTGATGAAGAAATATTGCTGTACCATGTTCTATACAATCATCCTTCTTGTCCGCGATCAAAATCGCATTGGTTAGACCGTGGGTCGTCGCTCGCTATGTCGCCCGTGGGAGTCCCGAGGGCGTCTGGTCAAGTCCGCGGACAACTGTATAGCCGGACCACACCATTGAAGTGGATGTCACTCACCAATATATACAACAGTGCGTTCCGACAGACCACAGATCGATGCCGGTCCGCAAATAGCTTCACTTTCGTCACGGCATATGTCCACCACGTGATCCTATTTGTGCACAGTTGCGCTGCGTGGTGGACCAGACTGCTTCTGTTTCCCCAGGCACGCGCTGTATAGAGTTCACTGGAGAACGAGGCCGTTGCCTGCATCGACCTTTTCTGTCACAGTGATCGAACACCGGAGGTCGGCTGCTGGTCCAAGCTGAACAATAGATAAGGAGCCTCATGGTGCAATATCTCGGCACGAATATTTCGGTGTGAATTCAATTCAGTGATTAAATGCCAAGCATTACTGAGCTTTTATACACGCTGCTTCTAGCTTGCTTCGGTCCCACTGCGCGCTAAGAAACCAACTCGTCAGCCTCTCGTCAACCCATCAGCGGCGTGGGTTGATGCTAAGCGTAACTTTCGGATTATTTGAGATTTCCCTGCATCAATACAAGCAACGGGAAAATTATGACACGCCGCGCTTCGCATCTGATTGCTTGTCAACCCGAAACCCTGCTGACTGGCGAGACAGTCACCTCGTATACTGCCTGGAGGGTTTTAACATGAGACGCTACTCTAGTAGTTTGAATAGAGCTGTATGGCATTGAAGTCGGAAAACATTCGAGTCGTTCACGCTGTGCTTACACTCATCTTTATTTCTTTTCGACTTTAAAAAAAAACATATCGGAATAACAGATGGCAGGAGGTTCCCTTGTCCCCGCCAGTAACTCAACTGCCAAGTAAGACGAGAACCCGCCGCAGGTCGCGAAAAGATATATTCGATAGTCCCTATCCCGATCTTTTTGCCGTCTCATCTTATTGAGCTACAACTAGCCGCGACAGGAACAAACTCTCACTTGGCATTTTGCATGTGTTTAGCGCTGTCTCAGAGCCGGCGACGCCACAGCGGCATGCGATCGCATCTACTCAAGAGTCTATGCACGACAACGGGCATAGAACCGCCGTGCATTTCCTCTCAAGATTGCTCGTGGTCATTTATATCCCCCTCTCTTCATTGGCTCGTATGGTCGTTCCCGAATTGCTTCTGCGGCGCCCACCCGGGTTCCTCGGTGCGCGCTCCCGCGTCCCGCCCGCAACCGGCGCCACGCTCCCGGCTGGCGGCAGAAAAAAAATCCCACATTGTTGGTCGATTCACGTCACCGGAATCCACCACGTGAAAATGAAAAATAAAAGTTCCGGAGCGAATCATCACAAAAGCGGCGCAGCGCTGCTGAAATCCAAGAGTACATATGCGCGGTCCTCTCTTCAAGTCCTCATAGACGACAAAACTTTTCTTCAGGTCAAAACTACAGCCAGGGAGCAGCATCCGCAGCCATGGCGTTTACGATGCACTCCCACTCGGGCCAGTTCTGCAGCCACGCTGTAGACCAGCTCGAGGACATCATCAAGCACGCCATCTCGGTCGGCTTCAAGACGATAGGTCTCACGGAGCACATGCCACGCTACGATGAGCGAGATTTATATCCCGAAGAGGTAAGAAAACTTAAATAAAATTAAAGCTATATATCGCCCTTGCCTCACTCAAAACTCATCATGCGGAGAATGCTGACTGACTCATCCTATATAGCTCAGCGAGGGTCCCCAGGCCGCCCTCGCTGCCATGCCTCGCCGCCACGAGGCATATCTCGCCGAGGCCCAGCGTCTGCAGGCCGCCTACGCCTCGCAGATTCACATCCTCATCGGCTTCGAGTCGGAGTTTATCCGCCCCGAGTTTGGCCCGCTCGTCGCGCAGCTGGCCTCTGCCTCGCCCTGCATCGACTACTTTATCGGCTCGGTGCACCACGTCCACAGCATCCCCATCGACTACGACGCCGCCATGATGGCGGCCGCCGTGGCCGCCTCGTCGCGCACGGGCGACCCGGCGGACGGCACCGAGGAGACGCTGTACGAGGACTACTACGACCTGCAGCACGAGATGCTCACGACGCTGCGGCCGCGCGTCGTCGGCCACTTTGACCTCATTCGGCTGCTGAGCGTCGATCCGGCGAGGGATGTCCGCCAGTGGACGGGCGTATGGGCGCGAGTGGTGAGGAATCTCAAGGTCGCCGCCGAGCAGGGCGCTTGGCTCGAGTGCAATAGCGCTGCGCTGCGCAAGGGCCTTGCGGAGCCGTATCCGTGTCGCAGCATCGCAAAGGTATGTTGAACTGGTGCAAACTCTGGAGCCCTGGTGATTTGAGCGACGACTGACGAGGCATGCACAGGAATGGCTAAAGCTCGGCGGCAAATTCACCCTGTCGGACGACAGCCACGGCGTCAACCACGTCGCCACCAACTACCTGGGCGCCGTCACCTATCTACAGAGCCTTGGCGTCGAGGACGTCTGGACGATCCGGCGACAGCAGCACCCCTGGACACAGGGCGAGGGCCGGGCGACACTTGAAGATGCCGCGGTGCCGCTGGCCACGATCCGCGCGCAGTTCGAGTCTGCAGCGGCGAAACAATAGAGAACTGCTCGCTTCCTCTAACAAACGTACACATAGCAGGGAACACGAGCTTTCAAAAGCACAACGCAAATCCTGTCGCGTCACAGCATGTATATGCAGGAGATGAATTTACAGCGTTGGAAATAGAAAAGACATCCATGAGCGCATTCTTTTAATTGAAAGGGGTTGGCTAAAATAAAAAGTTCGGCAACGGCACCGTTATCAACACCATGAAAAAAAGCATGGGGTATCATACATTAGAATAGACAAGAGTCGACAGAGAAGGAAACATAAAAAGACCAAAGCCGGTCGTTGTAATGAGCAAACGATTCCATAGGGAACCAAGGAATGGATGAATGCAAAACTGGTCCCCGTTGCAACAAAAGCCATGCCAGGCTCTGTCCTAGAACGTCGTGGCTATGTAAGAGCACACTTCAAAATGCAAGAGAGAGGAAAAGAAACAGATTTTGGTCCTAGCACGCTCAAACGGTAGAAATAGCAGATGCCCAAAAGCAGTATAGCTGTTATGCCCTGTGCGGCGTCTCAGGAACCTCCCACAGGGGCTTCGGCTTCGCTTCTTCCTTTGGTCTCACGTCCCCAGCGGCGGCTGCGTCTCCGCCACCACCACTGCTGCTCGGACGCGGCGCAAACGGTATGCCCGAGGTATACTGGAACAGATGCGACGCGCCGGCGGGCTTCTTCTGCTGCTGCGACTGCTTGACGGGGCTCGGCGTCGCGGCGGGCGTGTTGCTGCTGGCCGTCGCCGACGGCGTCGACACGTTGGGCTCCAGCCACTTGAGTGAGTCCTCACGCTTCACGGCGACGGGCGTTGGTCCTTCGGGCTGGTAGCTGATGAACAGGCCGGGGTCCGCCGTTGCGCTGCCGCCACCGACGGGGGTGGTGGCCATCTCGGCTGGCGTTGCTGCCGCCGCCGCCTTTTTCTCGAGCGGCGACGGAGAATCAATCATGGACTGCTGCTCGTCGAGAGGTGTAGAAAGGCCCGACGCGCTGCTGCGGCTTAGAAAGTCGGCGTCGGACGGCGCGAGCTGCGACGGAGGAGACGTCGATGAACCTGCCAGAGCGAGGCCTACGTCGTGAGCGCCTGATGCAGCAGCATCAGCTTCTTGCTTGAGAAGAGCGTTGGCCTCCTTTTGAGACTGCGTAATCAAATTAATCTTAATCTTGCGCATACCCGTCGTGATCTTATCCACGGGGGGCAGCGGTGGCTCCGACGCCGGCGCCGCGGGGAGAGGCGACAGTGGCGGCTGGCTCTTCTGTCTCGGCTTGACGGCCGTCTTGGCCTTACTCGACGGCGTCGCGGCCCGGCGCGCAGCAGCAGTGCGTGGTGTTTTCGGTGTCGTGGTCTCCTTGGGCGTTGCTGCGCCTCTCTGTCGCATCTTCTTCACGTTGAGGTTCGGCGGGGGCGGCCGCGCGAGCTCCTGCTGCATCATAGGGGCGTTGCTCATGCTCGAGTCGGCGCGGCTGCTGCTGCCCGATGTCGGCGGGCGGCTGCTCTGGTCGTTGTACTCTGCGGGCAGCGGCGGAACAGGCACAGCGTCGTCGTCCTTTTCCGGGCTTCGTGATGTTGCCGTCTCGCTCAGACGGCGCGAGCGTCTCCGATTTTGGCCACCAAAGGCCTGCTCGACCTCTGTCGACTTGGCCCTCGCCCCTCTAGACGAAGATCGTTTGCTCGGCGACGCAGGTGTCTTGGCTTCGTCGGTGGGCCACATGCTGCTGCTCTTGGCTTTGCGCTCGCGGAGCGCCATGCGAGACGTCGGTCGTTCTTGCGGCACGGGGGTCGGCGGGATGGGAATGCCTAGCAGGATGGACTGCTTATCTCGTCTAGCGCGTGTTGCCTCCGCATTCAAGTCCTCGGCCTTGCAGCTGTCCACTTGCCGATCGCTCGGGATGAGGATCTTGCTGAGTTCGTGTGCCGCAACCGTCCACGGCACATCAGGTGCGACGGGAGAAGCGGCGCGCGGCCGCTGGATCGTCGACGAGAGCCCAGATAAGCTACGCCGCACCTTGACAGGGTCCATAACTTTCGCGGAGGACGCTTGCGTGGCTGAAAAGTACGTTGGAGGAGTGCCTGCCCGCGGCTTCCTGGGAGGCGATTGCGGATTTGCGACGAGGGATTCGAGCGAGTCCAGATGCTGGCTGGACCACCAACCGGCGTCGTATCGGTGCAGCGAAGGTCCAATAGGCTGCTGAGCGGTGGCGGCTTCTGGCCCTGGCTCAGCAATTGTGCCCAGCTTTTGGCCCATTTCGTAGCCCAGGCCACGGGCAGCCTCCGATGTCTGCGCAGACTGATCGCCAACCAGTCCACTCAGATGACTGAAAACACCAGAGAACAGAGCTCTGTCGCTGTAACCACCTTCCAGGACGCTAATGACACGGCCATCGACGTGGAGGCCTTGTTCGTTGGCAATCTTGACAACGTCTTGGCTGAGTCGGGCGTAGAATTCGGTGGGCACATTGACTTGATGTCTCTGCATGCCTGCGCTCTCCCACTCGCTAGCATCAAAACCGGCCGAAAAGAAGATGGCTGCCTTGGGCTCTTTACCCTCTGCGCGCAGTTTCCGCGCCTGTTCCTTCAAATATGCCCGCGTCTTTTCTAGAATAATAGAGTACTTTGATTCGTAAATGTCCCAAAACTCCTTTTCCGTCTTCCAAGAGTGCAGGTGGACATTCCAGACGCTCTGTCCATGGGCATTGTCAATGCAAAGGGAGGCGTTCTTGACCTTTTCCTCGTCGCCCATCTCGCAAGGGTAGGAGTTAATATCGTGCAAGCTAAAGTATCCGATGGATGTCCTCTTCCACTGCTGAAAGTTCTTGGTCGCGGCATTGGCACGCGCATTGTGCTGCCAAACAATGGCTTGCGATCCGTCGCCGTGGTGGAGGTCAAAGTCGATAATGGCAGCATGTGTGAGTCCGTGTGTGAGCGCGCCATGCATGATTCCTACCAAAACATTGTTCACCCAGCAAAAGCCCGAGGGGTGCGCAGCAGCGCAATGGTGACCAGGCGGTCTCACGGCAACAAACGCACGTCGTGGGGCAGGGCGCGGGCTAAAGATGGCGTCTACACCGTCGCATACGGCGCCAAGAGCACCTTCCATAGCGTTCAAAGACTCAGCGCATAGATATAGGTCGCCTTCATGTAGTGGTTGCGCCGGCCCGTCTCTTTCAATGTTATCGGGCCTTTGAAGCTCTCTGCTACCCAAGGCCAGCTTGGATTCGGCAGTGTCACACATCGTTTTCAGTTCCTCCATCCATTTTGTCCCGTGGACGTTTGTGACCGCAGCTGATGTCAACGGCACATTTCGTGTTGATTTCCGAATACGAAACGGAATCTTAGGGATATCATGGATCTTGGCTTTGGGATGGATAGGGTACGCTCCCTCGTCGTGGCGGTCACCGAGCCGTACATATGCCAGCGATACGCCCAAAACAGCCGCCTTGACTCGTTCGGGCCGTTCGACAATTGTGCTCAGCGCATTGCGCGAGGTTCGAGGTCGGGAGAAGCGGTGGCCGTACACGGCGTCGTGCAGGATAACAATAGTCTCGGACGACAGAGTCGCCTCCGCGCCGTGGTGTATTTGCATTTCGGAGCGGAAGTAGTCAGCAGCTACCGACGCAGCGGTCAGTGGCGGCTTCGGTTCCTCTGCTTGCAGATTGCCGATCGACGGTGACCTGGCAATCTTGGGCGAGATGGTTTGGGTCATGCTTGACCGGCGCGAGGGCGCGCGGCCCGGACCATGGCCGTTGGCGGAGTGCAACGAGTTCATGGAAGCCTTGCGCAGCAAGGTCGGCGTCGTTGGCCGCGACTCTCGTCCGGACGGGCTTCGGGAGGGCATGCGCTGGCCGGGCGATCGGGAGGTGCGTCGGGAGGACGACTGCTGCAACGGGCGAGGCCCCTCGGACAAGCGGCGCGCGCCATTCTTTTGGTCGCCCGCTGTTAGCAGCGACAGCTGGCTGAGGGACTGGGTGAGTTCGCTATCGTCGTCTTTTACGGGGCCGGCGGTTGTGTTGACGGACAGTCGCCGCGGCGGCACGGGGGCTGTGCTCGAGGACGCCATGACCTTGTATAGATGACCATGGGCCTGAAGGGCGGTTTGGTGTCTGAAATAATTGCGAAATCAGAAGAGAAGAGGCAATAGCGATTGGGAGTACAGATCAACGTCCCGTCTGCGTGCAGAGACGGCGGTGGCGGGGTCCAAACGTTGTTGTTTTGCCAAAGTTATTAACCTGCCTGGCCCCTGGGCCCGGGCGTGCGTGGTGTTTGTATTAGTGGGCTGGCTTGTCTAACTGTGCAACAGCCGCCTTGCCTTGGCTGGCTACGGGCTTGCTATTATACTATTTGAAAAGCGGCACTAGCTTGATGTTAAGCTCAACAATTTTTCTCATATTTTTTAGTCCCTTGTCTTGCTCGATAATCTTACCCTACTCAGGCGTTTGTTTCAGCGACGAACCACAGCCAGCGCAGCCTCAAACCAAACAGACACGCCAGGACATCTTTACCAATGATACCAAAACAAAATTATACAAAACCAGTTATATTCATTCTGACCAGAAGCGTCCTATCACGTTTGTAAAAATGGTTGGCCAGTAACCCCAGCTACAAATGCATTATGTGGACCATTGTTATTCCAGAAGCTGTCGATGGCGTGTCACGGCCGCACCAAATGCGCGTTTGGCTAGGCCTTGTGGGTAGGCTTCAAGGTGGCAGATCCTTCGGTGCTAGCTGCCTTACAGCCTTTTAACTCGGGTATATTTATTAGCTTGCCCGTTGCTTTTCCTCTTGGCAGCCTATTATCCCCAGTGATCAGTTTGTCCCACGGGTCGCTTTGTTTTGAGGCGCGACGTCATCTCCTCAGGCGACATGTACACCGTGACACCAGACAAAGGCGTTGACCCGAGAGGCTATAAACAAAAACAAGCACACCCCTGTTTTCCCATGTGAATTAGTTAAATTAAATGTCAATCAACGTCTTCAATTCTATGTGAGCTCATGTGTAATTCAAGTAGCAAATTTACATTTATGACTTGGCGCGAGCCTTGCCACGGCGCACTACATATCAGTGCGACTGTGACACAATACCCCACGATACTGTCCCTACAACCACATGAAAGATTGGCTTTATAATCCCTATGATTCGTAGGTCGAACCTCATGTACAACAATTTGCGGCGACGCAAAATTCTTTTTGATCATACTCAGACTGAGAATAGACACCTAGTATGCTAGAATCGCCTTTCACGTGCACAAAACCTGCTACAGGGTATTATCACAAACACGAACGCTTTTGTCTATCAACGCCTATTCCATGCCCACCACAGTGCCTTCAACCTTTAATCTGCCAGCAAGTCTACATTTACAATCTTTAAGCTCTCCACCGCCCACTCCGGATACTCGCTCTTGCTTGGATAAAGTCCACCAAAGAACTCCCGGATATATGCAGGGAACCTGTCCTCAATAATCGCATCACGCACCTCGCGCATCAGGTTCAGCTGATACCAGACGTTGTGGATGGTGAGCAGATGCGCCGCCACCGTCTCCTTGGACGTGTTGTGGTAAATGTACGCCCTCGTGATGCCCAGGCCGCCCTCGCGACAGCATTCGCACCCGCAGCCCTCCTCGATTGGCCCAAAGTCCTGGCCAAATTTGGCGTTGCGAATGTTGAGCACGCCCTGCTTCGTAATGGCGTTGCCAAACCGCGCCGTCCGCGTCGGCCACACGCAGTCAAACATGTCGGCACCCAGGGCGACGCTGACCACTAAATCCTCAGGATAGCCAATGCCCATGACGTAGCGCGGCTTCAGCTCCGGCAGCTTGGCCGTGCAGGTTTCCACCACGCGGCAAAAGTCGGCCTTGGCCTCGCCTCCGCTGAGACCGCCAATGGCGATGCCCGGCGTATCTCTGGCGACCATTTCCTCGCAGCACTGTTTGCGCAACTCGAGGTCCAGGCCGCCCTGGATAATGCAAAAGAGGTTCTGCGTCTCGGGCTTCTTGTGCGCGGCAATGCATCTGTCGAGCCAGCGCACACTTCTCAGCATGGCCTCTCGCATACGTTCCTTGTCTGGTGATGTCGTGACAATGACGTCGTCCAGCTGCATCATGATGTCGCTGCCAATCGAGTTTTGTAGCGACATGGAGTGCTCTGGTGTAAGTAGCATGGGTGAGCCATCGTGCGGACTCAGAAAGCGAACGCCTTCCTCTGTAATGGTAGCCAGCTTAAGCAGACTGACCATCTGGAATCTGCCCAGTGTTAGTGATTCGAGCACTCGATAGCCGGCATGAATGCACTCACCCGCCACTGTCTGTAAGAATATTATGATTCCATCCCTGGAACTTGTGTGCGCCACCAACAGCATCCAGGACTTCCTGGCCTGGCTTTAGCCCGAGATGATATGTATTATTGAGGCAGAGCCGGCAGCTTGTTTCCTCTAGCTGCTCTGGAGTGATGCCCTTAAGTGACGCCTGAGTGGCAACAGGCATAAATATAGGAAGCTTGACCGGCCCATGAGGTAAAGTAAGAATTGATGCCCTGGCTCTCGTTGTCTATTTTCAGCCTGTTAGTTGGCGCCTGTTTGCTGACACGTGCCCGCATGATACTCACAGAGCAACGCCCAAGCAGCTCAAATTTGAGCGCTGGCGAGGTATATATGCTAGATGCCATCTTGCGGGCTGCCAACATACCCCTTTCCTAACTGTGTGCTTGCAACTGGTGAGAGCCTTGTGCAAGTCGAAAGCTTTTTGCTGGCGCGCCAGATCCTTTGCTGCTGCCAATGAAGCCTTTGGAACGCTCCTGGAGAGAAAAAAAGTTTAGTGGAGTTTGACAGCTTTGTAGCGCTGTAGCTCCCACTGTAACCGCTAAAATACGTCGGCTTGCCCCTGGGCGTCGGCCAAACCACGGCAATTTGGCTCTAGCTGGGCTAGCTTCATCAATTTTCCTTACAGCCAGAACATCATCTAACCTTCGCAAGCTCCAATTACGATCAATTGTCTCGCGCCGAATTGCTCTGCATCGCCCATCTGCGAGGCGGCAGGTAATTCTCACTTGCCATCATGGGCGGACGCGCTGTATCGCCCGGCGGGGCGCTCCTGAGATCATCGCGCATGTTCTCAATGCCCAAGCCCCTGCCAGAACCTCATGCTGGTCTTCAACACATCTCCGACAGGAGCTCCAAGTCCATGACCAAGTCACAGCCGCAGATGCAATCCGTCACCACACCTCTATCATCTCGGCAGAACGGCGATTGGGGCTTCAAGCGCTCTTTCCCGCTCAAGACGACGCTCAACACCTCGACGCCGCTCATCCGCCTCAAGAATATCGACGCCATGGAGAACGTGACGGATTTCGAGTCGGCCGCCGACCACACCCTGTCGCTCGAAAAGTTCCAGGAACTTCGCATTGCCATGTCGATCCCCAAGAAGAGGGCCGAAGCTGGAAGCACCCTCCGCGAAACGCCCGGCAACAAATCCGTTTTCGAAGAGCGCTTCGATGCGACCGACGGCGACCGCGCCGACCACCTCCGCTGGAAGTATGAGGGCCCCTGGCTAGCCAGAATGACAGAGGGCGAGTTCATGCGCTACTTGGACAAGCAGGTTCGCCCGCAGCGCGCTCAATTCCGCGCGCTGCTGAGGAAGGGACTTGCGGAGGACATTACCGCGCGCCAAAACAGCTATGCTATGGAGAAGGGCATTGATGCCCCCCCAGCTGTGGCAGCGGCCGACATTACGGAAGCGCAGTTTACAGAGTATCTACGTGCCCTGCGAAACGACCGAGCCGTCTTGTACGCCATCGTCTCCAAGTTCCTCGACCTTGCGCCCCTTGGTCAGCCCGTTGGCGTTGTCCAGAGCCTCTTCCCGCCTCTTGCCGAAAGCCCCTGGGGCAAGGCTGGCCCGCCTACGACACACCCGTCTGCCGGTATCAGCTACCTGCGGACAGGCTCTGTCATGGAGAACCATCCGGTATACGGCCCTCAGGGTCGCCGCACACCCACGCTGGCTCGCTTGATCAGCCCTCGGTCAATCAATACACCGCCTAGACTCGGTGTTGCTGGCTTTGTAGCCGACCCTCCGCCCGGCGACAATGAATTCAACACCCGCAACCCCAAGGGCAAGGGGGCTTCGAGGCACGCGGCAAACGGCATCGCCAACCTCGACACGACCACGTTCGGTGGTGCCAAGGCTTACATTGAGCCTGTATCGGCTAGCGTCGACCCCAGTGGTCGCGTTCTTCTTGAGCTCAAGGAGGCTGGTGCCGAAGCGCAAGTCATTGCCAAAGAGAACAGCGGCAAGAGCACTGTGTATCATGACGGCCCCATGAAGCGCGATCTGCGCCCGCAAGAGGCCGGCCTGGATGCTGCGGCACAGCGAATGCAGGCCGTGGCAGATGATTTAACGCAGAACAAGCCCTCATACCGGAAATAATGGAGGACTATTGTATATCTAGGGGAGCCGGCGCAATCTCACTTAAATATGTACCAGTAGCATAGAAACCTGAATGCAGAGTTCTAAATCATATTAAAAATAGCCATAGCCTCGGGGAATCATCTCTGATTTCTGCCAGCATCATCTGGTGACAGGCAACTAACAAAACATTCAAGACGAATTCTGAAAAGGCCCTACACTTCTGAGACTACTCGGTATCTGCGAATCTGGAGACACTGGGCTGACTACATTATGTTCAATCAGCTTTCTCCTAGATGCCCCACCTGCTGTGCCAGCACCAGTTTATTGTAGTCGACTTCTCCACGTGATCTGGCAGGTGACCCTTACCGCGAGCCCTAAGCTCCGTTGAAGCCCCACTGATTCCGTTCACCACCAAATTTCCAGATGGTCGAAATTTCGTGAGAGCTGCTTTGAGACGATTCCTGACAACCCACGACAACTTCAATTAACTCCCCCCCCCCCAACAACCACACAAACACCGCCAAAATGGGTCGCGTCCGCACCAAGACCGTCAAGAAGTCCGCCAAGGTCATCATTGAGCGTTACTACCCCCGCCTGACCCTCGACTTCGAGACCAACAAGCGCATCTGCGATGAGATTGCCATCATTGCCTCCAAGCGCCTCCGCAACAAGATTGCCGGCTACACCACCCATCTGATGAAGCGCATTCAGCGTGGTCCAGTCCGCGGCATCTCCTTCAAGCTCCAAGAGGAGGAGCGTGAGCGCAAAGATCAGTACGTCCCCGAGATCTCGGCCCTCGACCCCTCGCTCCAGGAGGGCGGCCTTCTCCAGGTCGACGGCGAGACCAAGGACCTGCTCAAGCACCTCGGCGTAAGTTTTCCAGCAAACCCTCTCCATGGCAATGCCATAAGAGGAAACCATAAACCTAACCTGTTTTCAGTTCGACTCCCTGCCCGTCAACGTCGTCCAGGTCGCTCAGGCCCAGGGCCCCGAGCGCCGCTTCGGCAACCGCCGCAACAACTAAGCGAACCGTTTCATTTGTCGCGTTGGGAAATTCAAAAGCAGGATCACGAACGAGGGAACATTTTGATACACACTTTACATTTTTTGGGTTTTTTGCATGGCCATTTTAGTGCCGCGGATGTTACGACGACTTGGCGTCTCAAGGATCGGTTAGCGAAAGTGCTTAGATCTCACTCAAAGAAAAGATCTTTTCGCCCCCACTAGGTGTCGCTGGACGACGAGGGCCGGGCATTTTCTCGCAAGAGAAAGAGCTTGGTCCCTCGCTGGAAGGCTTGATCGCCATGTCTCCTCTTGTTAGGATGCTCTTTGTGTGCTCGCTGTGCGTGCATGTGAATCTGAAGCTCGATGCTGTCGTGGATTTTTCCAGAGACGAAATGATACGCTACGCAACAAGAAAAAGAAAAAAAGACATTTTCAACCTCGGCAGGCTCGGTCTATTATCATCTCGAACAGTGTCGACAATTGCCTTCAGTGCCGACACATGTCTTTTTCTTCCTCACGGAAACATCATTTGCAATGGGTATCATTCATCTCAAATCGTAAAAGTAAACCGTAAGCTAAGTATACAACTGCCTGCCGACGCAGCATGTCCAATCTCAAGCCAGTGAATCCAAACGCCTATGCCTCATGCCGCATACCCCCACTCATTGATGGGCAGGGTCTCCTCCCAGTCGGGCCCTGTGGCCCTCGACGAGTAAATGATCATCAGCATCGCCAATGCTCAAATTCGACACGTCCGGCATCTGCGTCGTCTCCCTTTCCTTGAGCGTCACGTTGACCCTCTGCTTTTCCCCGGCCGCCACGGTCCCCGGCGGCCGATCTCCCCTCTCGAGCGCCAGCGCCTCAGCGTCCCGGCTCTGGCGCTCCTGCTCCTCAATTTGCAAATTTGCCAGCTGCTGCGTGGCCGCGTCCATGTCGCTGCTGAGCTGCGCCTCCTCGAGCAGGTCGATGCGGACGTCGGGCATGCCGGCGCGCTCCCACGCGGCCGTCTCGCTGAGCTGCACCTTGACGTAGAGGGCGCGGCGGGCGCACGCCGGCGAGCACCACTGCTCGAGGTCCCTGCGCCGCACGATGCCGCTGCGCGTAATTTTCCACTCGCCGCCGCCGGGGCCGTAGTCGCGGTGCGGCCGCGGGCACAGCGTGTACCCGCACAGCCCGTTGACGTGCCGCTCCTCGATGAGGTCGTCGTAGTCGGACGGCTGGAAGAGCCGCACGTGTGTCTTGAAGGCGGCCACGTCGGACGCGGCCGGCGTCGACGCCGTGTGCGAGGCGCCGCGCTCGAGCGGGTACTCGGACAGCAGGATGAGGCTGTCGAGAATCTCGGCCTCCATGTCCTTGCGGTGCTGAATCACCTTGGCGTGCTGGAGGGCAATCTGGCGCGGGTCCGCGGCGCGCTGCGCGGCCGCGGAGTCCTTGAGGATGCCCCGGAGCTCCTTGATCTTGCTTTCCATGTCTGTCTCACGAGTCGCGCGCTGATGCTAGATGTATGCGTTTGCAGAAGGTTTGTAAGTGGCGATGAAAGCTTCCAAAGCTCTTTTGTCGACCCATTTATATGTGGAGGTTCACGGCCGAGTGCGACCCTAACCCTGGTGGTAGCTACCGTAGACGCTCCTCTTTGTTGCACGCAGCATCGTACGGAACAAACTTTGTGGCGGTCCATTACTGACGGCTCAGCGTTCTAGACTCATGCCGTCGAGTTCTGACGCTAGCTCATAAATATATTCGCTGCTCATTGGAGCGCTCTCGACTTAGTGACTAGTGCCCGCTGCGGTCTCACTTAATCAGTTCTCATCTCGTGAATCCCTAAAATCTTGGGCTTGTCCGAAACCCCGAATACTGTTCGGAACTCTCTGAGCCTTGGCTGGAATTCGGTGGCGCTGTCATCCTGGCGCGACCAAGGCAGGTCGAGCACCACATGTGGCGGCCCTACCACCAGTGTAAGTCGCGTCAGTAAGAAGAACTGGATTGCCCAAGTAGAGACCAAGAACATACTAACGCATATCAATTTACCGAAATTCTGTGTGAAGGATTGAATTTTACTTCATGGCAACTGTTTCCATATTTTTGTTCCTGATTTCTGTTCTTGTCTTGTAGCCGGCCGGGACAGGTGCGCCACGTTCCGCAAGCAGCTACTACAAAGGTTAATTCTCCCTGGCAAAAACGGCTGGACGGAATGTGTAATTTGGTTGATACTTGGTTGATTTAAATAGAAACAATGCGGTACCCCCATGTGTGGAGCGCTGATCATTGCTAGACATATTTGTGCGTTACCGAGACTAAATTTACCGCGCCTCTGTTGCTGCTGTCGATCGAACGACGCAGACAGGAGCGCGATGTGTTGCATTGTGTACGCTGCCGCACTGGCTCTCGCGAGTACTATAGTACAGGCGGAAAACTTGCCGGTTGTGATAGAAACAGTCACTGTCCTGCGATCGTGGGAGTCTCGGCCTATTGTCGATGGGGGCTGCTTTTGCATCGTGGAGGGTTCTGGCCAAGGCAAGGGTACACGACTGCACCACAATGGGAACCCAAGAGCTAACACTTTGGGAACAAGAAGATATTTTTAAAGGGCCCTCAATTGATACCTTTGCGGAAAGCGAGACAGGACAACCACCCCCTTCGTCGACTGACAGTGAACCGCACCAGATCTACTCTACAATGACGACCCACAAGACAGTAACAGTGCCCGGCAGAACAACACTTACAATATACGATTACGAAACAATCCCATTTGTTACTTTGATAACTCAAGGGTCCCACGATGCAGTAGTGCCCCACGGTCCGGAGAGTCGGGCAAGTCCACTGACAGCCAATCCTGAAAGCAAGTCCGCATCGAGGTCCCCTCCGTCACAGGCCCCGTCGCAGGACGCAAAATCGGGCAAGACAAGCTCGGAGGGAGGCATAAACATGGGGAAGTCGGGGACCACCAGCACTGAGAGTGCTGCTGGCCTGCAGACGCGGACCATCACCAGCGCAGCTACTCCGCAGTCATCCTTCAGGACGACAATGACCGTAGTGACCGTGAGCTCATCGTCCAAACAAAAAGACCACAGTGCGCCAGACACATCGTCCAATTCTACACGAGCTTCTCCGACGGATGATTCCTCTACGAGTACGAGCTCAACGGCTGCAGCGCCTTTAAGCTCGCCGCCATCTACCTCCGAGGCCAGCACTACACCTTTCCCAGATAGCTCAACATTGCCAGAGTCTCCCAGTGCGCCGGAAACGTCAAAATTGACGACGACAGAACCTGGCACCTCTGAAACACCGATTTCGAGCTACACAAGCCCGTTAGGCTCGTCAGATACCTCGAGCACACCGTCCGTCTCGAACCCATTGGCAATTTCAAACACCTCAAGCTTCCCCAATACCTCAGACACATGGACTACATCGCAAAGCCCAAGCTCCTTGAATATCTCGAGCGTTTCGAGTACACAAGCTACCTCAAGTACATCAAGTGTCTTAAGGACCTCAAGTCTCTCAAATACGTTAGCCACTTCAAGCGCTACAGCTACCTCAAGCACAATGGGTACCTCAAGTGCGGCGGCAACTTCAAGTACATCAAGTACCTCAGGCACTTCAGACTTCTCAATCACACAAATTAGCTCAAGCACGCCGACCTTTACAAGCGAATCGAGTACTTCAAGCACCCCGGAGCTTACCAGCACGCCAACTATATCGAGCACAACCCCTGCCTCAAGCACCTCAACTACCACAAGTACATCGGGTGCCTCAAATACCTCGGACTTTCCGAGCACATCAAATATCTCAAGCAAATCAAGTTCCGCAAGTCCGCAAAGTACCTCAAGCACTTCAGATGTACCGGACACCTCCACCAGCTCGAGCACACCGGTTGCATCGAGTACGTTGACCACCGCAAGTATATCAAGTGAATTGGGCATGTCGGCTATCTCATGCACTTCAACTGTGTCGAGAACATTAAATGTCATGCACATGTCGTTTGTCTTAAGTACGTCTACCTTCTTCTTAGGCAATTCAACGTCTTTGAGCACGCCGACCCCCTCAAGCACTCCTATTACCACAAGTATATCGAGTGTTTCAAGCACGTCGGAATTGCCGAGCACAACTTCTTTTGACATGCCGATTTCCTCAAGCACTTCAACTAAGACCAGCACGTCAACTGAGTCTCGCACGTCAACTATCTTATGTGCATCGACTGTCTCGCGCACATCGGCTCTCTCACGCAGGACAGTTGTCTTGAGCACGTCAACTTTCTTATTGGGCACGTTGACGGAGAATTTGACAACTGCTAGCCAAACGCCAAGCACGTCGAATCCTGGCAGCGAAGTAACCTCAATGCCATTTCCAACGACAAACCTACCTATAATCACGTCAGATTCCAGTAGCGACACGACCTCGACGTCCTCATCAGCAAGCACATCTACACCTACCACAAGCTCAGAAGTGTCCGATTCGAACAGCGAAACCAGCTCAACGTCTTCGTTAGCAACAAGTACATCTACAAGCACATCGGACTCCAGCACCGAAATAAATTTGGCACCGTCTTCAACGAGTACACCTACGACTACCACAAGCTCAACCACTTCAGAGTCCAGTTTGCCAGATGTCAGCACGACAGAGTCTAGCACGACAGACTCTAGCAGCGAAGGAAGCTCAGTGTCGCCTCCATCGACAGCCACACCTATAGACATCACAAGTTCAAGCACACCTGAATCTACCACAACGGCTTCGCCAACGTCCGACTCCAGCACGTCCAACTCCAGCACATCGGATCCCAGCACGTCAGACTCTACTGTCGAAATGACTATGACGCCGTCCTCGACAACAACTGCATCTACATCTCCCACGGACTCAAGCACGCCCGATTCCAGCGAGCAAAATTCTACGAGTGAAATGACTTCAGCGCCGTCGTTAACAACAACAACCATACCTATTAAAGCCACGTCGGATTCTGGCAGCGACACAGGGACTGTGACACCGTCGCCGACGACAACTACATCCATAATCACCACACCAGATTCCACCACACCAGATTCTACCAGCGAAGAACCGACTGTAACGCCATCATCGACAACAATCACAGCCACGACTAGCGCGTCGGATTCCAACACGTCGGATCCCAGCACGTCAAGTTCTAAGAGTGAGGAGATGACTACAACGCCATCCTCAGCAACAAGCACATCTATGGCTACCACGAGTTCAAGCACGCCGGAGTCCAGCAGCGAGGAAATGACAAAAACGCTGTCCACATCCACAAGCTCATCCATGACCACCGCGAGTTCAAGCACTTCGGACTCGAGCACATCCGATTCGAGTAGCGAAGCCACGTCGACGCCGTCTTCAACAATTGGTACATCAGCTGAAACTTCAAATTCTGGGTCGTCGACAACAAGTGATTCGACCTGTACCTCGACCTTGACCAGAAGCTCCAGTACCATCACAACCACTGTGACACTCGAGACTCTCGTTTTCGTCATGACGCCAAGCTCAGCAGCAAGTTCCATCACAAACACTGCGACAATTGCACTTTGATCATAAAGCGGAGCCTATCCGTGAGCTCGCGACGGCCACGATGCCAGCAACTGCGGCCTCGTCTCGACCGCGGTGCTCCGGTGCTTAGTAGGTTGCTCGGCAATCTGCATAAGAACTCTATTCAGTAGCTATATAAAGCACATATTGCATCTATCTTTTCACATCTCTTTCCACTGTCTCATTTGCAACGAGGACATCTAGACAGCCTACATCTACAGCCTACATCTTTGAGCTACGCTTAGCGGGGTGATCGGCTTCCCACCTTTCAACAAGGGCGCTCGTAATGTTAACCTTCTCGGCCATGCCTTTGTAGAAGCTGCGCCAACCGTCACTGTACTTGGTAATGTCGGTCGGGCGACCGGTTTTGGCGTCAATGTATGTGACATGGCCCTTTGTCTCAGCGACAATGGCCTGCTGCTGCAGCGAAAAAATGGCTGTGTGGGCGTAAGCCCGGTTGGGCTCAATTCCAAGCTGGCGACTAGCAACAATGAGCTAAGTAAATGTTAGTTGAGGTAATTTGGAAGCGAGGATAAGATCAAACTTACTGTATCGGGATGCTTCACTTGTCTCTTGAAGCGAATCTCGTATCCGCCAAGAACCGGGATAACGCCCTTCCCACTCAGCATGTCGCGGTACTCTTGCTCGGTGAGATAGGCGCCGTAAAATTCCATGATTCTCTGCCAGCAAATACCAAAGTAGTGCTGGTACTGAGAGTGCATGACGTGCCCAAAAGGATCCTGATCTTCCGCCCAGGTGACTCCACGCTCAACCATGGTGACGGGGTCGAATCCCATGGCCTCGAGCGTCTCCAGTGCCTTTTTGCGCAACGGAGCATAAGGGTCGGCAACTTCGGTGGAAATTGGTACTCCGGGCGCACCGCTGCGCGTATATGGGGAGAAATATTGCGTCGCCTTTAGAGGCTTGGAATGCGACGTTCTCGGTAGCTTCTCCATGTCTGGGTTATATGGTGGTCGACAGAGAATGAGTAGATAAGGGGGGTGAAAGAGAAGGCTGATAGACCCAGGAAGAAATTGCGACTCTACGATTTTGCTGTTGATCTCGGGAAATGGACAGATTGTTTTTACGGCACGCGCATCTTTCGGGGTGGCGGCGCAGCGTGGAACTGTGCTGGGTACTACTAGATCAGGCAATCGCCGACCTCGGAAAGGGGAAAACGGGGGAAGAGAAATAAATAAACAAATTTTCAGAATTCGCTGTCTTGGCCAACTTGCGTGCTGCTAGTTTATTAGATGCCGCAGTCGATCGTGTCAATGCAACTGTTGATTAGAAAATAGTGGCGGACCTACAAGTTAGTGACAGGTCGTAGAGGTGATGCGACGTCAGCAAACGGGCGAAGGCGCAACAGTAGAAGTCACAGCTTTCGTTGAAAAGGAGCCTAGTCTAATTACTGTAGGATACAAGAGAACTGAAGGCGAATTTTTCCTTTGTTTTTGTCAATGTGAGTTCCTCGTTGGCAATTTGCAGTACCTAATTGCGTACATAATAATGTGGCTACGGTAAGTAAATGGGACCGGTGTTGCTGACCTCGGATCCCTTCAACTTGCTTTTTTTTGTACAGCAAACTTACTTGGTATAAACAGCTGGTCATATTTTCAGTAAAGTGGTAAAGTAAAGATAATGACCTGCGCATTGCGTCGTGCCTTCTGCCTTTTGCTTGTTGTCAGTGTCAAGCTACAAGATGCCAGGCTGGTGCTCGACGGAATGTTGTCATATAGACATTACGCTTCTGACCAGCGCAATAATGATATATGATTCTGTTTGACCACATATCGATAACCGAACGAGATAGAGTGTATCTGGCTGATAATCTAGTTGACACACTTGATCTCTTTCTCCCGCATAGTATGGCTGCACGTGATACAGCGTGCGAGGAACAGCAATGCATTATTAATTATATCGTCTATGGAAAGTCGAAAGTGCCATTCAAAGCAATTGCCAAGAGTGACCGCAGCTTCTCCACTTCTGTGAGGGGATTTCAGGTGATACTACGTGAAGCTGAAGTCCGACTGGCCGAAGAATCTGCACGATGCAATGCAGGGTGGCACTGCTTCCCAAGAAGTCTGGACCAGGTTCCATGTACTCAGCCGTCGTCAGCTGCATGCAATACTCTCAGTTCTAACGGGCAACAGGTCAGCCGTAATGAGGATTAGGAAAGATCTTTAACGAACAAGAACTGCCGGAGAGAGATGCTGTGTAACGTAGTAGCTGAGGGAGGGTATTTCCCGAGACCAAGCCACTGAGCATATAAATGATGACCATTTCCTCTATACCCCCGAGAAAGAGTCTGATTATATCCCCCAAGATTTTTTAAGTTTCGAAATCACAATAAGAGCCAAGATGCGCTTCTTCACTGTTCTTGCCACACTTTGCGCCGCTGCCTCTGCGGCCCCAGCCACAGCTGTATGAACAATACACTTCCCATCTCTCCAATGACTAGCAAAACTATGAGAAACTACATCATCGAATACTGACAATGGCCTCAGGAGGCACAAGCCAAGCTCATCACCGAGCTCTGGCGCGCATACAGCGGCACCGCGCGTGATCACTTTTACACCACCGACTACAATGAGTACAACAATGCCGTCACCAACCTAGGCTACACGGCCGAGGGCGTCGCGGCGCGCATCTACTCCCGCCAGGTAGAGCAGAGCGTGCCCCTGTACCGCACCTGGTCCCCCGGCGCGTCGGACCACTTCTACACCACGTCGGCCGCCGAGCGCGACAACGCCGTCCAGCACCTCGGGTACCAGGACGAGGGCATCACCGGCTTCGTCTACAAGGCGGACAGCAGAGGCGACACCGTCGCGTTCTACCGTGCCTACAGCGGTGGGCAGCGCGATCATTTCTACACTGTCAACGCTGCGGAGATGGAGAATGCGGTCCGAAAGCTGGGCTACACCTACGAGGGCGTCGCCGCGTATGTGTTTGAGCCTTGAAAAAAATGTCCTCCAAGATTCGGAGACATTTCAATCGCTTTATCGCCTTGACATCAATGGTTCTATTGACTGGACGAGTTATAGCGCGGGGAATCTGTCCGCCGTTGACCATGTCGATTACGTATTGTTTAGTTCAGCTATTTTTGTCTTACGATAATTGCATACATATCAATCTATATTCCCATGCTGGGCTACAAAATTAAGTTGCAAAGGATCCTGTGCAGACCGCTAATGCAAGCCCTACGCCTGCGGGGTATATCGAATGGTTCACGATGCGGGCAGCTCAACGGTCGGCAAGGGTCTGGAACGGCCTATTCCATGGCAATACTACCTGCACTTGTTATATTGCATTGTGTGTACTTAACAAAGCATATAGCAAGCTACGCAAATAATGATGCCCCCAAAAGAGGGACGCTGGCTTACAGAGGGCAATGCAGTCAATGTCAAAACAGGAATGCCACGAATGTGCCACAAGAACTCGGGATCTTTCAGCACAACCTTGTCCATAGCGTCTTATATTGTGCTAGAAGATCTGCTCCAACGCACTGTAATCTGACAGTGGAGTTTATTGTAATGATGGATCCTGTAAACTTTACAGGCGGACTAGGCCATTGTTGAAAATATTGTTCGGATCTTGCTCCTTCTTGATTTGGCGCATAAGTTCCAAGTTATCGCCATAGATACCCTCGAGGCTGAGATGTTCGGGATGAGTAAAAGGCAGATATGTAAACTTTGCGGCAGCATCGACCTTGGCCAGCTCATTTCTGGCTTCCTGGGCCCAGCTCACCATTGCTTGCTCGACTTCGTCCGATCCAGCAATGTCCACTATACCCAAAATGTCAATAGAGACGTGCGGGGTGCCATAGGGTATGACTGAAGCGGGCGCAGCACTGGCACACGTCGGGCTGTCTGCCCGCACGATGTGCAGTGAGAAGCCACCGTTACCTGCAGCAGGAATCTTGGCCGCCTGCGCAGCCAAGACAGAGATGGCCTGCGAGGAGAGTTGCGTGATAGAGGCGCTGTGGCAGTTGCCGCGGATGTGTTGTCGAATCATCTTGGTAAGGTTGCGCAGAATGTTTAGCATGGTCGTCGTCTGAATGGGCGGCCCGGGCAGGCGAGGAGCAAAGGCACCAATCTTGTCTGCCCATGCGCGTGACTCATCAGAGGCCGGGCCGTTCCAGATGTAAGATAACGCGAATACTACACCAGCATTCGGGAAAGGCATGATGATGGGTAGCACGCAGAGGTTGCTGGGCAGACCATCTTTGGCTAATTCGTTGTATGCTGTCAAGACGGTTGTGACAGTCTTCTCGAGGTCTGATGATTCGAAAAGGAAAACTCCCGATTGAATCTATAAGGAGCACATTAGTGACCGTATACTGGCGTCAACCTGGCGCCCGTGCCGCCTGAATCCAGTACTTACGCCATCCAGCGGGTAAACTTTTACGGTCAATTCGACAACAATGCCAAAGAAACCAGCACCACCACGAATCGCTTTTAGCAGGCGATCGTCCGCCTGAATGAGCTTCCCTTCGCCATTGACAACCTTTGCGCCGACAATTTGGTGGGCGCCGATACCATACTGCGAGTCTAGCGGGCCGTAGCCACCACCCATGCTCCATCCAGCGAAGCCGACCGTGGCGCCAGTGCCAGTGACGGCCTGGAGACCCTGCGGCTCCAGCTCGGCCAGGAGCTGCTCGCTGGTGAGGCCTGCGCCGACCGTGGCTGTTTTCTTGTCCGCCGCGACCGCGACGTTTTTGAGCGACCGCAGGTCAATGAGAACGGCGCCGGGCTTGGTGTAGCGCTTGTACATGTCGTGGCCGCCGCCGCGGACGGCTATTTGCTTGCCCGTCGCGATGCACTCCTGCACAATGGTCTGCACCTGTTCAGCCGAGTCGGGCACGGCCACGACGCTGGGGTTGGCGCTCTCCTTGACGCCAGTGTAGCTGTTGCACAGCTCGCTAAAGCTCGCGTCGGCCGGCGCGACCAGGCGCACGTCCTTGGCGCCGAGTGAAACGAAGAGTTCAGCCATTTTCTTGTTCGTTCGGGGTTGTTGAGGTGTAGCTTGGTGATGGAATGCCGCGGGCAATCGATACATATGTACAGATACTGACCGCGAAATCAAGGAAGGCACGGATGTGACTCTGACAACGCACGCGGTCGCCCGGCTGCACCTTGGGCGCATAGCGAGCTGTGTGGCACTAGCCGGAAGATTTGATTCGTCACCAAAGTGCCTAGGCAGGCCGGATAGAGGCAGATCTACGAGAGGGTGAAATCATTGTACAACGACAAAGGGTCCTGGTTGGGGTATAAGATGTTTGTATTACTGGCATCACATAATCACAGCATGCTACCCTAGTAGCTCCTGCCGGAACCCTGCGAGACACCCGCCAATTTGGGAAAACACTCACTAGATCTGATATGAAAAACTCAGCTAGCTTGGAGAAAACGCCACGAGAGGTGACGAACTGAAGATTGATACACCAGATCCGAGACAGCAACAGACTGAATCTCATCAAAAGCAAGGGTCTCTGCCATCGTGTACCAGTAAGGGAGCAGAGCTTCCGCCCATGAGGGGTAGAACAGCCCGGTCAACGCCACCCCGCATCTCGCCGATCGTAAAAGGGGTACGCCATCATGACTTCTGCACCTCTGCCAAGTTGAGTGGCGGCCCGTGTCTTATTTTGCCAGCTGAGACAACCACAACTCTAGCCATTGCTGAAGGAATCATAGCACTTGCGAGCATGGGAGCCCTGGTAAACATAATAAAGGCACGCGGGAAGCGCATTGTCGAGGGCCTGGATGGACAAAGGAGAACGTGCGATGACGGACTGCCGCTAGTTACGTATGATGTGGGTGGCGCCCCCTGATAAGAGACATGGAGCTGAATTCTGGTTCAAGAAACCAAAAGAATTGCACGGCTCTTGCACGGGATCACGAACACCATTTTATTGACCGGGGACAACGAGACATTATGTAAAGAAAAAACGCGAGCTGCTCGCTTGGTTGGCTTGATGGCAATCCTGAGCATGGCATTAACCTTTGTTGAGAGCAGATCGGCGCTGGCCATCTATGGCCGATAAATTAGCCTGGAGAGTCACATCGACAGCACAACCTCATCTGGTCTCGCCTCGTCATAACGCCCGCAAGTCAGTGCTACGCGATTCGATAATAAAGCCCAGCTGCAAGTAGCCTTCCAATTGCTACGCCAGGTTTCGTTCGGTGCAGCAGCCTTATGCCGAGCCAATAGACTACCATCTCTCGGGCGGTCGGCAGGGAAGGCGAATTTATGCAGCTGCGACGATCATGAGCGACTCGGTCAATGCATAGATGGACTGTGCAGTCGGTCCTTGGCATGCCAACCGCCTAGTTACCCCATCGTGCCCATGTGCCAATCCACAACTCTCGACGAAGTACAGAATGCTGCGATGTTGCGCAATCCAACCAGTCTTACATGACCATGCTCGTGAGTCGTCGGTTCTCAACTGCGTTGACAATTGCCGGTACCTTGCAAGCATTGTTTGCCTGACAACTCCTCAGCGAAACTTGAAAGCTTCATCAGGCTACTTCCTAAACTGGCAGCTGTTTTTGTGCCCTAGCGTCTGGCCAGCCACTCACGAAACAGCCGACGGAGTAGCTTATTTACAACGACCGAACCTCCTACTGGTTCGGGCTACGGCAACGCACCAACACTTGTGGGGGATTCCACCAAGAGCTTCTCCTGGCCGTGCCACCTTCTCTTTGTCTACTCCGCCGCCCGTACTGCGCGAGAGAACACTGAGTTGGCCCGTAAGCACCCGCCGAGCCGCTTATCGAATACGCCGAAACTCCTCCTCAGCATCATCAGAGGGGTCCACTTGGAGGAAAGAGCTGGATTCTTGTGACGGATTCCTGCTGAGAAATCTCATGATGCAGCGCCCGACCTTCCAGATCAAGGCTGCCCATTGGTCTTCCGGGTTGCGACCGGTGCGGCGGTGCTACGATATCCACCTTGCAGATCTCTCTTTTGACCTACCCAAATGATCGCCAACTGCCGTGATAGGCTAGGCACTCGGCCGTTGAGGCGTATTACAGGGCAGCAGTGTACGCTGGGACCAAATGACTCGGCCTCTGTGATGCCATCTATGCCAGGAACTTGAGCCAAGATGCCAAGAAGCGCCTCTCTTGGTCACTACAAATAGCTTGAGATCTCCCGCCTCTTGGCAATCTAGGCATCTTGGCATCGCTCCTACTCACCCTTCCTCTTTTCTTCTCAATACTCCTCCACCTTCATCATGAAGACCGCTGGTACTTTCGTTGCTCTGGCCGCCGCCGCTGGCACTGCCGCCGCCGCTCCCAGTGAGGGCACTGGCCTCAAGTTCAGCATCCCCGCGCACAAGAACCCAATTCAGCGAAACCCTATTGCCGATGCGCACTACGCGCTCCGCAAGTTTGCCACCCCGGAGACCATTGAGAAGATCGAGGCCGACCTTCTCGCCCGCCGCGAGGCTATTCTCCTCGGCCAGCGTGACGAGAACACCACTGTCGGCGCCAACCCCCACGGCCAAGACGGTGTTGATACCTCTTACCTCTGCGAGGTCAGCATCGGCACCCCTCCCCAGAAGCTGATGCTCGACTTCGACACTGGCTCCAGCGACCTGTGGGTGTTCAGCACCGACACACAGACATCGGAGACCAACGGCCAGACCCTGTACAAGCCCGCCAAGTCGAGCTCTTCCAAGCTCCTGCAGGGCTTCAAGTGGGCCATCGGTTACGGCGACAAGAGCAACAGCAAGGGCGTTGTCTACCAAGACGTCGTCAAGATTGGCACCGCCAGCGTCAACAACCAGGCTGTTGAGTCTGCCACGGATGTCTCTTCCCAGTTCACCAATGACTCTGACAGCTCTGGCCTGCTCGGCCTGGCCTACGACAAGGGTAACACTGTCAAGCCCACGCAGCAGAAGACATGGTTCTCCAACATCAAGAGCAGACTGGCCCAGCCGCTCTTCACCGCTCGCCTGAAGCACCAGGAGGTGGGCTCCTACAACTTTGGTTACATCGACCAGTCCCAGTACACTGGCGACATCTCGTACACCCCTGCGTTCACTGACGCTCTCGGCCACCGTCTGTTCAATGCTACCGGCTACGCCGTCGCTGACGCTGAGCTCAACGACCGTGTCATCACTGGTACCGCCGACACTGGTACCTCCATTGTCTACCTCCCTACCGACGTCGCTTCCGACTACTGGAGCAACGTTGACGGCGCTCAGAAGCAGCAGGTTGCTGAAGGCCAGTACCTCTGGGTCTTTGACTGCAACACCAGTCTCCCTACCTTTTCATTCGGTGTCGGCTCGGGCCGCATCACCATCCACAGCGACAACATCAACTTTGCTTCTGAGCAGGGCAGCTGCATCGGTGGTCTCGGTGGTATTGATGGTGCCCTGGCCATCTTTGGTGACGTTGCCATGAAGTCTGGCTTCGTTGTCTACGATGACGGCAACAACCAGCTTGGCTGGGCTGAGGGTGCTTAAATAATAAAAAATGTATATTCTAGTGTAAAATCAAAATTTATCATCATGGACATGGTACCAAATTTTGCAGTTCAAATTGTTCCTTATGCCGACTGGCGCAGACTCGGTTGTGTGCCACGAACCAGGGCTGTTAAGAGTCTTGTACCAATAATATAGAGCGTATATTTCTCATTCAACTATGATGCAATAACCAGATTTCGGCTTTCTGGATCTGACCGGTACTAGCTTCCAGTCATAGGTTACTAGCTAGAGATGAAAGCTATGCAAGTAAGGTTATCGTGACAAAAGGGTCATGTCTTGGAAGCAATTCTCCTATTTTCTACTCGTTCAGATATACGAACGATTAGATAAAAAATTATACTGGCCTTCTCTTTGATTCAGAAATTCAACATATACAGGGCTTCGTGTCGTGGCTGACAGTTGAACGCCTACCTGCACTAACTGGGCCATCCGACCAGTGGCGCACCAGTGAGGATGATCTCTCGCACCTTTGCACTCCTTTATCTCCACTAGAATAGCAATAAACACTTCTTTTGAAGTCATCAAGTCTTTCTTATATCCAGCGCAATTCAAGGCCGCGTCGCAATGGAACAATTCAAATCAGAGCTCGCCTATGTGACAAGCCCCGCCAACGGGGTGTTGCTAAAAGCTTTCGCCATTGGTCATTGACAGCGACGGTGAGATTAGGCGCGATAACTAATGATCTCGCGGAAGCGCAGATAGGACACAAGCAAGAAAAAGAAAGTGTGCTGATGGGGTAATTCGCTGCGGGGAACTTTCTGTATCGACATGCCGCGGGACGCCAGTTCCTGGACAGCCAGACACCACGGGACCCAGACTGCACCATCTCTCTCTATTCAGCCGGAAAGCTCTTCACCAATATCGCGGCGCTGCAGCTGGTGGACTAAGGTACTTTGGCTCTTGACGAGCCGATGAACACGTACATTCCCGAGATTGACAAGTGTCTGCTTGTGCAGGAAGTAGCCAGCCTGTTCACGCCGCAGCTGGAGCCAGGCAGCCGTGCACATCAGTCATTGCTGGAGGGGAATACAAACTACGGCTTCTTGCTACCGTTGAAGGAGTCTGTATCGCACGAGGTATCCTGGACGCTGCCTCCGCCGCCGACGGTCAATTGGACTGTGGCCGGTGTGCTTCTCAAGTCGACGATATCATTCCAGATTCGGGTATCCTCAAGGGAACGGCGTCCTTTGAAGGGCTCGATGAACCGTGAAAAGGGGCGCATGAGGCTGTTTGGTAATCAGCTCATACCGGTCTACGGATGTCAAGGCGCATAACCCGGTGACGCGATTCATGCACGACGCGTGGAAGACGTTTGGGTAAATGCGCTCGTGGTAGAAGTGCAGGCTCTGGCCAACGCTCACGCGTGTCGAAAATATTTCCCTCAATAGGCATTGTTTTTGTCATAAATGTAGCAGTTTAGCAACGGCTTCTTTTCTTCTGTCGTGCTGGGGTATCCCATGTCTTTCTCGCTGACAAGCTGGTGGCTGCTAAATACTATTTAGAACGAGCTGCAGGTGATGAAGCGCGATTGGTCTAAATATTCGGAACCTCAATAATACCTGTTATTTCATGGGGGAGCCGCAGGCTATCTGCAGCAGACTTGAAACCAGAACATATAGAGTCATCGGTTTCAATAATGCTGGTGAAGTTAAACTATTAGAACATAGATTCACGCACTTTAGCATTATCCTTGTCGTTAACGAGGTTTAACGCCCCTGTTCTTTATGCATTTGCCGACTACAATCAAGTCTAGGTTAGGGAACAGCACCGCCACAGCGCCACGGCATCGTCACATATGTGGCACAACTAAACAATAGGATATGTACATAGGCTGGCCGATCGTGGTGGCTGCACTGGCTGGTAGCTTCCCCCGCTACTGTGCCATGGTTTCAGCGCTTCCAGGTGATTTTCGGCCCTGTGCTGCTCGGCTGCCTGAAGGCACAATTTTAACAAAGAAATGACCGCCGGACTAGGCTTAAATAGCACCAGACTGCGCCCATCGCAGCGGCGGTTTGGCCTGGCACAGGCGTGGGGCTCCCGCCTGGCCCCGCCTGGAGCTTCAGTGGCTGAGGCATCACCGCCTTCCCTCGCTGACGTCGCCGCCTCCACATCCACAACAAGCTCCCGGAACTGGCTGAGCCTCCTCATCTTGGCCATCGCCGCAGTCCGCGCCTTTCTGACCCCATCACCGGACCTGCCTCGAGCTGCTCGTTGCTCCTCCGCGATCTCCTCTCGCAGCAGAACCCTCACTACGCCGATAATTCAGCTATACACCCGCCTCGTCCTGTCCTCGTCGCCGCAGGTTTGCCCGCTCCCAGGCAGCCTTGCCCCACCTCCACCCGACTCAACCCCTAGGACAGGCCAACAAACATCTCAACCGACCTGCCCGTCGTGCAGCTGGAGGACAGGCCACTGCGTCTTGTGAGACATCTCCCTCACAATGGCTGCTCCCTTCCGAGTCAAGGCTCTTTTCGAGTACACCTCACCTCATGAGGACGACCTCAACTTCCCCATTGGCCAGGTCATAGCCGTCACCGACGAGGAAGACCCCGAGTGGTACGGTGGCGAATACGTCGACGAAGACGGAGTCAAGAAGGAAGGCATCTTTCCCCGCAACTTTGTTGAAAAATTCGAGCCTACGCCACCTCCCCGTCCTACGCGCACACGAACAAAAAAGGCCGACGATGCCCCAGTCCAGCAACAGCCCGAGTCCGAGCAGCCAGCGCCGGCGCCGGCACCCATCGCCACCCCGCGTACGCTAGCGGCTCCCCCTCCTGCCCCCAAGGACGAGCCAGAGCCCGAACATGAACAAGAAGTAGAGGCGACGAAATCACCAGAACCAAGGTCGCCAACAGTGCCGGCACCGGTTCCTTCGGCTGCGGCGGCCATGCAACCAAAGGGACCTGCGACAAAGACCGAGCAGCCTCCCAAGCCTGCTCCGCGCGAAGAACCAGCAGCAGCTCCAGCCCCGGTCCCGAAGCCGAAGCCTTCCGGACCTCCGCCCGTCGCGGAAAAGCCCAGTTCGTTCAAAGACCGCATTGCTGCTTTCAACAAACCCGCAGCAGCACCCGTGGCTCCTTTCAAGCCTGGCAGTCTCGGCGGCTCCAGCTTCATCAAGAAACCATTCGTTCCCCCGCCTCCAAGCCGCGACGCCTACGTTCCTATCCCGCGGGAGCAGGCGACTCAGAAGATCTACCGCAGATCCGAGGATCCGGAAATCAGAGAGCAGGAGACCCAGAATCAAGAGCAGGCCGAAAAGGCTGGGCTGTTTCCGGCCGAAACGAAACAGGAAGTTGCTGATGAGGAAGAAGAGCAACCCAAGCCAACCAGTTTGAAGGAGCGCATTGCTTTACTCGCCAAGCAGCAACAGGAACAGGCTCAGCGACATGCAGATGCCGCCGCCAAGAGGGAAAAACCAAAGAAACCAGTCAAGAAGAAGCCGGAAGTCCCAGTGGCCGAGCCCACGGAGGACGCTGATGATGCCGATTTTGTGCCGCTTGAAAGAAAAGATACCGAGACCACAATTGGCCGTACATCCCTCGAGGAGCAAGCGCCGGCCCAAGCGCCGCCACCACCAAGACGCAAAGCATCTCGGGGCCCCGCTGCCGAATCTCCGCATGATGGCAATGAGGCAGACATGTCTGGAGCTGGCGATACTACAGAAGGCCAAGATGATACATCGGAGCGCGAGGATGTGGAAGAAGAGCCTCACCGCCGTGCACCAGAAGTCGCCCCTACTTCCCCCAGTCTGAGCCGCGTTCCTACAGCGAGAGACGATATACGCAAGGTCGCCGCGGAACCGCAAGGCGAGGATGAAGGAGAAGAGGAGGCGGAGGAGGAGGAGGAAGAGGATGTGGATCCCGAAGTCCGCCGAAAAGAAGAGCTCCGTGCCAGAATGGCTAAAATGAGTGGTGGCATGGGCTTCCACGGCATGTTTGGAGCTCCAATGCCCCCTGGTGGTGGTGGTGGCCTGCCTAAGAGAAGCAAACCGGAGCAGGCTCTTAAAGAAGACACGGAGAGCCGCGCAGATGATTCACAGCGTTCTGCACCTCCGGTTCCCACCCCTATGGCTCTGCCTGGCCTGGGAGGGCCGAGAAAATCCCAGGAGCGTGAAACTGAACAGGAGGAAGACGATAAGCCGGCGCCCAGCCTACCATCGCCACCACCTGTCCCCAGGAGGGCGCCAGCCGTCCCTGATACAGATGATGCTGATGCCGAGCAAGACGAGAGCGACGACCGCGACATCACCCCAGGACCTGCCTCTCGTTCAGAGGCACCTCGCGGTCCTCCTCCAGTTCCTGGTGGCCGCCCTGCGCCACCACCTGTTCCTTCAGAGCGTGAGTACCTACGCCTTCTAAAGCTGGTCTGTTTTGCTAACCTTTTTTGTAGCACCACGGCCGCCCGTTCCAGCCCCTGCACCTGACATTAAGTCTCCGACTGAAGGGTCTGAATCAGACGATGAGCTGTCCGCTGGAAGGGATCAATCGGACGCTGCGTTAGCACAATCACCGCGACTGCCAGTGAGATCGCCACCCTTATCTCCGCGCTATGAGGAGCCCCCGTCTGCGAATAAGAGAAACAGCCGACCGCCTCCTCCTATACCAGGTGTTGCGCCAATGCTTCCCCCTGCTACAGGCCGGCCTCCTCCACCACCGCCGCCGGGCGTTCTTAGTCGCCAGTCAACTGCAGATGTCCCAATGCCACCACCCAGACCTGTACTGGCGGGAGAGGAAGCCGGTGAGGAGAGTACGGAGTATGAGGGCGACTACGACACGGATATTGCGTCATCAGCTCCTCACAAGGATGCATTGAAAGCTCATGCTCGTGATTCTAGTGTGGACGACAGCTTATTGCAGTCTCCCACGACTGAGATCCCTCAAAGCCGCCCTCCTCCTATTCCGCCGAATTCACCGCCTCGCGCTGTTCCACCACCAGTCCCCCCGGTTGCCCCGGTGGAGAACAAGCGACGATCGGTTGATGCACCGCGAGCAGCTCCGCCGCCGCCGCCGCCGGCTGCAGGCCCATCCTCGGAGGATTATGACCCGCATAATTACGCGTCCCCTACGATAGGAGCAGGGTCAAGTAAAACCCCCAAGATTGAGGAGGAAGCATACTTTGCAGATACTGCCGCCTCACCCGTTGCGACCCCCACCACTGAGCGACGCCCACTGCCGCCAGCTGGCGCAAGAACTGGCGGCCGGCAATCCATGGAAGGTACACGCACAAGTACCAGTAACAGACGCTCCATGGATCTTCACAGACCGTCTTTTGAACCCGGATTCATTGCCAACGACGTCGACCTCGGCGTACAAAGTGGTTGGTGGAAGCAGGCCAACCAGCTGCCACCTGTGCTGCAGGGTCGCCGCGATATCTTCTTTGAATCAGAGGAATCAACGACGAATAACCAAGGGGTGAAGACGATCATTACCCGAGAAATTTTTATTCTATACCAGGATTACTCGCAGACCGTCATTACTGTCCATTTCGACCCTTATGACCCTGCCGACGTTGAGCTAGACCAGAAGCACGAAGGCCCTCCCCGCACATTGCGCCAAGACGAGATGGAAGATTTCCACGACCGCTTCGGTCGCCACATTCTCGAAGCCGCGTCCGCCAAGAAGGACGCCGTCGTTGGTGACGGCTCGCCGCAAGGTCTAATTCTCGAATTGCTCCGTCCCTTGAAAGGTGCCCTTTGGCCCGTCGGCACCCGTGCATACGGCGCCCTTGTCTACGCCAACATGGCCAATGCCTCGACGCAGCAGCACGACGTCATTCGCCCCGGCGATATTGTGTCATTCCGCAACAGCAAGTTCCAGGGCAAGCACGGCGCCATGCATGCCAAGTACAGCGCCGAGGTGGGCAAGCCGGACCACGTCGCCATCGTGGCCGAGTGGGACGGCACTAAGAAGAAGCTGCGCGCCTGGGAGCAAGGTCGCGAGAACAAAAAGGTCAAGATGGAGAGCTACAAGCTGGACGATCTGCGCAGCGGCGAGGTCAAGGTGTGGCGCGTCGTGGCGCGCAACTGGGTGGGATGGAACAGCCAGCCTTAGTGGAGCTGGATGGGCAGCGGACAGGCGGGCACCACGGAGAGGCCACCATATTTGCAAGTTTTGTTGTAATGAAATTCACTTTTTTTTTGTTCTCTTCTCTGATTTCAATGTTTGTTTCTTCTGCGTGTGTAAAGAGCTCTGTGTGGTTGCCTGATGGTGGTGTCAGCGTGAGAATCGATATGTATCGGGAAGCATTTACTCCAGCGCATCGAACTGTGAATAGCCTTTTTAACACTCTGTCGTTATAACTAATATGCAGCGATATGCATCTTAACCAGCCTCTCTTTTCTGACTCCTGAGTAGTTAAATATCATAAATAAGCGTGGTCATGTTCTTCATTAATCTATCCGTAGTTTCTGCGCATATCCTCCTTCTCTTCTTCTTCTAGCTACCAAACTTCAGCTGCATCAGCAATCTATTTAGCCCACCCACCCTCTCTGGTCGATATGCCTCTCCCGGCGCCCAATCGTCCATCTGCGCCACCGCCGCCGCCTCGGTCGCCGCCAGCGGCGCGTCGCCATCCCACGCCTGCAGGAACCCTTCGTCCACGCTGAGGGCCTCGAGCGCGGCCACGACGTCCTCGATGCCACCGCGCACGCTGCGCTCCACGGCTCGCAGCTGCTGCAGGACCTGCGCCTCCTCGGCCTCGAGGTTGGCCGAGGCGTCGACAACGCCGGCGTCCGTCTCGAGGTCGATGGACGTGAAGATGCTGTGGAGGCGGTGGACGTGCGTGACGAGGTGGTCAATGTGCACGAGAAGCGCGTAGAGAGGACGTGTGTAGTCTTCCTGCGTGAGGAGGAGACGGTGTACGAGCGTGTCAAGGTAGACGGTGTGTCCGGTGGCGAGCGTTTGCTGGTCGTGCCGGGCTTTGCGAGGGGCAGCAGCGGCAGCGCAGGAAGAACTTGTGGTGGGACGAGTTGGAGGAGGGGTGGGCTGGACTAAAGCGTCGTCGTCGTCGTCGTCGCTTATATCCATTTCGTCGGCTGGTGCGACAGGGTCCTGCGTGTTGTTATCGTGCTTGGTCTCGCCGGTGAGCCAGGCTTGGAAACCACGCCACAGCCCCGCGACGACCTGCGTCTGGAAGTACGCCTCCGTCTCGCCGAGGAAGAAGATGGCGGCGCTGGCCGTCGTCCACGTGCCGCGCAGGACGCGCGCGCGGGCCGACCACCGCTGCCGCAGCTCCTGTGCGTACTCTGTCGCGCCCCGCGGCCCGGGGTAGTGGCGCCGCAGCGACGTCAACTTCCACAGGTCGGTGAGGCGGATGTGCGCGCGGCGGAGCGCAATGAGGTAGGCGTTGACGCAGCTATAGAGCTGCATGTCGGACGGGGAGATGACCATATCGACGGCCGGCGGCAGCTGCATCGCGAGCGTGACGGGCACGGAGAAGAGCAGGCTGCCAAAGGGCAAGCCGGCGAGCCGCGCGACGGCGGCCTCGCTCAGGCCTGGACGAGCGGTAACGGAGATGTCGGGTCGGGACTTGACGAGCTGGAGGCGGAGCGAGTCGCGCGCACGGTCGAGTAGCTCGTCGCCGTCGCCGTCCTCGACAGACTGCTCAAATGAGGATAGTGACGCCCATGTCCGGGCCAGCGCCGCTGACACCTCGCCGCTCTTGACCGTGACGTTTTGGACGCTCGCGGCTTCGCGCGCGAGGTTGCCGGCTCGTCGCCAACGGCGGCGGATGCGCTCGTCGGCTTCTTGCGTCAACGCCATGGCAAACTCGCCGCGGCCGAGCAGGAAGAATTCGCGGAGGAGCTGCATGGTCGACATGACTTCCGACAGTGGTAATATCTCCTCTAGAATATCCTGCGATAGCGACTGCCGGATGTCGCGTATCGTACCGGTAAAACTCGCCGAGCTGAGCGGCGATTTTAGGTCGACCAGGGCCTGCAGTTTGGCCGCTGTGTTATGGAAACCGCTTGCCGTCGAGAGTGTCGTGCTACGTGCGCGAATCTGGTTCAGGGACCTGCCGATGAACAGCATCGACTTTGCCGTCGCTGGCGTGACAAAGGCCGGGAGCAGGCCCGCGACGCTCACGTAGTCCCCGTCTTCGCTGCTGCGGATGAAAAAGTCCTCGCCGCCGGTCGCGCTCGGCAGGCGGCCGTAAAAGATCCACGCCGAGACCTGCCGAAGCCAGGCCGTTTCCGCCGCGGCGACCAGCGTCAGCGCCGTCTCTTCGACGTCGCGGTAGCCGCTCTGCAGTTCGGCGCGCAGGCGATCGATGGCGCGCGCGCCCCAGCACAGCCGCCCGCTGGCGTCCTTGGCCTCGACAAATTGCACTACCTCCCAGAGCCACTCGAGACGACGCGTCCAAGGCTGGAACATGCCCATGACGGCCGTCAGCGGCACAATGTTGTAGGCGCCCACAAGGTCCGGGTCCTGCCGCAGGATGCCCGCCTCCACCTCAAGCACCGTGCGACGGAGCGCGGCGAGGTGTACTGACTGAATGGCGGTGGCGATGGCGCGGCAGACGGTCGACGGGTGGGAAGAGGTGATGCGCGCAGAGTGCTTGATGAGCTTGATGTGCAGGTCGGAGAGGTGCGCGGCCGAGGCGAGTAGTTGCCGCTCAGACGGCGAGAGGGCAAAGGAGGATGAGGTGGTGTCGGAGATCGCGGCTGTGAGCAGCGGGGAGGGGTGCCCCGAGAGGGAGAGCAGGATTTCGTGAAGCATTTTTATCTAATATCTGTGTCTCTGTTAGAAAAATCCACGGCGAGAGTGCTTTGGTGGACTTCAAAGTACAAATGTTGTCGGTAGCCCTCATATGATTAGGATGCCGTTTGGCGGGGCAGATCAGGAACCACGCCGACGCAGCAGAGGACGAGGCGCAGCTGCGCGGCAGATTTCGGCGCGCATCAACGGTGCGGTACAGGCTCGGGTTGCTTAAATTTGCTAATTGTACTTGTGAATGCTGTTTCTTGAACCTTGTGATCTAGCTGCCGAAATAGTGTCAAGGTGAGGTTGGGAGACGCGACGCGCCGACAAGCTGCCCCGCGGCTACACGTGATGACTGACGGAGCCGTGTTTTGCAGAATTCACGACAACGACATATTAAATAAATTTAACGGTCAATAATATTTATTTTCATATGTCTGAATCGTATCTCATACTTTTTTTTTTTGTGATATTTTGTTTGTGGTCAATATGCGTACCCAGATGACCGAACAATTGATTAGCTACCCCGGCGGGGGTGGCTTCCTCGTAATTATTTCGATGGCTTCTTGCCCTTGGAGTCACCATAAGCAGCAGATGCTGCCGGTTTGCCGGACCCATTGCCTCCAGATACCGTGGCACCGTCACCACCGCCGACATAGACCTTGCCGCCATCCTTGACCTGGCCGACAAGCATGCCCTTGGCAACGCTCTTGAGAATGGCGCGTCTCGAAACACCAGTGACGTCGATGTAGACAAGACCGACATTCTTGAACCCGCCTCCAATATTCTTCGCAGCTTCGCCCGCATCAGGACCCCAGCGGTGGCCAACCACTGTGGAGACGCTCGTGGTTGTACTGCCGAGTAGCGTTTTGCCGGCCTGTTCGGCGCCGTCGACAATCGTGTTGAAGGCCATGAGGCTCTTGTTGAGGATGCCTGGTTTGTAGCTCTCAACGAGATTGCCGTCCTTGTCGTAGCCACGGGCGTTGCCGTCCTTGCGACGGATGTTGGAGGCGAGGTTCTGCGTGACCTTGCTGATGGAGCCGACGGTGGAGGAGGAGAGGCCGGCGGCCTTGCTTGAGAACTGATTGATGCGGCGAATACGCTCCTGCGTGGCGGGCGTAAAGGTAACGGGGTTGGAAACGGGCTCTGTCTTGTGTGTAAAGCTGTCGGCTTGGCCCTGCAGCATCTTGCCGACATAGTCGGAGGTTGTGATGAGGAGTCGCGAGGCGCGGGTAGCACCGCTTACAAGTGTCGACTTCTTATAGGCGGGGTGGACAGAGTCCTCAATATAGTCATACTCGGCGGGCTCGACGGAAATATTATGGGAGCCATCCTCGGGGAGGGTGATTTCGACAGGGTCTGGGATGGCGTGTTAGTGATTTTCTGCTCATCCAGACATGAAGATTGTAGTGGACTTACCCTTGTTACCAGGACGAACACCGCTGTCTTCGACAACCTTGAAGCCTTCGCTCAGCTCACCAATGACACTGCCATCCTCCTCATCGACCAGCACAATTCTGCCACCAACATGCGAGCTGGCGCTGCCTTGGACGTATGCCTCGCCGGCCTCGAAGCTAGCGGGGTTGTATGGTGGCGGAGCCTCGCCAGCGGCCTCTTTGGCCTTGGCCTCGGCCGCCTTGGAGCGAGGAGGTCGGGGAGGAGGGGCACGCTCGAGAAAAGCGGTGCACTGGGCCAGAATGGTTTCAAAAGTATCGACGTCCTCCTGGATACCAGGGCGACTGTTGGGGGCAGGAAACTCGAGGCGCGTAAAGGCGCCGCTGCCGGGGCCTAGGTCCCAGCGGGGGATCAGATAGCTGCTAGGCGGCTGGTGATAAATCTGCGTCGTCGCGGGCATGGGGAGGTCGAGCTCGGGCGGGAGGTGAAGGTGTAGATAGAAGTCTTCCTCGCCATTGCCGCTGGCAAGACCAGAAGGGTCGGCGAAGCCAGACGAGGTCGGCACCATGAGGAGCGACAGTGTTTGCGGGCCCGAGGGCGTGAGGGACTGCTCGTCGCCATTGGCAATGTGATAAGCCTTGACACCACCCACGGCGTAAAGCAGCTTCGGATCCTGAATGACGTCGTCGCAAACGGTTAGTTGCTTAGAGAAGCCGGGGAAAGTATTTGTCGTCGCACGGCGGAGGGACTTACATTGTGTCCAGAAGACATGGTGGAAGTAAGGCAACCGCGACGAACCGTACCAACAAGAGCAGACTGTGTTGCAAGTTAAGAAAAAGAAATTAACGTGGCGCTGAAGTTATGTCAAGAAAGAAAAAAAGGGAACAGCAGAGAGCGGACGGGTCAAAGACGAATGGACCGGATTGGTCTAGCAAGCGCCAGAGTTTCAGACCCCGCGGGACAGATGTTATGTGAGGCCTCTTTGGAAATAACGGCAACGTCATTCATTGGTGGCGCGTTTTCCCTGCTGCAGCCCACTGAATGAGGGGTAACAAGCCCACCAACCCGCCAAAGGCCAAGGGGGAAAGCAGTTCAGCGGGACAGGCGCGCTAAAATTTAAGCATTACACAGGGACCACCGCTGCTTTTAGTGGACTTGATGCCCTGTAAGTTCCTCTCGAACCTGCAGAAACACGGGCCGGTACTGTATCAGTACCTACATACCTAGATGGATACAGATACGATTCTCTGTGCAGTAGATATCCCAGATCCCTAAACTGTCACCATCTTCTTCTTCCCCCTTCCTTTCCTAGCCTCTTTCTTTTTAATGTAATTACCCGTTTATATAGAATCGATACCGCATCAATTTTTTTGGTGGGGGCCAACTCTTTGCCTCTTTTTTTCTTTTTTCTCTCTTCTTCCATAACTTGATTTCCGACTACCTAACGTTGGATCCTCATTATGGATTTAGAACAATTTATCCAAGCACGGCAGAACGGCACCCGCAGACCGCGATCGCCATCCCAGCGCACCCCAGAATCTTCGAGGCATCTCAACACTGCGGATATTATCGAGGAAAGAATGCAAAATGACGGCCATCGCTCATGGGGGTTCGTAATCTATCGCACCACCTATGCAAACGATGAAGACTGGGCGCGGTGTTTGAGCCGCATTCATGAGGCAACTCAAGATTGCTTTGAGTTTTATAATGGACGAGACGTGCTAGACCTTAGAAAAAGCACTATTATGGACAAGGTCCAGATTTTTGATGGAATCGACTCACATGCTATACGAGATCACTTTCGCCAATGGGTTGCTGATAACCTTGTTGAAGAGCAAGGTGAACGGTCCCAAACTACGTCTTATCTATCACCCCGGTATCGATTTACAATTCAGATTGATACCGAAGCACTTAGATCCATTGTCAACCAGCCTGACCTGACCTATCTTATGTTGCCTGTGGATCAGAGAGGATGGCTGAAATTAATTGATGCGGGCTGGCGTGCAGGACGTTGGTCTGCAGACGAAGGTTTTGAGGCCATCGAAGGGAGTACACAGGAGGACGTTGGGTGGATGAAGCAACCTTGGTCAGACGTACACGGAGACCTTTACGCTCGCTGCTACGACCGTAATTTCTGGCCTGTATCCTATGTGCGCCCTCCAGCTCTTCCTCATCAAGCAGAATGACCATTACTATAAGCTTAATGATGATTTGTTTTGTTTTAGTCTATTTTGAGTTGTGAATCTTTTATTTTTATTTCTGTAAATGATTTTACGTACAGCTAGAATTGAAGGACTAATTGGCTGTCGCATCGGATAGCACCATTTACCAGGTTCTCAGCCCCGGGCTCACCGATTTCTTTGCTGCCAGTTGGTTGACACGCAGCAGGGTTACAATTACATTGCAAGTCTCTGCCAGGGTATAAGAAGAGGACCCTCCTTTATATATTGTCGCAGTAGTTCAGATTGACAGCAGTACGTGCGGATACCGGCATTCTGCTTCAACCTAATGTATGTGTTTCATGCGTTGCACCTGTTTATACACGGTGCCTCTAACAACTAAGTAAGGCAAAACTTGACTCTATTACCTTACCTGGTTGATGGGTCTCTTTTTTTTACTTAGTTTACTTAGGTACAAGGCCTTGCTTTACTTGCTTAGTTGGCTTTGCCTGATTACTTGACGAATTCGGTCGGTTGCCACCCTCTCCGAACTAAACTACACTCATATACTAGAGCAGAGAGGGCGGCAGCACTGTTGGAACAACCTGGTTCGCTACTTTACGCGGAAGAAATGTACTCTTTTTTTGGTGTTTGGACAGAAATGCAGAATCATGCCATTGCTCGTCAAAACAGCTATTACAGATCACATGCTGTTGAGCTAGTCGGTGATGCCCGGCACGCAGTTCGTCTACAGTGAAATATCATCTCCAAATCGACCTTGGACACTGTAGACGCCGCTTTGCCCCTGGCCGACGTTTGGTCCTCTGCTGTCCTTGAATGCTCATAGCCGGGTTGCATGAGCTCGCAGAACATTTTGCATCGCCCTCTGAGATGGTTCGTTGCATGCAAACACCAATAGCGGCGCAGGGGGGCAAATAGCAGCGCTTCTTCTGTGTGCAAAGAAACAGTGTAAGCAAAGACATCAGCCAAGACAGAATCGAAATGCGAAACGTCGAAGTGAGATGATGATGGCAAGGCCTCGTTGCTGTGTTGGAGCACCCCATCGACTCCTTCATGAACTTGTGCGCTTCATCGGCAACCACTACTCGCCCGACATCAGAGTCTTGCTCCAGAAATAGACTCAGGCAGATGTTGAAGAGCTAGCAAGCAGTCACGTCTGTTATGCGAGGACATGATGAATCAAACAAATGTGATTTGCCCAGGCTGATTCTCGGGGATGAGTGAGGAAAAGATCAAGCGGTTGTGGACGCACACAATGGATCATCTTACCTTGGAATCCAGATATCATCAGTGCTTTTGACAGTCAGTCTAGATTTCCCGCTCTTGGGGCGTTCGCCGGTATTGGAAGTAAGCTTCGTCTAGGTGATTTGCAGCGGCGCCATGAAGCTCTCAAGTGCGTCGAGCCGTTGTTGCAAAGAACCCAAGTGCGGGCCAAATCAAGCCTTCGTCCATAAGCCGTAGTTTGAACTTATTATGGTCGAGCCCGTCTTCACCCGAGTCTCGTTGCTAGAGGCGCATGTCACGCAAGATACGCGTTGCAGTGTGCATGTACAGTGGCCAGTGATCGTCATTCTACAACTATCACCTGGTGTTTCCATCTTCGTTGGCCCGATGACGGGCCGCTAGGTCAATTGCTAGTTTTCTGTTTGTATGTCTTCTATTAGTTCCCTAATTCGGCTTTCGCATTCACGCGTTTGTTCTTTACGGATGAGAGTGTAGTAACGCACGGTCTTTTACGTAAATGCTGAGGGGGCTGTAATGAGAAGTACGATGAGACCTCTAATAAAATGGCAAAAGTTAAGATGCCTATAAAAGAAATGAGCTTTAAATAGTGTACAAATACTGGTATACACAATAATACAACAAAAAGTTACATGACCCGTTCCCTGTAGACCGCCCAAAGGCCTACACCCTAGGCCTCTCGCTTCTTGGCCTCCTCTATCGCCTCCTCATCCACCATGATCGTCTCGACATCGTCCGCCGGCTTGCTTGCCAGCGGCGAGCGCATCTGATTCTCCATCAGCCTGTTGAATTCGCTGTCCTTGTCCGCCGACAGCTCCCTGTAGTTGCCCATCTCGGCGACCTCGCCATCGGCGTTGAGCACGATCAGCAGGTCCGCCTTTTCAATCGTCGAGAGGCGGTGCGCGATGGAGATGGTCGTCATGTTGCCCTCGAAGAGGCGGCCGAGCGCCTGGTTGACGAGCGTCTCCGACTCGGCGTCGAGCGCCGACGTGGCCTCGTCGAGGATCAGGATGTCGGGCCGCTTGAGCACCGCGCGCGCAATCGCCACGCGCTGCTTCTGCCCGCCCGAGAGCTGCGACCCGCGCGAGCCGACCTGCGTGTCAAGCCCCTTGGGCAGGTTGGCGATGAAGGTGCAGTTGGCCACGGCGGCGGCGTGCTGGATCTCGGCCTCGGTGGCGCCGGGCACGCCGTAGGCAATGTTCTCGGCAATCGTGCCCGAGAAGAGCACGGGCTCCTGCGCCACGACGCCAATCCGCCGGCGGAGCGACTTGACGCTCATCTGGGAGATTTCCTGGTCGTCAATGGTGATGGTGCCGGCGACGGGGTCGTAGAAGCGCTGGAGCAGTGTGCCGATGGTGGACTTGCCGCGGCCCGAGGGTCCGACGATGCAGGCGTTGCTGCCAGAGGGTATCTCAAAGTTGAGCCCGTTGAAAATCTTGGCGTCTGGCCGCGTCGGGTACGCGAAATGCACGTTGGTGAACTTGACGGCGCCTTGCGCAGACTCGATGCGCGTACCGCCGCTTTGTGGAATCCGTGGCTTTTTGTCTGACAACTCAAAGAGACGCTGAGCTGCTCCAGAGCCACGCATGATTTCTGTATACGTGTAGAAGAAATCCATCATACCCGTGCCGGCAAACATGGCGTACATGACAAAGGCCGTCAGGTCGCCGGTCGTCATGGCTCCAGACTGGATGAAGCTGTTGCCGACTGTGAGCATGATTAGGAACGAGATGTTGCCCGCCCAGAGTGTGGATGTGTAGAACGTCGACGTCACGATGCCTTCCCGTTTCCGCAGCGCGAAAATCTTGCGAATCTGATTATTATATCGATGCACTTCTTGGCGCTCTCCAACAAAAGCTTGGCTGGTTTTGACATTGCCAAGTCTCTCCTCTGCAATTTTAGTCAAGGTTCCGAGATTCGTTTGCACGCGCTTGGTAATCTTTTCCACAAAGCGTCCATAGATTAGTGATCCCACAGCCATCGGCGGCAATATCACCAGCATTAGCATTGTGAGCTTCGCGCTGGTCCACAGCATGATGGAAATTCCTGCAATGGTGTTGAACGTAGATCGCAAGGCATATGTGACGCTAGTAGTCACCGAGTCGCCCACGATGTTGACATCCGACCCCAGTCTGGAGATCAAGTCGCCAACGGGGTTGACATCGAAGAACTCGGCATCCTGCGTGTATGTGCGGCGGTACAGGCGCGAGCGCATTTTGGCAACGACACGCTCGCCAATGATGCGCATCATGATGTTGCGCGTAAATGAAGCGGCCGAGCCGACTGTGAGCACCGTGCCCATGCCGAGGATGAACTGGGTGAGGGTAAAGGAGTGGCCGGCGACCTCGACAACGCCGGCCTTGCCAGCGGCATCGATGATGCGGCCCACGGCGTACGGAATGGTCATGGTAATCGTCGCCGAGACGGCGAGAAAGGCAGTTGCGATACCCAGCGGCTTGGCTTCGGGCCGCGCGATGCTCAGGAGGCGCAAGAGCCCGCCGGTGGAATTATCCGCCTCGGGCTCATTTTTAGAGAGCGATGCGGCGTGCTTTGGTTGAGTGTCAGGCGTTTTCGTCTCGGTTCCATCAAGCGCGGCATCGTCTTCGATGTCGTCTTTCTTGGCGACCTTGCTGTCGCTCTTTTTCGCGGCGGCTTGCCCTTGGCGTGCTGAGCTGCTAAACGATTTCGACAGCGCTGATGCGGCGCGAGGCGCGGCGCTGATGCGCGCAGCCACCACAGAGCATCCGATGCGACCGAGCGATGATGAATACGAATCCGCTGTAGAATTGGCCTGGATGTGACGCTTTTGATGCGATTGGGCGCCTGTGCTTGAGCTGATTGATCTAGTCGCCGCCCGGGAGGAGTGCGATTGCTGCAGCACAATCCTACCTTGCTGGCGCGCAACCGACACTGTCCATGGTAAAAGGCTGGACATGATGCTATGAGATGATATGAGTGAATCTACCGTATCATCTTGAGTCGGAGACGTAGACAGACACAGGAGTGAGTGTTTTGCGAGAGTCCAAGGACTTGCGACGCCCGGAGTGGAAACCCGTAATTCAACTTTTTTGCGCAGCACTCGTAGGCTGCATGCCTATTTTTTGAGGCTTCAGGAAAGTCATTTCGGGCGATTCCGCAGCACAACCCAACACACTGAGTGACTCAGCATCTTGATCCAAGAGCTGAAAAGAATTACTGACTTTTTTCACCGATCGAAATTAATGATAAGGCTTGTTGGGCTCCTCGGGCTCGTGGACGCATTCTCGGAGCTAGCTGGGGACCTTGCCTGCCTTTGCCATTGGACCATCTCCTTCATTTTTGAGATACATTTCGATGTCAAGCAGGGGTAAAGATGGGGATTAACCGAGTCACGACAGACCATGGAGCGCATCTTGATCGCACGATGAGTGCTGAAAAAGCAGTACAAGCCAATCATTGCTAATGAGCTATAAGCAGCGACTGTAGCCCAACGTGAGTGGCCATGGCAATTCATTTACACGCTGTGAAAATTGAATAACACGGCTGCTTACCTACTCAGAATAACAAAACTGCCCTATTTGATATTCTTCCATGTATCGCTACCTGCAAGCAGAGGGGTAGCTATGGCACGTGCCCACCTGCAGTCAGCCATCTAGTTACCTTGCGCATGATTGTCCACTCAGCCTTAAGGCCTTCGGCAGAGTCCCCATACACTGCGCAAGACCAACGATTGCAAGCTATCATCGAAACTGCGAACAACTCCAGTGTAAACATGGGTCCTTGGAACAGAGTCACTCGCTAACAAACGCCCTATATTACGCCATTCGGCAAAGTAAACCTCCCTTGGCTTGAAGATGAACGACGCGCACGAAAGATAAATCTACCAGTATCATCTAGGCAATGAAAACGCTAACAGAGCGAAATCCTATGGTCGATACGGATTTAGTACGTGTCAGAGACCTTGCTGTTCAGTATGTCGGCTTTGGCTGCACTGGTGACCGGCAACTTATAGACTGCGTGTACGGTGTCGAACTCACTTTACTCCAGGTGATCGAGGAATGGTTAGAAGGAAAATATGTAGAGGCCATATTTTGGTTGAACGGAACGGGCCGCGAGTGCGGCTCTTTCGCCCGTACAGTCGCCCATAATGCAAGTAAAAAGGGCATTCTCGGTGCCCGACCTTGGCTGCATGTTTCGCAGTCCTGAGTACCTGGTAAGTGCTCTTACAAATCTTGTATTGGCATTTGAAATTGAAGATTTCTAAAGTAGAAAGACGCTCGGTTGAAATTGTCTGACATTGGTTCCCGAGATCAACCAAGGTTTGATCCATGGCGAAGGCAGTGGGCTCGCCCCTGGGAGCTGCCTTTTTTGCAAGAGCCGTGATATAGAGAGTCACTGTCTGCGACTCCATGTTTCCGGCCATTTTCCCGTGCCAGAAACGTAGAAAGTATGCGCTGAGCTAATCACCTTGCTCGCAAAATCGACAAAGGTCAGATTTCTGATTACAAGACCGAAAGGCAGTCAGGGGATCCATGATTATATGGTGACAAAATCGAAGACAAATTTATCGAAGTGGTGAGGCTTTTCTCTGTGGCTTGCGTGCTGTTGCGGCGTAGATGCTATTGTTCATGATGGGTAGTATTTCTCTAGAAAGAAGTCAAGTCTCGCTCGGAGCACCGAAACTTGCGATGCTTCGTTGATGAAACAGATAATCGATAATCGCACCATGTCAAATAGCTCCTCTAAATGTAAATGAAAGAATAGATTTGAAGACATGTCACCTTTATTAAGATGCTCATATAAAGCTGTATTCACTGACTAACGCTACGCATCCATAAATACTAGGGTGGCCAAGTTGCTCCCCAGCCCCAAGGATGGAACTTATGTACGCCTAGCACGGGCCACACTGATTTTCGTCTGCACAGTTTATCGCAGTGAGCGACTCACTTCTTTTTGTTACAGGAAATATATAAGATCTCTACACTAATTACCAGATATGAATTCATGATTGGAGGTGATTTTCATCTGCCTTGGACGGCTCAGCTTCATGCACTTCTGCGCTGTCCACTAACCTGCGGCGACGATATTTGCGAGCCAAGTAAGACAGTCCAGCGCTCCAGAAAATCAGCGCAATCGAACATCCAATCATTGCCCACATGCCGCGCTGAAATTTGAAGCTCATCAGCAAATCACGAATTGTGTGAGCACGGGAGAGACTAATACTTACAATGAACCACGGCGCCCGCGAGGCACCGTAAAAGATGAGAATCCACCACGCATTCACAGCATTGTTTCCCAGATTCATACCAGCCAAGACCACGCCTCGGAAGACGGATTGTTCAAAGCGCATGGCATCGTTGCACCATGCGAAAAAGGTTGCCTGGCACGCGTACACCGATCCGGCCCAGTAATACGCAGCAAACACCACGGAGGTGGACGAGGGACTGGTCGGGCTCCTTGATGCCACCAAAATCATGACGGATGTTGCAATGCCCGTGATGCCGATCCAGTAGCCGACGAGATAGCGCTTACCACCGAGAAAATCCGTCAGCGTGGCCCAGAACAGTGTCGACACGATGCCGACTGCGGGCACGCCGGTTGGGTAGTCGTTGAGTTGCGCCTTGGAGTATTTATTGACCGGGTGGTTCTGCATGTACAACGCCAGAAGCGCGTTGCTGCTAAACGACTCGGTCTCGCCCGCAATGACCCAGAGCATCACGAACCCCCACCAGTACCACGAGGTGAGGACTTTTTTGACAAAGGCCAGTGTCATCGGGGACTGCTCCTCCGTCGCCGTCTTGGGCATGCGAGACCGAGCAAGCTCCTTTTCCTCCTCTGTGAGATAAAAGGCCGTCGTCGTCTGCGGCGTGTCAGGGAAGAAGACGAAGCCGTAGAGCGCTACCGGCATCGTAATTAGCCCATCAATGATGAACAGCCAGCGCCAGCCACTCAGTCCGCCGCGCCCATCGAGGCTGCGGTTGAGGCCCGTTTGGATGAAGCCGCCAATCATGGTGCCGGCAAGACCCGATGAGGTAAAGATGCCGCTGCGCTTGCCAAGTTCGCGCTCAGTATACCATGCACCCAGGATGTAGTGGGTGCCGACAAAGGTCGACGCTTCGCAGATGCCCTGGAAGAAACGAATCGCCATGATGGATTGCGGCTTGTGCGCCGAGGCTGTGACCATGGTGAGCCCGCCCCAGAGGACCATCATGAGAGGGAACCAGATACGCGGCTTGACATAGTGCAGCGATAGGTTGGATGGAATTTGCCCAACGACATAGCTACAGTGGTTAGCAGTTTTTACCAGAGTTGCCTTTCAACAGCGACTTACCCGACGGTGAAACAGGTATTGATTTGCGTTAGTTGGTCTCCAACAAAGCCCAAGTCGTCTTTCATGCCCGAGACGTAGGCATTGTTAAGGTTGCTGCGGTCGAGCTACTGTGATGTCAGATTTGGCAAAGCACAAGCGCATCGTTGTCACAGAGACGTACATAATTGACAAAATAGCTCAGACAGCAAAATGTCAAGATGAAAAAGTCGATTTTCTGAATGAGGACTCGCTCGCCCGGCTGATAGGCGTTGTGGAAGTAGTCCTTGACCTTGCCGCGCACGGCCATGATTGCGTACGTGCACGACACCTGCAAAGGGCGCCTATCGTTCTATGTAACGAGGCAGCGTATACGAGGCATGCGACGACCCGTGTTGAAGCGATTCGTCGATGCTTGCGAAAGCGTAAAAGCTCCGCGGAGCCGTCGAGTTTGGTCCTGTTGTGACCGGTGAACGGGTGAGACCCACTTCCTCTTATGTGGCAACTGTCTAGCAGATCCTAGATAGCCTCTTCTACCTCGCCTTATAAGGTGACTGTGTAACGTGGGGGCAACAATAGTTCTAAAAAGGGCGCTGATGAGCAAGAAACGCGGGGGTGGGGGGCGGTCTTCAGCCCGGCGCATTTCCCAACTGCCAGTACTTCGGGGCCGAGTCCGGAGCTGAGGGGGCAACTCAAGTGCTCGGGATCGATACTGAATGGTTGTAGTACTGCCCTGGGTCTGTCTCTAGGCGCGTAGTGGCAGATCGAGGAGCGCGGCCGCCATCAGCAGCCGGATTTACGTCATTTGCGAGTGTATAAGGGCGGTCTCAGTGCATTTGATAACTCCCCGTCGCATTGCGCCCTCAGTGAATAGGAAAGAGAGTAAGTGAGTCGCTTGAACGCGTGTGATTTTTCTTTGGACATTATTGATCTTTGTGGTAAGCACCCTTTCTTCTTGCCCAAAACAATAATTTCATCAGCAGGCGGGTAATAGATTAGCAATCACCCATAAGCGACTGGTTAAAGCCCTTTACAGAAACCTTGATCTGGCAATTGCTAATTGGCTTGAAACTGTATTGAGCGAAATGATTCTCAGTTTGTTAGTTTAATGCTATCTTATAACCATATTGTCTGCGGCAGTTAGCCTAGCTCGGCGCATTGTACTTGGCCATCCACGGACGCTAATACGCGGTAGTGACTAGCATTTTAGAAGCGTCCGCGAATACAAGGTTATCAATCAAAGAGACATGCCAATTCAACATAGTCCCGCACTTCTCGAGAGAGCTCAATTTTTTTTTTACTTCATCATATCTAATTTCTGGGCACATGCATATTCCTGCTTTATCAATGTGCCTCTTCAAACCCGATCGAGTATGCGACCCAATGCTCGAACGAAATATGCAGCATACCACGCTGAAAAACGGAAGCCCTTGGTCCGAGTAAGTAACTGCTTCGCTGCCAATGAATGATCTTTTGAATAGATCAATACTGGGCAGTTGCGTAAGCGTGGTACGGTATCGTTTATGAGTGTTGGGCTCGCAACCATGCCATCAAAACGGTGGTGTAAGCATGTAAACAAAGATGGTATGAAGGGCCTTTGAACAGATGCGACCCTGAAAGCCCCATCGGATGAGATCCCCATGACAGACAGATCGCTAAGATTTTGACTTTTGGCCTCCGGTGGAACAGGCTATATCCGTGTGCATGCGTGCATGTCACCGCCATCAAACGAGAGTTTTTCACTGGTATGCAAGTGAGGTGGAGAGAGGCTGCTGCATTCGACTAGCTGAGAAATGGGAATAGCCTCTTAGTAGAAATTAGACCGATGAAGTCTAATTCATGATGCGGCTTGAGCTTACAAGCGTTTGAAGGGTTTAAGTGTAGCCTACGGCTTCGCTGGACCAGCTGCTCCTCGGCCTCAGCGGGCAAAACAGACAACACTGGGTTTTGCTGAATGTATTTCCGAAGTTGCAAAACAGTACTCAACGCAGCAGTTCTTCACCTTTCAAGCACCATCAAGGCTCGCTAAACACACCACCAAGGGGGCGCTAGAAGCGCTGTTGAGACACTGCTGGAGACGTTACTGGAAACGTTGCTGAAGGCATAGCTAGAGGCGTTGCTAGGCATGATGGAAGCATGTTTAGCGTTGTGCTTGAAGATGTTTTGGGCGCAAGGGCGAAGAGTGATGAGAGATTTTGGTGTCGTAGAGAGCGACTTGGGGAGCTTTCTAGTTTCTGATTGGTTGATGAGTACCCATTGTATGTTACCTTTCTAGGTATAATCCGCCTTACGAATTTTAAAATGCGTCTTGCGGAATTCCAGGCTTGAGGCACAGAAGTTAGACATGACTGGTCAGTTGGTGGTTAGTTGAACAATAGCGCGCTTTGTACGCCGTAAACGGAATAACAATGTTGGTGCGAACTGCTTAGCTCACTGCCAAAAAAGCAGGTGCATATATTAATCCCGCTCATAATTCTATTCATCTCCTTTTGTGTGCATGATCGGCGCTGGACAGCGGCTGGAGCAGTCGCCGCTTTCAGTTGCGATCAACCTCAAGGTTCTAATCGTGCGGACTAGTCAACTTTCATCCCGTGTCCTGCCAACGCTAGACAGACAATCTAGGAAGTAAACAGGCCACGAACCAGTTGCAACGGTATAAGCCGCGGATTAGTTCAAATGTCCATAATGGAATAGCTTGATACGTACGTGTTTTTCGCTTAACATATTTTAATAGCCTGTCTGCAAGCACAATTAACCATTGACATCCTTTGACCCAGCCAGCTCACATAGTTGTATTCCACGAACGCGAAACACCATGATAAAAGGCATCTCTCGCATTCTAGCGCTTCTTGTTGCGCTAGCCTCGCTACGAACAACCACGGCAGCCGCAGAAGAGATCTGCTATGATACTCTCATCATAGTCCAACACCAGCCCGTAGAGCTGGTATGCTCTGGGACCACGCTGTACAGCACGTTTATAGAGTAAGCTCAATTTGAGCCCAGTAAAGTACGAATCAATCATCTAACTGAATATAGTACCATTACCGAGCACCGCATCCCCTATTATTCTACGGATAAACAAGAACCGGACGGTACTTCTCCGGTGACTCCTACCACCAGATTCGTTGTCACTGGATCATCCCAATCTCTCAGCACGGGTCCCAGCTCCGAGGCGTTTCTCCCGACTTCGAAAATCCCAAACAAATTCTCCAGCTCTATATCCACACAGGCAAGCGCGACAGGCTCGGGATCTTCACATGGACCCATTCCCTCATCGTCTTCCGGCTCCAAGAACTCCATTCCAACCTCTGCATTGATCCCAACCTCGTCTTCCGCAATCTCATCATCTGGCAATGGATCCAAAATCAGCACATCAACTTCAACCGCAGCTACAACAGCTTCTACAGATACAGCCTCTTCACCAGCATCAACCTCGGCGTCAACTCCGAACTCTACAGCTTCTGACTCTGATGGCTCAGCCTCTACAACCCCTACGGATTCCACAACTTCTACGGATACTGCGACCTCGGCACTTTCTACACCGTCTTCAACCTCTGAATTATCCACATCATCCACGTCTTCAGTAGCTACGAATACCCCGAATACAGACACTCCGGAATCTTCATCTAGCTCCAGCACGGGAGAGGCAAATCCAACCAACCCTTCTACTTCATCAGCTACTTCGACAGACTCGAGCTCTTCTACTCCATCGTCAGAAGTGTCCTCTACAGCATCTTCCACGTCGCCTTCAACTTCGTCCTCGACTTCTACAACATCTTCCGAGGACCTGCCGACAACCTATACGCCCCGCCCACCTCCCTCTACGGAAACTTCTTCTACAACCGAAAATCCTTCTACAACCACAAATCCTTCTACAACCACAAATCCTTCTTCGACTACGACTTCTTCTTCGACTACGACTTCTTCTTCGCCTACGACTTCTTCTTCGCCTACGACTTCTTCTTCGCCTACGACCTCTTCTTCGCCTACGACCTCTTCTTCGCCTACGACCTCTTCTTCGACTACGGCCTCTGCCTCAACTACAACTTCTTCCACAGCTCCGACAACCTCATCGACAACAAGCTCCTCAACAACCAGCTCATCATCCAGTTCAAGCCCATCCAAAACTACCTCTACAACGACTTCGTCTACTCCTACAAATTCACCCTTGCCAGAGTGCCCTACATGTGATGGGAATGCTGGAAGAAACAAATGCGATCCATCCACGTCGTGCATTGTGCTGAACGGCATCTTCCGCTGCGCCTGCCGAGCGGGCTACAAAAACGGAGACGAGAGCAAAGAGTACCGCATTAGCTACCCGGCGTATGGGTTCCTAGTGTTTGTTCCAGAAACGGTTACATGTAATACCCTGTGCGATAATCAGATAGGGTCACCCGCCGGGTTATGTGCTGAAGTTCAGAGTGCCGAGACGAAATGTGAGCTGTGATGAGAACGTAGTCGTTCCAACATGTGGTATGTTTTTCTGGAAAGCGAGTTTCCTACCAGAATACAGCCTCGGAGGTTTCCTTTGATTTGAAGTTTCGTGACTTCTGAATGTGTTCGGGCGGAGCTTGCTCGCCGCAGTTGTATAGGAATCAAGGATATGGAGACGTGCGAGGCCACTAGTTTTCATTCTCCAAGTTGAAATGCTCAAATACATTTTAATTTCAAAGTGGGTTTATTTTCAAGCTCAAGAGCAGTTTATGCTTGTCGGTGCTACTCGTGCTGGGTCCGCATCAGTTCAACCACATTAGTGCATAGCTCTGCAACTATTGGTATACGATTTGTGTATTCACACAGCATGGGAAATCTTCTTTCTTGATTGTTTTTAAAAAAAAATATACGCTATATATACGTGAAGAAACAAATAAAACTAGCTGTCGTTCCTACCCATTTTCGCAGATTTAATTGCCTATCCTGCGCTATCGTTGAATCGCCACGCGCCCCCACGATGGCGCATCAGCCAGAGCCCGGCGCATGCCGGTGTCGGGGTTTGCGGGGGATTGATGTCCACGGAGACTCGGACCCGATGAGCGGCTCATTCACAGCCTGGTATTACGTTAGTCCCTTGATCCTGCATTTCGATATCAGCATTTTCCCGCACTTTTTTTTCTCCCTGCAACTATCCATCCTTCGCTAGTCTTTTGCCCGCAGCTTACACACCATGGGAATCACTGCTGATACGAAGCAAGCGTACGTCTTTGCCTCTAACGCGAATTGCCGTGCCGCCACTGAAAGCCCGGCGCCCATTTGGGAGCACATCGGCGCCAAGAAGAGAGCGCTCCTCAGTGCCTCGATTCCGCAGGAGTGGCGCGTACCCGCAAACCTTCTGCCTCCACAATCGCAAGACGATGTCACAGCCTGGCCAACCACGTCTGGCTGGTTCTCAGAGGAGGAACTTGATATAACGGAGCAGACAGCTACGCAGCTCGTCGCCAAGCTCGCTTCCGGTGAGCTGAGATCGGAGACGGTGACTCGCGCATTTTGCAAGCGTGCAGCGGCGGCGCACCAACTGGTAGGTCCTCGCCGCCACTTTAAGTTGCCCCGACTAACAACTGACAGGTAAACTGTCTCTCCGAGACTTGCTTTGAGCGCGCCATCGCCACCGCGCGCGCTCGCGATGAGCATTTCGCCAAGACGGGCAGGCCCGCGGGACCGCTCCACGGCTTACCTGTCTCTCTCAAAGACAATTTCAAGCTCACTGGCTTGGACTCTACGGTTGGCTTCTCGTCCCACGTTGGCGACGCCGCTGCAGAGGACTCTGCGCTGGCCAAGGTCCTAGAGGAAGCAGGTGCCGTGTTTTACGTCAAGACCAATGTGCCCACAGCCATGATGATTGCCGAAACCATCAACAACGTTTTTGGCCGCACGCTGAATCCTAGGAATAGACAGACAACCAGTGGTGGCAGCTCGGGTGGTGAGTCGGCTCTGCTGGTGATGAAGGGTACTCCGATCGGGGTGGGAACTGACATTGGTAAGACCATTTTCAAAGCCTTGCTTTTCGTTTTCTGAAACTAAGAAAAAACTCCCAGGTGGATCTCTTCGAATCCCTGCAGCGTGCACTGGCATATTTACCCTCCGTCCGTCTGGCGGCCGCTTCCCGGTTCGAGACTGCCGCTCAGGCATGCCCGGACAGGAGGGCGTCATGTCCGTCAACGGTCCCATGGCTCGTGCGCTGGAAGACATTGTCATGTACAGCAAGATTGTCGTGCAAAGCCAACCTTGGCTGCGGGACGCAAAATGCCACCCGATCCCGTGGAAGTCTGTCGAACTACCCAAGAAGCTCAAGATTGGCGTCATGTGGGACGACACGCTCGTGCAGCCGACGCCTCCCGTCACGCGAGCCCTACGGCACACGGTCACGAAATTGCTAAATGCCGGCCACGATGTGGTAGATTGGCAGCCAACAGACATGTTGCAAAGCCTCACCATGATTAGCAAGTTCTTCGTCGCCGACGGCGCGGTGGCGATTCGCAAAGAGCTTGAGCGTACGGGCGAGCCGTGGCGACCAGAGATGGACGCGTATCGCGATGCGCAGCCGATGAGTGTCTACGACATGTGGAATCTGCAAACGGAAAGGACGGTATTTCAGAACGCAAATCTGGATCGGTGGAACGCCGCTGGCCTGGATGCTCTGTTGGTGCCCACAATGCCGTACGTGACGCACAGGCACAGCGGCACGAGACACGGTAAGTCAAATATTGATGCTGGGCTTAAGAGCTGGATGTTTGGACTAATGTTTGAATTCATAGTCGCATATACGGCCGTTTTTAATATCCTAGATGTGTCCGCAGTCTCCTTCCCGACAGGGCTGACAGTTGATAAAGGCATTGATGTCGTTGGCCAAGACTACGAACCTCGGAGCGATACGTGCCAGGCTGTAAATGAAGAATACGATCCCAGCCTTCTAGACGGCATGCCTATCAGCTTGCAGCTCGTCGCTCGCAAGCTTGAGGAGGAAAAGGTATTGGACATGACTGGCAGTGTCCTGCAAGCGCTCTCTAGCTGATGGGGTCCGCAAAGAGTAAATTCCTGTGTATAAGTCGATGAATAATATGAAATGGAACATGTTTTACTAGACAAAACTCGGGGCATCTTTAGTAAGATTCCTTTCACTTTAAATATAGCCGTCTGCCACTGTCGATGCTCTTCATTGTTGCCAGCGGCCGTGCCGCTCGAGGGTCATGGTACATCTAGGGCCCAACTCAGGGCGCTCTTCGTAGTTCGTCTTTTTTTTAAAAAAACGACACGAGCGGAGTGGCTAATCTGGTTAATCGTTATCTTCTCATCAAATGCCAATGCTTGATCCGCAAAGCCGGCACATGATGCTCTCTTTGTGCCATAGGTATTGTCAAAGTTTGACACTTGCTTCCTTGCGCATCTCTGTTTAATCAGTTTTTAACTCAATATATGGCTTGCTGGGGGCGTTTGGAAAGGTCAAAGACACTTGTTTTCAAGGATTGAATTTTCATCGCCCCGTTGTAGTAGAAAGTCGTACTCTAGGACAGGTTCCGGGTAACTTAAAGTTGGCCAGGCTAAGACGCATCTGCTAAGATCGCGCTAGCTGGCCTCTCCAGTTACAAGTAGTTTCCGCCTTGGACTGGCAGCCTTTGCTTCATGACCAAGTTAGTTAGCCCAGCTTCTCGTTCTCATGACCAGCCAGCTTCATGGAACGACCATCGCTTGATGGTCGTATTTAATAGATGATGAGCCTTCAGTGTTCAAGAGTCAGGAACATTTTTTTTGCACATCCCGCCCCGGCATTCAGGTGCACACCACTAATCCCCTACCAGCCGAAAAACCGGTACAGAGCTAGGCTGCATCAGCCGTCGTCATTGAGCGCCCTTGACTTGCATGTAGATGAATATGCATGCCAAGGACGAGCTATATTCTGGCCTGTGATTTGTGCGGTGCGACCCCAAAAATAGCGTCAATGGATGGACCTCCTCCCCAGCGCATTCGTGGCAATGATGCAGCAGCTGTCTTGCTGTCTAGGTCGCAGGTACATTGATCGGCGGATGTCACAGCCCATCCACCTGCACCCACGCATCCACGAAGAAACTGGAACCCCCTTTGAAGCTAACTAACTAGAGGTTTCTATGCACGGCAGGTCTGCATCACTGATCTATACCTGTGCGCATTTGCAAGCATGTGCTGCTTGCTTTGCATGCTTGCAGCCCTCTTGGCCTCTCTGATCTGTTACACATGCGCCTTTTTCAACTGCTGGTGATATCATGTGCAGGCCGATTACTGCATAACGAGTTAGTTAGTCTTGTCCATGCAACGCCTCCTGTTCCAGCGTCCGCCCGCCCGTCGTCGTGCAGATGCGGAGAGCTCCAAGACTAAGAAACAGCCCACGCAGGGGTGACGACACGATCCGGGCAAGAAAAAGCTGACGGATAGGCATGGCATAGTTTTTAGCTGGAACCTTTCATCCCCGCCCGTTTCTAGCCAACGGCGAGCTGGAGCCAGGCCCCATGCGGTGGTCTTCTTTTCCTCGATAGGATGATTCCACGGATGATTCCAAAGGAGCAAAAACCCCGCGTTCGCAGTCTGGCCACTCAGCGCATGCCGATGCTCCGCTCGCTGCAGGAGCGTGAATGCCTCTCTCGTTGAAGATCGCCCATCCTTTGTGCCGCAAGTGGGTGCTGGTGGTGTGGAATCCAGGTACCTAGCCCTTCCGCCACAGCTGGCTTTGTATTTCCAAGCTGTAAATAAGAGGCATCGTTACTCCCTGTTGGGCATTAACTAGTTGGCAGTTACCTTAGCTTCGCATCCTTGGTTTGTGCGGAGTCGTTTTGGTGGGCTACGAGGTGGAGGGGAAAAAGCCTCTCGTGGTTTGTCAACCAGATGGTCTAGAATACGTGCATCCACCGTGAAAGATACTTGCTGTCTTGCGCAAAGGACACACCAGATTTTTGTAAACATCATGTAGCAGCGGCACGGTGGACTTACTTGTAGCTGTGCGCCCTTGTCGTCGGCAGCTGCGGGAACGCTTACCAGCTTTTGAGAAGTTTCCACCGGTTTTAGGCTTTTGGAGATTTTGCCCATCTAGATTACCAAACCCATCTATACATCATCATCATCATCATCGCCTGTCACCTCGTTTATTAAAGCCTGCAGCAGCCGCGCCCTACCATACCACAACTACCTTAGCTCCCCTTCCGACCCTTTCGACTTGTTGTCTTCCCCGACATCTCAGTCAATATGCCTGCCGTTAGAGAGGCCTTTGCCGCTCAACCCGTCGCTGTCGCGGACGATTCATTCGTCGCCGCTGGCGATACCGCGACGCCCCGCAAAATGCCGACGCAGCAGCATCTTGACATCATTGACATTCGCGGCGAGCAGGTCGACTTCAACCTCAAGGAGGAGATTACCAACCACCTGAACCCCATCAGCGGCCACCGCACGCTCCCGACGTTGCTGCTGTACGATGAAAAGGGCCTGCAGTTGTTTGAGGATGTATGTCATTCTTGCTCAAGGCCCGTTTGCATTTCTTCGCACGGTCGCTGGTGATCAGCGAATCCCGCCATCCCATCCTCTTTTCCCCCACCACCTCTCCCTTTCTCAACCGACGGCAACGTTTTGCCTGGACAATGATCTTAACTTTGCGCTCAGATTACATATCTGGATGAATACTATCTCACCAATTACGAAATTGAGCTGCTCAAAAAGCATGCCGCCGAAATAGCGAACCTGATCCCTGCGGGGGCCATGGTTGTTGAGCTGGGAAGCGGGTAAGAGAACATGGCATAATGCTTTTCATTATTTCCTTATAACATGCTGTCATGACCAAGCGCTAATGTGGAATTGCTTTGGCCGCAATGCAGAAATTTGCGCAAAATTTCTCTCCTCCTCGATGCTTTCGAAAAGATTGGCAAGCCAATTGACTATTATGCGCTCGATCTGTCGGAAGAAGAACTGCAGCGCACACTGCTGCAGGTTCCCGATTACAAGCACGTCCGCAGCCATGGACTCTGGGGCACATATGACGACGGCAAAGATTGGCTGAAGCAGTTTGCCGATAGCGATCGAAACATTACCATTATTCATCTCGGCTCCAGCATTGGTACGTGCGCCGCTGCATGCATCGCTGCGATATCGCACGCTGACAAGAAGTTTAGGCAACTTTTCGCGCCAGGAGGCGGGCGCATTTTTGCAGGGTTTCTCCCAGGTCATGAAACCGACCGATTCTATTATTATTGGCATTGATTCGTGCTGCGACCCGAACAAGGTCTAGTGAGTATTCATCGTACCCATCCTTACATGTACTGTTGCTAACGCACAGTAGCCATGCATACAATGGCAAGTAGAAAATCGAAACCGAAGCTGAACCTCACTAACACGGAACGCTGGTAGACTCTAAGGGTGTTACACATTCGTAAGCGCTTTAATCACCCTTCTAAAGCTGGCCGTGAGCTAACTTTTCAGCTTCATTCTCAATGGTCTTCGCCACGCCAACGCTGTATACGGTAGCGACATCTTCAACTTGGAGGACTGGAAAGTCATCGGCGAGTTCATCTATGACGAGGACGGTGGCCGTCATCAGGCGTTCTTATCGCCCAACAAGGAAGTCACTATCCTTGGCACAACCATCAAGCAGGCAGAGAGATTAAAAATTGAGCAAAGTCTCAAGTACTCGCAGGTTGGTGGCGAGAAGCTCTGGCGCGCTGCCGGCTTAAAGGAAGTCAAGCGCTGGCGACGCGGCGACGATTATGGTAAGCTGGCCAATTGACATGTGAGACACTCTTAATGCTGACAATATTTCCTTACAGGGCTTCATCTGCTTCAGAAGACTGATCTCCCATTCAGCTCTCTCCCTTCCCAGTATGGAAGCGTTCTTCCCACGCTCAAGGACTGGTCAGCCCTCTGGCAAGCCTGGGACATTGTCACCAAAGGCATGCTGCCCGGCCAGGAGCTGCAGGAGAAGCCGATCAAGCTCCGCAACGCCTGCATCTTCTACCTCGGTCACATCCCCACGTTCCTCGACATCCAGCTCTCCAAGGTCACCAACGGGCCCGCCACCGAGCCCTCGCTGTTCCGGTCCATCTTTGAGCGCGGCATCGACCCCGACGTGGACAACCCGGACCACTGCCACGACCACTCCGAGATTCCCGATGAGTGGCCGCCCGTGAATGAGATTGTCGTATACCAGGACCGTGTGCGCGCGCGCCTCGAGAAGCTGTACAAGGACACCAAGGCCACCGACGACGGCGCGCTCGGCGACATGCCCCGCGACGTGGCGCGCGGCGTCTGGGTCGCGTTCGAGCACGAGCTCATGCACATTGAGACGCTGCTGTACATGATGCTGCAGAGCGACAAGACGCTCCCGCCGCCGCACACGCCCGTGCCCGACTTTGCGGCGTTGAGCATAGCGGCCAGACGCGCTCGCGTCCCGAACGCTTGGGTTCACGTCCCCGAGCAGACCATCACTCTCGGGATGAACGACCCCGAGAACGGCACCGATCCCACCGTCAACTTTGGATGGGACAATGAGAAGCCGGAGAGAAAGCAAAAGGTCCACGCCTTCCAAGCCAAGGCTAGACCAATCACCAACGAAGACGTGAGTGGAATATCCCGTCACTTATTCTAGTCATCGACGCGGACGCTAACCTCTTCGTTTCAGTATGCCGACTACCTCTACAGCACCAAGAACAGTGCCATCCCCGCCTCTTGGTCCACCATTGCCGACGCCAACAACGGCAGCCCTGTGCTCAACGGCGCGGGCTCCGAGTACCCCATGCAGCCGTATCTCAAGGACAAGGCTGTGCGCACCGTATATGGTCTTGTGCCCCTCAAGTATGCCTTGGACTGGCCCGTGGCTGCTTCCTACGACGAGCTGGCCGGCTGCGCTGCCTGGATGGGCGGCCGGATCCCGACCATGGAAGAGGCAAAGAGCATCTACACCTGGGCCGAGAAGCAGAAGGAGGCGTCGATGCACAGCAAGCTCTCGAACCGCGTTCCCGCAGTCAATGCGTGAGTATCTCCCAACCGCACCCCACATAAAATTATGAACAGCGTTTGTTAACGGATTGCACACAAGTCATTTGGTGAATGACGGCGTGGAAGAGACACCGCCCAGTTCCGCCGAAGTCACGGTCAATGGTGTCGGCGGCGGCCACGATGCCTCGCTGTACATTGACCTCGACGGTGCCAACGTCGGCTTCAAGACGTGGCACCCGCAGCCCGTCACGGCCAGCGGCGACACGCTGGCCGGGCAGGCGGGCATGGGCGGCGTGTGGGAGTGGACGAGCTCGCCGCTCACCGAGCACGCCGGGTTTGAGCCCATGGCGCTGTACCCGGCGTACACGTCCGACTTTTTCGACGGAAAGCACAACATTGTTCTCGGGGGATCGTGGGCCACGCACCCGCGCATCGCGGGCCGTCGCAGCTTTGTCAACTGGTACCAGCGCAACTACCCCTATGCCTGGGCCGGTGCTCGACTGGTTCGCGATGCGGTCAATTCTGTTTGAACGTTTTGGCATTGACTCAAATGGCGGGGCTTGGATTCGAATTCACGAGGCTTTGACTCGAATTACGAAATGGGGTGCATGAGTGTATGAAATGAAGCCGTCTCTGTTCCAGGGCTTTTTTTGTTTTATGTTTCTAGCTTTAGTTTTCTCTGTTTGCTCTTCTAGGAGAACTGAATTGTCCCGCGGCCCGCCGTGGTATATGGAGCGGCGGCTGCTATTTCTGCGATACTCCGTGACGCCAAGATGTTCCAGCTCTGCGCTGGTAGTCGACGCGACGTGGCTCAGATGCCCTATGATTTTGTGTTTAATGCATTCGTGATGTTCCCTTCCGTGTAGTTGCCTAGTTCCCGTAGTTTCCTCAGCCATTCAGACTACCATAAATCTCAAGCAGCTGTTCGAATACGTAGCTCGGTAGGTGGACGCCGTTTTCGGTAATGAGGTTTGAGACGAGCTCAGGTGGCTGCAACTTGTCAGAACATTCCACGTGAAGGGCTGGTCGGCTGTACTCACGGTATAATCAACAGCGTCGACAGGCTGCTTGCTCGCTCCATCAGTCGTAAAGTCGAGCACCTGCTGCTCAAAGCCAATGTCTCTCTGGTCCAGCGGGAACTTGCGCGCAAACTTGTGCGTCTCCGCCGCCACGTAGAACGGAACGTGCGCGCGGTTCGCCAGCTGGGCAATCTGGAACGTGCCTATCCTCGAGATGATGCCGCCGTTTTGCGCCACCGCCTCGGCGCCCACAATCACCATGTCGACCTGCCGCAGCAGACCCATGACGTGCGCGACCGCCGCGCCCGGAATCTCCGCCACGGGGATGCCCTTTTCGCGGAGGGCCTTGACCACCGCATCGCTCTCCTCGGCGCGCGCCGAGTCGCGGACGTAGACGACGCGAAACTTGCCCGGGCCGTTCTTGGCGGCGCGCTCGAGGACCGCCAGGACGGAGCGCGAGTTGCCGTGCGTCAGCACCGCCTTGCCCTCGGTGACGAAGCGCCAGCCGGACTCGGCGATGCCCGCGCGGGCGGCGATGGCACGGGCGGCAAAGAGGCGGCCGTTGCGCAGCAGGTGCTGGCGGACGGCGTCGAAGCTGTTGCCGGCGCTGTCGTTGCCGCCCTGCTGCTTGAGCGAGGAGATGAGGTACTGCAGGAAGAGGTCGGTGCCGGCGGTCAGCGGGACGGGGTTCTCGACCGAGGCCTTGAGGCGGTCGCAGTGCGCCTTGACCGTGTCGAGCGTCTCGTAGACGGTGGTGGAGGGGACCGAGTTGAGCAGCTCGATGAGGGACTCGATGGCGGCGACGGGCTTGGTCAGGTCGGAGTCCTGTGCGAGGAGGTTGCGGTACGTAGACACGATGCTGCGAAGAAAGTCAGACTGGGAAGAAGCGCAGCAGGGTATAATGGCTGTGTATACTCGAAATCAGTCGGGTTCGGTTGCTTGCGCAAGGGCAGCGTTGTGCTGGCGCCATCTGGAGTGTCATTGTCAGTCAGAGCCGATTGCGCTCGGTAAAGCTGTTCCCGGGTTACGCTTACCGGCTGGCGCGTTTGTCGCCATGATGACGGTATATCTGATTATGCGCGAGACGCCGAGAGACAGCTTCGCTCGCGGCAGGCAAGCAAGATGGGATCGTGAAAGTGACAAATTTTTGGCTGAGTCACTGGGCTTCTGGTGGGAGCTCGATTTTGGACGGCTTGGTTTGGTGCTTTGGTGGGGTCAAGCTTTTGGCGTGCGAGTGTAGGTAGCAAACATCGAGCCTGGCGGCGAGTTACTACAGGCAGGGAAGGAATCAAAACAGAAAAGTACAATTTAAGAAAGTTATGAGCATCAAAAAGAAAAAAGAAATTAGACACACACAGAAAACAAAGCACCATCTTCTTATAGGTTCTCCTAAGCGGCGCCTACTTCCATGGCGGGGTAGCTGATTACAGTGGGCGCGATCGCTATAAATTCCGGTACAGGGCAATGCCGCCAGGAGATAGGTCAGTGTGGCAAGCTTGGTCATCTGTCGTTACAACCCAGTCCTGGCATATGTCTCTTTGAACTGTAACAAAGCTGTGTTCTATCCTGATGTTACTCTGGCATCAATTTTGGTTCTCAGGAGAGAATCTCGGGCTCCTCGGTGGGGTCCTCTGGCCCCGGACTGTATATATCGAAGCCCCAATGCGAGAGGTAATTGATAAACCTAACTTCGCCGTGCTCTTTTCTAATCTCATCAATTGCAATACAATCCTCCTTTGTAAGATCGGGCAACTCCAAAACAGCAAAATTGTCGGCAATGTGCGAAGGAGTATACGCTTTCGGGATGACGCTGGTGCCGCGCTGTAAGCCCCATTTGAGAAGCACCTGGCCTGGTGACATGCTGTGTTTTTCGGCGATGGATTTGACCTCAAGTTCGTGTCAGCTACAAGTTATGCCGCCATCTCCCAGACAAGAATCTGTCCTGCCAACTTACCACTTCATGCTGTAGTGGCCCTGGAACATCGGCATTGGCAGCCACCGCCGCGACTGGCTTGCCACCCAGTGGGGAGAATGCCGTGACATGAATACCGTTTTCGTTGCAAAACTGGATCAAGTCGGTCTCAAGGAGAAATCTTCAGTCGTAAATAAAAAGTCGGAGCTGTGTTTGGGGAAACTTTTGACTCACGGGTGAACCTCGACCTGATTCGCAGCTGGCTTAATTTTGCATGTTCTGAGGACCTTTTGCAGCTTCCTGACGCTAAAGTTGGAAACACCTGCTCAAATCAGTCTTGTGTTTTTGATTAATTCGAATGGATGCCGCTCACCTATGTGTTTGGCCTTGCCAGCTTTGACGAGCTGCTCCATGGCCGTCCATGTGAGATCGTAGCGTTGGGTGGTTGGCATATCGAGTTTAGGCTTGATTTTCTCTCAGTCATGTTCAATAGTACATATTAAAGGTTTTCCACGTACCTTCCCATCGGGAAACCGGGCAGTCAACCATTCATTCTCGCCTTCACCAACTCGTTCATATGCGACAGGAGCTTAGACGGGTTAGCATGAGCGGGTTGGCGCCTCGTCTTAGTCTTACTGTGCATCAAGTACAAGTCAACTGTAAATAATTAGAAACTAGCCACACGATTTGAGTGAATACGTATATAGTGAGAATTTTTTACCATAGTCCACGCCGAGATTCTTCAGGCTGAGCTCCAAGGCCGCCGCGACATCAGCTGGCTTGTGGTGCGCATTCGCCCTAGACGATGAATTAGTATGCGAGTGCGGAGAAATTGGTGCCAGCACTTCTTACAATTTGGTGACAATAAAAACATCTTCTCGTTTACCGTTCCACTTTCTAAGAGCTTTCCCAACACCTCGTTCGGCTTCACCATTGCCGTACATCCAAGCCGTATCAATATGTCGGTACCCCGCCTCAAGCGCCCGAAGGACAGCCTCGGTCACGCCAGCTTCTGGGTTATGGTCTGGTTGAAAAGTTCCAAATCCCAGAGCGGGGATTCGTGCACCTTCAGTGCCAATAGGAAAATGTGTGCCATGAGACATGCTGCAACGCTTGATGGCTGTTTCTTCTTGCAAATGACAGAAAGACTGCTAGTACTTGCAGTAACGTAAATTTGGCGAATTAACGTTACTCAAGGTTTCGCGGGCGCAGGTGACATGGCATGCAGATGGTGGAGCTTACAACATGTTGGCTGTGCTCATCCTCGGCATGGAGTGACTTTGATCCTCTGTCACACAACAGCACCTCATGGCTCTGGATCAGAATATTGTGACTGGTGAGACAGACATGTCAGGTTTAGACTTGCTGAAGCAACGATGTTAATACTAAACTCTCTACATAGCGTTACCTGACGGGTCCAGGCCCATTTCGGTGGACAGATATGGACACTCGGAAAGGGCAGTCACGTCGAAGATTACGACAACTACATGTGACGAAAGGCAACAATGCTTCTTTCTCAAGACCATTAAAACAAAAGTTGGATCTACCATATTTCTTGGCGAATTCGAGTCCATGAATGCAATCTGCAAAGCCGCACCAGGTTTTGCGCCTCGGCCCATTGCATGGGGGCAGTGTTGCGGCGACGAGGAGACCTTCTTCTTCATCAGCGAGTTCATTCGCATAAAGCCACATGGAAATCTCCCAGATACCACACCATTCTGCAAGGCCCTTGCCCAACTTCACCACAATAGTGCAAGCCCTACAGGGAAGTTCGGGTTCCATGTTACTACTTGCAATGGCGACGTACCACAGAATAACCAGTGGGAAAGCTCATGGGAAGTCTTCTTCTCCAAGGGGCTTCGGCACATGTTGGAAATCGATCGGAAGGCGAATGGGATCTGTTCGGAATTGGAACAGGCCATGGAGCCTATTTTTGAAAACGTCATCCCGCGGTTGCTGAGACAGCTTCAGCAAGGCGCGAATCCAATTCGGCCAGTGTTGCTTCATGGAGATCTCTGGTACGTACGAAAGAGAATGAGCAGTCAACTTATTCCGTGCTCTAAGACGGTGACTCAGGTACGGAAACTGCTCTGCTCGCCATGAAGACGGAAGACCTATCATCTTTGATGCGTCTGCTTTTTATGGTCACAACGAGTACGAATTGGGCAATTGGCGTCCTGCACGAAACTTATTGGGAGGAGAGTACGTGGCAGCTTACAAGAGGTTCTGGGCGGAACTGAACCCGCTTGACAATGAGACTGCGAGTAAGCGAGACGCAGAATTTGAGGATCGAATTATGCTCTACGAGCTTCGATTCAACTTCCACTACTGCATCATGGTGCCCGGACTGCAGGACGTGAAGAAAGAGTGAGCGAACCCACCTCGAAGTAAAAGTTGATGCGCTAACTTTCAGCACCTAGGATGGTCGCGAACATGAAATATTTGGCAGCGAAATATACTTCTGCGGACCAGAGCGAATAGTCCAATGGCCATGGATCCATCCGTAGTATCTCCTGTCCGGCATGGAAGTACGGGTATACGCTAAGAAGTCGCCATCGTGCTGCGTGGTTATTCGGTGTGGCTATGCGAGATCTCGAAATAAAAAAGGGGAAAAAAAGACTTTAGATAAGAATTAGCCTTAGAGGGTGCTACCTAATTTGAGAGGGTAGTGCAATTCATTGGCAGAGCTCGCTCCATCCATGTAAACGACCGTCTAGCCGCCCATGATGCAGTCATCTGCAACCCAGCGGGCCGTCCCTCTGGAGCTAGCCAATAGCCTGCGCCATGATCTTCCACCCCTAGTCTCAACAGCGACGAGGCGGCCGAGGTCGTAATTGCATGTTCCTATTTTTGTCGGGCCTAATTCTCCTCCTCACATGCTCAATGTCTTTGCCACGATCGATCTGCTGAAGGAACATCCCAATTCCGTCTGACAAGAGCCCAACTGTTTCGATATCTACTTCTGGCTCCGGCCCAGATGCACTGAACTGGTAGTATGGCATCGTTTTTGCGACTACATCGACCTTGATACGCGATTGGTCTTGAACTATGGCTTCGCACCTCATGCGGCTACCTATGCGCGTGCTCGGTCGCCCCCGACGCAGTAGTCCATCGCAAAAAGACCAGGAGCAAGATATACCAGAGAGTATCAGCGGGATACGTGAAGTAACCGAGAATATTGAACACCCAAGAGCTACCATTATCTTTATCCATGGACTTGGGGGCCATCCAGTGAAGACATGGGAGATTCCGTCAGCACAAAGCGACACAGTGAGTGAGCCTACACCACGAGACGCCAAAATTTCATGTCAAGAAGCTGCTAACTCTACGTTTGCTTAGTTCTGGCCAAAAGCCTGGCTTCCGCAAGAACCAGGTATGGAAAGCATACGGATTTGCACTTTTGGCTACGAAAATACTCTGAGTCCAAAGGCGTCAGTTTGCGACATCGCAAAAGCTCTCCTCCAGGGACTACTTACAAGCAAATTGTTGGACACGCCGATCATCTTTCTGTCCCACTGTATTGGGGGACTTGTTGTCAAGCGGGTAGACAGAACCCATCCAGTAACAGATGATACGTTCACTAATGTACGAGTCGTAGGCATACATGCTGGCGGTGCATGACCCTATGTACGTTGAAGTTGCCAAGGTAATTTCCCAGGGAGCTATGGTCTTTCTAGGGACGCCGCATCGCGGCTTCGACAACATTGCGGCAGTTCAAACTGTCCTATCTATCAAAATTCGATCCAAAAAACTGCGTGATGAGCTGAAAGCCAAGTCGTTTGGCATATCGTACATCAACGAGAACTTCCGACAGCGTGCGAACGACCTTACCTTGTGGTCACTCTACGAGAGTCGTGCCACCAAGAGGACTGGGCTTGGGCGCGGCGTAGTAAGTTACTTACCGAGCGGCTTGATCTCTACATGGTCGTTTTCACCCTAATCAGAGAACTATGCAGATGCTAGTGCATCGTGAATTCGGCGTCATGGGGTACCCCAACGAAGGATCAGCTGGCCTTGACGGTGATCATCGCTCCATTTGCAGATTCGGGTCAAGAACAAACTCTGTCTACGCTACCATTACCAATTTGTTGACGCACATCATTGAAACAAAGATTTCCAAAACTGGAGAGCCCTTTCTCAACTTGGATAGACAGCCATCACTTGATCTTCAACAGCCCGCGCACTTGAATGAAACCAGGATCGAGCCACCAACTGCGAATAAGAGGCGGAGGTTCGAGACGAAACGATTGCGCGAAATTTTGGGGGAGCTCGACGCCAATGAAGAGACCTTACTTTCCTTCCAGGGTCGGAGAATCTCTGAAGAATCGTGCCAGTGGATATTTGACAAGACTTTTTTCAAATGGTGGGCGGACTCGGCCCTTGTGAAGCCAGGCCGATATTTGTGGCTGTCTGGCCCCCCTGGAGCTGGCAAATCGGTGTTAGCTAGCGCGATTGTCGACAAGTTTCGAGCGCAGAATAGACCGACAGCCTTTTACTTTTTCCAGCGAGACAATGTCTACGGGAGAAGCACTCGAGCTCTTCTATTGTCTCTCGCGGCTCAAATGGCAATGTTCTCTCCCGACTTTGCCCAGAGGCTGATCGAAATCGATGCTCACGAAGCAGCGATCAAAAGCATGCCTACACGAGTCTTGTGGCAGAGATTAATGATCGAGATACTCTTTATGCTCAAGGATCCGGTCGTCGACAAATTGTGTTGGGTTATCGATGGCCTCGATGAAGCTGAGACACCGTCCGAAGTGATCGATCTTATCGGCAAGATTGATTCTCAAACTGCCATTCATGTTCTTTTTACGTCAAGAGTCAGCTTGTGCCTTAATCGTAGCTTCGAACTCATGTGAGTATCCTATTTCGACACAGAAATCGCGAGCGAGTATTGACTGCAATGCGCCACACAGCGTGCCGCACCAAGCCTTACAGCAGGGGCAGATCGAGGCTGCCGATACACAGGCCGATATGGCTGCTTACGCTCGACTCAGACTTGACTCTCTACCATTCGAACCGGAAGATGTAGATGAAATAGTTGATCTCGTCGTGTACAAATCGCAAGGAATTTTCCTCTGGGTCCGATACGCCGTCGAGGAAATACTGGCGACAGCACACACCATCAACGACGTTTATGACGCACTGGAGGCGGTGGTCGGAAAGATTTCACCCGTCTTGCAGCAGATCCTGGATGAAATGGCGCTGATGCGTGATAAAAACAAGAAAATTGCCAAGGCAATATTAGATCATGTTGTTTGCGCCGAGCGGCCCATGAAGGCAACGGCGCTGCAAGCTGCTCTGCAACCCGCGTTTGGGCATCTCGCGAGCGTCAACTACACTATTACACATGTGTGTCCGCAGCTCATCAGATTGGACGAGTCCTCTGGACTGGTGCAGCTCATCCATGAAAGTTCGAGAGATTTCTTGCTTCAATGCAAAAACTCGGAGTTCCATGTGGGTAGTCCACATACGCTTCAGCACCTACGCCAAAAGCGTCGAGCTGCCGACAATGACGATGTGTTTCTTTGTCTCATGCGTAGCGGCGGACACCGTCCTCGCTGAAGCTTATAAACAGCGCCGGTTCCGGCCCTGTTGGTCTCTCTTGTCACACCATGACGTGATCAGCCGCGGAACACTGCCGCGCAAAACGACACGCAGGAGCCAAATGCAAGTTGCATTCTTGGACAACGGCTTCTGCGAGTACAGCGCAGCAACACGTATAATCACTGCACACATCCAAGAGGTATGCCACAAGATCAGTGTATTGGCAGAGGGAGCGCGTAAAGGTTCACCGGACTGGTTCCGTCGCTGCCTGGCTGATAAGGGCATACCCTAGTGGAATGAACTCAAGAACTGTCCACCACTCTGAAGAAATCCTGGCCTTTGCTGTTCATCGCGTCAACAGCCCTGTTTCCATTTGTGATAATAGTTACGGGTGGCAACGCCGAATCACTTGCCCCCGAGAACTACGATCGCCGGGTATAATATTTTGGGGCTCTTTGTGCAACACCAGCTTAGCTCAAAAGGAAAACTAATAGTCTAGAACTAGCTAGAATCCAGGCGCGGTACATTATTGCAAGCTTGTCTGTCGTGAACATTAACACCCGCATGTCGTTGACTTGCGCCTTGCTCAGCTAGGCGGCTGCTCGTTCTCATCTTCAGAGTCCTATTCGCGGCCTCGTCATCAGTCGTGTCTGAGTGCCATACCCATGAACAAAATCTCTCACCCATGGACACGGCGGTCCCATATAGCGATCAAGATAATAAATGCTCGGGTCAGCCTCGTATCTTTTTCTTGCCTTTGCTCTTTTCGGGCCCGGAAGTCCTAGATAGCGACAAGTCAGCAATTTCTCCTTTTGTGACGCACTCTTTTGAGCATCAACATATCGCAAGGTCTATCCTAAAGCCTCAATCATCTCTTGCTTATGCAAAACCGCAACAACCACAATGCCCGCTTACGACAGATTGGCCAAGGATCTACTTCTGACTGCAGTGTTGCCAAGGTCGTGGACGTAGGAAATGGAGGGTAGACGGAACCAGGTGTCATCGCTTTGCATTGACCCATCCTACTGTATAGCAATCCATATAAATAAAAGAAGTAGCGGCGTAGGCAGAGTTGAGGAGACGGCCGCGTAGTGAAATATATAGCTACGCCGGAGTGATACAGCTCGTTGCCACGGCTATTCCCAGGTCGAGAAGAACACATGCAATGGCTATTTACTCATACAAAGGCCAAAACCGTTGTACTTGGGCATACCGGGCAGAGGCGAAACGCCGGCTGTCTTCTGCCACCTGCGGGTGATCAGTCTGGCGAAAGGGAACGCAGCCTGCGTTTCAACTGCTTCCTCTCGGTTTCCCGATTAAGAGACTTTGTACCAATACTTTGCCGACGCAGACGCAGCCATCTTCAGTGCCAGAAACACGGTAGCAGCAGTCATAATGGGCTGCTAGGGGATCACGACCTTTGACACAGGCCGCCACCAGAAATCCATAAAAAAACAGCCACTGCAGACCATCCTCCCACACAGCCCGCACGGTAGCCCCAAATCTCGACAGGCCAGCTTTCGCACTGCTTGTCAGCTCAGGACGAGCCTTTCGCAACGCCCAGGGAGAAAATTATGGCCCAGAGGAACGCAGTCGAGATGGGGTGTTTGTGAGTCGTATTCGTACCAGGCTATGGAACGGGCGTGGCAGCTTGAGTAGGTTTCATGCCTAATGTGCTGCTCGTTTCGGTTTCTCTATGACGTGAGTTGTTGGTTGCCTGGTAATGCTGTTTGTTCGTGGAACCGTCTGCGCCAGTTATTTAATGTTTTGCTGCCTGGGATGTACTTATTTTTAGCTAATCTAATGGGGCTTCATCAGGGCGGCTCCGATCCCCCGCAAGGCCCGGTGCGTGCCACAGCTTCTCGATCCCGCGCGCGACATAACGCTGTAAATGATGCAAAAGGGCGAAAATACTACAAAATCTTGGACTACAAGGATCCGCCCTAAATAGCTCGCACATTCTCTTGTACCAATTTTCTCCGGTGTTTATTCAGGTTGCGGGATTGCTAGCCCGTACCGTCGGCAAATGTGAGAGGCATGCCTTGTATGTGACCATCAATCACTATTGCCGGCGACAATGCCGTTAAAATACAGAGTACGACGTCAATATTTGCGGTGGATTTGCAAGGCAACTGATGAATGAAAACATGTGAATTTCTCTACTATTTGACTGTATACCTGACAAATAATAATCTCCGATGCAAATCTCCGACGGAGACGGAGCCAGCCCCGCCATCTGTCAAGGTCGCGGAGCAATGGCGTCATGATGATCGCCGCTGAGCTATTGCCACCAACCAGCTTCAGAGCTGTTAGCAGTTAGTTGGCTTGTTCGCAACCTGGAGCTCCAATAAGCTCATTCCCGCTGACGCAAGGAGGGGCACCGGCTCCAACTACCATTTCAGAAGCTTAAAGCTATTTGATTTTCGTCCATCCCTTTCCTCCTCTTGCATCTACTTTCGATACTGCCCTTTTCGCATCATCATCAATTGGATACCTCAGACAGACAGCATGGCTTCGCATCACGTCCTCATCCTCGGCGGCCACGGCAACATTGCCCAGAAGCTCACCCCGCTGCTGCTCCGCCGCTCCTGGACCGTCACCAGCGTCATCCGCAAGCAGGAGCAGGCCCCGACCATTGAGAAGCTCGGCGCCGGCCTCCCCGGCAAGCTCAACGTGCTCGTCCAGAGCATCGAGGACGTCGCCAGCCAGCAGCAGGCCCAAGACATTCTCAGCAAGGTCAAGCCCGACTACATTGCCTGGAGTGCCGGTACGTGACCACTTGCCCATTTCTTTATCGTCTGCCAGGTCGTTTTGCTTTTTCCCTTCTTCTTCTCCTTTGGCCCTCACTAACACTTACATCAAAGGCGCCGGTGGCAAGGGCGGCGCCGAAGCCACCTACAAGGTCGACCGCGACGCCGCCATCAACTTTGTCCACGCCGCGGCCGCCACGCCCTCGGTGCGTCGCTTCCTGCTCGTCTCGTACAACGGCTCGCGCCGCGCCGCCGCGCCCTGGTGGCCCGCCGACGAGTGGGACGAGTACAACAAGAAAGTCAACTACGGCGTGCTCGCCGACTACCACCAGGCCAAGATTGCCGCCGACGAGGCCCTCTACGCCGCCACCAAGAAGCCCGGCGCCACCCTGACCGGCATCTGCCTGCGCCCCGGCACCCTCTCCGACGGGCCCGCCGGCAAGGTCCTCGTCGGCAAGGCGCCCCACGTCAAGGGCAACGTGCCCCGCGAGTCCGTCGCGCAGGTCGCCGATGCTTTGCTCGCGGCCGAGGGTGTCAAGAGCGGCTGGCTCGATCTGCTCGAGGGCGATGAGTCTGTCGACGCAGCTGTCACCAAGGCTGTCAAGGAGGGTGTCGACACTGCCGAGGGCGAAGCTATTTACAAGCAGTGACTCGTGTATTATGGCAAAATAAAAAGTAAAATCTAGTCCGTTGATTTAATAACAAAAAAAATGTATTCAGTTCCACCCTAATTCAACCTGCTGCTGCTCGTCTCATATATTATCCGACCTTGCGGACCTTGGCAACCGTGCTTGGAGTTCCAACTCATCCGATCGTAGACTTTCGCGACGACGGTCTCGGCCTACGTTCGGGTTTCGCGCTCGAAGGGAAGCCCCAAAACGCCGTCTTGAAGGGTGCTCATTAACGAGCCTTGTGCTCCTGCGTCTAAAAATTGTTTCCGCAGTCCCGTTACAGATATGCGAGAGCGTCCTCCAACTGGTGGTAAAAAAAATGAGCGAGTTCCACACACCTTGCAGCGGCAAAACTGTGCCACTGACAGCGCTCAGCTGAAAGTTGATGTGGCCATGATTCGCGATGCTATATAATCTGTTGACTGAGCTGGGTATCCAAGTGACCAGCACAGCAAAGCCAAAAATGAAGCTCGTGCGGAGATATGCCATTTTGACTGGGTCTAGCCGCTTCAGACGCGAAGTTGCGGTCCGCTTCAACTTGCCAAGCTGCTGCGAGAAGCTGGTCTTGTTAGATCTTGGGATAGCCGAAACGGATGTACGTGTGATAGGTTGCATTGTGTGTAATGCCTGCCTGGTCTCTGCCGTGTTATGGTCAGACGTTGAGATGGTGGCAGCGTGCGTGGGAGGCTGGCGGATTAGATGGCCGTGGTCGTCGCAAGGCGAAATATCGGACTCGATGTGGACTTCGGTCACGGCTGTTCCATAGTACTCGATTCTGTTCGGGCAAATCTTTTCCAGGGTTAGAGCATGCCACTATCAAAAGGTTTTTACAGCTTACTTCTTCGGCCGAGTCGTCGACATCGGTTGTCTGCATGGATGGTAGGCGGCCATTCTTGTCCAAGCTTTGGAGTCCGGCACTGCGCAGCCGATTTCGATGCCGGAAGACGCGACATCCCACAACTATATAAATAACAATGGACAGGAAAATGCAGATCCAAATGGGTATGTAGTACGCGTAGAGTCGCACCAGGCTCCAATTTGGACCAATCCAGCACCACAGCTGCCCAGGTTAGCTCCCGTTGACTCCACTGCGGTGTGCAGGCTCACCGTGGCGTCGCCAAATACCGGGCCGCGAGATCGATCTTTGACGGAAATGAGGATGATTGCTGGGATCAGCGGGCCGCCAAAGCAGATTAAGCAGTACACCCAAATGTAGCGTGGAAAAGTCGTCGGGTCGACGTTGCAGAAGAAGACTAGAAACACATTGCATGCCATGGCGCAGGACCACCACGGATCAGCTTGCATGAACCTGCCAGAAATTAGCCTTCCAAAACTTCAACGGCTTTTCTGATTCTTCTCACCACTCGAATATGAAAGCTTGGCCTTGGCACAGAGCTGACTCGTCGCCCTGCATCAGCCCATCATACCCAATCATCGATGCGATACTAGCGCCAGCGTTGGCAATCGAGGCAAAAAGAAGAAATGTGTTTGGCGTCGTCCGAAGCTTCGGATAGACGAGGTACGCAATGGCAATCATCGATATCGCAATCATCGACATGCTGGCGCCGCTACGCTCAATGGCCACGAGCGTTGTAATCTTCTCCACCGACAAATCGGAGCCATCGTTGACAATCGCCTCCATTGCTGCACTATCCATATCTGAAATTCCGCTGAAAGGACTTTGCAGCAGGGCGTTTTGGCTTCATAGCGAGAATGTGGGAGTCTGCAGAATAAAAAGAACTTCTTGCAGGGCTGCGTTGCACAGTCGCACAAGTCGTAACGGCAGTGTGCCAGGTGGAAACACAAGAAACAAACATATTTGAGGCAAGAGCTGCGCATGACTAGATCCGGCTATGCCGCACTCCGCTCCCGCCATACGAAATTTTGCAGATTGGTGCTCTATTACTTTTTTAGTGATTGCTACCACACTGGTGAGCCAAAGACTTTGTGTTGCCCATAATTCGACAGGCTGGATGCCAGGCAAACTCGCGTACGGCCTGAAGCGAACAAGCCCAGAGACAAAGGGAACAGCAACAGAAAACAATGCGTCACACATAAGATGGCTGCCGATAGCATGCAGTGCGGGTGAGAGAGAATGCAATAGCATGCAATGCAATGTTTCAAAAAAGCACACGTAGGCAGATGTTCACAAGCACGGCATAGTGCCACTGCACCGGCTCCTATTCAGCCTCGCAAACTATGTACTATCCAAAACTGCTTTCCACTACAGCTCAATCTCCTCATACTCATTCTCCTCAACAAGGTAGTAGTCCTTGACAGGAGCGCCAGCATACACCTTGGCCCACTGCTCCTCGGTGCAGGTACCCGGCTCGAGCACGTAGCATCGCGGCGCCGGCGCCGGGTAGCGCCTCGTCTTGTGGTCCCAGGTGTGGCTGGGGCCCTCGGTCGCGAGCTCGTCGGTCACGTCGCGCTCGCCCGTCGCAATGTCCTTGTTGAAGGTGGCGCGCATAAAGACCTCGTAGGCGTGCACGGGCTGGTACGAGGGGATCATGTGGCCGGCCTGGAAGACGCGCGTAAACGAAAAGTTGCCCGACTGGCGAGTGAGGCCGCCCATGCCGTCCGACGAGACGAGCGGCGCGTAGCCGGCCCGCGCAAAGGCCTCCTTGTGCCTGTAGCCGACGGCCAGCGACGACATCTCGCCGCCGATCCAGTTGCAGGCAAAGTCGCGGTCGCCGTACATCATGTGCACCTTGACGCCCGTGTCGAGCAGGTAGCCGATGGCGTCGACGAAGCCGCCCTTGAGGTGGTCGGCCGAGTCGCCAAAGTTGGTCGCCACGGCCGTCGACGAGGCGGTGAAGTTGACGGGCACGCCGAGGGCCTCGAGCACCGACGAGCGCGACAGGAAGCCGTAGATGTGCGGCGGCGGGAAGGGGTCCTGCTTGTGGTGGGTAATGTCGAAGCGCGCGTGGTCGACGGTGCGGAAGGCCTTTTCGCTGGGCGACGCGCAGTCTTCCTCGATGCCGCAGATGGCCTTCCAGCCGCCATCGCGCTCATCCTGGATGGTGACGCGGTCGCGGTCGTCGAGGACGTCCTGGCAGTGCAGGATCTGGTCGCGGCAGCCGCCGGGCTTGGTGAAGTTGTGCATGAGCTCATCGTAGTATTCTTGCGTATAAGCTTGAATACCGTAGGTCTACAAGTAGCTTCGTTAGCACGGATATCTCCGGTCTTTGTGTGGGCGGGGAACATACGTTGTTGAAGGGGAAAATGATGCCAGCTTCCTCACGGTGAGTCGCGTCGATTACGCCGTTGATTATACCAAGCGTGTCCAGGTGCATGTAGTGAGCCGTCTTGTCGTCCAAGGTGCCGTTGATAATCTTTTCGTTTTGCTGTTGGAAGAAGCGCGCAAAGCCTGGGCCGTAATGGCCGCCGTAGCTCTCGGCCCAGAGGCTGATGCGGTCATCATTCGGCTTGTAGTGCGGGAACTCCCAGAAAAAGGCCTGGGCGAAGTGCCAGAGGGCGTGGGCAGCCTCGGCGGTTGTGTTGACCGTGTGCATCTTGTCGTCGCTGGAGAGCGTGCCCACGCGTGTGGTGCTGTTGAGCTCCGGAACATCCACCTTGGAGAAGTCGGTCGCCGTGCTGGTTGTCTCGCGCTCGCCGTCGACGATGATGGTGAAGTTGGTGGGCGTGTCGTAGGAGAAGCCGACCTGGTTGGGCTCATCAATGTAGAGCATGTTGACGTGGTTGTTCCAGCTCCACGGATTGTTCCTGACGGTCTCGGAGTCCTCGTTGATGAAGCAGGGACCGTTTTCTTGCAGTAGTCCCATCATGGACGACGAGCCGGGGCCGCCGTTGAGCCAGATGGCAAGAGGCGCGTTTTCAGGGTCGTGGCGAGCCTCAAAGAACCAAAAGAAGCTGTTACATGTTAGGCCTGGTCCTTTACTTGCAATTACACAAATTCGTACGTGTTGGTGTCATATTCATGCTTGACGCCGTGGATATCCTGCAAGAGGCTGGCGGGTAGGTGGACATGACCAGCATAGGACTTGACGCCAGGTGTAGTTTCACAGAGACCAGGCTGTACAAGATGAAAATTAGCTCTACGTACATTCGAGTGAGAGCAAGCTCTGAACATACCTCCTTGTATGAGATGGTCACGTTTTCGTGGAATTTAGACTTCAGGGTTTTGACTCCGGTCAGCGGCGGGGGGAATTGCGCCGCAACCAAGCCGGCGATGCTACCCAGCAACAGGACTTTTGAAAGCATGGTGATTTCTGCGCCGCTCTTGAAGCTTCTTCTCTTTGATTGAGGGTTTGCGGTGAGAGAGGAGAAGAGAGGATTTATTAAAATGCACAGCCGCGAGAAGAGAAGCAAAGATAGCCTAGACACCCGGATAGCTAGCTAGTGCGGAGCGGCGGGCCATGTACCCGGGGCCGGCTCGGCGCCGGGATGGTTGTCCGTGTGTCTTACGCTACAAACAACCGAAACATTGACAAATGTGATACGAAACAACTAGAGGAAAATCCAGAACCGCATTGTGAGGCTCTAAGGGCCAAGTGTGGTGATTGGTGAGGCTCCAGAGTCGACGCACAACGGACGTAACCCGGCACTGTAGACAAGTCCCGGAGCTTGCAGTCTGGGGGTGGAGAAAGCCGGGGAAACCTTGGTCGGGGGTAGGGCTTCAGTAAGCCACAATGCCAGTTGGACTGTTTGGATACGGAAAGAGGTTCCTGTGCAAGTTTAAAAAAAAGCGGCTTAGCTTGTTCACGGTGCAGGCGTGGTCGGTGGCTAGCCAAGGCTTGCCTCGGAACCGGGAGTGCAGCCGCTCTGGGCAGAGATAGTTAGGCTTGCCTACATCTACATGCTGATGTAGTGGGAGCGTCGCCAAATCTTCACCAAGAGCTGCAGCTCAGCCAAGCAAGGGTCTCATCGCTGAGTCTGTCTCGAGTAGGAGCTGAAGCTCGGTCAATCAAGGGATCAGAGTCCGTTACATCCTCAATAACAGTAGGAAGTTAGAAGAAGCATGAAATATGCGTATCTTCTCCGCTATAGTCCACTCCTTTCCCTCTTCGATTTTTCATTCTTTTGAGGGGGTAACTCTCAATTGCAGCGGATTGTCCGAGCATCTTATCATCGACCCAGTCTCAGTGTCCGCAATCACGATGGTAGGCGTGGGGATGCTCGGAGCTCTTCCGCTTCCGAAGCAGACGAAGGATTTGCAAAAACGGATCCTGGTGTGAAAACTTGGATGATCGTGCAACTCGATAGCTTCATCTTGCGTACTGGTAGATTCGGCGACGTCGGCGAACTCTGGCGCAGGGCAGGCTGGCGATGGCCGGTGCACGACAGCGTACAGGAGAACCACAGGTATCCATGTCTTGGCGCTGCTGTTGAGAAATGATTCGTCGCCGCATTTCTCATTCACAGACTAGCAACGCAATTAATATAACGGCAAACAAACCAGCCACGCAATTAGCTTGACACGAGCAGAAAAAACGACTGATGACGAAAGCGACCAGGAGCGCTAAGCCGCAAGTAGGGGCTGGTGCGTGGTGATGCGCCACCTGGTGCCTTGGTTTTTGCAGCGCCACAGCTCGAGATATTACGGAAGCCCCGCCACAGGCCGGCCGGTTAGCCGTATCAATGCGCTACAGCGGGCACACGGCAGGCAACAAAGGCTGCCGTTGTAGGCGCAATTGGCCGCTAAAAATATAGTGCCCGCCGTTCATCCACTAAAATGAACCAGCCAGCTGCCCTAACGAGCCACTGAAACACGTTCAGAGACCGCTGTAGCCCACTGTAACCCACTCAGCGGCACGCGATACCCAGCAACTGACTCCAACGGCCTTCGGCAGGCTTTGCCATAAGGAGATCGACAGTCTGGAGCTGACCTGTACAGCACACCGTGACGCTGTGTCGTCATTTCTTCTTTTTTTTTTTGGACCCCGTACAATTTATTTTCTTAATCTGCTGGATTGCAGCGTGTCAGATTATTTCCGACGGCCAGACTCTTAAACTGAACTGGCCCCTATTTTGACCATCTTCAAGCGTCCCTCCCTAAAATTCTAAGCTTTTCGCCAAGCTTTCTTAACCGTTGTGGCTTGGCTATGTCAACCGAAACCGAGCTTCACCAACACCTATTTACTTAGTCGCAGCTTCACCTTTAGCTTCGTACCACCACAAGCTTCGCCAAGATGACGGAGCAGACGCAGACACAAACGCAAACACAAACGCCGCCACTAGCGACGCTTGCTGTCAACAGCAAAGCTCCCAACGGCAGCCAGGCGAATGGCTCGGCGCACACAAACGGAGCTGCCACTGATCCCTCCAAGCGACAGGACTCCGGACCGAGCGGCACCTCCAAGGAAGACAGCAAGCCAGCCAAGTCCAAACGACGGCCGCGCGGCGGCTTCGACCCGACCAAGCTTCCCGACGCCCCCCAAGGATACACCGTCCGCTTCACATTCCACTCGGCGTCCAACCTGGCGCCCGGCGACATCAGCTCTGCCGCCTCGGACCCCTACCTGCACGCCACGCTCAAGGTCTCTGGCCTGAAGCGTCACAAGGAGGACCCGGACCTGACGCATCGCACGCGCACGCTGCGCCGCACCCTCGAGCCCGAATGGAACGAGCAGTGGACCGTCGCCAACGTGCCGCCGACGGGCTTCACGCTCAAGTGTCGTCTCTACGACGAGGACTCGCCCGACAAGGACGACCGCCTCGGCAACGTCACGGTCCGCATCCCGCACCTCTTTGAGGGCTGGGAGGGCATCCCGCCGCCCGGCCGCACGTTCGAGGGCAAGAAGCGCATGATGAGCAAGCGCGCGTACCTCATCAAGACGGTCACGAATCTGTTTCACTCGCACTCGCACATGTCGCCGCTGGTCCAGCTCAGCATCGAGCTGCTCGGCCCCTCGGATCCGCCACACGGCCACATGTACACCGTCGGGCCTGCAGGCTGGGTGCAGCACTTTAGTCCCATGATCGGGCGACTTGCCGGCACAAAGGTGGACAAGGACAAGAGAGACGATGGCGAGGCGTCCAGGAAGAAGGAGCAGCAACTTGATCAAGAGCAAACCAACGGAGAGGGCTCCAGCTCCAGCAAGCAAGCCGACAAAAACCAGCGCTACGAGTGAGTTTTTGCCAGCATCTCTGCCTGCAAAAAGGGCGCCAGCACACCGTCATAATACTAACCCGTTGCGAAAAGATTCCGAGCGAATGAGATGCAGCTCGTCGGCCCCATCCCCCCGAAACTGTACCACCGCTTCGTCGCCTTCCGCCCCGTCATCGGCTCCATGTTCATGTCCACCGGCATCCGCGGCAAGATCCTCAACAAGGCGCTCCACAAGCAGCATAACCGCATCTACAACTTTGACAGCAGCACCGAGTACGGCGAGATCGAGCCCTGCTCCGAGGCCGCCACTCGGCAGTTCCTCAAGCTCGCGCGCTTCGACGAAGGGGGCAAGGTCTTCACCTACGTCCTCACGCTCGACTCCCTCTTCCGCTTCACCGAGACCGGCAAGGAATTCGGCATCGACCTCCTCAGCAAGCACACCATGCACTCGGACGTCGAGACCTACATTGCCTTTTCCGGCGAGTTCTTCATCCGGCGCCTGGAGAAGCCCACCGCCTCCGACGACGCCGACCCCAAGGGGCGAACGCACCCCGACGAGGAGATCCCCGGCGGCCCGCCCGACGACGCGCCCCCGCAGGACCCCGAGTACTACCAGCTCGTCATCGACAACGACTCGGGCACGTACCGCCCGGACAAGTCGGTGCTGCCGGACCTCAAGTCCTTCTTCGAGCGCAACTTTCCCGGCCTCGGCGTCGTCACCATGCACTGGGAGGACGAGGAGCTGCAGGACATGAAGGACGCGCAGCACGAGGCCAAGAAGAACGAGGGCAAGGTGATGCGCGGCGTGCTCAACCGCAGCATGAGCAGCATCAGCTCGGCCGAAAGCGAGCTCGAGGACCGCCAGCAGAACTGGGACGCGACCAAGAGCAAGCGCGAAAAGGCCCTCGAGGCGATTGAGCAGCCGAGCACCGTCAAGGAAAAGGCAAAGCATGTCCTGCACTAATCTACTTTTCCTGTCTTTTTTTTTTTCCTCTTTTTTTCCTCCTCCTGTTTTATAACCCGTTACAATTGTTACTCTAGTCTGGTTGTTACTATGATACCTATTATGAGCAATGAAATTCAATCTAGCATTTCCTATTCCAGTTTCTGCAGACTTGTTCACAGTGCATCGTGCCGGAGCGAATATACCTCCAACCTGTAGGAAACTCCTCTTTCGCCCTGGCGCCGTCTGACATGACCTCCATCTCATAAAAGCCAAAAGGAGACGGCCGTGGTCAATCCAGCGGATGCGGGTCTGCAGAGGTACGAAATCGCACATCGACCACCATCGGCTTGTACGACCAGCCACAAATCTACCACAAACAGGTGTAACCCCATCTCGATGTGACCGGGTTCCTGCTGTTCCCCACTCAATGTCTCAAATTCTTTCTTCATCTAGCGAGGGAAAAAAAATACTTGGCTATACGGTTGATGGTGAATGGTGAATGACTGGAGTCATGGTGCAGAGGCATCCACGTGGGCGACGGGGACAGGCCCACAGACTGCAACCTGGTTCATCAACGCAACTAATAATATGCTTAATTTGTAGTCTATTCTCGAAGATGCGTAAGAATGATTCCAACGTGCGCTGTGTACACTTTCCCCCTAGTCATCTCCCGCGAGTGCTCGATCTGAGTCTTGCACTGATTTCTGTTCGCATTTCCTTCTGCATGTCGTCGTTCGGATGATTGACTGGTGATACGTTGCGGCCTCGCTATCGATGTGAGTATCCTTTCATCTTCTCCGAGGCAAGAATGGCGAGACCTGTTTGCGGCGGATAATTCTTCTTGGTGGTGTTTGAGGCATTTTGGCTTTCTCGGGTGATGGCCCGCCAAGCTCGTCTTCGTTCAGTGACATTGGCGTGACGTGGCGCCATCTACCGTCCTCGTTCTTGATTCCCATCTCTGGGCTTTCGATGGCTTTTCTCTTCTTGCTGGGAGATGTATTGGGAGATGCAGCCGCTTCTTTATTGGGTTCGAGACTGTCTGCCTGGTCCTACTGCGGCTTAAGCTCTCTCTGCCAAGGCGGCTGCCGTATAATCTCCTCCGCCAGCCCCATTAAATTAGGCTTGAACTTTCCGATCGGGCTTATGCATCTGGCTGGCACCAGCAGGTTCTTGGCGGAGGGGGACAGTTCGAATTTGTTTCGCGAAAGTTGTTTGACCGGCCCTCGCGGGATCAGTTCTTCCGCTGCCTGGATCTCCCAAGCAGAAAGGCACCAGTCGACGGGTGACCCGAGTATCATCATGGTTCCCAGCGCCTGGAACTTTTCAAGTAAGTGTTGTGTGTATGCTACTAGCATGCTGTCGACATCATGTGAGGCTTTGTGGAAGCAGCGGAGAAAGCGGTCTCTGGCCCGGACAAACGCAAGAACAAGGTCTCTGGTGATTCTGGGTGGCAGCGTGCCTCCCTTTGCTTTGCCAACGCTTCTCCAGAATGAATCTGGCCCCTCTGTTATGAGCAAATCCCACAAGAAGTTGCTTGCGAGCATAAGATGTGTCAGGCTATTCTCTGCTGCGACCGGACCGGATGCGGTTTCAGAATGCAAGGCGTCGATGATATCATTGTCGCGCTTGTTGCGGCCAGTTATTGGCGTTTTGTCGAAAAAGTAGAGTCCGTGGATGTTCCGCAGCCGCGTTTTGATGGATTCCCGCATCTCCATCGATTCGGCGGCCGTGGTTGGCATGGTGGTGCGCGTAGATGGCGAAATAAGGATAATTGAACGTTGGAGTCTTTAAAAGAGTTCAAGGTGGCAGACGTGTGGAGCTTCGTATAGCTAAAGGTATAAAATCAGCACAGATGATGATTCCAAGAAGCGTAAGAAACAGACGCCGATGCCCACGAGAAGCAGAATATGTAGCTCATTCTTTGGTGATGTGAGGTGAATGTGAGGTGCGTGACACTGGCAAGAGCGGGCAGCTGGCGATATCTGACTACGAGTCGTCGTGACGACCAGGCTGCAGCTCCTCACCCTTTGTTTTGTTGCGTGGCTCTTCTATTCACTGTTGCACCGGGTCTTCATCCTTTTTTTTTTTTTGTGCATCTCGTCGACATTCAGTTCGCCTTTGGCTTGCTCGCGAACAGAGTTACTGTCTCCTCATTTTTTCTGTTTGTATTTTCTTTGATCTTGTGCTCCCTACTCGCTGTGATTCCTGTTCTTTCTACTATCCTGAATTTAGTTTTGTCGTTCTATAGATGCCGTGCTAGAATGCGACAGTGGACAATCAAGCTATGTAAGCAGACGAAGCCTCAGTGTTCCTCATCTATTGGAATTCTCCCGTATGGTATGGTAGTTACTCACAAGCCATTTTGCTACAGTCAACGAATTTATCGAGTCGTTGAATGCATTCACGCATGTTTCGTTTCGCATCCATCAACACTGTCGTTTTGAATTAGGTCGCCTGGACTTGAAGCACAGGCCCCGCTCCTTTGCTGCGGAGCGCATCTATGCAAGGCTGCGTCATATCATACCCCACGATTCACAGTCAGAATTTTGTGTGCTGAAACGAAAACGGCTCGTCTACTGGTAAATAAATCACGCTCGTGTATTTAATTGCCTCAGCTTGTCGTGGCCTCGAAGCCTGGTTGCTGCATCTCCGGCTACTGGTGCAGGGTAGTGCCCATCACTGGAGACCACAGCTGCTGCCGGCATTTGAGCACGCGCACAGGCTGGGATTGGCAGAGACAAACATGCGGAAAAAAGGAAAAAAGAAAAAAAAAAAAGAACTCCTCTCAACACGCCCGCATTTCGCTCACCATTGCCCGAGGTAGCCTGCAATTGTGGCAGCCAGCCAGCCGGCGCCAGGTGGTACAAAGAAGATACATGCGAGGTACCTGGCGGTGCTGGCCGGGTACTTGCTGCGCTGCAGGAAACGGGGCTGCAGCGCGCCGTCATGCAGAGCATCCACGAGTTGCCAGGGCATTGCGCCATTGTATTTTTTTTTTGGCAGCAGAACCACAAAATTCCATGCAGCACAGCCCAAGATCCAATCACGCCGCCCTCCCACACTCCCTTGCCGTCTCGTCTTGCTTTCGCGCAAATGGAAGGCAGTCGCTGAAGCTGCGAGATTTCCTGCTACACCACTACTCGGCACACGTAGATACCTTGTAGCCTCTCGTACTGCACGCAGCTCCCCGCTTGGCGTCCGCTCTTCATAGGCTTAATGACGACAGGGGCTCCACCCTTCTCGGCGGTACATGGGCACGTACCAGGTACGTACCGTTGGCTGCGTCTTTTGGTAGGCTGTCAGGTACTCGGGTACCCCTCTGCCCCGCCATCCTGTCCCGCCATCTGAGAAAGCTATTATTTGGCTCTCACTTTTAAACCCTGCCATCGCCGCCGTTTCTCATTGTCGGCTCAACTCTTGCATTCTCAATATTTCCTTTTTTTTTCCCTCATCTCCAATCCGTCAAAATGGGTGTTACCAAGACTCTTATCAAGGAGGGCTCCGGTGTTCAGCCCAAGCAGGGCCAGACCGTCGTCATCGAGTACACTGGCTGGTTGAAGGACACCAGCAAGCCCGACAACAAGGGCAACAAGTACGAGCTTCGAAAACCCCGCGTCCGACCCTTCTAACCACATTGCCCCCCCATAGGTTCGACTCCTCTGTCGGTCGCGGCGACTTTGAGGTCAAGATTGGTGTTGGCCAGGTTATCCGAGGTGAATACATAGCTGTCGACCACCTGCGCGCTAATCGCTAACACGGCTTCTAGGCTGGGACGAGGGTGTTACCCAGATGAAGGTCGGCGAGAAGTCGACCCTTGACATCAGCAGGTATGTTGCTTCCACTGCAAGACAACAATGCGTCCAATGCTAATTCTATGCCCAGCGAATTTGGATACGGTGCTCGGTAAGCTCTATGCGATGCCTCGCTGCCTGTAACACGGCCGTAGTATGCGATACTAATCTACCTCTGCAGAGGCTTCCCCGGTCACATCCCCGCCGGCGCCGACCTGATCTTGTAAGCTCCAGCGCAGCCGATTGATGACACTGGTAAAAGCTAACCAGCCGTTGCAGCGACGTTGAGCTCAAGAACGTCCGATAGACAATCCGAGAATCGCTATTCGCCAAGGGTGCCGGAAATGGAGCAGCGCGCAAAATGCGCCACCATGCCTTCTAACAAAAACGTTTTAGTAGCTTTACAGATACAAATGGGAAAACAGTAAAATCTCGATACTCTAAACCGTCGAGGAATGCCACTTTTATCGCTTTCTACAACCTGTCATGTCCGTTTCGTCTGTAGCGCCGTCTTTCCATGTCCTTCTACACCCGCGTTGCCGCCCCACCGGTTGCCTGGCACTGCCCCTCACCTCACCCTGCCAGCCGCCTCGACGTTTAGCTAAGCATGCATCATCCAGTGAACCCAGCTCCAGACATCGACCGCGAGCTTTGCATTCACCATAATTTTCTTCTGACCAACTCAAACTTGCGCCCATATTTTCAATAAACGCCATCAAGTGTTCGCAGAGCGCCCAATCCCCCCGACCCTCCAGCAGCAACCTTCTCGTTTCCGCAGCATCCTTTGGCGGGGTAGAGCTCGACCCGGGTGCTAGCTCATCAACCTTCAAGATTTCTTCCCAGCTGCCCGGCTCAGCTGCACTGGGCAAGCGAAAGCTCTCCGACGGAGCAGCTCAACCAGATATAAAAAGAAGCATGTCGGTGAGTAGCATTCATTCTCCTACGTGGGCGATTCGACCGGTCGCTGCACCGCTCTTCGCCACTGTCTGAGTGGCGAAAGCTAACCATACACGTAGGGCATCACCGACTCCACCTCCAAAATGCAAGTCGATGCACCCGCTGCCGAAATCGACGAGTCTCTATACAGTCGTCAACTCTATGTGCTCGGCCATGAGGCCATGAAGCGCATGGGTGCTTCCAACATCCTCGTCGTTGGACTCAGAGGCCTGGGTGTCGAGATCGCCAAGAATGTTGCTCTTGCTGGCGTCAAGAGCCTGACCGTCTACGATCCTGCCCCCGTTGCCATGCCCGATCTCTCCTCTCAGTTCTTTCTCACCCCCGCCGATGTTGGCAAGCCCAGAGACCAAGTCACAGCCCCTAGAGTAGCTGAGCTGAACGCCTACACTCCAGTCAGCATTCACGAGTCGCCCAGGTAAGTCCAAATTAACATGTAGATGTACACTGTATCTAACCCCGACAGCCTCGACGACAACCTGTCCCAGTTCGACAAATACCAAGTCGTTGTCCTCACCGGCGTTCCGATCCAGTCACAAAAGCTCATTGCCGACTACTGTCACTCCAAGGGCATCTATATCGTCGTCGCTGATACTTTTGGTCTGTTTGGATCGCTCTTCTGTGATTTCGGAAAGAAATTCACCGTCGTCGACCCGACCGGCGAGACTCCAACTCACGGTATCATCGAAGGCATCGATGAGGAGGGCCTCGTATCCGCTCTGGACGAGACCCGGCACGGCCTTGAGGACGGTGACTATGTTACCTTCTCCGAGGTTGAGGGAATGGAAGGTCTTAACGGCTGCGACCCCAAAAAGGTGACTGTCACTGGGCCATATACCTTCTCCATTGGTGACGTCTCTGGCCTGGGCCAATACAAGCGTGGTGGTATCTACCAGCAGGTCAAGATGCCCAAGATCCTTGACTTCAAGAGCTACACCGAATCCGTCAGGGAACCCGAATTTCTCATCTCCGACTATGCCAAGTTTGACCGCCCCCAGCAGCTGCATCTTGGATTCCAGGCCCTGCATGCCTTCCAGGTCGCCAGGGGCCGACTTCCCAACCCCATGGACGATGGCGATGCTGCTGTTGTTATTGGCGCCGCCAAGCAGTTTGCCGAAGAAGAAAAGCTAGAGATTGAAGTCGATGAGAAGCTCCTCAAAGAACTAAGTTACCAGGCCCTCGGAGATCTCTGCCCCATGGCTGCCTTCTTTGGCGGTGTTGCCGCCCAGGAAATTCTCAAGGCCGTATCTGGCAAGTTCCATCCCATCCAACAGTGGATGTACTTTGACTCTTTAGAGTCTCTCCCCACATCTACCAAGCGTACTGTCGAAACTTGCAAGCCTATTGGCAGCCGGTATGATGGCCAAATCGCCGTCTTTGGCAAGGAGTACCAGGATAAGATTGCGAACTTGAGGCAGTTCCTTGTTGGCGCTGGCGCCATTGGCTGTGAAATGCTCAAGAACTGGGCCATGATGGGACTGGGGTCGGGCCCCAACGGCAAGATCTTTGTCACTGACAATGACTCGATTGAAAAGAGCAATCTGAACCGTCAGTTCCTCTTCAGAGCTGCCGATGTTGGTCACATGAAGAGTGACTGCGCGGCTAGGGCAGTCCAGCGCATGAACCCGGATCTCGAGGGCCACATCACGACCTTCCGTGACCGTGTCGGTGCCGAGACCGAAGATGTCTTCAACGCCGAATTCTGGAACGGCCTTGATGGCGTCACCAATGCCCTCGACAATGTTGAAGCCAGAACCTACGTTGACAGACGCTGCATCTTCTACCGCAAACCGCTGCTCGAGAGTGGTACTCTGGGCACCAAGGGTAACACTCAAGTTATCTTGCCCAACATGACTGAGTCATACTCTTCTTCGCAGGATCCTCCTGAGAAGGAATTTCCTATGTGCACAATTCGCAGCTTCCCTAACCGTATTGAGCACACAATTGCCTGGGCCAAGGAACACATGTTTGAGCGCTGCTTCGTGAACGCCCCTCAAACTGTCAACCTGTACTTGACTCAGCCAGACTTTTTGACCACCACACTCCAGCAGGGCGGCAACCAGAAGGAGGTCCTCGAGACTATCCGCGACTACCTGACGGCAGATCGCCCCAGAACCTTTGAGGACTGCATTGCGTGGGCCAGAAATCTGTTTGAGGTCGAGTTCGCCAACAAGATCCAGCAGCTCCTCTATAACTTCCCCAAGGATTCCACCACATCTTCCGGCATGCCTTTCTGGTCTGGTGCCAAGCGCGCCCCTGACGCCCTCAAGTTTGACCCCAACAACCCCACACACTTTGGCTTCATTGTTTCCGCCGCCAACCTCCACGCCTTCAACTACAACATCAACTCCCCTGGCAATGACAAGTCCATCTACCTGCGCGAGCTCGATAATGTCATTGTACCTGATTTTAGCCCTGATTCCAGTGTTAAGATCCAGGCCGACGACAAGGAGCCTGACCCGAACAAGGACGTTCCCACGGACGAGGATGAGCTCCAGAGTCTGACGGCGTCACTGCCATCTCCAAGTAGCCTGGCAGGCTTCAAGCTGCAGCCTGTTGACTTTGAGAAGGATGATGACTCAAATCACCACATTGACTTCATCACTGCATGCAGCAATTTGCGTGCTGAAAATTACAAGATCGATGCTGCCGACCGACACAAGACCAAGTTCATTGCCGGCAAGATTATCCCTGCCATTGCCACCACCACCGCTCTTGTTACCGGTCTTGTTGTTCTTGAGCTGTACAAGGTCATTGACGGCAAGGACGACATTGAGCAGTTCAAGAATGGATTCATCAACCTGGCGCTGCCCTTCTTCGGCTTCTCCGAGCCCATCGCCAGCCCCAAGCTCGAGTACACTGGACCTGACGGCAAGGTCGTGCTGGACAAGATTTGGGACCGTTACGAAGTTGGTGACATTACGATCCAGGAGCTAGTGGACTTTTTCAAGGCAAAGGGCTTGACGGTCCTTTCGCTCAGCCACAGCGTCAGCTTCTTGTTTGGAGCCTGGATGCCGACTGCCAAGGCGCGTCTTCCGCTCAAGATTAGCGAGGCGATTCAGCAGGTGACCAAGAAGCCTGTGCCCGCGCACATGAAGGAGCTGATTGTAGAGGCCTTAGTGGAGGACGAGAATGAGGAGGATGTCGATGTTCCTTATGTCAAGGTGACCTTGGACTAAAGGGGGAAGAATTTAGATGCGTAAAAGCTGCGACTTAGATTAAATATTTATGAATGATGTGTTTTCTTTTACAGCATGGAAAGAATATGCCAGTGCTATCGCCACAAGTATACATCGTCTTCCACCTGCGAAGGCAGGTGTTTCCGCTCCTTCTTCTCGCCGAGCGTCTGCTGCAACTTTGATGAATGAAGACCAAGCTTCGAGAAGCAAGACCCAAAAGGATATGCATAGGTATACGCAGCCCCCATTATGTATTAGGCACAGATTTGCTGAGTACGAATGCTAGCATTCGCTAGAAACTCATCATTAGCCGCTCCGCAGATTGAAGTCCACATTGCGGAAGAGCATACAAGCGCTTGGGACATTGGTATGGTGCTCTATCTAGGGTATATAGGGCTCTGCTGCTGGGATCAGAAAACAGAGCTAAAAGGGCATCTCACTACATATGCTTAGTGCTACCTGTTGTCGCCCAATGTTGCACGATGCCACCAGACCCGTGCAACCTTGATACGCAGTTGCTCACATGCGCGACCTTGAAATCTACAATACCAGTTTACTGTACGTCCTCACCAGGGTATTTTCCTCCTTCAAGCATGCAAACCTACGCCCGCGACGTATCCCCGCATGCGAGATGCCAGTCACCGGCGGTACACTGCAGCAGACGCTCGAGGACATTGCCAGCAGCGACATTGAGCTAGACGCGTGCACGTGGGAGCGCCGCTATGTCCTGCGCGGCGACTACTTTATCAAGAGCGAGCTGGAGGAGCAAAAGCTCATCGTCCGGGAGAACGGAAGCGTGGTGCGGCCCTTTTGGCCCAAGGAGCGGCTGCTGAACGAGTATGCCACCCTGCGGTTCGTGGCCGCCAACACGACCATCCCCGTGCCGCGGCACTGGCTGTACATGGCCGACGGCCTGATGCACCTCGCGACGGAGCGCATCGTCCACGCGCGGCCGCTGCAGGACCTGCCGGCGGAGAAGACGGCCGCGGCGCGCAAGGCCGTCGACGAGCAGATTCAGAGGGACATCTTGCCGCAGCTGCGCGCCATACGTCGGGATGTCATCGGCAGTGTGGCGGTGAGCTTGCCGGTCGTTCCTCCACTCCGCATCTTTTGCCGCGACGACCGCCGGTGGCCGCGGATCACCACCACGCAGGACGACGTGGATAACTTTGTGCTCTGCCACAATGACCTCTCGGCGCACAACATCTTTGTCGACCCGGACACGTTCGCAATCCGGGCCATCATTGATTGGGAGTACGCGGGCTTCTACCCAGAGCGGTTCGAGATTCCGCTGTGGAGGATGCTGACGCCGCAGGATCGAGGAAGGCTCGTCGAAGAGGTGCGGGCGAGAGATCTTGCGTTTTTTGGGCTGCAGCCAGGTGATTTGAGAGACTGCGTACCTCCGGGGCCGTGATGCTTTGTCTTGGTGCTGCTCCGGTGGAGGAGACACTTACAGCTCGACCTTTCTTTCCTCACATTCCTGGAAAGGGAAAATAAACTAGCCCGCTTCTGATCCGATATTATTAGATAAGTAGACATTGATTTTTTTCTTCGGCTTATTTGAAAAGAGTAGCCTCGTAGCCTAGGATGCTCATTGTTCGTCGCTGCCTGGTTACACGTAATGTCGCGTGCAATTCGTGGGGGCAAAAGACGCCTGTCGCCTGTAGCACGCCACTTTACGCGCTAACGTCTACCTCGCCATTCACGACTTTCCACCTGCAACATCAAATCATGCGTGCTATTCTCAGAGAATGGCAGCGGATGACGGCGAATTCCAATTTGATTTCTCAGCCGATGAAGAGCAGCTGTTGATACAGCTGGCTACAGACGCAGAGGCCAAGGACTCGGTCGCTGGCGCCATTGATGCGCTGCCTGCCCGATCTGATTTTGGGCCAGATGCACAGAAAGAAAATGGCTTCGCTTCGAATAGTGCTGAAGAGAGCGGTGCGGCTGACGAGGCTGGCGCAGCCGCAACGGCGTTGCTTCTCTCGGCCGGCGGCCAGATTAGCTCTCCGACTTGTATGCCCATCTTTCCATTGTATTCCTGCGCCCTTCAAGTGCCCGTGGAAAACTGACTGACTCTGAAGCGACCAGTAAAACGTGCTTTGGAGGATCTTGAACAGACGACAGCAGCAGAGTTGACAGCCCGGCCGGGGCCGGTCAGCGAAGATTTCGAGGACGAGTTTGAAGACCGCCGCTCTCCGCTGCAGAAATTCCGATCATTTCCTCGACGGCCGCTTACAGTCTCAGACCTGACGTCGGGAGCCTGGTGCGAATTGCAGTACTGGTATACCCTCTCGAGGCTCCCCGGCGGACGACGGACCCGCACAGCGGCCATGCGACAAGGGTCCAAGCTGCACCAAAAGCTAGAAGACGAGGTGCACACGACTGTGGAGGTGGAAGTTCTCAGCCGCGAAGATGGATTTGGCCTCAAGCTGTGGAACCTGATCCAAGGCTTACGCACGCTGCGAGAGACTGGCCTGACGAGAGAGTTGGAAATTTGGGGCATGTTGGACGGTAATCTTGTCAACGGCGTGATTGACAGTCTCAGTCACGAGAACCCGAATCCAGAGTTCGAGTTTGAACTCAGCCAAGAGGCAGAGGATCAGCAGCGACAGCAGTCTAAGTTGACGGATTATTTTGCCTCATCGACACCTACAAAGAAGAAGGGAAAAGGGCCTAAGGTCTATCTTGCTGATGTGAAGACGAGGGGCTCTCTGAACAAGGTTTCGAACTTGGCGCTGCGGCCAGCCAAGATACAATTGCTACTCTACCACCGCTTTCTTTCAGACCTCGCCGCCAGACGACTCGACTTTTACAAGGTATTCCGCCGGTACGACCTCGACCCAGACGAGCCATTCTCCGATGCCTTTATAGCGCAAATGGCAAGTCTCCATGATGAGATGTTTGACGAGACCCCGTCCAGCTCTTGGCAGACTGTCGAAGAGGACGTAGAGCCGACCAGCTCGGCCATGACCGAAACAGCCGGCGCGCTGCAGTACAGGAGCTTACGGGAGCTGCTGCCTCTTGTCGAACATGAGGTCAGCTTGGCTTTTTCCGAAGGGGCCGAATCGATGGGCAGCATGCTTCGTGTGCAGTATATATACAGAGACGACGGGCGTGAGATTGGGCACCACGACTTTCCGGTGTCTCGCACTGTGCTGGACGAGTACCTAGGCGTGTACATGCCGTGGTGGCGCGGAGAACGGAGAGCTTCGGGTGTGAAGATAGAAGAGGCGTTCAAGTGTCGGACATGCGAATTTGCAGATGTTTGTACGTGGCGGGAAAAGATGGATTCGAAGAGGGTGAAGAAAGTACAAGAGCGCTTACGAGCAGCAGATGAGTTACCAAAGAAGCCACCCACATAGCTTGTGTCCAATATCAAATACCAGTCAAAAGTATCAACTGCGACTACAAAGTAACATTACCGAATAACTACGATAACATTTTAATGCGGCTGATATTTGGACAGCTCTGACGTGTGGCGGCTGAGAGTTGCCTAGAGTCTAGTTCAAAGGACTGCCCCACCACTTTTCATGACCATCAGATCATTTTAGACGGCCTTTTTTAGAACCAACATCAACTGTCGCGACGAGCAGATGGCCTTTGGCAATGCGGCGATCGCGGTCCAGCGAAGAAAGCGACCATGAAGAGCACGACGAAATTCCACTCCATCACAAGCGCGCATTTGGCGCTGGGCTGAAGCGCAAAAAGGTCGAGTTTGTCAGGGCGCAGGACCCCGACGACTACATTTCTGCGCTTCCGTCGACGAGACGGACCAGCTCCGTCGTCGGCGACCTGTACGCCAGCATCGTCCTGGGCAGCAGCAACAGCTCCACGCCCAGCCGTGCAGACACCGCCAACACCGACGCAGAGAATGGTGGCCGCGCCGAGTCCACCTCGGGCCATCCCAGCCCTCAACAACCGGCCTCCGTGTGTCCCATCTGCTCGCTCGCCATCACCACGACGGTAGAGGCCCACGAGGCGTCTCTCGCGCACCAGGTCAGCCTGGAGCACTCGCACCCGCCCTCGGCGCTGGACCGCTCGCGCATGGGCCTCCGCGCGCTGGCGTCGCAGGGCTGGGACCCGGACGCGCGCGTCGGGCTGGGGCGCGCGGGCGGCGAGGGCACGCGGTACCCGATCAGGGTGACGCCCAAGGAGGACGTGCTGGGCGTCGGCGCGACGCTGCCGGAGCGGACAGAGGAGGAGAAGAAGGCGGAGGCGGCGGCCAAGGAGGCGAGACGCCAGCTCACGGCCAAGGAGCGCAAGGCGAGGGCCAAGGAGGAGAGGGACAAGGCGGCGCGGTTCCAGGCGGAGATTTACGGACGGCAAGACTTGGATCGGTTTCTGAAGGGGGACGGCAAGGAATGGGAGTGAAGAAGGGCAGTGCTCGAGCATGGATTGGGTATCAGGTAGAGCGGCAGATGGAGTGAGTTGGCTGGTCGGGCGTGACGTAAGGAGACGAGGAGCATGAATGGTTGATACAAGCGTTTCAGATGAGGAATGGGATATGTGTGCATAAGCAAAGTGAACGATGTCGGCTCACTTGTCGTCCATTTGTTTTTCTTGTTTTTTCTTGTTTTTCTTGTTCTTCTCTTGAATTTCTTTCTTCTGCAGAATGCGCTGACCCGGGCTTGATTGCTGTGCCGCGGGGCGCACAACGTTAGGCTCCGGATCTTGATGGTGATCTCATTCATAACCCGGCTTTCTGGTTAGCGCTGGTGCTCGTACGGGGAGCCTTTTGGCCCTCGGCGCATTGCAGACGCTGACAATTACCAAATGCCTGCCGCGGCCCGTCAGCAACACTTGCAGAAATCCGCGACTGATTTTGATTTTAATTTCAATTTTAATTTCGATTTTAATCTGACATCATTTTTGAGCAAACTGCCGCTTTTAAGCTTTCATGTGGCTGGTGCTGGAGACTATTTAGCGCCTCATCCACCCACCCCGCCCACTCACTGTGCCATCCCGGCATGACGCTGTATAACCACCTATTAGTAGGTACCTAGGTAAGGTAGGCACGGAGTACAGTGGGCTGTAACCCCGCCAAACCTCCTTCCTTGGACTGGACAACCTGAGAGCTCCTGTTTTTGGATCTTGCATACCCGCACCGCAAATCGCCTCGGCCTGTCCCAGCGCGCCCGTCTTTTCCATCCTCTCGTCCATTTTATTTCAAGCCGCCACAGAACATCAGGCTGGACCCTGACTAGCGCCGCGTCTGAATCTAGCTGCCGTTTTGCTGCTGATCTGGCGCTTCGCCTGCTTCTCGGCTGCTTGTCTGTGACATCACCCCCAGCGACACCGCAGCCGCCCACTCCAGAGCTTCGCGGGAGAGCAGCTCCCCGACCGACGACAGCATGGGACTCTCGGTCATTCAAGAGCAGCACGACGGTATTCTCAATTCGTCCCCAGACTCGTCTGTGAATGCGCAGGCTGACTTGTTCTCCTAGTTATCCTCAACGAGATCCGCAGCATCACCCACGGCGACGTACGGCTTGTCCCGACAGCTCCCAGCCATGACCATCTAGCTAACGACAGTTGCCCAGTGGAAATGTCTCATCGTTGACGAGCACTCCAAGAAGATCATCGACAATTGCATCAAGGAAGATGACATCCTCAACAACAACATTGCCAGTTCGTTTCCTCCCAAGCTAGTCCCAACCCCCACCGCCACCAGCTAACCGCCGCCGTTTGGCACACAGCAATCGAGCGCATCGAGGAACGGCGCGAACCGAACCCCGAGATGGATGCCGTCTACATCCTGACCCCCGATGCCTACATTGTCGACTGCCTCCTCGCCGACTTTGAGGTCCGACGGTACCGCAGGGCCTATCTCGTCTGGACTAACCTGCTCGAGCCGGGCCTGCGACGGCGCATTGACGACTTTCCCGCCGTGCGCCAGCTTCGAGCCAGCTCCAAGACGCTCTTCAGTGACTTTTACCCTCGCGAGTCGCATCTCGTCATCTTCCGTGACCCATGGAGCTTCCCCATGCTCTACCACCCTGCGTGCAACAACCTTGTCCCCAAGCACATGCAAAGTCTGGCCCAAAAGGTATGGTGGAGCAAAGATGGCTACTTGTCCCGATTACCTGTTTTGAAAGCTGACCAAGAAGTAGATTGCGGGAGTATGCATTACGTTGGGAGAATACGCCAAAGTCCGATTCTATCAACCGCGCAACGCTATCCACGAGGCGAGTGTCCTGTGTGGCCACCTGGCGCGCTTTGTGCAAGAGGAACTTGATGGCTACGCACAATATAACAAAGATTTCCCACCCCAAACGAACCGACCCCAAGGTGTCTTGCTTGTTACTGATCGCTCCATGGACTTGATGGCTCCCTTATTGCACGAGTTTTCCTACCAAGCCATGGCGCACGATCTGCTGCCTATCAAGGAGGGCGACAAAGTCACATACCAGACAGTCATCAATGCCAACACGCCACAGGCCGCAGAAAAGGACATGGAACTCTCCGAAAAGGACAAAGTCTGGGTCGACAATCGCCATCGTCACATGAAGGACACGATTGATAAGCTTATGGGCGACTTTCAAAAGTTCCTGAAAGAAAACCCGCACTTTACCAACGAAGACGCCGATACTACAAATCTGAACACGATCCGCGACATGCTGGCTGGCCTACCACAGTTTCAAGAGGTCAAGGAAGCTTACTCACTGCACCTTACCATGGCTCAAGAGTGTATGAACATTTTCCAGCACAATAAGCTTGACCAACTTGCCACGGTGGAGCAAACCCTCGCCACAGGCATCGACGAAGATTTCCGCAAACCGAAAAATTTATTGGAATCCGTTGTCAGACTACTCGATGAAGAAGCGATACGACCCATGGACAGACTGCGTTTGATTATTATGTATATTCTCTTCCGCGGAGGCGTCATTATGGAAGACGTCAAGAAGCTTCTGACCCATGCTGGGCTTCCTGTCCAGGACGGCGAAATCATTAGCAACCTGGAGCTACTAGGCGGTTCAGTCAATCACCAGCTCAAAGAGCAGCGACGACCCTACGCCGCCTTGTTCCCAAAAGATCCAAAGGCAGCCCAGCCTAAGGAGGAGGCTTTCTTGGACCGTTTTGACCCCGCACTAAAACCTCTACTTGAGAATCTCGTAAAAGGAACTTTAGATCAGGGGTTGTTTCCGTATGTGAAGCCGCCATTAGACCCTAATGAGGAATTGCTGGCAGCGCAAGGTACTTCTCTCCGAGCAGGACGACCGAACTGGGCCGCTGCGGGACGTCGGCAACCGGAGAATAAGCAGCGCGTCATTGTGTTCATGGCGGGCGGTGCGACATATAGCGAAAGCCGTGTTTGCTACGATGTGGGCAAGCAAAACAGCCGCGACATCATCCTTGCAACATCACACATGCTGACGCCACAATTCTTTATTCGCCAAGTTGGCGATCTGAGCCGCGACAAGCGCCAGCTCGACCTACCACTGGACAGGCCAAAGCCTCGCGGTGCACCAGCACACCTGCTCGACCGTCCAGCACCTCCTCGCGGCGCACAACCGCCCGGTCCTGTACCACCGCAACAGGGTCGTGGCGGCCGCGCACCACCACCACAGGGCGGGCTCCCGAGCCGGCCCGGACAGGGCAACGTTCCTGCCAAGGCACCTGTGCCGCCGACCCAGGCCATGGGCAACATGAGCCTGAACCACCCACCCGTGCCACCAAGCAACGGCGGAGGACTGCCCGAGGCGCCGCCCTCACTGCCACCCCCGGCAGACGGCAAGCTGCACAAGGAGAAGAAGCGGAGAAACTTTCTGGGCATGAAAAAGTAGGGCTCTCTCCGGCTGAGGGAGGTTTCCGTTCCGCCGCCCGTTTTACCAGAGGACGCGGCGGCGGCAGCAGCGTCGAGAGCCGCTGCGACGGCGGCAGCCGCCGTTGCTGTGCGTGGTCTCAAACGCTGCTCCTCGGAGGAGGCCATCAAGAAGCCCGCCACGGCACGGCCCAAGACGGCGTTTACGTGGTCGCCATCCGCGCGAAAGAAGCGTGCGTGACGAGGGATGGATCAATGAGGTGGAAACATTTTGGTCGCAGTTGGAAACGGCTTACCAAAGAGGGCTAGGGAAAGAAGCCATGCTAATTGAAAGACTTTTTGAGTCTCCCTGCCTCGCTAATTGAGTTGATTGATTTTTCACGTGCCTGGCTAAAATCGACCGTACATACGAGTATTTTAATCGCACATTGATGACACTCCACACTCCACGCATGCCACATTGTAGCAATCATGGTCATTACTCTGCAGCTGTTTCATTGGGGTTTTTTCTTCCTATAAGTGGCAGGATATACAGATTCTACCATACCATATGTTGGTGACGCGCCACCACAATACACAAAGACCTGCCTTCTATCTCGTCCTCGCTCTGCGAGTGCTTGGGCCTCAAGCGGAGAATGGGGAAGGAGTCAACAGGACATATATGTAGTGGCGTCAAAGAAAAACCCCTGCTCAGCTCAGCATCGCCACGTCCAATTCCCATTTCCTTACTTTCCTAGGCAAGTAGAAAGCCTGTGACAAATAAAATACATCCGTAGTCCTCGCAATGCCGTACAAACTATCCCTTCGTTGATTTCATGTCAACATGTTCTTTCCCGGCCGTAGCAAGATATCCCTTGTATCCTGCTGCTGTCGCAAAGGGTGAAGGTCTGTCAGTGCATGCCTTATTGACGGCCGTAGTTGCCACCGTTGCGACCAGCTTCGGCAGACGACGGAGGGGCCATGCCTCGCCCGTCAAAAGGGGGGCTGCCAAACGCACGGAGATCCGGAGGCGGCGGGCCGTTGAAGCCTGGCATGCCCGGCGGCAGGCCAAAGCCATGAGGAGGAGGGGGTCCGTTGAAGAAGCCCGGCGGAGGCATGTGCATGCTGCCGCGCATCTCGGGCGGCGGAGGCGGCGGCATGGCGCCGGGGGGGAAGTTGGGCGGGAACATGTGTGGCATGGGCATGTTGCGGCTGGGATGGCCACCGGGAAGTCCAGGCGGAGCCATCATCGGTCCGCCGGCACCGCGTTGGCCAGGGGGAGGGCCGACGCCGGGCGGCAGAGGGCCATGCATCCAGTTGGGCGGCATGTGGTCCAGGCCCGGGGGAGGCGGGGGTCGCTGGAGAATCTGCGTCGGGTTGGGTCGCGATTCTGGGTCTGGCGAGCGGAACGCGTCATCGTGGGCAGGGAATCCTGGTGGCGGGCCTGGACGGCCCTGCTGCTGATGGGCGTGGGCGTCCCGTTCGTTCATAGGGGACATGGACGATGGCTTCTGTTGCAAGGGTCCTCCATGAGCCATCATATTGTGCAGCTGTTCGGCACGCTGCGTGTTGGGAGGGCCTGCGCGCATGAGGTTCATCAAAAATTCGGCGTTGCTGTTGTTCTTGGCCATCGTAGGGTCACGCTGCGACGAGCTTTGACTAGAAGCTCGCTGGTGTTGCCCGACGAGGTCCTGGAGCAGCTGATCGGGACCGGCAGTTTGCTGTTGGGGACGCGGGGCGTGGATCTCCTGTTGCTGGGGTCTGACAGAAGGCCCTTCTCTGCGCTCATTTCCGTACTGCTGATAAGGTTCCGGCGATGTCACAGCGCTCTTCTTGCTGCCGTCGCCGGGATTCTGTTGCGGGGGCGCAAATAACGAAAGGCCAGGTGGCGTGGCACTGACAGTCTGTTTCTGCAACTTGGCAAGCAATTGCGCAAAGGCTTGCTTTTCATCTTCGGGACCAGTAGATCCGCCACGGCCACCAGCGCCGGCCATTCCACCAGCCATTCCGCCAAAGAGATGGGCAAAGCCAGGAGGCACTGACGGCGCTGCAGTCGCTGGTGTAGACGATTCCGTGCGTTGGCGAGGTTCCTCCTGACCACCACCACCAAAGAATGATGTGAAACGAGACGATTTACCAGCGGCTCTTGGCTTGCTGGCTCCGTCTGCCTGTTCAGCCTGAGGCGTGTTGTCGATGGCAGTCCCGCCACCAAAAGCCATAAAGAATTTGTCTGGGCCCTGCTCAATGGCGGGCGCAGACTTGGCGGGCTTCTCAGCTTCAGATTCCTCCGTGGTTTGGTTCTCTTGGGCGTTCTTAGCGGCCTTCATTTGTTCCATCCACTTTTGGAAATCCTGCTGAGTGTGGACATCGCGCTGGTCTTGGGCAGGCTCATCGAACCATTCAGGCTCACGCTCTGCTCGCTGATCACGGTCTCTGCCCCAGCGTCTATCGCCACCTCGGTTGTCAGCGGAGGCTTCTTGGTCACGATCTCTCCAGCTCCTTGTTCGATCGCGATCGCGTCGTTCAGGCGCGGCGCCGTCGGCGGTGGCTTCCGATTTATTCCAGGGTTCCATTTTCCTGGTTAGGCCATTGCGAGTGCGGCCATCGGCGTCTCTGTCCTTGTCACGACCAAAAGCATCGGCCGTCTTGCTTTGGCGGTCTCTGTTACCGTCGCGATCGCTCGATCTGACCTCGTCGCGGTAGTTGCCGCCCATTTTGCCAGAAAAGCGTTCCGCACCATCGGCGCCGAAGCTCTTGCGCGGCTTTACTGTGCTCCAACCTTCACCATCAAAGTCGCTGTCGCCGCGCCGACGGAGCGGGTTGGCTCGGCTGTCACGTGTACGGTCATTTTCGGAACTGCGAATACCAAAGCGGCCCTGTTCTAGTTCCTTGGCGGCCTTGTCGCCGTCGAGGAGCTTGGTCCGGGAGGATGAAAAGTTGATTCGCGGTGGCGCAAAAACAATTTCTTCTGGATCTAGACAAGTTATGTTAGACCGCTCTGAAGACAAATATCCCGATAGCATGGGGTAGACCAACTCGCGCTGTTGCGGGACATATGGCGCTCAGCTCCTGACCGATGGTTGGATTGCTCGACAGGGAAGCCATTGCCGTGCCGGTCATTGAGGATCTTACTTTGCGTTCGGGTCTGCTGTTCTGCAGGTGCGCTAGAGGAGGGAAGAAAGGACAAATTGTTAGCGACGATGCTGACTTGCAAACGGGTGTCGGTGGCGGCTGAAACTCACCCCATCCACTCCTCGATAGGAGGAAGACCGTCTGGTTTAGTACATAATGGAGAGTTGCGTAGGTGCAGCAGAAACTCTGCTGAATATCGAAGAACCATATCCGGGCGTGGGCCGCGCGATGCCCATCTGGTAGGAGGATATGGTGGTTGATTTCTGCCGCCTGTTCGAGGAAGCGCGTGCAATGACGCAGCGTTGGTGGTTGTTGGCTACCTGAGGCACGCCGCGGTCAATTCGACGGTGGGAGGGCGCGCGATTGGCGGCAGCTAGCTGTTTCGATGGGAGGAGATGGCGTTGGATGCAGAGTGGTGATTGCGGATGGGCCAAGAGCTGGAGTGCGATTTCGGTCTCGATATACTGTGTGCAATCGACGGGTGGAGGAGAGGAAAGGGAGGCTAGTCGTTGCGGTAGTGGGGTGTAGCGAGATTGCGTCGAGGTCGAAGGGAAGTGATGAGGTTGAAGAGAAGAGGGCGGATGTTGTAGGGGGATTCGTAGGAGATGTTGTTGCTCGTAGAGCGGGCGAGCGTGGGTGTTGATGGCGAAAGGTGGCGATCAGGTGCGACTCGTGTGTGAGGACGACGTGTTGGGAGAGAAGAGGGTCGGCCCAGAGCTGGCAAGCTGGCTGGCTGGCAACTGGTCAGGTCGGCGGTGGTGAATGTGTGCGCATCGACAGGACAGCGCTGGACGAAAAGGTGCTAGCGGCATTTGTGGGCTGTGGCTCGCTGTGGCTCGTGGCCGCCACTGAGGAGCCACTGAAGGGCGCCGTCATATCCCAGGCCTCGTTTCTTTTGCCGTTGGTCAGGTGACTGTCCGGCCCTGGCTGGTCCGTCCTCTGTTGCCATGCAGCTTTCGATTGACATTGACATGACAATGATCGGTGCACTGCGTTTGTTTGTACGCTTCGTCATCGAGCTACGCCCGCAGCCATATTTTATAATCGATGGTCGAGACATTTTTGCAACTTTGTCTAGTGACGCACCAAGTTGCAATATTCTATCATGATACGTAGCACGAAGCCATCACAAACGCTGCGCATTCCCGTTGCCGCTTGTTTGCGAGTACAAACCGGCTGCAAAGCGACAGGCAATCTTTTGAATTCCCTTTTGTCTATGGGCCAGTTCCGAAACGGCCCTACCTACTTCCTAGGCTCCCGCCTCATATACTTGATCACATAGTGCCCCCATTTGCCGCTGCCCCTCTCGCCCATGACCGGCTCGTCGTCGCGGGGCGGCCGCGGCGCATACTCGTCCAGGTCGACATCCAGAGTGCGCACCGGCTCGAACCCGCCCTTGCCGTACGCTTCAACCGCCTGGTGCGAGGAATGGACCCAGATGGGAAGCCCCAGACGGTCGGCAATGGCGTTGCCGTGCTGTAGGAGCGCGCTGCCGACACCGCGTGACTGATGCGCCGGCGCGACACCGACGCCCATGACGATCATGCACGGATCGTTGGCCGGGATAAGCTTGTGCAGGAAATACTGCATGTCCTCGCCCTCCATCGCGTGTAGGCGGTCGATGGAGTCGGGCTCTCCTTTCGTCTCTGGCTCCTTTGGCACATTGCCCTTTTCCTGTTCCTCTTCCGGTCTTGCATCCGCCGGTCCATTCCACGGAACTAGGTCCTGCTGGACGCTTTGAAAGATCCAGCCTCCGTAGCCGACAATGACGCCCGTGTCGATGTCCACGGCCTTGACAAAGACCATGTTTTTGCGCTCCAGGTTACTGAGATATCCCCGGCGGGCCATGACGTACATGTCGTAACCATCGCGACCCAGTTGCTTGACAATGGTATGGGGATCTACCGCGAATGAATCGCGCGAGATGCTAGCGCAGGCATCAATGTCCGCATAGTTGAGTGGTGTAATCGCGACGTTGAGCTTGTGTACCATTGTGACTGCGTCCCGCTTGGCTTGCAGATAACTTCAAGCCGGGCGGTTGGTATTTTCTTCCAGCTGCTATTGCTGTTACTATTATTGTTCTTGTCGAAACACCGAATGGAAAGAGACGACAAGACGTATTTACGTGCTTTAACGGCGTTTTTCCCCTCCTTTTTTCGAACAGAAAGCCAGCAACGGATCTGACGGCTACGGTGAGTGTGTCACCGGCAAACACCCCACCACACTACCCTAGATGAGGCTGTCAGAAAGGTGTCCTCTGACGTTGCGATCGCCCGTTTTACAGTATTTTTTTTGTTTTAGAAAGGGGCATTCTATCATGAAGCAGAGTAGCTTCCGATATTCTATGAATGAAAATTAACAAACCCTGAACACTGGATGAACTCTGCGATTGCACCTCCGCTCTACAGGCCACGGCCGTTTGCGTGCCCACCTCAGCCCACGATGCTTTGGTGCTGTGCCCCTGCGAAGGTGCAACCAACACCCGCCTTTCGCCCAGACGCCCGACGTGAACATGATAGAAACACTATCTGGGCCATCCTTCCGGACTCTGCCAAGCAACGGGCGGCAATGAAGGGCAAGCACACGCCGCCTTGCAGGACTCGGCTGCGTAGCCTCATCTGCAGGCTAGCGCCACTTACAAAAGATCCCTTTGAACGCGGGCGGCTTTCGCCCTTTGTCTTCCCAACAGGCCCAAATAAACCGGCCAAGTCGGCGGCGAGTGGGTAGCGATGCTGTATGTCACTTTATGCAGCGTTACGCGGCTCATGCTGTCGTTCATCTGCCACGTCTTCCAGTGCTGAGCCAACACGAGCTACTTCTTAAGCCGGCTGCGCAGCGTGTTTTTCTTTGTCTATTCATGAAACAACATCTCCAGTAACACGACTACGAAGATTAATCTGTCATTCTGTCATTCTGTCCAATCATGGACTTTATTCGAGTAGGCCCCTTTACTGTCCAAAACGCTGCTCCGGGTAGCTAACACAAACGCCCACCACTAGCGAATCGCCGACTTCTTCGCCAGTCCAGCGTTCCCGTGGAAGAATGTCATTGTCGGGCTCTCCGTCGGCAAGTTCCTCTTTGAGTCGTTCATCACGCTGCGCCAGTGCCGCGCCCTCTGCACGCCCCAGCCGCCGCCCTCTGCGCTGCAAAAGCGCATTTCCACCGATACGTTTGCCCAGACGGAGCGGTACGGCCTCGCCAAAGCCAGGTTTGGCCTCGCCAGAGGCCTCTGGTACACGGCCGTCGGCTATCTCTACCTCCGCCATGACGTCCTGGCAAGCCTGTGGCACCTGTCCGGTAGGCTACTCGTCCAATGGGCGCCGGCCAGCTGGGGAGGCTCGGCATGCCAGTCTGCCGTGTTTGCCGTCCTTTACCTCGCTGCCAACATGGCCGAGAGCATCCCTCCGCAGCTGTACAACACCTTTGTCCTGGAACAGCGCTTTGGCTTCAACAAGCAGTCTGTCGCTGGATTCTTTGGCGACCAGGTCAAGACATTTCTCATCTCATCCACCTTTCTAATCGTGGCGGTCGTCGGGTTTCTCTACGTAAACCGCATCGCCGCGGACGGCGGCGGCATGCTCGCGCTGTACCTCGGCCTGGCGGCTCTGGGCCTTCGCGTATTCCTCGTCACCTTTTACCCCGTGTTCATCCTGCCGCTGTTCTTCAAGCTGTCGCCCCTGCAGGGCAAGGACATCCAGGACAGGATCATCGGCCTGGCGGACAGGCTTGCGTTTCCGCTCAGCAAGGTCCATGTCGCGGACGGGAGCTCGCGCAGCACGCACTCGAATGCATTCTTCTTTGGATTTCCCTGGCAGAAGAACATTGTCGTCTTTGACACGCTGATTCAGGAGATGAGCCCGGCAGAGGTAACGGTCGTTGTCGCTCACGAGCTCGGCCACTGGAAACTGGGCCACACCGCATGGCTCTTTGCACTGCAACAGGTAAGAGATGAAGCACACACCTACGCTCAACGCAGTCATCCCTGGGTTTTGTGCATGCTGACCACGCTCCGCAGCTGGACCTTGTCTACAGCTTTGGGCTCTTTTCTCTCGTCTACGCCAACCCGCACTTTTACGCCGCGTTTGGCCTGGTGCGGGAGCGGCCGGCCGTGGTCGGCTTTCTGCTCTTCTGCCAGGCGCTGCCGCCGGTGGCCTCGGCGCACCAGCTTCTCAGCAACGTCTTCTCCCGCCGCTACGAGTACGAGGCAGATGCCTTTGCAAGGGGGCTCGGACTCCGAGCCGAGCTGGCCGCGGCGCTGGTCAAGCTCAACGTCAACAATCTGAGCACCGTGACGGCGGACTCGGTGTATTCTGCGTATCATCACTCGCACCCGCTGCTTGCCGAGAGACTCGCCGCGCTCGACCACGCAAAACTTTCTTGAGAGTCTGCGCGCGGGCGGTAATGCATGTCTGCTGTTTGTCTGTCGTCCACTTTTCCGAGAATACATGCATGTACAGAGGAATAGATGCTGTGATAAATTTCGCCGAATACGCAACCATGCAATAAACAGCTTGTCCTATCGGTTTGCCAGATATCATGGAATAGGAGGACCGACAGTAAAGAGTATTATGAAAAACCGCAATCAGAAGCAAGACGTCTCTGGCCTCTACGCTCAATTAATTCGCCGCGGAACTAAAGCCGCTTGTGCACAGCCCGGCCGAGTTCCACTGCTAGCTAACTGAATAGCCCTACGGAGGCCGGAACCGGGCTTGCGTCTCGACGCTTCAGGATGGAGGTAGTGAAATCGGCCGAAGCGGTTCACAGAAAGACTGGTGACCGCCAGATCTCGCGGGTTTACAGCGGCCTTATGATTGGGAAATCTGGGTTTCGTTCTTGCCCTCGCTCTTTCGGCCTTTTCTTTTCCTTGCAGATCCCCAAGCGTTCTCTTAGCCCACGTTACGTTCTCCGGAAGGCGCACCGTCAGCCCTCGCTGTTATGGTTCGGGGGCGACCGATGTGGGGATTATTACCGGGTATTGTCCCCTACTGGGCAACTGGGGAAAAAGGATTTTTTTTTCCCTGCCCGCCGGTGACGGCATTTTAACCGGCAAATTCGTTATCCTGCCCAAATGGATCTCATCTTTTTAATCTTATCCTGATCCTTCCCTCTTTTTTTCCCTTGGCTGCTGTTGGCGGAGTCATATCAACGTCTCTCCGTCCGTTCCTTTGTCAACCCAGGACCTATCTGCGTAGGCGACAGCAGCAGGTGATACATTGTCTTATTCCCCGACCATGTCCGCCGTTACACCAGAAAAGCACAATGGCGGCGGCGACGCCCGCGGCGGTGGAGTCATGAACGACCTCGAGCGGACCATCAGCAACAGCTTCGTCAACGTCGACGGCGCCGTGTCCGTGCCGCCCAACGAAAAGTCCGCGAGGGTCGTCACCGACGAGGAGAGCCAGCAGCAGGTCGACGACAGCAGCGATGCGACGGCCGTCGACGAGGGCAACTCGGGAGGGGCGGCGCCCGATGGCGGGATGCAGGCATGGCTGGTTGTCCTTGGCGCGTGGTGCGCTTCGTTTTGCAGCTACGGCTGGATCAACAGTACGTCTTCTTCTTTCTTTCTCCCCCCCCCCTCCCCCCCCCCCCTCTCTCTACGATACTCGCATGTTCCAAATCACAGCTAACTCAGCGCGCGTGCAGGTGTCGGCATCTTTCAGCAATACTACGCCGAGGGGCCGCTCAAGGAGTACTCGGCCAGCCAAATCTCATGGATCCCCGCGCTGCAAATCTTCTTCATGTCCTTCATGGGCCCGCCCATCGGCGTGCTGTTCGACAAGTACGGCCCCGAGCGGCTGCTCGTCGCCGGCTCCTTCCTGCACGTCTTTGGCCTGATGATGGCGTCCATCTCGACCGAGTACTACCAGTTCCTCCTCTCACAAGGCGTGTGCAGCGCCATTGGCGTCGCCGCCGTGTTCCTCTCGGCGATTGCCTGCGTAAGCGGGTGGTTTGACCGGCGGCGCGGCCTCGCGTTCGGCCTCCTCGCGACGGGCTCCAGCCTCGGCGGCGTGGTGCTGCCCATCATGGTAACGCGGCTGATCGACGGGGTCAGCTACGGCTGGGCGATGCGAACGGGTGCGTTCCTCATCGGCGCGCTGCTCATCGTGAGCATCTGCACGGTGCGCCGCCGCACCTCGATCGCGCCGCAGACGAGCTTTTCCGCCGCGCAGATGAAGGCGCCCTTTAAAGAGGTGCCGTTCATCTTCATCCTCGGCGGCCTCTTCCTCATCCCATTCGGCCTGTACACGCCCATCAACTACCTGCCGACGGCGGCCGTCGACGGCGGCATGGACAAGCAGCTAGCGCAGTACCTGGTGAGCATCTACAACGGCGCGAGCCTGATCGGCCGGCTGAGCTCGGGCATCCTCGCCGACCGCTTCGGCCGCTTCAACGCCTTCATCGCGTCGTGCTACATTGCGGGCGTGCTGGTGCTGGCCATGTGGATACCGGGCACCGAGAACGCGACGACGATTGCGTTTGCCGCCATGTTTGGGCTGTTCTCGGGGGCGTACATTGCGCTGCTCGTCGCGCTGATTGCGCAGGTGTCGCCGATCCGCGAGATTGGCTACCGCAACGGCATCGCGTGCCTGGCGCAGTCGGTGGGCGGCCTGCTCGCGACGCCGATTGCGGGCGCCATCATCGACAAGCCCGGGGGGCTGGTGGGCATCAAGGTGTACGCGGGCGTGTTTCTTGTGACGGGCACGACGAGCGTCATGATTGCGCGCCTGGTATTGACCAAGTTCAAGCTCAAGGCTGTACTGTAGATGGTATCCTGACGGATTTTGACGGCGATGGAAAAATAAAACAAGCCAATAGCGGAGGATCTGCATCATCGGATTAATCTTTTCTTTTTGCATCATAGAAGCATAATCAAGCGAAACTGTTTTCTCATTCAATTTTGTACGTTTGTCGTTGTTTCGTCGCCGATGGTGGTGTGTATGTTGTGCTCAGTAGCGGGAGTCGTGAGCGGAACTACGAGCAGCAACCGTACGATTACTCAGTACACAATACGAATAACTGATAATGGCTTTTCCGAAACCAGGGTTCGGAAGCAAATGCAGGGTCAGTGGCATGTCTCAGTACATTTCTGTAGGGCATTGAGAGGGTGGCAGCATCGGCAGCTTATCCAGCCCGAACACATCGTACTGCACGGCAATTAAAGGTTAAAGGTACTGGTAGAACAAGGAGGACTTCTGTGTCGCGTGTGCAGTTGCTTGATTGAGCATCGCAGCTCGACGGAAGCTGCCTGATCTCTCTGGTCCCTCTTGCGCCACGGCAATCTTTATATAGACCCTCAAGCCAATCAGGGGTTCATTCCTGTCGTAGGCTTGTCAGCTGAGCGTCAGCTGGGCGACGGACGTCGATGGTGCCTCGAAGAAGAAATTAAGCCTGCAAGCCAGTGAGCCCCGGCGCGCCGGAGGCTAGCAGTGCGAATTAGGGGTATTCGCTATTGGCAATAGAGCGCCTGTTTCACTCGTTGCATTTTTGTGCTAGTCAGCAGAGCGGCGGTCCGCGTAGGGCATCCCCGACAGTGTCAGGATCCTGGATATTCAAGTCGCGGGATGGGATAATACAACAGGAAGAGATCTTTCATTGTAAATTGCAGCTCGATTCGCATCGTTCTAGACCAACATGACGGAATATTAGCTGAATGCAACCACCCCCAGCTTTTCCATGGGTAATTTATCAGAGTGGACAAATCTGGGCTCGCGCTCAATTGAAGCTTTTTCGAGGTGGCCACAATTTGCGGGCATGCAAGCCACTGCAACTGGGTCCTTTTTGCCCCGACCCGTGAAGCTTGACTGAGAATGGCTAAGGTTTGACAATTCCTGCATGATGATGCCTACAGGGGAGGGGAGGAGTGGGACGTGCCAGTAGATGAGCCCTGTCAGAAGCCAGGCAAAGGGTAAAAGGGAGCTTCCAAAGTCCATGTTAATGCCGCCAGAAAGGTGAGTTTCGGTTGATCAATGATTGTTCGGGCGGGACGACGCGCACTAGTCAGGGCAGGATTATTGGAAGGGGACGTCGTCGCCAAGTCTTGGTTTCCAGGTTCCGTACGGGCAGCACGACAGAGGATGTCAGAGGACTGAAAAGGACGCTGGTAAGCTGGAAACTTGGCCCACATGAGCCAAGCGAAGAAGGAGTGGAAGGAAATAAATAGATGCGCCTGTTGATGACTTGCTCGTGTTGATGAGGAACGTGTTTGGTGTCCGAGTGTGTAGGGCTAGTGATTGGGAGGGTGTGTAGGGAAGATGGATTCGTGTGGGATACGGAAGAGCTGGGATGACGGTGTGGCTGAAGACCGCAATTAGAAAAAAACAGCCCAAGTTTTCTCAACTGTGTGGCGTGTGATGGCTGGTGAGAGAGCTGCGCGAGAACAGACAAAGGGTGGCGGTTGCTTCGTGATAGTGGAGAGTGGGCAGCCCTAGCAGTGGACGCCAGGACGGGCGCACCGCAGCGAGGTTCGAGTGGCCAATGTGCTCCCCGTAATGGCACGGCCAAGAGCGAGGGCCTGGGGTCATGATTGTAAGTTTCCATTGGGAGTTGTGTTTTTTCTTTCTTTTTCTTTCTTTCTTTCTTTCTTTCTTCAACGAATGGCAGAAAGGCAGGATATATTGAGGGACATTGAGGGACGGAATGTCTCCTCAGACGCGCTCCCTGCTGAGCACAGGGGAGGGGGGGCCTCGTCGAAATGGTTGCAGACCCCTTTTTTTTTCTTTCCATCTCTTCCTTCTTTTGCAGGGCAGCAGCCAGCCAGCAGCCAGCAGGGCACACAAGGGTGCAGGGGTTGCACAGCGCTGCCTTGACAGATCTTCAGCGCCTGTGACTGCTCCCGACACTGCTGCACAGGGGGGCCCGCTCACAGAGACGCCCCCTCCGTCCATCCCACCTTGTAGCTTTGCAGCTTGCCTCTTTCTGGAAACTGAACACGCGACTGGGCCTTTTTTTCCCTTCCTCGTTCGCTACCAGCATCCGAGAGCCACACCCTAATTTCGTCACAGCCAAGCCAAACTGCTAGTCAGTGCAGCCAGGCCGTCAGAACGTGTAGATGGAAAAATAAACTAGCTTTTTTTTCCTTCTCGTGTCTCATCGTAATACTTAGTTCTCGGTACGTACCGTAAGTGACATTCTGCGCACACGGGGGGACCAAGCCGAAAAGAGAGCGCGCTCTTGGCCCTACCACCACGCTTCCGGACAGACGATCCTTTCTTTCCCTGCCCATCGCCCGTTTGTCCTTGTTGCCATTCTCCATAACTATCGCCAACCAATATATCCAACAACTCTCCCCTCCTTCTTCTCCCCCTCCCCCTTCTCATCCCGCTGCCTTGTCTCTTCACACACACTCTTTTTTTTTTTTTTTTTTTTGGCTTTTTCATCGGCGGCTAGCCAAGCCTCTTACACATCCCCCAATTCAACATGGGACTACTCCTCCAGCAAGAGGAAAACACATACAGCCACCACCACGCCGCTTCCACCATGACCGGTCGACGTTGCCTCGCCGGTGGCCGTCGCTTGCTCGGCGCGCTCTCGTCCTTTTTTCGCATCGCCGACCGCACATTCGTTTTCTCGCTTGCCACCACGTCGATCCTGGCCAGCAAGTGTCTTCACATATACATTCACTCCCAGGTCCTGTCCCTGGGCGAGTTAATACAATGGCTGCCGAGCCTCTTCATGCAGGACACCGTAATCATCCTGCTCCTGCGCTTTTTGCTCGATGGCAAGGCTTTGGGTCGTTTTGGCGGCGGCTGGTTCCGCTTCCTCGCCACGGCCTTTTCAACCATTATCGCCCTGCTGCAGCTCTTCCTTGCAGTCTCGAATATCTCCTTCTTCCTCATGATTGGTGGCGAACCGCGCTGGCGCAACGCCGGCCTCGTCGCCGACTCCAACACCTGGGCTATCATGCTCACCGGTCTCTGGGCCTTTGTCTCCGCCAACGTCGGCCTCGTCTTTGGCAGCATGCTGCTTAAGAGCCCTTTGTTCTTCTTTGCTGGCCTCGCTCTAGATGTCGTTAAGGCCGCCTCGGGCATGATCCTTAGCAAGATTGGTGTCTGCCGTCGCACCCGCGACGCGGTTGAATACGCTCCCGTTGGCAAGGAGGAGTACTATGACGATGTCGAGTCCTCGTATCCCGACCCTCCTGGTGCCCCTGTTGCTGCCTCTCGCCGCGATCCCAAGCTGCGCATGCTGTACATGGGCACCGCCGTCTTCCTGTTTCTTCAACTTCTCACTTCCATTCTTCAACCTGCTGAGCAGGCCTTCATCTTCCTCTCATGGACCGCCCTCGCCATGCCCATTGTCGACTACCTGCGTGGCTCCGACTCGCCACTCACCAACATTATTCCCGTATACGAGAAGAGCATGGATCAAAAGTGGAATGTCCCCTTTACCCTCGGTCAACCCACCCACTGGGACTGGCTGCCAACCGAAGGCAGCGCCCCGGCCGGCTTCGATGACTGGTACGGCGACGACAAGCAGCACTACGACCGCAGACTGGACCCTCTCAGCCAACCCAACTATGACAAGGACCTGCTTGACTCGCTCAAGGGCAAGCTCTCCGATGTCTCCATTCGCAATGTCATGTTCATTTTCCTAGAATCCACACGAAAAGATGTTTTCCCCTTTAAGAAGGGAGATTACATTTATAACAAGATGGCCGCAACCTGGAACGACAAGAAGCTTCCCGAAGAGGCAGAGAAGAGAGCCGCGACGCTGACCCAGAACGCTCGCTGGCTTACTGGTGACTACAGCGACGGCTTCGACCACCAGGAAACTCCTCGACGCGGTGGTATCAACGTGAACAAAAACACCCCCTCGGCGACTTATACCCTCAAGAGCTTGACCGGTGGTCTCTGCGGCATCAACCCTCTTGTTGCCGACATGAACAAGGAATGGAACTACCACATTTACCAGCCCTGTCTTCCTCAAATCTTCAAGGTCCTCAATGGCCTCAACGACGCGAGCGCCACGGACGGCTTCACCAACCGCCCCTTTAACAACTCCTTCATGATGTCCGTCACCGGACAGTACGACCACCAGTACGAGCTGATGAAGGGCCTCGGCTACCTCGAAGATGAAATGGTTGACTCGGAGTACCTGCACAGCGACAAGGCCGCCTTTGGCAACATCACCGTCGAAGATGTCCGCTACGACGGCATGCCCGAACCGGCGATCGAGGAGTACTTTCGCGACGCCTTCCGCACGTCTCGCGAAAACGACACGCGCCTTTTCCTTACCCACCTGACGAGCTCGACGCATTTCCCATACGGCCTCCCGGGCGACGAGGTCTACGTGCCCATGGTCCAGGACGACGCCAACAACCACCTGCAGGACATTTCCAAGCACCTCAACGCCGTCGGCTATGTGGACCGCTGGGTCGGCCACCTGCTCGACATTGTCGAGGAAGAGGGCGCCACCAACGACACCCTCATCGTGCTCGTCGGTGACCACGGCGTGCCCGTCATTGAAATGGGCGGCGCCTCTCCCTGGGGCGTCCCCAGCATGGGCAGCTTCCACGTGCCCCTCGTGCTCTCCCACCCGCACCTCCCCGTCATCGACATCAACGACCTCGTCAGCTCCATGTCCATCCTGCCCACCGTCGTCGACCTGCTCCTCGAGACCGGCGGCCTCAACGGCGCCCAGCAAAAGGCCGCTCGCGACCTCCTCGAGACCTACGAGGCGCCCTCGCTCATCCGCCCGCTCCAGGCCGAGGACCGCCGCTGGTACTTTACCAGCGTCAGCCCCGGCGGCCAGACCATCTCCACCCGCAGCATGGACAGCCCTCGCTGGCGCCTGCTGGTCCCGCTCATCCAGGATGCCGAGTGGTACTTTTCGGACCTCGAGACGGACCCCCACGAGGAGACGCAAGTCGCGTCCTTCGATTTTGTTGGCATGCTGCGCGCCGTTGAGAAGAAGCACGGCGTCGACGCGGCAAAGTGGGCAGAGGAAGCGGCGTTTGCGACGAGGTGGTGGGTGGCGGACAACCACCAGCGGTGGCGCTATATTTAATGACAATATGAGGATGTGAAATAAAGGGAACCTGTATTACTACACCATTCGTTATTTTTTTTCTTGGCTATTCTTTGTTACAACTTAACGCTATCTGATACAATCTACAACAAGAACGAGCTAGAAAAGCTACGTTTCTTGCTAATTTCGATGAAAATTCTAAATTACAACATGAGGCGTGCATGGTATGTTCCCATCGGAGGGATTGCCAGTCACTAATCTGGGAGAGGTTTTTGATCGGCTCTATTGCGCTCATTATCGTATTTGGGGAATTCTTCATTGCATTTTCGTATTCTTGGACAGTTGTCCTGGCTGGGCGTGTCCAAGTCTCTCATCTGGCCTCCCTTGTCGTCTAGTCGCTTCGTGCGTATAGTATATCCAAGCAGCCATCGTATACGAAGAAAAAGAAAAAGTAAGAAAAATCATTGGCGCTGATCCTTACTAACACCCTGCGAATTTCAAATGTACGTGTACAACAATCGAAAATGCTTTCGCCTTCTTGCCCCCCCCCCCCCCCCCCCCCCAAATCACGAATTGAGCACGTTGATCGACTGCAGCGCCTCGCTCAGAGTCTTGAGCCGCACCGGTTTCGTCAGAAACATGTCTACGCCACTGTCAGACGCCTCCTTGTGGATGCTGTCCGACGCGAGCCCCGTCAGCGCCAGCACCGCCACCATGCGGCGACACCTGCTCCGGTGCTCAAACGCGCGGATCCGGCGCGTCGCCTCCAGGCCGTCCATGACGGGCATGGAAATGTCCATGAGGATCGCGTCGTACTGCTCCGGCCGCGCTGTGTACGCGTCGACTGCTTCCTTGCCATTGACCACCATCTCGTAAGCACGGCCGAGTTTGCCCATAAAGGCCGCGAGGATCTTGAGGTTGATGTGGTTGTCGTCCACGAGCAGGATCTTGCTCTCCGTCTCGCTTTCGGCGTCGTCTAGTAGTAGTGGTGTTGGTGGCGGCGCGTCTTCAGTCGGCTCAAGCGCATTGGCAGTGTCGTCGGCTCGAGGCTCAGAAACCACCGCTGTGCCACTAGGGCTCACGAGCGGCTGCCAAACTTCATCCTGGGACTCCTTCGGCGGCTGGCCAGCAGAGTATGTGCTGTGCGCTCGACTTGGTCTCGACGGCCGCGGTGGTAGCATGAGATTTGATGACAAGGTGCTATGCGCTCGACTTGGTCCCGCTGGACGTGGTGGCGCTTTAATACTCGATAAGCCCATCCATCTTTTATAGGCGAGAAGTAACGACTTTGCAAAAGTGCGCGGCCCGATTCTGCATTCACGGGAGTTAGCTATCAGCATTCCAAGGAAACGCAGAAAAAAAAGCGCCAATGGGGAGGGGCGCGGGGAACATGCATGGCGGTGACTTACGGCTGCGAAATAAACTCAAAAATACCACCCTGACCAGCAGTGTCGTATTTTCGAAGTCGTTGGTATGCTGTCAAGGCGTCCTTGCATAAAACGACGTTTGGGGTCCTAGCAAGGTCCGCACTCTGTTCGAAGGTCTCGGGTAATGCACTTGCTGACCGCAGCACAATGTCTGGGGAGCTTCCATGATCCGGGACAAGCTCAAGTTGCAGCCAATCGCGGCAGATGCTTTCTATGATGATTCGCTCCTCGCTGCCCGCCCCGGGTCCGTCAAAACCATGAATGCGGATACGCAGCCCCTTGAGCTCGCGCCGCTGCTCTTCAAACAGCTTGTCTTCTTCCGGCAGGTTGCTCAGCGTATCCGGACTCTCCAACGACTGCTCTAGCGGCAAGGTCACAACTACCGTTGTGCCCACACCAATCCGGCTTTTAACATGGATTCGGCCGCACAGCTGCGACACAATTGTTCTGACTAGACTTAAACCCAGGCCTGTGCCGGGTGTCAGTTCATCTTCTTGGGAAAACGGCACAAACATTCGGTGCTGCATGTAGTCTTTGCTCATCCCCTTCCCTGTATCCTGCACTGTCAACTTAACGAGCCGCTCAGAGCTGGCGTGGTTCGAAGCGTGTGGCTGCTGAGTTAGCGACACTCGTATAGAGCCGCTTTGTGTGTACTTTAGAGCATTGCCAAACAGATTCATAAATATCCGACGTATAGCTCCGGGCTGCATATTAAACATCCAGTTGCAGCTTTGATCAATGCAAAGATACACTGACACGCGGCCAAGCTGAAACATTTGGTCGGCCAGAGTGCCAAGAGTCGGGCTGAGCTGCTCCATGGCTTGTGTAAAGTCTAATTGATTGTGTGCCGCGGTGTCACTGAAGCCGGAAGTTGCATGCTTCGAGAGCTGCCGAATCGACATGTGCTGGAAGTTGAAGCCTGCAAAAACGCTCTGCGCGACTTCTTCGATGATGCCATCGAGCCTCGCGTTTATGTGTAGCTTTTTGCCAAATTGGTTAGACTTGAGCTTTTGTCGCATTCCTGGCCGCTTGGCTGTAGAAGTGGGCGGGCCTTTTATGTCTTTAGAGGCAAAACTGTTGACTTTTGAATAATCCAGCATATGATCGATGGTATCGAGTAGCGTCCGACAACATGTCTCTATCATATGTGTGGTGTTCCCCTGGAAGCCGCTCAGCTCTGTGTCGTTGAGAAGTTCGGTACCGAGGATGACGCCGTGTAGTGGTGATCGCAACTCATGGGATAGCGAGCCCAGTGCATCCGATTTTGCCCTGTCGACTTGCACTTGCTCGAGGCTAAGGAGCTCAGCCGTGATGACCCTTTCAAATGCTCGGAGGAAGCTAAGCTCTCCTTCGATTGAAAAGACACGAGTTGGTGCGAGTGTATAGATAAACCCGCCAGCCAGCCAACGGTCCCTCTTGGAATTCCGCATAGGGAAGAAAGCGACGCTGCGCGCGCCTGGGAAAGCTTGATGAATATGCTCACCCTCCCTTTGCCGACTGAAGCGTCCAGGACGCCGATTTCTCAACGCCTTCTGTGAGCCATCGGTATCTTCGCCGTCCCCGTTGTGCGTTGAAGCGGCGATGTCAGTAGGCTGGCCTGCTGCCTTGCCCTCATCGTCAGACGAGTCACTTGGCTGCAGGTCTCCGACAGCATCAAAATTGAAAATTTTGCCGTTTGGATATCGCCGAAGTAGCTTGGCGATGAAGCGGTTGGGAAGTTTGCCAACAGTTTGGGCTAATTGGGTACCATTGATGCTAGAAGCTTCGGTCGTGGAGAAGCCGAGGACATCGGACATGACGTCTGGCGCTTCGTGAAGCGGCGGCGCTTGGTCATCACTGCCGCTTGTGGAAGATAGCTGTCCCCCGATGTCATCAGCATCGGCCGGCGCTGGACTGTCTGCATCTGGTGATAAAGCGTAGGCTCCAACGGTGACGTCAACAAACACACTACCCTCTACTTCGAAGGCTTCTCGGAGAATGTTGGCGGCTCTGGAAAAGACCTCGCTGGGCCCGTCTTCCTCTGATTTCGATTGTTTCGCGTGGCTGTGTTGCTTCCTGGGGTTTGATTTGATTGAATGTCTTGTATCGTACTCGTGCAAGGTGGTGGATGGGTCTATCTCAATCACAGGGGTTTGGCTCTCGGCGGCTATGACGTGCGTCGAGTGGCGTCTGCTGCCTGCATTCGGGTCGTCCCTGTCCTTGGCGTCCTGCCAGTCACGCTCCATATGCTGTTGCCTAGTATTGAGACCGCCCTCATGTTTGTCATGATCCATGAAGGCGTCAGCATTTGGCCCACTCTGCCACCCCGCAAGCGTAGCTTTGCCTTCGATGAAGGACCCGAGGCCTCTGTTCATGCGCTCGTTCATCCGAGAGGTGACTTTGGATCTCTTGTTTTCGAGATGGTCCATAATAGCACGGGAGATATCCCTCAGGTAGCGCGGGCACTGATCATCCCACCCCTCAGGTGTGGTTTGGCTCATGACGCAAAATGCACCAATATTGATGCCCCTTCGCGTGCGAATAGGCACGCCGGCGTAGAACTGACCACCATCACCAAACTGACAATATGGCCGAGTAGCGAAGCGGGGATCTACAACCAGATTGGGCACAAAGGACAGAGGAAGCTCGGAGGCACCCTCAGTGCCAGTCGTGCTCAGATATAGCACGTGGTCGCAAGTACCTTGGTGGCGGGGAATTGCATTGCCGCGGAGCGCAAGAGGAACGTGGGAGGCAGCGCTAGGCAGGTCTGGGGTTATACGCATCGACGACACGGTCTCGGCGATGATGTACTGGTGGGTCGCGTCGAAGAGAGAGATGAAGGCTCGGTCGGTCTTTGTCTGGTAAGCACCGAGCTGCGCAAGAGCAGACAGAATGGCGTCGCTTGCGTTGGCGAGCTCGGAGCTGGGCAAGACGTCACCATCGCTCAGATGGTGAAAATCGGTGGGAAGAGACGAGTCGTACCTAGCCAGTTGTTAGCTCAATGCGCCGCTGCTAGGCAATCGGTGCGGGAAAGACGGACCTGAAGGTCTCGCGCTCCCGCATAGCCTCCGACACGATTTTCACCGGCCGGACGGCCATGGTTGACGAAGCCATTCCTCGTCGTTTGGAACGACGCCTAGCTCTGCGCGGGGCGTGTCGCGGGGGCGAAGCCGAAGTTGAGTTGGCACGAATGGCAAACGGACGAAATGTGTGTGCCTGAGGCTCCAGGGTACATGACTCGGGTGGGAGAGTAAGTCAAGCCTCGCGGCTTCAAAGCTGCCAAAGGCTGGCAACAATCACCTGTGGTAACGGTATTCCATCTTGCTGGACATGCAAAAGACTGTGAAACTAGCAGAAGTGATGTGTGCTAACTACCGACGTGAAAATGACACCCAGCGCAACGGTGCGCACCACCCTGGACCCGTTTTGCATGTATCTAACTAAGCAGTAGGTTAGGTAATTAATCAGCGCATGGACGGAGCAAATGATCCAGATTAGCGATGAATGAGTGGATCACGATGTCGCTGTAATAGCAGCTCAATAATTATTGATTTATTTTGTCAGCGATTAAAAACCATGACTTTTAGCAGCTTAGTGCCCTTTCGCCTCGTGTCTCTGGGACCGCCATCAAGCTGCGCTCTGATTAGGTCAGGATATGGTCAGCTACCACTAATATCTACCAAGCTACCTATTAAGCTTTCGCCATCGAGGGGTTGAGTACTTATATCGGCCGAAGAACCTCTCCCGGGAAAAAAGTTCAATCCCGGATCACAATCATCACAAGTTAAAAAAGCTGCCAATGAACGTTGCGCAGCTCAGCCGTCCAACGCTCGCCCATCAAAACATCGTCTTCGCTACAATCGCCAAGCTTGCCGCTCCCAGCTCTACGCGAATCCGTCACCACCACAGCGCGGGGTCATCACAGCTCCCAGCTACCCCTCAATTGCGAGCTCCCTCACACACAGCACATTTCACCACGCAAGCAATCAAAATGGTAAGCTCCTGACCAGACTCCGTCCTTCTCTTCCATTGTGTTGAGCTGAACAGCTAACTCGTCAGTCCACTCCCGCCAAAATCACCGACTGGGTCGACCGCAGCGACAAGTCGGGCGAGTTCAAGCGCCAGGTCAGCTCGTTCCGCGATCACATTTCCCGCGAGGCCGGTGCCAAGTACCCTCCCGAGAAGGACCGCTACCATCTCTTTGTATCCTACGCCTGCCCCTGGGTATGCTTTCCACCTCTTATTCTGATGAATCATACCCCTCCCCGCTGACACTTGTAGGCTCACCGCACGCTCATCGCCCGCCAGCTCAAGGGCCTTGACAAGTTCATCACCTTTTCTGTCGTCCACTGGCACCTCGGCGAGGGCGGCTGGCGCTTCGTCACCAAGGATGAAAAGGAGCCCGGCGCGAATGTGATCCCGGACCCTATCGAGGGCCACGAGGCGTTTACACACCTGCGCCAGGTGTACTATGAGTCGGACAAGGACTACGCGGGTCGCTTCACGGTGCCGGTCCTGTACGACAAGAAGACAAAGCAGATTGTGAACAATGAAAGCAGTGAAATTTTGCGCATTTTTGGATCCGAGGTGAGTTGTTTTGACTTATTTTTTTGAGAAAATTGCTGACCAAAGTAGTTTGACGACTTGCTGGATCAAGAGCACCGCGGTGCCGACCTCTACCCCGAGGCACTCCGCAGCGACATTGAAGACGCTCACAAGTGGCAGTACGACCTCATCAACAACGGCGTCTACAAGTCGGGCTTCGCCACCACCGCGGATGCCTATGAGCGCAACGTCACCGCCCTCTTTGAAGCGCTCGGCCGCGTCGAGAAGCACCTTCAGGGCCAAAAGGAGGGCCCGTATTACTTTGGCAAGACTCTGACCGAGGTCGACATTAGGCTGTACGTCACGCTCATCCGCTTCGACCCCGTCTACGTTCAGCACTTCAAGTGCAACATCCGCGACATTCGCTCCGGCTACCCCGCCACCCACCGGTGGATGCGTAACCTCTACTGGAAGCTGCCCGCGTTCAAGGACACGACGCAGTTTGAGCACATTAAGTGGCACTACACCCGCAGCCACACCCAAATCAACCCGCTGTCCATCACGCCCGTTGGCCCCCTGCCCAACATTCTGCCGCTGGAGGAAGAGGTGCCTGCTGTCGCCGCGGCGCGCAAGTAATGCCACTGCTGTGAAAATGAACACGTTCCTTATGAGCCGGAAAGACGATGCCCCTTGTTCAGAGATTCATATTTTTAATAAATTGAAATGATGGTCCAACTCCGAAAAAATGACCTAATATACTCTATAATCATAACCATAACCATAACCGTAACCGTGATAGACCATGCCCTGTATATGCGTTTGTTTGTATGCGCCCTCTAAATATGCTCCATGTAGAAACCCCTGTATCCTTGCAAATACATGCCCTTGCGCCGTGCCCACGATCTCTCCATTGCCGGGCGATATGTCTCCTCGACCTCCTTGTCCCGCGCCTGGCCCTCGGCGGCCCAGCGGCTCGCCACAAAGCACCGCATCTCGACGTCTTTGGCCGACGGCGGACCGGTCGGCTCATCCCACAGGTGGCATGCGTGCTGGCGCTCGGCGGCACCCGTCTTGGCGAGGTGCGCGCGGCTGTGGGCGTTGAGCTCGCTGGCGAGCATGTACGCCGTCTTGGGCGGCAGCGTGCTGGTGGCCGAGTAGCGGTGCGTGAGCAACATGCGCCGCAGCGTGCGAAAGTGCTGCAGCTGCGCGTCGGGGCCGGCGTTGGGCGGCAGGCGCGTGTTGGCCTGGGCGAGTTTGTATATATATTCTAGTCCTAGCGATAGCTGGCGACATTTATCAGATTTCGCCCCTTGCAAGAAAGAAAGTGGGAATTGACTCACGTAGGCCTGAACGTGCTCGTTGGCACTGCCTGTGGATAAAAAGTCGACCTCGTGTGCACCCCAACCGACATCGTACATGGCCACTTGCTTAAACGCTAGACGGCAATCCCAGTCAGTGTCTCATTCCTCATCTCACTGTTACAATCCCGTGCTCACCTTGCAGCACGATGTTTTCCAGAAAATCGTGAATGCACGCCAGCTGATTATTCGCCTTGACGACGTTGTCGTGGTACAGCGCCGCGCTCAGCTGAAAATTGACCTCTGTCCGCCAGCTTAGATCGGCCTTGCAATCGCCCGCGTCGCGGAACAGCAGCCCGCAGTAAATCTCGAACCCGTACAGCATGCGATGGATCCTGGCGACCTCGGCGGGCGTCGCCCGAGTGCAGTCCCGCCTGCGGCTGCCAAACAGTGCCTCGCACTGCGGCAGCGCCGCATCCACGAGGCGCGCCGTCAGATCCTCGACGATGCCATGCGTCTTGCTCATGGAGACGATGTCGGCCAGCGAAAGGCCCCACGGCCAGATGCCCAGCGGGCCACCCTCGCTGCCGGCCTCGGCGGCGGCGGCGTCGTCGTCGAGCGGGACAAGCCAGGCGTCGGCAAAGGCCTTGACGGCGGCCGTCGAGGTGCGGTCCACGTCGCGGGCGGCGTGCGCGGCGTAGGCCAGGCGTGCGGTCGCAGGGCTCATCTGCGCGTCGAGGATGTCGCGCGTGATGCGCGCTGGGTCCTCGGTGAAGGCGGCGTGCAGGACCGGGTGCGCGAGAATGGCAGAGCCGAGCGAGTGCAGGCTGTCGAGCTCCCGCAGCACGAGGCCGAGGACGTGGAGCGGCGTCTGGGTGAGGGTGGCTTCGTGGGTGTACATAGTGGCGGTGGTCGCGTGAGGGACAGTCAATTCATATCCTACATGCGAAACAAAGACGGCGGAATGAATGAAGAATAGGAAAATGAGTGAGACACGAATGGGGAGGATGACGGACGCCCGGGACGGGAAGGGGACGAACGAATCAGGCTGGAAGCTTATTCTCGGGGCGTCATGAGTGGCTTGAGGCGGGACAGAATAATCCTGTGGGGAAGAGGTAAGAGAGAGCTGTGTCGTGGCCCAGACGCATTCGGGGAACCGTAATTCTCGGTTGTAATGGCGGATCCTTTGCGGGAAAGAGGCCAAGGCGCAGAAAGAAGATAACCTTTATTTGGATGGATCTGGTAAAGTCTAAGAGCAAAGGGTTGGTTGGTTCCAACCTAAACATAGTGTAGACGTCATCCCGACGTTGCCGTTGGCTGTGTCAAGCTGAGCCCACTTACATGCCCAACAGGTCAAGACATTAAAAACGCTCAATCCAAGGCCGAGGCTGATACAGCCCGCGCGGCTCACTGTACATGTGCTGTCTGACTAGTACAAGAGCGCTATTTTCGCAAGTCCAGGGCACCTGTGCATGGAATTGGCGCTTTTGTCCACTGTATTTCTTCCAATTGCCTTTGTCGTCGAATAAAATACCGCACTTTTCGCTCAATTGACCCCCTTGACCGTGTGCTGTGGCGGCCTCGGGGGTATGATGCGGCCACATGTCCGTTTCTTCCGTGTCGCATGCGAGTCGCATCTTGCCATCTTCCCCGGTTCCCCGGATCAACTTGTTAGAGACCCATGTCAGCGAATGGAAGACCCCGCACGTTCTAGAAGAACGGCTTGGGCGCCGCCACACCACTAGTTACAGTACCCAGTATAGCACATATAGGTAACTTATTCTCAAGCGTCGCTTTTCCATGCCACAATCACACAAAGCGACAAAGGTGATGGATGGTCCAAAACAAGGCAATCATTTGCGTCGCTCCCTCATCGAGACTTCTATATCGCTACTGATAATAACACCAACATTAAACACTCTTCTTACGGGTCTATAGCCAGCTTGGCTGGTGGCCCACACTCTTACAAGGTTTCTGCTCATCAATCGACTGTCCGAAATATCAGGTTTTAGCTAAAGTGACTTGCTGACTTTGACATTCGTTGTCTGGTAAAAATGAAGTAGTGAAGAACCCCGCAACTATGCAAAGGATCGAGAAATGGCGATGCTGGCGCGGTGAAGAAACGACCAAACACGGACAAGGATGGTGAATTCGCCTATTCAACTTGGCGATGATTTTGATTTCTTACTTAGTTTGGGACCCCACACTGGCATAAAAGAGGCTCAAACTAATAGATTTGAACCTTTTGCAGTTTCACGGCTCTTATGTGGCCGCTTACCAGGATCAGATCCAATCGTACAATCAGGTCTTGGGCACATCGGCTAGGATGCGCGCCAGGCTGTTCGCAGCTCACCCAATTGGCCATTCGCTGCTGGCGCACGAAGAGTCACAACAATACAGACTTGACAGGAAGGACACAAAATAGCCACATCCCCCCCCCCAAAAATATTATTTTCACTTACCCTGTAGTTCCCGAAAGCCTGTATCAGCGGTACAACATTCATGTGCGAACGCCTTGGTCAGGCATGGTGGTTGGGGGCGGTTCGTGCGGGTGGCCGCCGAGATATAGGTCGCCTTAATCTGCTAGTTAATCGGTAAATAACCAACGTTGGCTAGTACACATCAGGCTATTTGAACCGCTCCTCCGTTGCCAGCTCACTTCTGTCAGAAGTGACATTTGGCATTATTCACCTCCGCCGCTGCGCCAGGCACGCCCCTCTCGCTCCGTCCGACGGCTGCATCCCTTTGCAGCCTTACATTAAATCAACTGCGCACCATGCATTAGTCTCGCTCCGCCCATGGCGCTCTGCTAACCCCGGCAGCCTTGCGGATGGTCAAGGACGCAGTAGGCGTGACCCAAGGCTCGAAGCCACTACACTGGCCAGCCACGTGAACCAGGTGGCCCATCTCATCTCCTCATCGCTCAGACTGCACGATATCCATTGCATCTGTGGTTGAAATGAATGTAATTGATGTATTTGGGCCGATTTGGGGCAGGTCTTGGGAATATTTCCTAACACAGGACTTCGGCTTGCGGCGGGGCGTGCTTTTGCATGAAGTTGATCTTTCGAGACACTAAATACGGCCAGCAACACCGATCACCTCAGCCACCTTTTTTTGGCGGCGGCTCGCAGGAACCTTTGAACGCAGCAGCGGGCGATGTAAACCAGAAACTACGTAGAACCCTAACAATACCACGTCTGAACACAACCCGCAGGGTCGTCTAACACCCTCGCCGAGTGGTGAAGATGGGAGGTGTTTTCCCCACTCATGAATTCGTGATACAAGGATTCTCGGTTTCTTTCATTCTCGGGACTTCTTTTGTGCCCATGTCCGGCTTCTCCCCCGTCTGTCCACCTCTACCTGTCTGCCCGCTAATCCCGCCCGTCATGGCCGCGCCGGACACCACCGCCGACAGCCTCAAGGGCCTCCTGGGTACTACGATTGGCCTCATCACGATTGCCGTTGTCTTTCGATTCGTTGCCAGACTCCAGCAAAAGGCTCATGTTCGCGTGGATGACTGGCTCACCGTTCCTGTCTTGGTATGCCATCTGGCTCAGTGTAATGCGCTCGATCACCTGAGCGGGGCCTACAAATATCCAACAGAATAGCAGTGCCCGGCCTAACAGCGTCCAATCGCAGATTGCATTTATTGCTGGATCTTCCTGTTATCTCCACAGTATGCTGCACCTCCCTTTTTTACTGGGCCATGGGCGTGGCTGACCTACAAACGCAGTGATCAGTATCCGATCGTTGGGATACTCGAGCTTTGAGGTTTCGAAAGAAGAGGTCAAAGAACACGTGAAAAAATCTCAGACGGTACAGCTCTTGATGCGTCTCCGTCTTGATCTGCTTGATCATCTAACCGACGTAAGATTTCCATTGTAGGAAATATTCTCTTCACCTTTGCCCTCGGGTGCGGAAAGTTGAGCGCGCTGTTCTTCTACTACCTCATCTTCTGCACGGCACAACGCAAGGCAGTTCTCAGCGCAGACCCGGTGGACTTACACTCTTGCCCAGGTTCTTCAGTTCCACACCACTACGATCAGAAAAGTTTGCTTGCTGGGGATAATCCTTCTTGCTTGCTTGTAAGTTTCGTCGCATGGGAAATCCTTGGAAGACCGTGCATAGCAGACAGCTAATGAGAAGTAATAGCGGATTTGCTGCTTCTACTGTTCGCGTCGTTGTCTTCACTCAAATCGTCAATGGTAGGTGCCTCACTCAGACGAAGCTTTCCCGCCTGTATAGGCCAGCATTTATTAACTCGTGCTTCTTGCAACTTAGCTGGCGCTGCGGCATACCGTATGGCTCGTCAAAGTAGGTTGCCCACCTAATCAGTGGAAACCTGGGAGCTTGTTTATAATTTTTCGATCGCAGGGCAACTCACTAGGGCCATCTTTTACATGGCGTTAGAGCTCGGTATCATGGCCGTCGCCATAAACCTTCCCTTAATCTGGGTAGTTTTTGCCAAGGTTGGACCGGAATCCATCATCCGCAGCGTTCGCAGTGCCATTTCCTTGGCCTCGATTGGCCCCCATCGCTCAGGCGGCTCTCTGGGCTCAAGGGGCCAACACAGAATCGCAAAAGTCATCTACGTCAACCTCCTCCACTGCGCCTTTGCCTGCTGGCCAATTCCCCAAGCCTGGAGACGACTTGGAGGCGCTTGAGACCGCTCGGCTTGACTGTGTCTATGTCCAGCAGGACGTCAAGGTCACCAAGGACTGATTACAGAGAGGCCTGCGCCGGCCTTGAAGGAAGTCAATGCTTTTGTTTCTATTAATTACTTACAATATCCCACTTGTTATTTGTATCTTTGCAAGCGCATGTACTGGTAGATAGCTACGTGTTAGTTAGCTACCATGGCACTGAAGGTAGCCAGCATGGATTGCTAGATATTAGCTGCTGCTCGGCCATCTTCTGCTCTCCGATCACGCTGTCAATTATCAAGTCCACGAATACGATAAAGCTTCGCATACTTAAGGCCAGCAACGGACAAGTCTCTACAAGCAACTAAAAGGCATAATCCTGGCTAGTGTGAGGAGGTAAGGATAATACGCCACTGGAGCCTGACCACGGCGGGCCATGTATCTTGTTTAGGTATTAAATGGCTCGGTGAAGAAACCACCTCCGCCCCCTCCAGCCTTCTTCTGTCCAAAGGTAACATTGCAGTATGTCGTAGTGGCCCTCTGCACTGAATGCTTCTAGTTTCTTCCCACTCATCACACGTGGTGTAGAAGCTGTAATCCTACATAACAGATGAGTGGTTGAAAGGAAAGGCTAGCGTTAACGTTGCTCTTTCTTCACTCAACCACTTCCATTCGTACCAATGTCGCCTCGTATCGCAGCAGTTTGCGTCCCAATCCTACCACCAAATCTTACAAACCGTCTCATTTGCCAACGAAGCCCTCCATCATGGCACAAGATAAAACCCCCAAAATCCTCAACATTGCCATCATTGGCGCAGGAGTCGCTGGTCTTTCCACTGCGATTGCGTTGCGGATTCACGGAGCTCAACCCCAGAACGTCGTCGTCTTTGAGAAGCACCCCGAGGCGGAACCAACATTTAGTGGACCAGTGCAGCTCCAGCCAAATGCGACCAAGATTCTCACTCGCTATGAGATGCCCCTGCTGCGAATTATTTGCTGCGAGCCTCCCCGCTAACTCGCATTCAGGTATTCGATCAGCTTCTCGGACCAAAGTGCTGGGCTATCAAGTCGAACCTTTGAATCCATTGACAGCATACAGTGTTAATGTGTCGCGCGAAAAACTGGCAGCAGACCCGGATCTCAAGTTTTTTCTCAACCGCAGCGGGTTCTGGTCAGGACCGTATTCTGGCGTGAACCATATGGACATGCCCGACTTTCGCGACTCTTGTAACTTTTGCTTCACCATTGAGAAGGACGATGGCAGTGCTGGGGAGTGGTACAAGCAGTGCGATGTCGATCAGGTGCGCCGTCAATACGCCGCTTTTGAACCGCGAATCCACAAAATCCTAGATCTGGCGAGCGAGGCCCCTTACATTTGGAAGCTCTCCGACATCCCAGCTCTGGAAACATGGCGAAGTTCTGGCAGTCGCGTTGTTCTACTTGGTGATGCTGCGCATACCATGCTACCATACGCGGCAATGGTAAGTCCGTTTTTTGCATCAGCCGACGCAAGCCACATTGCGAGACTAAGCCCCATTGATAGGGAGCGGCCAGCGGCATAGAGGACTCTCTGTGCATCGCGGAATGTATCGAGTCTGCTCAAACTATAGATGCTGCCCTCGACTCTTTTGAAAAGATCAGAAAACCTCGTGCCACTTTCATCACCGAGGTAGGTCATCACAACATGAATATGATCCACCTCCCCGACGGCCCGGAACAAAAAGCGCAGGACGACACCTTTATCAAATCTGCACCGAAGTCTGATGCGCAGACGCCGGTCCCAACTATAGCACCTAATGAAGACAATCATGGTAGAAGACTCGAAGACTTTGACCCGCCCGCTGTTGCGACAGGCAGCTTTGTCCCCAGCACTCGAGCACACCTTCTTGAATACGACGTGTACCTGCATGTGGGTAGATTGCCAACTGACCTACAACGAGGAGAAGTCGCTAATAGCTTGACGTGTAGACCGTGGCGTACCTGAAAGCAATGGCGGCGTAATTTGCTCTGCACGTATCAAGCATCGCGTGTCAAGCAACCAAGCTCGCAACAGACAGTTTGGAGCAGACGCAGTGTTTATTTCTCAATGGCGGATATGGAGATAGGGCATACTAAGAACTCATAATACTATTTAAACATATTTCTCGACAACCGCTTGTAGCGTTCTCTCCTCGACCTGTCCCGCAGGTGTCATTAAAGGCGTCTGATGCAAGTATGAGCTGTTCGGCGGTGGCTACACAGCTGTGGCGACACAGAAAAGAATAACAAATAATCTAAATGCTAGATTGTTTAAAGTCAATCTCAGTAAATAAAATCCGATCAATGAAACATGGTCCGCGCCTTTTTGAAAGCTACTCGCTGTTGTTGCTTGTGGCTCCAGGGCGCGTTCACGCTACTGGGACGTAGGGTAGGTCGTTGACCGATGATTGTCCCTACAAGCTCGACTTCACCAATAAAACCGGGCGGAGGGTCAATGAAGCTAACTCAAGATCTTAACTAGTCTTCGTCTTCTGAATGCGGCAGGTCTTTTATAGCTATTCCAAGCCTGCGTGCCTTTTCCCATCGAGTTTCCGCCTCAACTACCCTCGTGGTTTCCATTACAGGAAAGAGCTCGTCGGTTATAGGAAATGCACCACGTGCCTGTATCGATAGCATACGCAACGTCATGTTCTCCAACCACATCCGCGTGAAGAACAGACTTCCAGTGGACACTTTCATCCATCCAAAGTATGTTTGTTTCGACGGCAGGTGGGGATGACTTTTGGCATTGTGTTTTGCATCATCGTAGAGTAGCTCTGCAATCTTGACCCAGCTTTCGCCATGAGCGACGCCGTCCAAGACATCCTTGTCGGCGAAAAGAAAGTACTTGAACCTAGAAGCGTCCACGTTGAGTGGAGCACCACCAACGCCAGCCTCAAAGATGGTTCGTAAATTCTCTACGCTGCAGCCATTGAGAAGGGTAGCGTCTGACCGCCCGTCGAACCTGGCCAAGGATTTGAGCTTGTCGGTATCTTGTCTCTCGCTCTCAATGTGCTGACGCCTAGAGAACGTGTTGGAGATCTCCAGCTTAAAGTCAGTGTAGAGTCGATCTAAGAGGGACCCCCAGGCCTGGTCCTGCTCCGGATCATCGTCATCGTAAGCTGTTCGATATATAGTGTATCCAAATGGGCGAAAGTATTCTTCTGGGCGATCTTGGAGGATGACACCTTCAGGTGGGTGGTAGGCAAATTTCAGAGCCCGGCTCGCTGTACCGATCATTGTAACTTTATAGGCAATTTTTCTTTAGATAGATGATAGTGTAGAAGAGACACGACGTCGAGCACTATTAAAAAAGAGCGCAGTTTCCTGCCCCCATTGCATTACACGTGCCACGCACCTACCTAGGTCCTTTGTCGTTCTCCTTAATTTTCGATTGCACATTCCCCCCCCGGAGAACGTAGGCCGATGGCCCAGAGCCCAAGAATGACCCTTCTGTATTAATGGACCATGAAAACAGCAATTATAGAACAACATCTCCTAAAGCTACTGCTATTAGTCTCGCAACCCCTTAGGTCTGATCACGAGACTAAATCCGTGGGGCTGGGAGCGTTTTTTGCACAAATATATATAATTCCAGCACAAATATCAAGAACGCAAGAACATCCCTATAATATAGGTACCACACTAGTAGAGGCCCTAGTCATCGTTCTTCGCTACGCATAATTTACCTAAAAGAGTGATGGTTTCTCACGTTTTAGTAAGATCAAGTCCCGGCTAAACTAGCCGGGACTGTTTCTCCTAGGACTGTATTTAGTGTTATTCTCTGTAACCTTCTTATACCTGCGACTGAGTCCGTGGGACTTAGTCTCTGTCTCATGAACTTAGTTTTAAACGCGTGGTACCACACACTAAGCTCTACAGTGGAGGCCAGACATGAGTCGCTGCTTGCATCGACCATACGGATCGGCGTCTTGGCACCCTGGTACGCCTGTTGCCGCTAGCGGCGCAATACTACTCAGCCTTGCTACTGCGCCACTACTGGCTGTTTACGGGTGAGGAGGCGACTATACATATTAATGTACATACTTCAAGGACGATAGTTAAGGACCATTAACTTATTTCCACTTCTTATCACCTAACCTGCCAAAGCTGTGGTTCAGCGCTTCCTGAAAGCTACAGCAATAACCTAGCCTACGCTACACACTATGGCGCAGCAGGATCTTCCGAGCTACCAAGAAGTGGTTACCGGCGATCATCCCGGCAGCGGTCACCTGCAAACACTCGTGCTAAACGGGCGCAACATTGTCGCATCAGAAAACACGGAATGCGTTCTCTACGAACTCAACAGTGCGCCTTGCGAGGCCATGGCACACACATACAGCATCACCAAGGTCGGCAGTCGCCCTACGAGCACTGCCAGGCAAGGAAGAGCCAGTCAGCGGCGACATCACCTCTACGATTTTAGCAAGAAGAGAGCATTTTCACTCAAGGATCTCAGCTCACGCGTGGCAATTGAGGGAAAGGCGAGCCGGGAAGCAAGCTACAGTGATGTGACTTTGGCTGGCGGCCTTTCTGGGTGGACGGCGTGCACAGCCAAGGGCCATTTCGCAGGCCAGGTGTCCATCCGGGACCGTCTTAAGAAATTCGACGGTATTGTGTGGACAAGCGATGATGGCCTCATCGTGGCGCTGGAAACGCGACCGACAATGGGGGAGGATGGGGTCCTGGACGGCCAGGCGCAGCTCAACATCCACGAGGCCTTGCCTGCCAAGGACCTAGACCTGCTCGTCGCGTGCTGGATGGCACGGTTATGGATGGAGTCGAAAGCGAGCCTGGAGGCAGGCCAGCCACGGTCTGCTGGTAGTGGTAAGTCCCTGCGATTGTGAATGGACTTGCTGCAAGGCCGAGGAGAACTCTTACTAAACAGACACCGCGCACAGTGTTTAATCGTTTGTGGCGACAACAGCCTAACATTGCGAAGCTTGGAGGAAGTACCAGCACACAATATGCTAGCTGAGGAGTTGGCCGCCATCCCTGGCAGTACCCTGATCACGCATCAAAAGAAGAATATCTCAGCATAAGCGTTTTCTATCGCGTAAATCCATATTGTCACTAAATTTAAGGGATTTGGCTGGCGACGGTATACTATCGTTATTGACGGCCGCGCGTGTTATCAGTCACTGTCCATTGCTTTAGACAGACGGGACCCCATCCTTGCGGCAAAGAACTTCAACTCTATACTGGATACTGAATACTGATATCAATTTCTTTCATTGACACTAGAATGAGCTTGCGTAAGAAGCATTGTGCGATAGTCCGAGGACGTAGCAATCGCTTTTCTTTCTGCTCTTCACCTTGTGTTAGCTTATAACTACGGAGTAGGTAGAACAACAACGAGCGGGATTTCATTGCATCTGACATCCGCACTTGTTTTGCAGGTGGCTTTTTTTTTTGGCGCATAAATAATGAAATAGATGCGACGTTTACCAGTTTCCTTCTCACAGGTAGCCTCAGCAATTGTCCATCTGTAGCGTAACTCTAACCGCACTCCATTCAAACTCGCCCCTCGATGGCGCCGTGGCAACTGACGACCGCGCCGCCCCAAGAGAAAGGAGTGGCTGCACAGTAACTTTCCCGCTTTGCCAAGGTAAGTAACAGCCACCGCCGTCTGGCCCTGCCAACTAGCTCCCGCATTGTACCTGAGCTGGCCCCTGAAAGCTGTCGGATCCCGCTCAGCATTTTCAAGTTAAGCAAAGCGCCGCTGCCGTCATGGGGGCAAGTGAATTCAGCTGCCTGGTAGCAACACAGCCCGGAGGCGCCTGGCGCGGGTCAGTGGAGTCGCAAGCGGCCGTAGGCAGCACAATTCCGGCAAACAAAAGACAGTTCTCAAACGGCTTTTTTTTTCTTTTAGCTTGATACAAAGACTAGAAACAGTATTTTCTCTCCCTGCATTTTCTTGCGGCTTTCCTTTATCGTTTTGTTCATTTGTTTTTGTTTTGCACGCATTTCATCACCATGCAGTCCACCTCCGCTGAGCTGCCGCCGGCCGCCGCCGGACACGGCCCCGCCCCGTCTGCGCCGTGCAGCACAGCAGAAGCAGCCGCCCTGGAGCTCATGTCGCTGCCGACCGAAATTCACCTCGCCGTCGCGCAGCACCTCATCTACCCCGACGCGCTGTCGCTCAAGCACACCAGCCGGCACTTTCGCAGCCTGGTGCGCACCGACATCCAGCTCAAAGTGGCGTGGCTGCTGGAGCGTCGCCGCCTGCACCTCGAGTGTCCCAACAGCCACCGCTGCGACCTGGGCAGCGATTTACGATTCTGTCGCGGCAGCGTCTCGTAGGTTTTTCTCTTAAACACCTTTCTTCAAGTTCTTGTCCATAGCAAACAAAACATGGACAAGATTTGCTTATGTTTGGGTGTAGGCTACTCATGAGACGCCGGCGAATGCACTTTGAGTGTGAGTCACGGCCGGGGTTGGGATGTCTGGTCCATGGCACGGATAGATGCACTCACAAACCTAGAGGGCTTATGAGGTGGAAGGAATGGCTGAGAAGCAGTTTCACGGTTGAAATTTGGTGGTTTTTGGTGGCGCTGGTGCCGTTGATGCTTGTTTGTCTGTCGAGTCTTGTAAAGTATCCGTAAATGGAGCGGATTTGCAGCTGCTATGATCGAAGCAGCCGCGGTTGGCTACTTCTTCCCTATACTCTAATTATTAACAATATTGCCGTCTTTGCTTCTACTTTTCTAAATCCTTTCCGCCATACTTTGTCTACAATTAGACTGTCTCAAGAAGTGACTGTTCTCGACGGTGCTGACCCTAACACCGTGTGCTGGCTTTCACCCGTTTGTAACTGCTGCGCGCATAATGACAAACGCAGTAGTTTTGGATTGAATGCAAGCCTTTCATTTTACTTGTTTGAGACTCTGTCGGTGAGACTTACAGACATCTTTACTGGCCGTCATGTGTTGCTCACAAACTATATAATAGCAATCCCGCACCGCCCAATCCTAAACACAATCCAGCAACTCAATTCATTCAACCATCATGATTTTCTTTAACCAATCTTCTCCCTGCGACACCACCATCTCCTTTGTCCTACCTCTCATCGCGATAGTCCTACTCGTCATCGCGCTCTGCATTCTCTACGCCACAGTTAAGATCGCGGACACGCTGCAGCGCACCTCTGACCAGCTGATCCATATTCCCAAGCCAGGGAAGGAGCTCTCGCCGCAGGTCGCGACGCCTTCCGAGCCATCAGCGCCCGCTGTCGCTTCCGGCAGCGCAGCAGCACCACCGTCCGCTTCCAGGCGTGAAGCGGCGAAGCGCTCCGCTGCCGAGAAGATTGGTCCGTCGCTCACTTCCCGCCGCGAAACGGTGAAGCGCTCCCCTGCCGAGCAGCCGGAAACATTGCCAGTCTCCAGGCATGAAGAAGAGTTGAGGCGTCCTCATGCTGATAGGACTGATTCACGCCCGGTTCGCTACTCAGCCCGCTCTGCAGTACCATGGCTCGGTTTCGGCCGCGAAATGCCAAATCTCTTGCTCGATGGGCCGACCCTAGGGCAGTTGTTTAGAACATACTTTGATATGCTCGCTGAAGAATATGGAGGCTATCGAGACCATCAGCGTCGCAACAGGGAGCAGGACCTTTTGTGATGGTTGTTTTGTGTGTCGGCGCTCTGATTTGGTGGCTGGGTAGTTTTGCAGTACTTGTTAAATGGATGGAGTCGCTCGGGCTCATGAATGGAGTCTTCGGTCTTTGCTTTGATCAACTTCTCAAGTGGCCGTGGTGGCACTGGGCCAATTGGTGGCGGTCGCGGGCAGACGAGGAAGCGACGAGCACAGAGCTATCTGTGCAGCAGTGCAGAAAACCCGGGGCATGCTTTTGCATTTGTTTTTCTTCTATTATTAGAGCTACCATTGTCGTTTCTCTCATCAATCCCTCATTTACGCACCTGCGCCTGATTGATCGTGCCTAGTTGCTGCCCCAGCTGTGTGGCTTGCGGGTGAGATCTCGCCCGCCCCACGATAAAAAACGACTTCGAAATTTTTCCTTCCGTATTGGACTGCGCGCACATTTCGCTTCTGAATTGAATTGTCGTATTTTCATTATTCATCTATAATCAAAGTGATATTCTAAAACCTTGCGTCCAAACCCATGTAAAATGCAACGCTGTCTTGTAAAAACCGATTACTCCAATTACACGTATCTCACATAAGCCGACCGGGGTGCCACTATTAAGCCTGCACCAAAACAAACTTTCTTTTGGTAGTCCTTGGCAGATGATCCTCTCGGGTCCATTTTCTTGCCAGAAAAGAACAGTTACAACATGGCAGCGGCGGCGGCGGCGGCGGCGGCGCCAGCGTACATGTAGCCGGGAATGGCCGTGGGGGCAGCGGCGTTGTGTGTGCCCTTGATGGTGGTGGTGAGCTGGTCCTTGTGCGAGGGCGCCGTGGCATCGACGGTAACGGTAGCGACAGCGGCGGCCATGGTCGGGTTGTAGTGGGTGGACGTGAAGCCGCAGCCGGAGACGAGACGGTCAATGTCTTTTTGAGAGTGTTAGCAAGTAGGGTCCATCGCTGTGTATGTTGTGTGTGTGTGTGTGTGTAAGAGATTGTGAAAACGTACCTTTGACGTCGTCCGAGTCAATGTCGTCGTCGTCGTTGTGGTCGCCGAGGCTGCGCTTGGCTTTGACGTGCTGGTGCATGCAGTCGGCGCACTGGGCGGCAATCTGGCCGACCTTGAAGCTGTTGTTGGTGCAGACGCACTGGTTGTGGAGGAGGTCCTCGTCCTTGCCGTCACCGAGGCCGAGATCGACGTCGCACTGCTTGGAGAGGGTGGCGACGGGCTGGCAGATGGTCTTGCACGACATGGGCACGTCGTCCATGTCGAGCTTGAGCTCCTCGGTAGAATCGTCGAGGAGGCCGGCGGCGGCGACCGAGGCCAAGCCCAGCGCGGCGAGGGTGGTGAACTTCATAATTGTGAATTGGATGCTACGGATTCAGTTCAGGTAGGAGGAGTTTGGTATTCGTGGATGGATGAGATTTCTGAAGTTGGGGCTGGAAGTGGTGAGGGCGATGATCAGAGGATGCTTTCTGGGGTGAGAGGGTAAGCAGTAGTTATATATCTCTTCTCCCCCGGATACAAAGCACCGAGGAACCGATATAAGCCCCAGCCACAACGTCATGGTGCCGACCCAGCAGCGCGTAGGGACGAGAAGAGGAATTTCCTAATGTGACGGCGACGGGCAGTGTAAAACAGTAATCCGTGTGCAAGGGTGGCGGCAGGGGGGGGTTTGCAAGGCAAGGGACTGTTGACGCCCAGGGAAAGGGCCCTGCCTGTCCGGATATGCGGCCGGAGATGGGGCTTGGGCGCGATTTTTTTTTTCCAAAGCTAGCAAATGATGATTGGGTCCGGCTACGTAGGCTTTGCAGTGTTGCATCCGCAAAAGAAGACGGCATGTTGAGAAAGGCTGGGCGGGCGTCGCACGGAATATGTTGAATCGGGTAAGCAGAGATGCAGGCCCGACATCGTGTATACCGGATTGGGAATGGCGGGTAAGGCTGGCTGGTGGTTTTCGAAGCCTGTTTTAGTGGATGCAAAGCAAGTCTAGTGGGCAAGGGGCGATGATAACGGGCTTCACCAGCCATTAAAGCATCTGTCATCTGTACCGCGTTGTCTTGCAGCGCTTTCATCTGTTGGTGCTGTATGTGCAGTTGGTAGCCAAAAGACGGGACAGGTGCATCCACCATGTCTGCAAACTTTGGGAAAGAAGTACAAGAGACTTGATTAGTCCCCAGTCAGAAGTAAAGAACCACTTCCCTTGTCTCAGTTGCGCCATACATGTGCTGTCATTTCTTTCTCTCAGCCTTCCGTGCCGCCTGGCCCACTCACCACACCTTGTTACATGCGAATCCCGTTCCCGCACCTTTTTCAACCAGACCTTAGTTACCTATTTCCCAAATCCCGTTCAGCATCGCCAGCATCAATCCCGTTCCTGTGCGACGACCATGACGACGCCCATGTGGCTGTGCGGCGCGCAATATCGATCGCTTGTTAATCCCGATGCAGTTCCGCAACGCCCGCACGATCCAAACTATTCGCCGACGTTCCCAGCGAGCGTCTTCGCCAGTTCCCGGATCACCAGCGAGGCCGCCCGCCGCTGATGCCTAGGTAGGTGTGGTGGAACCTCCAGTCAGCCAGCAGCAACAGCCCTGTTGCCCGCTGATCCTCCGCTGTGCTCCCTTCTTTCGCCAAGTCAAGCCGCCCAGTAAATACTCTCTGTCGCAGTTATGGCCGTAGTTGTCAGGCTGGCGCTACATCATGCCTACATTCGTTTACTTGCCGGCATCGCTCGTGCCGACCGAGGCCCCCAATGGCCTTGTTCGCATTGCCACGTCTTTTCTTTGCTTTGCTTTTTCTTCGTCTTTTACCTTATTACATCTCTGATGGAATTGAAAACCCTATGGCCGGTCAGCTCTGGTGCCCCGGTTGTCATCTCTTGCCCGGCTTCCGCTTCGCCACCGAGCGAGATCCGCCAGTCGCCAAGCCTCTGGCTGAGTTGATGAGTGGGCGCCTCGCTCCAGCGATGCACCACCCGTAAGATTGTCTCACCCGCAAACCATCATGGCACCAACTCCCAGGCCAATCAATTCGAAATTATGTTCAGCTTGGCGAGTTAAACGGTCCGCTTCACGTCCGCTGACAAGAGCTGCTGGGCGGGTGTATATAAACCCGCAGTACGTGCTTGGCCCTGCGCAAAAGCACATGCGCATTCGGCAAGGTGGCTGCGTAGAGACTGTATCCTGAGACGAAATTAACCTTCTATCTCCTCCATTATCGAATATACCCCATATCCAAGATGCAGGTGAAATGTCCATAAACTGTCTGTCTCGGGGCATTAGCGCGGTACGAATGTCGACCTCCAAGAACTAAAGCTATGCTTTCATCTATATGGGCGCTGCAAACTCGTTAGCAACGGGAGATACTTGCGAAAATGAAGGGGCAATTTAAAGTTGGCAGCCTTGGGTCCTGGAAGATCGACATGGTAGCACCCTCAACAGGATATGGAGAAGGGCATTGTAGGTAGGATTGGCAGGCTCGGCAGTCAACTGTCGTACGATGATCTTGGCGCACCAGTAATAAGCTCATGAGGCCCTTATGCTAGGCCATACTGAATTATGATTGGCGGTAAAGTGGCATCCTTCCTCTTCTGTCCGCCGTTGGTCTACGTTCGGTATAGTTCATGCAAGTGCATCGCTATGTATAGATAACTTGTCTTCTTATAGACAACTGCTAATTCTAAGCAGTCAATTCTAAACGGCATTGCAGTTGGCCGTTCTGCACAGCATACCGTGAGACGATGGACAGACTTGGCCACTTCTGGTTGAAGCACAGGCGACGTTACCAGCATATACTGGCTTGCCACACGAAAACCGAAGCATGGCAGCTCTCGGTTCTACTTTGATGGCTGCCTAGTGAATGCGCTCTTAGCCATACCTCGTTAAAGAGCCCGTGTATCCCCCGCAAGCCTGTTTCCGTGGCTGTCACTTCCGATGTAAGCGCAAGAGTATCGCTGGTTGCTTGCGGTGGGGAAGCTCAGTGCCAGTAGTAAGAAAATTTAGGTAGAAGATTTCAGTTACACACTTCAGGTTCATCTCATCGGGTCTCTTTTTCCCTTTTCTTCAGTGTCATGACTCTTCACGGCCGCCTTATGAGCTACTTCGCAGCGGTGTAGAGCCGGGCAGAAATTGGGATTCTACATGAACTCATCCCGCGATATTCCTACTTTTAGGCTTAGCCGTGACAGTTCAAAAGATCGATTGCTTAATTTCACATTCCAATGATTGACCGTGCTGCGTCCATGTAGTGGTCCAATCTGTCAAACGCCCAGTGCGATTACACAGTGCACTGGCCAATTCAGACTGTCCCCTCAACCTCCGACAATAGCTCGTGATTTTCGGGAGCTCTGCAAATCGACTCCCGATCGCGCAGTGACTTTTACCACAGCAACAAACCAACCTTTCGGCTGGCAGACGAGCAGGACATCAGGGCCAAATCCACAGCACCGGCCCGGACCACTGTCCTTTCCCCCCAACGCAACCATGTCCGCCATGCCCACGCTTCGGCAGTCGGCCTGCTGTCGGTTCCCCGTCCGACCCCAGACAGCGCAGCGACTCCGAACGACTAGAACGACCACGACGGCGCGATTTGCCTCGAGCTCCTCCGGCGGCTCTATTGGCCTTGGTCGCGCCAAGGTCGCCCTGTACGCCACCGCCCTCGCCGCGACCGGTTACGTCGGCTACCTCTACGTGACGGACACACGCGCCTCGCTCCTCCACCAGCACGTTGTCCCGCCGCTGCTGCGCACCCTCTTCCCCGACGCAGAAGATGCGCACCACGCGGGATCCAGGATCCTACAGTTCCTCTACGAGGCCAACCTGCACCCGCGCGAACGGCCGCACCGCCACGCCGAGCCCTCGCAGCTCACGACTGAGGTCTTTGGCGCCACCATTGACAACCCTGTCGGCATCTCGGCGGGCCTGGACAAAGACGGCGAGCTGACCGACTTGCTCTTTGGCCTGGGGGCTGGCGTTGTGGAAATTGGCGGCATCACGCCCATGGCGCAAGCTGGCAACGAGCGCCCGCGTTGCTTCCGCGTCTCCGGTCTCGACGGCCTCGTGAACCGGTACGGCCTCAACTCGCAGGGCGCCGACGCCGTGGCCCAACGCCTGCGCACGCGCGTTCGTCGCTTCGCCAGGGCGATCGGCGCCTCGGAGGAGCAGGTGCTCAACGGCGAGACCCACGTCCCGCCCGGCAGCCTGGTGGACGGCCGCCTGCTCGCGGTGCAGGTCGCCAAGAACAAGGAGACCAACGAAAAGGATCAGGCAGCGGTGGCGGCCGACTACGTGTACTGCGTGCGCCGCCTAGCGCGGTACGCCGACATTGTCGTCGTCAACGTCAGCAGCCCCAACACGCCCGGACTGCGCGACCTCCAGGCCACGGAGCCGTTGACGCGCCTGCTCACGGCCGTGGTCGACGCGGCGCACACGACGGACCGCAAGACGCGCCCCAAGGTCATGGTCAAGGTGTCGCCCGACGAGGACGACGACGCGCAGATGGCGGGCGTGGTCGAAGCGGTGCACCGCAGCGGCGTCGACGGCGTCATCGTCGGCAACACCACGAAGCGGCGCACCGGCGTCGTCCCCGACGGCGTGCGACTGTCGGCCAAGGACCAGCGCTCGCTGGCCGAGACGGGCGGCTACTCGGGCCCGGCCATGTTCCCGCGCACGCTGGACCTGGTCGGCCGCTACCGCAAGATGATGGACGCCTACGCGCTCGAGAGCCACGCGACCACCGCCGACAGGGGCGACGCGCGCAAGACACTGTTTGCGACGGGCGGGATTACGAACGGCGAGCAAGCGCTGCAGGTGCTCAACGCTGGCGCCAGCGTCGCCATGGTGTACACCACGATGGTGTATGGCGGCGCGGGCACGGTTACGAGAATCAAGAGCGAGATGGAGAAGCAGGTATAAAGTAGAAAAAGGAAGCGAAACTGGGGGCATGCATGTGTTTGTTGGAACGGCGTTATTTACACAATGAGCAATTACATTTATCAGATTCACTCTCCGCAACGTGTTTAATGCAGCGGACGGCTGTTCTGGGGAACCCGAGGATAGAAGATCACATCACCGTGCGTCATGCTGTACAGCGCGGCTAAATTGGGAGTCATTCGGTGAACCTGACCTAGGCTGCAATGTCATGTCTTGGCGGAATTAAATTAAATTGAATTGAAATACGACAGGCACGTGTAGCGCGCTCACTGCATGGCCTTGCAGTCTCAGGGACGGTCGGTGTTACGCGGCCCTCTAGGGCTGAGAGACTGCCAAGACCAGACTAGTTGATGCTCGAAATTTGTATGGATGCGATACTTGCTAGGTTACTAGCCCAACTCTGTTTATTAAGTTATTACTGGCTCTGCAATCGATGATGCACACGCTTCTGCACTGCCGAGTGGGCGATGCTAAAAGCGGGAAGATGGGGCTGTGCGGAAAAAAATGGCGAGGCTGCTGCTGTCTGCTGTGTGGCGGAGGCTCGCTGGTGGATTTTCAACGACTGCGTTTGCTGGTGGATAGTTGGCCCTTTTCCTCAATCTTGATGACATCTTTGGGGGCCTTTTCATCTTTTCAACAAATTCCAGATAAAGACGATTCGCAACGACGTAGAATCGTGAGGTCGCCCATCGCCTCGCGTCTGTGACAATCAATCGTCCGCACCCCCCGCATTGATCCCCCGATACCCGACATCGTCTTGGCCGGGCACGCGCGCATGAGGCACAGCCGTTTTCCCCGCTGACAAATTCACCCTGTATATCGAGAACAGTGAGAGTATCGCGGGCATGTCGACGCCGGAATACCTACCTAACGAGCAGCCGGCTCGTCGAGCGGTATGATGACACTGAGAACGAACTCATCATGTGAGTCAAGTCGGGAAGCTAATGAGGACGGCACCACCGAATCTAGTGCGATCAATGTAGACGAAGCAAGGTATAGCAGACCCGAGACTTGGTGATTCGTTTGAATGAGGGGAAGCTAATTAGCATCGATGTATAGACGCGCTGTGATAAAAAGGTGCCCTGCTCCAGCTGCAAGTCGGCCAAGCGCACATGCACGACGACAGGCGCCGAGAACCCAGGCCTGCAGCGCAAGCAGCGCATACACATCTCATCACTCTAGTGCGCATTCTCACTTCTTATTAGCGGCCACAGGACTGACTTGACATCCCCCCCGTAGTGAGCAAAAGATTGACAGGATAGAGGCCAGCCTCGGCAGCATCGAGCGGCTGCTGCAGCGCCGTGAGAGCCAGCGCTCATCCACCCACGACAGCCATGGCTCCGACAGCGGCGGCATCGGCTCGCCCAACGCGAGCGTCACCATCTCCGACTCGTCGGCCATCAACACGCCCGCTAACATTGACTCGGCCGAGCCCGAGCCCGACCAGGGGCTCAACGTGCAGACCGACATCACCGTCGCGCTGCTCAAGCAGGCCGTCCGCAGCACCACGCTCTACGGCGTCGACTCCAAGATGGGCGCCGCCCTTGGAAGCCTGTACGACCTGCTCGGCAGGCGCCACCTCAGCAGTCCCGACGGCGGCGGTGGTGCTGGGAGCTTGACGTCGCCGTTTCCGATGCAGAAGCCCGTGCCGCCGGGGGGCGTGGGCAAGCTGGAGATGCCGCCGCTGCAGGTGACGCTCGCCGCGCTGGAGAGACTGACTTGTATGACTCTTACTTCCAATGCACACTAATTTAGTCCCCTGCTGACTTGGTGTTATAGGCAGTCCGCCGACGCTGCTCACGATGCTCTGTTCCTCGATAGGGCTAGATGACATTGCCGAGGTCTGCAGACGCGAGTATGAGCACCTCGACAATATTTCTAGCATCAAATTTGTCCTCATCAGCTCCATACTCTACCATATTTTTGAAGAATCCAGCATGCTGGGCATCTCGCCGGAGCTGCTCGCAGAGTACAAGGCTCATGCCAAGCTCTGCCGAGCAAATGTCGATACTGGCCTCGCCAACTTGCCGCTACTACTATCCTCGACAGCAACAAATGTGCAAGGGCTTCTACTAGGAGCCTTTGTCTCCATCGATCAGTCGCGGCCAGCCGTCGCATGGCAGCTGTGCACCACGGCCGCGCAGCTCTGCATCGCCGCCGGCTTCCAGAGCGTCAGCGCGTCCATGCACAAGTCCCCCGAGGAGATCCGCCTCGAGCGTATCCTCTTCTGGAACGTCTACATCCTCGACAAGGCGCTCTGCCTGCGCCTCAACCGCGGCTCCTGCATCCCCGAGTACGACATTGACATCCCCCCCGAGTTCAGCTTCCACTACGACGCCGGCGCCATGGGCCACCACGACACAAAGGGCATGACCAAGTTCTGGGTGCGCGCCAGCATCACCCAGGGCCGCATCTACGAGCACCTCTACTCGCCGCTGGCGCGCACCACGCCCGCCGAGACGCGCGTCGCCCACGCCAAGGCCCTGGCCGCCGAGTGCCGCAGCCTGCTACAGGAGGCCAAGGCGCACCAGGAGCAGTACCCGGCGAACCAGCACGCGCCCATCCTGACGGAGATTTTCCGCATCGGCGAGGAGATTCAGCTGTCCATCAACCTGACGCTCGTGTACCAGGCCGTCTCGGCGCTCGACGGCCAGGGGGTGTTTAAGAATGAGTGCGTTGAGGCTGCGAGAAGGGCGATGCGCACGCATAAACGCTCGACGCACCTGATGCGCATGGGGCCGTATGCAAAATCGAGCTACATAAACTGGTATGTCCCGAACTTTTGCGCCGAAGCTTATAGAGTTGCTAACTTCGATATGAAAGGACAATACTGCATACGCCGTTTGCGCCTTTCTTCGTTATCCTCCGTCACGTCCTCGAGACGCTCTCCATAGACGACCTCGTCCTCCTGCAGGAATTCATCGAGTCGCTCAGCCACGCGCTCGACGTATCGAACCGCCTGAAGCGCTTCCACCAGCTGTGCCACGTCATGTGCGAGGTGGCCGGCCTGTTTGTCGGCGTCAAGCTCAAGCTCAACAACAGCAGCGTCACCGTGCCCGAGATGCCGCAGGCGCTGGACAACGTCAACGACCTGCTGCACCAGCAGTTTAGCATCGGCCAGCCACCGCCGCAGGAGCTACTACCTACCGCTGCCGCCGCGCCGCAGGAGCAGAAAACTCAGCAGTACCTGGAGAAGCAAATACCGGGGACGGGGCCAAGCTTCCAGCAGCAGCAGAGCTTGGGGAATGTGCTGCAGGAGGCGCCGCCGCCAGCGGTGGTTGTCGGGGGCGATCCGTCAATGGCCGCGCTGCCGCTGGAGTGGGATCCGACGACGATGGGGACAATGGACTGGACGGCGGGCTATGAGAACATTCTCAACCTGATGCAGGATGAACTGCAAATCTTGGAGAATTACCCCAACGCAGGGCTGTTTTAACCGCGGGACCTGGATGCTGTCTCGCCGGCCATCACCACTCATACCAAGTCAAGGCGCACTTGCGCCATTTCGTGTACATATTAATCGAAAAATTCCACTGCCCACCTTCCTTGCGCCCGGCCGAGGCTGGGCCACATTTACTTCGCTCGTTTTTCATTTCTCGACACATTCCTCTGCACTGGGGGCATCGCTGACCGGTCGTCTATGTCGGATGATCGGTCGTGCATGCCACGAAACTAATCAGAGCCGCAGGCCCCGTCTGGAGCACTAATGCGTTTTCCATTCAATGGCAACGGCCGATCTTGGTGCCACAAGAGCATTCGTCAGCGTGGCATAGCTGGCATCCTTTTTAAACCTATCAGCCGGCTGGGTGGACCGAGATGCAAGACATCGACGCTATGATCCCATTCTCGATCTAGTTTTTGTTAGCGCCTATTCCAGCCAAAGATTCGACGTTGCGTGGCTATTGCATTGCGAGTTGCTTGTAAAAAGTTCTTCCTAGGCCGTTGCTGAGCAATATAATATTCAAATTTGGGCATGATAATGATTTCTATGTGCGACAGGCAATGCCAAAACGGCTTATCTTGCTGATGTTAAGTGTCTCTCAAGTCGAAAGATTCGACAGGCGATCAGCGGCCTTGACTCACATAATCTGTTTCAGTAGCTATGTCCATGAGCTGCGGACATTCCAGCGTCTCCCTGACTACGTCAAGATTCCCCAGCCACGATGCCTGTCATGAAGCGCCAGTCACAATCCTTTGCGAATGAAGCCTCATCAAGGCCTGCTAGTGCCTCGTTCCCATGTCACGACTCCAAGTATAAAGCGCTCCAGCTCCTCCTTCCGAAGAGTTCTATCCAAGCACAACAGCATCTACAACCCTCTTCACATCTACAAACTCAAACACTTTCTTCATACATCAACTCTTTTCTCTCCCTCAAAACTTTTACACACACTTTTCGAAAATGAAGTACAGCATCGCCGCCGTTGCTTTCCTCGTCGCTGGCGCCATTGCGGCGCCGACTGCCAGCATGATCGAGGACCGCCGGATGACGGCCATCCACGTCCTCTACGACAACAAGCAGTCCCTGCAACTGACGCCTGAGGAGGCCGACGTCTTTGACAAGTTCATGGACATGATGGGCACGATGCAGCAACGCGACACCGAGGCCGGCGCACCCATGACTACCGGCGGTGCCCCTGCCCCTGGTGGTGGCAGCCCTCTCGGCAACCTCACAAGTCTCCTCCCCCCCCAGGTCCAAGGCATCATCGATAAGATCACTGGCGGCAAGAAGGGCGGCGCTGCTGGAGGCATGCCACCAGGCGGCGCGGCTGGCGGCATGATGCAGGGCGGCGCGGCTGGCGGCAAGAAGGGCGGCCTTCTCGGTGGAGCCCTCATTCCTGGCATCCTCTAAGTGATTGGAAATCACTCGCACACATACACACACAAATTCGTTGTGGCGGGCTCGGCTGTCTGGTGGAAGACGAATTTGGCGTTCTAATGAAGGACAAGGGCTGCCGCGACGGTACCTGGTGTACTTTGAGGTTTAGCTTTAGAATAATGACAAGTTAGCAATGATGCATTTCTCAGACATTTGTACCTTCGAGTTGATGACGAGTTTAAAATGACCTAGACGTGCTTTCCTAAGTGAGCATGGAGGAGTTTCTGACATTCAAAGAAGTATGCGCGTACTGGAGATATTTCTCAGGTGAGTCATTTTTGCAATTCCGACGACTGGCAAAACTTGAACCCCTGTTTCTTGGCCCGGGTGTAGACGTGCTGCATAGGTTGCCCAGATTGGGGACGCCTTGAAACGAAACCGCGTACAGCCGCAAGGTTATGGGTGGACTGAACCTAGGGAAAGCATACAATCTAGAATGCCCGATGGAGCAATGCTGTCCTGTAACTGAGTTAGTAGGCGAATGTAAGCATCGCGGCCTCGCAGAATCACGAATTACTCCTCGTACTTGTTAAGCTATAGTATTGCCTTAATCCTCTTTTCTACCTGACCCTATGTAGGTGTGGCACCATTTACCCAGCCTTTCTAACATGTCCATCATGTATCGCTGTGCAGTGGGAACATGGCCCTGCCCAGGATAAATGACAAATTCGCACGGTAGTCCGTGAGCCCTCAGTGCTCGGCGGTAGCCTTCAGCCTGCGGGAACGGACAGCGTTGGTCGTCCCGGCCGTGAAGGATGAGCATGGGCGGGATCACCCTCTTGCCAAGTAGGCGAGACTGCTCGACAGCGTGCGCAACTTCGTAGATTGCACTACCCTTCCTTCCAGCAGTGCAGTCCTTTGATACTGTCCATGGCGGTCGACCGCCACTGATTTCAGTCTCAGCTCCAGCCCTGCAATCAGACTCAAGGGTTAAGCTGTCCCAGTCACTAATTCCTGCCCCTGCAATCGTTGCGTTGAACTGCCAGCCAAGGCCATGCAAGCCGTTGCGCACACTACACAAGTACGAGAGGTAGCCACCCTGGCTCCAGCCACCGGCAATCAGTCTTTCTGCATCGGCGAACCCGCTCCTTATGGCGTTATCAGTAATGCTGATAATGTCAGAGTAGTCAAAATCGCCCACTCCGTCCCTACTGTACGCCGCAAACCTCTCGCCTCGGCCCTTGGAGCCGCGGTATTGTGGAAGCAGTATGCCATATCCTTGTGAGAGAATATATGAGCGCCCAATTGAAGTAGGTTGAGTCGAAAGACTTGTTATCGCGGGCCGTTGGGCCTCCATGAATAACGACGAACGTGGGCAGGGGTTCTTTCGGCATGCCGTTGGCGCCGACTTTGGTAGATGGCACTAGATATAGGGCATCGAGTTCTTCTTTTCCATCAGACGACTGGTTGTTAAGTACTGTGCACGATCCAAAACACTTTCCGTCCAGGGATTTTCCGTGATTGGATAGCTTAATCGTATTCTGCCCTTCTTTGATAGTAAAAACTTCGTAGGGGTTGTTGATGTCGGATAGAGAAGCGGCCAGAACAGACCGGCCGCCGGTTTCTGCATCAAAATAGACGTCCCAAGCATCAAGCTTTGTATCCTGTGTAGTGAGAATGGGGCTGCCTACCTCTCTAATCACGGTTGCAAGTCGCGACAGACAGATTGCCAGAAGCTTTCCGCCTGCTACAGTCAGATCGCTGGCATCATCTTCAACGCCAAATGCAACCCTCACAGGCTTCGGCTCGCGGTCTGACGGGTCAACCGAGAACAAGACGCTTCCACAACAAGTGGTTTGCATAGGCTAACCGCAGATGAAGTATATCTTGCCATCTGGAGCCCAAACAAGGCTAGCAACGTCATTCATGACGACGCACAAGTCCAGAACCTCGCCACTTGCCATGTTGACCGAGGAGATAGTCACACCGGTGTGCATAGGTTCCTCAATTTCCAGATTTTGTTTGCTTCGGATAACAATGTGTTTGCCATCAGGACCCCAATGCATGCGAGAAATGTGCCTGTCACCGCAAACCAGCTGCTTCGTCTCTTTCGATTCCATATTAACGAGCCGTAGTCGAGCGTAGGATAGATCCTCCCCCCAACGTCGGGAGGCGCTGGCTCTCCTTCTTCGTCCTGCTTCTTGCGCTCATCGCTTTTCTCATCCGCGGAGGAGTAGGCGATAGTCTTGCCGTCAGGGGAAATGGAGAAGTTGATAATGCCCTCGGCATTGTCTATGGGACTGAGTGCGGTCGCATCACCGCCGTCGAGGCGCAGAGCCCAGAGAGTAGATGATTTGCCTGGTTTGGATCGGTCAGATATAAAGACTATTCCACTGCCATCCGGGAGCCAAGCTGGCCCTGAGTCGTGGGAGGAGCCAGAGGTAATTTCCCTCGAAGATCCTGGCCATCTGTGGATGCTAGCCAGATTGTTGACACGGCGTTTTTGCCTACACGCTGACCCCAGGCCAGGGCAGTCGAGTAGGCTACTCTGGTGCCATCTGGGGAAAATTTGATGCGGTTCGGTTTCTCCAGATTGCACAGCTTACGGGCTAGTTCTTTGTCAAACGTAGCGGCCATCTTGCGTAATCGGGCAGGGTCAATGTGCGCAGGGTAGGTAGACCTTCGCAGTAAGTAACACGTTACGTTTGGGAAGCAAAAAAGTTAAGTCTTTAAGTGAAACGACCTGACGGTATAGATGGCTATGGTTCGACCACCGCTAAAGCCTGCGACCACGCTGACGAGGCCGCTTGCGCGCATCGTCTCTATAGTTGACTCATAAGTTACAACGTAGTTGGGGCGGAGCTGGTGAGGAAGCCGCCCCGTAACGCAGTTACGTGGCTTAACTTGTCCCAGACGGCTGTAAGTTGTTCTGTGGGAGCGAGGAAGACTAAACCATTGCGATAGCTAGAGGAGCGCGAACGAAGGATTGAAGAGGAGCGATGTGCCCCACAAAGGCGTGCACCACCAAGGTGTTGTAAGAGCACACTGCCGGTACGTTTAATATATGGCTAGAATATATTTATAAGCGAAAGTAGCCGTATTTTTCTCTTCCCCGAACATACTGTTTATAGCATACAGCTACAGCTTAGCGGCAGCTCTACAAACATCACACACGGCTTTACAAGGCTCTACAAGGCTCTACAAGGCTCGTAATCAGATACACTGATACTCAGCAGCAGCAACTTAATAAATATTCTTGTAGAAATACAACGTTATAGCTTTTATCTGGCTAGTTTGCCAATTTAGAAATCTCATTGCTAACTGAGCACCTATTATTCCCATCACACGTGACGCATTCTCAAGTGCAAGTGTCACATCATGAGCTGTTTTCTATGCTGATTCCAATATTCTGGCTTTTCTATGGCTACCACTTTTCCTCTGTCAGTGTTTAAGCTACCCCTCCGGCGGCTCTTTATATGACTCCTAACAGTCGCAGCGCACGCCACCTTCAGGCTTCTCAACGCAGCAGAATTGTCTGCCGCATTCCTGGCGCATCGCCCGGACATGCTGGTCATTGCATACGACGACAGCGACGTTTGACAAAGGGCCATCATCACCATATCACTCCCAGCTGTAGTTGCTGCCGCAATCGGCACTGACCGTCACGCCAGCCAGGGCGGTACTAGCGACAGCGAGGATCAAGTATATACTTCAGTGCTTGAAGGTAAGAGTATGTAGGACCTCGTCGAATAAGAGATTGGCGTTTATGATTATATTTGTGTTGGGATTTTATCATGCTGTGTGATTTACCGGCGCGGCAGTTGAACTCTTTTTATAGTTGGAGGATAAAGTAGACCTACACTGAAATCCGCTGAAGATCTCCCGGGAGCTTCTGCTTCACTTGTCGGATGGCATGTTGGAAAGGACGAGTCTGAATCCTTTTGAAGGTTGAAAGGGGGGGTCTCGCGTGTCGAATGCCTAGCAGCTTGAGTGCGATGTCGTATGACCTTGCGAATGGCGTAATGGGGAGATTGTGACAACTCGAACCAGTTTATCCTGTACGTTTACTTGTCACGATAAAAGCACCTTCTGATACCGCCTGAGTCTCCCAAATACGGCTGAGTTGCTCCCGGGGTGAGCGTCAAGTCTATTCGATGAGTTTTGAGATTTATAATTGAGCTGAGTTGACACTCACTGGTGAGCAATTCTGCCTTGGCGGTCAGCCCCTTCAATATTACTGAAATGGAGATCACTTGCATCAATTCAATCAATTGAATTTCATCCTCAGACAGATGGACTCAACCCATCTCGATGACCTCAACGTTGACAACTGGTTGATATCGGGTGCTGATGCGATAATGGTATAGGCTGGTTAGCGTTGCCCTCTATTTCGGCCAATCAAATTACACCAAGTGTGTTCTTTACGTTATTTCAATGACAACATAAATTAAGCAGATTTGAAGAAGAATTCATCATCTAAACCGGGAAGATTGCAGCAACTTGTGTTATAACTTGGTGATGAGCACGATCGACCAGTGCTGCTCTGTCGTCGGCAGGAGGCAGCGCCACGGGCAGTCACGCAGTAAAGTAAAACAAAACAAAATGACGCCAGGCTTTGGACTTCTCGTTCATTGCTTCCAGCGTAAATCCTGTTTGCTCTCTCCTTCATTTTAGCGATACAAATTAGCTTCCCGCTCATGTTTACGGGTGGCCGACATTCAACGGAACGGCAGGCATGACATGAGACAAGCTAAATCGCCAAGGCGAATCCACCCCGGGCGGGCGCAGAAACGGTTCGGCCCCTGTCCATGCTTGGGGGGCCTGCCCCTGTCCCGAAATTTTGGGCTTCAACTTCGGGGCTCCGAAATTTTGCGCAGCCGTGCTTTGCGTCCTCTGATGTGACATTGCCCTCTGAGACAGGCGGAGAATCGTTGCCGACTTTTTATTCGTGTTGACAGAGTTACCTTCACAAGAGGCAGGGTGTCTTTGGTGTGCCTGGTTTAAGGGCTTGGGGTCCAGGCACTCGCCGGCTGACGCGACGCCAAACATGAGAAAACGAAACTGTCTCTGGCTTAGGTGCCCATAAGTTGCCCAGTCGGTATTATGCAGAGCATTCGCTGTTTTGGGAGAGGCACAAATTGTCTCGGTAGGTAGAGATGTGCTGGGGTCCGGTGCGCGGAGAGTTTCCGCTCCTCGTGTTGCGCGGCGGGCTTTGGCCGTGGGAGGCGGCATGAGAGAGATGGCGTGGTGACCTGACATTATTGGAAGTTTTGTTTTCTTATTACAGTTACGAGTTGCCGCACGTAGACCCGCTCAGAGTAGGACCCTAAGGCTCTTGGTGGTGCGTGTATGTCGGACGGGAGCTCTCTCCCGCAGCCGTCTGATGCGCAGGACACCGTCTTTGCAGCTGTATTTCAGCTGTGCCGGCCGCTTATAAACACAACTTCTCTGTTCATGAACCATTTCCAACAAAACTTATCGCGTGTGACCATATCGGCGGTTCCGACTTAAGGCCTCTACTGGGCAACCCGCAGCCAACAAGATGATCGTAGTATGGAACCTGCCGCTTCTGTCAAGCACACCAGCCCTGCCACAATACCACTATCCAACAATGCATCCCCGTACTCTATGCGTGCATGTTGTACGTCCAACTCCGACCCGTTGCCGGAAATAAAGCTCTTCGTCCAGACCTTTGGGAGCTAGCAAGACGAGGAGAGACACGGGATGAGACACCCACGCCATGACTCCCTCGCTTCGCTGTGGTGCTCAAGTGGTGGCTCACCACGAGCTGTTCGTCCGCGGTTTCTGTAATAAATCAGCATTATAGTAGTCCGCGTGCTTCCGTCTCCCTGATCAGCAGCTTTGTAAGCCAGGCTGCCGCTGCCAGAGACATGGCTCTGACGGTGTGCCTGAGACACGATTCAACAGTTCAGCAGCACCGAATTGGGTAGCCATGTTCTTCTAGGCCATCCAGGCACAAGCTTGGACAATCTTTCACGTTTGGTCGACGGAAAGAGGCGAGGGATGGGTGGCGTTCCTTTCCCATTAGCAGCAGCGGGCTGCGATGAGCTGCCCGAATAGGAATCCACAGCCTGGTAACCACTCAGCGGCGGAGAAAGGCGTGCCGAGATGTGAGGCGAAAGAGCAAAGAGAAGAGAGGAACCATGAAGTCGGTTCTGTTGGCCAAGCAAAACTGTGTTTCGGTTCGTAGTTGGTTTGTACGGTCAACAAGCCACTCGTAGTGAACGGCGACGCCTAACAATGCGGCATGGACAACAATCCTGATTGGCTAATTTACGACGAAGTGCTTAGAAGGCAGAGTCGGCGAGACATAGAGGAGGTGAGTTAGACAATCTATGCTGTAAGAAATAGTGGTGGCAGCAGAGCGAAGATACCCAGACCCCGGCATGTTCCAGGCATGGTGTGCATGCTGTCAAGGTATAACATCCTACACGGACTACATTACAGATGAACGAGAGTTCTCCAGCAACTTGCGGTCAGGATGTGTTGACAGGCAAAAGAAACCAAGCAGACACTTGCTTCGCTCGCGAAACCAACGCAGACATGTTGAGCAGAACTTCTGCAGCTCATGTTTCAGAGGAGCAAGACACTTTGACATGATGGCATTTCCCAAAGGAGCGACCGGCAGGACGGAGTTTACAAGGTGTTCAGAGCAGGGGCCAGGACCAGACGGACAAGTATTTACACCGATCCCACAAGCACAGGGCCCGCAAGACTACTGGGTAGCTCGACACGCCATGCGCTTTTGATATGCACCCCGACTTGCCTCCTTCCGAAAACAGCCAAACAGCTTACGAGCCTCAGCGGTGGATTGTTGAAGCTGTGTGAGGACGGTGTGGTTGACATGCAAGTTGAGGTAATGAAAACGCTCACCGTGAGAGTCCCGAGAGTGCGGCAGTCCCCCGGCATGCGCCATTGCTGCAGCTCAGCGCTGGAATTAGAAGGACGCATCCACTAAAACTGCTGCGAGGCACGCTAAAAGGCGCTGTATTGGCCCTACAGTGACTTGCCAGCGGCCATCGAGGCCTGCCATTGGAGAGGACAAGCCCTGTCGTCATCCTCACCACCACCGACGGGCCTTTTCCCCAATACGCGCATGATGCGATGCTCAATACACACACGGAACGCATCCATCCATCCATCCATCCATCCATCCACCAGAACCATCCCACCAACCAGCTACACCTCTCCGCCCACCCACACACTCAATCACACCCTCCATCATGTCAACCAGTTGCCAGAAAACTGTTCCATGTCTCGCTCGCTCGTTCCAGCCACCCGGCTGTGGGTTCCTCGGACCTGCGTTTGCCCTCATCTGCCGGCATCCAGAGTGGCCATCGAAAACAGAAAACGTGAAAAAAGAAACCAAGCTGCATCATGTTTTAATGCTTTACTGGTATCGCCAGCCAAGTAGGCCAGGCAAGGATCAATTCGTCATCTAAAGTGTGCTCCGCACCGCTGCCCGCCACCATCTCAATCAAGACCTAGCTCTCCGCCAAAGAACCCTGCCGGCGCAGGCAAGCAATGCCGCGACCCCTCTCACGATGTGGGTGGCTGGCCGCCCCAGTCCAGAGGCAGAAGGGCATGTTCATCACTGCTCGTTGCGCATCATTCACGACAATCCCACCGCCCATTCACGAGTCTGCCTGCCAAACCTTGAGTCTCCAAACTAACGGCCTTTTTGCTATGCAGAATGCAACGGTTTGCCATCGTGTGGTCGCAGTGGCCAGGACAAGGTTCAAGCTAAATTGGGCCCGGCGCCTGTCTTGTGCCTGTCATGAAAGACAGAGGTGGTGTACTGGCTGGACTCTGGATGACAAGGTCTGGCCATTGATGAGCAGCCTAGTGTGGTTCCCGGTACGACCGTACGACACACACAAACTCTAGCTTTTTGGTCCTTTTCACGGCGGGCGACTTGATATTAGCGCCTGGACGGCCCTGGAGAGCAGTCTCGTAGAGCGGCCAACCGACTGGGCTTTTGCCTTCGCACTTCGCTGTCGGCACTCGGATGCACCCGCACCAACTAAGCAAGCCGGCAATTTTGCCAGCGCCCGCCACAACCTCCCGTGTCCAGCCGGTGGATGTCATCACTCGGCCGGATGGGATGGCGTGAGATGAAGGCCCCAGAGAGGCGTGCTTTTGTGGCTCTCTAGAGGACTTGTGGTGGGCATAGTTTGATCCAGCCCTTGTTTGGTGCTGCATCGCCCGCCAGTCGTGGATCCCGGCTCCCCCTCCCTCGCTGTTCGCTTTTCCGTCTTGTGTGTCTAGCCTGGTACGCCTGGCTCTCTCCCGGCGCCGCAACGACATTGGGCCAAGGGTAAGGCCTCGCCGTGCTGCCCTTCAGCCTGTTCTAGTTCGCGGAAAGAGGAAAAAGACCAAGAGACACTCGGCTAGCTAGCTCTGGTCAACTTTGCCACAATTCGGCACGGGCTTGACTGGTCAACTGCTTATTTTACTTTGGTGGCTTTGTCTGGTCGCAATCACTGGTTCCCACACCACCCCTCCAGGAACATATGACCGTTCCGCCAGGGTGCCGATAACCACCACCACCCCGTCCTCTCCCCTCAGACAATGGCCCAAGGTATGATGTTGACGCATGGCCGCAGTCTGCCTCCCCCGACATTTGTCTGTCCGATTGTTGTTAATGCGTTGTTGAAAGTGGACCGCACGCGAGTCTACAAAGACAAGTCTTGATCCTGTCGCACCAAGCTCAAACCATTATCAGCGATATAAGGCCTGGCGTGCGCCCCCAAACCACATCCACCGTGCACTCCCATAGTCTATCTACTCAAGAGGCTTGTGCCTAGAAACCTTATTTTCAACGACAGGACACGGCAAGTCTAACCGCTGGACGTGTTAGCCATTTTTAACCCACCAACCCGGCCTCGGAAACAAGTGAAGCGTTTCATTGCTGTGCTTGTCAGAAAACATCCATCTCTCAATCTCTCCCAGAACAACTTGGGACCCCTACACGCGCTTGACCCATCAAAAAGGACCCCCTCTGTTATCTGCAAGCTCAGGCCTACGGAGCCGTTCGTCTTACCCGCTGCGAGCTATCCAGTCGTACATCAGCTGTAACGGCCCGCCTGCCCAGCTCCATCTCCTCACCTTGTCCGCACAACCCCAACTTCTTGAACTCAACCTCGACCTGCTTTGCTTCTCCATCAAGCTTCTCTCCTTCCCCTAGGGGACCTTGTCTTCAATTCCTACTTTTGATCACTACCGCGCTGCCTTGCTTGATTCATTCAAACAATATGCCGTCAGACGAAATGGAGCTAGATCTCCCCGCGAGCTTTGTAAGTCCCACAGGTTGCGCCTCCCCCGCATCGCAGCACGAATCCTCCCGCACTCTGCCATGCGATGAGATCAAGAGCCGCAGCTAACCACTTCAATCACAGTCTCTCTTTTCCGAGTTACCCCCCGAGATACGCCTTCGAATCTGGCATTACAGTCTCCCAGGTCCTCGGATTGTGCCCATACGGTGCGGCGTCGACCAGCTGGCGCCCGGCTCTCTTCGTAGTCTGGCCGCCGCCACGGGCTGCACCACGACGACACCGAATCCCACCAACTTGCACATCTGCGCCGAGTCACGCGCCGAGGCTATCAAGAGCTACCGCCGCTGCTTTGGCTTTGCGTACCGGCCTGGCCACATTTACTTTAACCCCAGTCGTGATGTCCTCTATTTCGGGCCCCGAAAGGGCTACATGAACACCGAAGCACAGTTCCGCACTTGCATGACCATGTGCAACTCGTCTGAATTGGCCGCCGTGCGCCGCGTCGCCGTCAGCGACGCCATCTTTTGGATCGACGATACATACCGCTCGATGACAGCAGCGAGCATTACCATGGACGTATTGCGCATTATTGACCAGCGTCTGCCAAACCTCGAAGAGCTTGCTTTCGTACCGCGGGAAGAAGACGAAGCCTGCCGCTACGATCTCGACGAAACACTGCAGCGCATGCACGACCAGATTGATACGGCAGTCAATACGTTGGCCCAACAAAATATTGTCTACAGGGTGCCAGCGTGGCACATTTCATGCTTGGAAACTCTCCACAATGCCGCGGGATGAAGCAGTTCCGCGATACTGGAATATGAGCTCCAAGCACGGCACCGCGAGATTGCGCCAGCAACAGCGAGTTTACGAGCATATAGGCTAGTAAGCTTAGTGCTGGCCATGCACTTTCGTCCGAACTTTTTTTTTATCGGCAACATGCTTGCTTTTTTTCCGTCGGTCACTGGTGCTGAGAGGTGGTAGTCTACAATGCAACCCTATCGGCCAGTCAGACATGCAGGACGCGCAAGCTCTAAAACAGAGCCCGATGCTACGGTCCTTTTTGCCACGCAGGCTAAAACTGTCACTGGCAGACACGAAAGAAAAAAGGAAAGCGCAAGACACAATCGGGCACACCTCTGAGACGAGCGGTTCAAGGTGTGGGTGGCCACTGCGACCTCACCGAGCCATGTGCGCACGGCACCGCCGCAGCCGGAGCGTGCTGCTGTCTTTTTTTGGATGCCCTGTGTGAGCACACGGGAGGACATGCGCGCAAAGAGACAACAACAAAATTGATTCATTGCCATGTGTAATCTGTCACATTTCCCATGTGCTTCTCGGAGCATGCGCGTCCGTGTGCTATGCACCAGCTACAGCGGTGAAGCAAGGGGCTACTTGTCATGGAATCGCTTTTCCCCGCTGATATCAGCAACAACGGCGTGGATCGACGGATGAAACAAGCCGCGCGATGGACGGGCTGAAACTTTGCTTATTTGAACGTGCTTAGTGCTGAAGACGAGATGCATTGGCAGGGGCAGCAGAAGTGAATATCGGAAATGGCAATTCAAGTACAGTATTCGGGAGTGTGCCAGAGACGTGCCAAGTGTAGCCTCATATAGGCAATGCATAGTATATTTTTATGCATGTTTTTATCCAACAATTTGTCTATATATAGTGTATGTGTATGTAATTCTAAAAAGCAAAAAAGGTGCACAACTCCGGGTATCCCATTTTAAAATTCAAGTTTGTCATGCTCATAAGTAGCAGCAAGTGTGTATATCTTGTTCACGGCGAATCCTGTCTACGCGCACCGGTGCCGAGGCCGATGCCCTTTCTGCGTCCTCGTATCAGCGCCTTCAGCGCCCTCCCCAGCGCGGGCATGTCTCCGAGCAGGGTGATGTGGCCGCGCTCGGTGCTGACGCGGCCGCCGCGGACGAGCGCGTAGCCCTCGGGCAGCATGGCCTCCTTGGCGAGGGCGACGCCGTCGCCGGAGCGAAAGACGAGGTCGTCGTAGGCGTCGGCGCAGGCGATGCCGGCGGGGCCGGCGACGCCCGCGGCGCACACGGTGGGGATGGTCTTGCCGTAGAGGACGGCGAGCGGCGGGTAGGCGTTGGCGGCCTGGTGGCGGGCGTCGTGGCGCATCTCGGCGCGGAACCGCCGCATGTCGGCGAGGGTGCGCTTGAGGTAGGCGTAGTTGCGGCGGCGGTCGTCGTCGACGGACGCGAGCCAGGCCTCCTCGGTGATGGTTGAGGAGGAGGAGTGGTGAGCCTCGGACGCGGGAGACGAGGTGCGGTCGACGGGCGGCGAGGTGGCCGTCGTGGTCATGGACGGCACGGCGGGGTCCAGTTCGTTTTCCTTGCGGTCGCCGCCCTTGCTGTCGCTGCGCGGGCGCAAGAAGGAATGAGGCAGGAATGAGGCAAAGGACGACGACGAGGTGGGCGACTTGTTGAGCGCGGGGAGCGGCGCCTCGATGCAGGGGCTCAGACGGTGGCGGACCCAGCTCATGGGGTCGAGAAAGTCGACGAGGTACGGCTCGCCCGACACCTTGTCGACGAAGCAGAACGAGTCCTCGGGGAGGAGCGCGAAGCTGGTGCGGATGGAAAAGTTGACGCGCGCGGTGAGCAGCTTCTCGTTGAAGAGGACGGCGTCGCCGTTGCGCAGCGGGCCGAGAATGTTCATGCACTGCTGCGGCACGCCGGCGTACAGGACGCCCGCGAAGAGGTCGGGCCGCTGGTTGACGGCGTGTCGCGTGATGAGCCCGCCGAGGCTGTGGGCGATGACGATGGCGCCCCGGGATGGAGAGGATGATGGCTGGTTGGAGGGCAGCGTGGCGAGAAAGTCCTGCAGGTGCTTGGAGAGCCGTCGCGGGCTGAGCCGCCAGTCGTATCCAAAGTCCCACACGCGCAAGCGGCCGGATTGGGCGTTGGGCGAGGCCTGGAGCTTGCGGAAGAGCTTGCGGGACACGTCAATGGGGCCAATGTTCTTGAGCATGCCCGAGGGGATGATGCGCTCCGGCATCGTCTCTTCGTCCTCGTCATTCAGGCCGACTTCGAGATCGGCCTTGCGGAGGTTGAGGCCGAGCTTCACGGGGGCCCAGAGCTGGTGATGCGGCGGCTCGGCGGACCGCAGGACAGATCCGCGATAGCCTCCCAGAATGACCACGTCGCCGGTGAGGTCCTGCAGCATGTCGTCAAAGGCATCTCTTGGCTTCGCGTCCTGGTCGAAAGTAGTGGTCGTGGTAGCGGTGGCACTGGGCTCGCGGGGGAGGTCGCGCGACTGGACGTCGACGTTGGAGTCGCTGGAGAAGATGCCGTTGAGGGAGAGCTGGGAGCGGCGCGCGGTGGCCTGCAGCTTGGCGAGGGAGGGCATCTTGAAGTTGGGCACATCGGGCAGGCTGTCTTTGAAGGCCAGCAGTCGCATGTTGACCATTTCGCGGACGTCGTGGAAGCGGTCGTCGTCGCCGAGGGAAGACTGTCGCGAGAGGGAGTGGTAGAGGATGCTCTCGTCCGAGGTGGTGCGGCGGAGAGAGCCCGACCGGGGTGGGTGTAAGCGGGATGACGACGACTCGGAGCTTTCGCGAGGGTCCATGTTGGGCATGGTTGCCTGCGCGTGCAGCCGTTTGATGGCGGGTGGCGGCGACGCATCTGTTGTCGTCTCGGACTTTGCGTTTTTGGTGTGGCCGCCGATGCTGATGCTGGGCATGGAGTCGGCGAGGTTGTTGAAGTACCTGGTCGGCAGAGACGGCAGGAAGCTGGACGAGGAGCCAAACGAGGGCAGCACCTTTTGGAAGCGCTTAAACGCCTCCTGGCCGGCCGATCCGGATCTCTGGTGGCGCGTGGGCCCCAGGGCCGAGCCCAGGACGCCCTTTGTCTGCTGGGCGCGATTGGTTTTACTGTACACGTCCTGGGAGTTGAAGGGCCTGGGCACGGCGAGCGGGGAGCTCTTGCGATCGGCCGCGGCGGTGCCACCGGCCTTGGGCGTCGAGGGCCGCTGCTTGGGCGTGGTAAAGGCGTCGTCGTCGTTGGAGTCTTCGGCGACGGAGGGCCCGTCAAAGAAGCCCGTCATGCGCTCCATGGCGGCGACCTTTTCGACGGCGGGCGTGTGGATCGAGGTGAGGTGGCTGGCGGCGCGGCTCATGGCCGGCTGCAGCACGGCCTGGACGTCGTCGTGGTCGGGGTACATGGACTGTTCGGCGGCGACCTTGGCCTCGTCGTCGGAGGTGAGGTCGTGGGGAGGATACGGCGGCCGGGCGGCAGCGGACGACGCCGGCGCGCCGCTGGTGCTTGTTTGTGCCGCCATTGGTCGAGGAAATTGGTGGTGAGACTATGGCATTCGAAGGATTGAGGTGTTGAGGTGCTGCTCGGTGTCGATATGCAGTGAGACAGTCGCAGTGGGAGTGGTTTGACGTAGGGCTGACTTTGTTTGGGCGGATGACGTTTGCATGAAATTTAGAGCGATCGGCATTCACATGCAACAGCTGTCAGCCTGATGGATGCTGGGGAGGCGACGTTGGCAATTCCAGCGCAATGCAAAAGACTGAGAGAGAGAGAAAAGTATAAAGTCTGGGAATTGATTTGAAGAAGAAGAGTAAAAAGTATAGAACAAAGAAGATGGGCAAATGGCGGTATTAAGTTGATTGTTTGGGTACGGATGAATCGGAAGGCTGCTTGCTTTAACTAACCAACGTTAACTAGCTGGTGTGGCTGCTTGCTTGTGCTTGGCCGCTTCCAGGGTTGCTGGAGATGCAAGTCGCCCGCCCGCCCGCCCCGCCTGGAGCTGCCCACCTCGTTGGTCCAATCCAGAGGCGTTCCCTGGTGGTGGGTGACCATCCGGAGATTATGCAGGTGGCTGTGCAGCAGCTGCGTCTGTAGGTTGGTTTGAATGTATCAATGGAATGGCCACATGTCCATCTCGCTGCCGAGTTGACGATGAACAAGATGAAGAGACTAGTTGGCACGCGCCTGCTGTACTGGCCTGGCCGGGTAGAGAGACTGCAAGCAACGACATGCCCCGCACCGCCGGCACTACCGGTTTGGGAGACGCCGCTGGGTAGCACAGTAGAAGAACAGTAGAAGAAACTGGGCTCAGGACGCCGCGGGCCGCGCGTAAAGGCAATGGAGCACAACCAAAGTATGTTTGCGCAAATATTGCGACGAAATGCTCTGGATGCCACATTCTGGAGCACGGCACATGCAATGTCTAGCCCTGCCAAGAAATTAGCTGCCGTTGTGGCTACCCTTTATATTGCGCTGCCGCGGTCTAGACAGGTGGTTGTGGCATGTGTTGGTTCGAAAAAAAAAACAGAAAAAAAGAAGAAGAAAAGCCAATACACGCTGCCCTCGTTTGATTCATTCAGAAACTAATTCTGGCTCCAGCACTTGATGCTCTTCGCAAATGTCGTGGCAAGTCCCCCGCCCGACAGCCTCATGTCTAGCCAATTGGACATTGCTGTCAATGCCCATCACATCACATCATACCCTTTCATCGAGTGTTGGACACAAAACGAATGCAATGGCTGTCCTGGATAACCCTAATTCGCATTTCTCATGCAATCTATTGCTATGCTGTGTGGCGATCGACACCGCCCGACAGCCTTGCTTATACGCCCATTGCTCAGCCCCGGTGACGGGCCAAATTAAGCATCGGCCGGGCGCGATCAGCGCGAGATGTATTTGGGTGGTAGCGGCTCATCACGACAAATCCGGCATAGCGCCGCCCTGGGCTGCTCTGGCTGCCAAGCGGATGGGCGCCGTCATGACGGCATTGGAGGGGCAGTCCGCCTTGCTGGCCGCTGGGTTTATTACCTGGCTGTCAGTGCATCTTTAAAGATGGCGTATATATGAGAATAGGGTGTCCGTACTCTCGTCAGCTTCTTTGCTTCTTCGACACGGCGATCATGGTAGCCAGCCCATAAGACTCTGAATCCGCGCCCTTTTCGTGCCATCGCAAGCTGCATCGAGACCACCGACAACCTTGTCATCCACACACATACACACACGTCTACCACACCCACACACGCAAGTCACAATGGGCAAGCTCCAAAAAGAACAGGAAGCTCTCGCCGAGCAGTCCTCCGCCGGCCACGACCTCGCGCCCCCCGAATACGCCGCCGCCGCCTCCGACGACAGCAACGCGCCCGACGCCCCTCCGCCGGGCTACACGCCCGGCCCGTCACCGTACGAAAAGGTGCCCGTCGGCTGGAACCTCTACTACAAGGCCTGGTCGATGCGCACCTTCCACATTGGCCCGCACGCCGACCAGCCCGTCTTCGCGCTCGAGCTGCACTCGGGCCTGCTGTCGTCGCGGCCCTTCCTCATCCTCTTTGACGGCGCCGACGCCAAGACGGCACCGCGCATCGCCACCGCCCACCGCGACGGTCTCATGAAGGGCCACGCGGCCATTACCGTCCCCGGCGCCGCGGCCCCGGAGAAGCTGACGGTGCACTCGCGGCGGATGAATTTTTCCTTTAATGTCGGGAGCGGCAAGGAGACGCGGAGGGAGGACTTTGAGTGGCGCTATTCGCACGGCAAAGAGGTCAAGGTGCTCGACCGCTGGGGCCGGGGCTGGAAGCTGGTCCGTCTTGGGGCCGACGGCGGCGGCGGCGGCGGAGAGGGCCAGGACAAGGTCGGCAGGTCGGCGCGGCCGCACGGCGAGTCGAGCGACGGGCACCCCGTCGTGGCCGTGTTTGCGGACAATTCGAAATGGAGCAAGACAAAGGTCGCGCGATTCCACTTTGTCGGCGCGGGCGCGACGGACGAGTTTGGCGAGCCCTGGGCCATGTTTGTCACCATGTCGGCGCTGCGCATCTGGGAGCTGATGATGAATGCCCGGGCCTCGGCCGCCGGCGCCGCATGAGATGTGTGCAGGAAAATGTTGTACTTGTTTCCTTTGTAACTTTGAGATACCAAACCAGCTGCGCTTTTTTCCCTTTGATTTATGCTTGTTTCGTGATTGCGACGCTCTACGAGAGACACCTGACTAGCAGCAAGCAAGCCACGGCGCAGCGGCGGATGAAGCTTGCGCGTCCTGGGTCTAGATTGTAGCACAGTGCACGGCGACGGCCCAATTGGACCTCGTATCCAACCAACTTTTTTTTTCAGACGGGTTAAAAAAAGGCGTTGCAGGTCTGATTTTTCCTGCCAAAAGACTGAAGCTGGTATACCAGTGGTGGTCCGCCCATTAGCTGGTGGCGGGGGGTGTCGTCCTCCCGTATGTCTCAAAATAGATGCATTCCACCGGCAAGAGTTCCAAGGCCAATCGACTACGTAGACGTGGGCAGGCAGGGCAAGAAAAAATCAGGCTAAGCCGCAGTAGCCTCGTTTTTGGCATTCTATCGTCTCAGCCGTAGCAGATGGCCGGAAAGGTATTCTAAATTCCAGCTTGGGTAGCGTCGCCCGTTCAAGCTGGCGTAGTCGCAGCGGGTTTAGTATTTTAGCTTTCTAGCTGCCGCCCTTCCTGGGTCTATCCATTTACGCCGTTTTCTCCCCCTCTTGAAACATCTTTTTACTTGTCATCATCTCTTTTTCGCTTCTCTTCCGATCGTTGCGACGACTCACAATGGATGCGCTCACGATCCCGGTAAAGGGCTGCTCCCGCTTCCCGCCCATTCTCTACGACTACCCCATCCCATACTGCATCCTCGCCGCCGAGTACGTGCGACCCCGCCTCCGAATGTCCTTTTCCTTTGCAAAGTATCAATTCATTACGAAAGTCAAGGAATACTAACCAGATATTGCAGCCACCCCCGCATGGAACAGTGCTGCAAGCAAGTCGCCGGCAGCCAGAACAACACGGCCGAGGGCTGCTACCCGTGGTGCCCCATCCTGCCCCAAGCAACTGCCACCGCCGCCGCCGCAGACGACAACGACACCGCGCCGACGACGGGCGATACGATGAACAGCTTCTACATGTGTCTGGTCGATGGCGACGACGGGGCGCCGCCCGAGGGCCTGTCCTGCTCGTCCGAGATCCAGAGGCGCGAGGCGAGTGCGGGGAGTCGCGTGGCAGAGGCGGGATCGCTCAGGATAAAGATGGCTTCGGGGCTGGGGACGCTGATGGTGGTTGCGCTGCTGTACAGTTGAGCCGAGGAGGTATTGGGTATGCCTCTTTTTTTTTTAATTCTTTTTCTGGTTTCTTTGTTAGCCTGCTGCATGCAGACATGGCGACTATTTGATTTTTTTCGACCCAGTCAGTGGGCAACATACATGGCATTTGCATTACATGTAGCGAATGAAATAGCTCTCACCTAATTTCTAATTTCCTTTTGCCATCCTATAACATATCTTGGCTTCCTCCTGGTCTCGTCACTTGTACTCCGTCTATGCACCCCGAACCGACCCCAGTCGCCCGCAGACCGGAGGCCCCCACGCGTTTCCGACCTCGGCAGCCGCGGCCACCAGCCGACGCCCGCCCGCTTGACCGCTGCGAGCCGTCGTCCGTTTGACGATCTCCGGCGTTTCAAGCTTATTCTTTCCTCCCACCAACACCATCACTCTTTTCACCGCGTCTGCTTTTTTTCTCTTTCGCCCCTTGCGCGGGAGGGCTCGAGATTCCTTTTCCACAACCCTTGTCCAATCCAGACAGGTTTACAGTCCTTTCATCGCATCACTGATTGGCCTTTGCCGCTTCAACAAAAAAGAAAATGTCGTTGGAGCCTCGCCCCGCGTACACCCCCGACGAGCTCGGCCGGCTGTACCCGTCGCCGCTGCGCCTGCAGCAGGTCCAGGTGCTCATGCGCCACGGCGAGCGCACGCCCGTCACCAACCGCTTCGCCAGCGCCGGCCTGCCCGAGTTCTGGCCCTACTGCAGCCAGTCGTCGCGCCTCGTCTCCGCCGTCCTCGACCCGGCCTCGTCCTCCTGGACGTCCCTCGACTGGCGCCGCCGCCTCGAGACCTTTTCCGCCGACAGCCAGACGCCGACCCTCGGCGCCGCCGGCAAGGGCGGCCCCGTCGACAACATGTGCGAGCTCGGCCAGCTCACCGACAAGGGCCGCGAGACCACCACCGCGCTGGGCGCCCGCCTGCGCAGGCTCTACGTCGACCAGCTGGGCTTTCTCCCCGCGACGCTCGAGTCGAGCGACGACTTGTACCTCCGCTCGACGCCCATGCCCCGCGCGCTCGAGTCCATGCAGCAGGCCCTCCACGGGCTGTACCCGCCCGGCACCCGCGACGACAGGCTCGCGCCCGTCACGATCCACACCCGCCACTGGGTCGACGACACGCTGCTGCCCAACACGGCCAACTGCAAGCGCTTCGCCAAGCTGATGCGCGCCTTTGGCCGCCGCGCCGCCGACCGCTGGGACGACTCCCCCGAGATGGACCGCATCAACGCCAAGCTGCGCAGGTACATGCCCGCCGACCCGGCGCGCCCGACGACCAACACCAGGATCGGCGTCGCCTCCCACCCGGCGCTCGTCGGCGTCATGGACACCATGGCCGCGACGGCCGCGCACGACGGCGCCGCGACCAAGCTCCCCAGGGACTTTTACGATCCGCAGGTCCGCGCCGACAGCATCCGCATCGTCGTCGACGAGTGGTTCGCCGGCTTCCGCGAGAGCAACGAGTACCGCACCCTCGGCATCGGCGGCCTCCTCGCCGACATGACGGAGCGCATGGTCGGCAGCGCCGAGGGCGTCCTCCCCCACTCCAGCGCCACGACCCCTCTCAGGTTCGGCCTCTCGGGCTGCCACGACACGACCCTCGCCGCCACCGTGACCAGCCTCGGCGGCGACGGCCCCGACGGCATGTCCTGGCCGCCCTTCACCTCCCACATCGCCGTCGAGCTCCTCCGCGACGAGCGCATCGTCGCCCAGCCGCCCAGCACCCACAGCCCCGCGTCGCAGGCCGCGTCGTGGGTCCCGCGCATGCTCGGCGGCGCGCAGCCCATCGGCCGCCGCCCGACGTACGAGCTGACGAGCGCCGAAAAGGAGCGCCTCCGCGGCTACTACGTGCGCGTGCGGTACAATGACGAGCCGGTCCGCGTCCCGGGGTGCCGGCCCGCGGGGAAGCACTACCAGGATGACGAGACGCTGTGCACGCTGGTGAGTCCTCTGACGCATGTGCTGGTTTGATTTGGTGCTAACGACGTGGGCTGTAGGCAGCGTTCAAGTCGATTGTGGACCGCATCACGCCGACGGACTGGAAAGCCCAGTGCGGCGCCAACATGGACAAGCCGGCCATCCCCAGCAAGCCGGAGCCAGCGGGCTACTAGAAAGAGGACGAAAGAGAGAAGCATATAAACGTATACACCACAAACGTCATTTTCATAGAGTCATAGATACAAAGAGATGCACACATGTACATAGAATAGTATTCACATACAAATGCCAACATACCCCTAAATCTCATGCTAGCATGCATGCCCAACTTGGATTAGTTGGCCAATCATCATCAGTGAATACACTTGGGCACCATTTCAAGTCATCGAGACAGCCTGTAACACGAAAAACCATTGCATTTCAAAGCAAAGCTTCGTCTGGAAATTACTACTTTAGCTATACCCAAAGATGTCTGCCATCATCATCCCCATTTTATTCTCCTTTAGCAAAAGGGCTTCTTTTTCTCGGCCCCAATTTCAGATTCTGCTTCTCCAACAGACAACCTCTCCAATACAGCACGTATCCAACGTACAAACACAAGTTATAAAAAAAGGGCATTGATTTGCCGTATTCCAAAAAGACATGTCCAAGAAAGGTTCAAGATTTGAAACGCACACAGCTGAAACCCGCGCAAACACAGAAGATATCTTCCACCCAAAGTGGGATATTGACATGGTAGCTGGTTTCCAACACAGCGTTGGCAATTAGGAGCAAAAATGAGGGAAAACTGTTGATAACAAAATGAAAGATGCAAAGACGAAGAGGCAAAAATATCAACAATTCAATAGACAAGAAAAAAAAAGAGAATGATTGTCAAGTGGTCAAGGCGAATACAGAAGAGTATGATCCCTCGACATTTCGTACAGATGTATGCCCGGCCGTGGCCGAGGCAATTGGCTCGTCATTAGTTGGCCACTTCCTCTTCGGCCCAGCCATTAAGGCCGCTCTGAATGGCAAGACCGAAGCCGTTGCCGCCCATCCCGCTGTAGCTAGCTTGGTATTGGTGGCCGCGTCGCTGCTGCTCGCCCTCGCTACCGTTGCTGCCATGCACGCTGTTGGGGCTGTTGCCGCCATTCTCAAAGCCAGGCCCGAATGCAGGTAGGCTTACGGCACGACTGTGTGAGCCGCGGCCGCTGCCAGGAGCCAGGAGACCACCAATCGTGGTCGAGCCGGAGACGCCAATGCTGGTGGGATAGCCGTTGGAGATGCTTGCCGACTGGCCGTGAGAGCCAAGCTGAGGCTGGGGCATGTCAAGACCCAGCTCATTTCCAGGAGACTGCGCAGTGCCAAACATGGCGTTCTGTTGGGCAGCCATCTGGAGGTGCTGCTGATTCTGTTGTTGGTGGGCGTGCTGGGAGAGCTGGCTCAGGTACATGGTGAGAGGATTGTTGTTGGCGTTGAACAGCGCCGCAGACTGCTGGTTGCCGTCATTCGATGGCGAACTTCCGTTCTGCGAGCCGCCAGTCTGAGGAGAGCCGACACCATCACTGCGCGGCGAGGAGGTCTGCTGCATCTGGCGAGGCGGGTTACCGCATCGGTCCTTGCCAAAGTTAACCTTGAACTTTCTGTAGTCATCTCTGCCACGGATGGCCTCGATGGCCTTGATAGCATTGGCAATGTTGGTAAAGTTGACAAAGGCGCAGCTCTTCTCACGTAGAGTGTTGACCAGCTCAATTTCACCATACTCGGAGAAGTCTTGGCGCAAACGTTCCTCGGTCCAAGTTTCGTCAAGATTACCGACGTAGACGTTGCGCGAAGCACCACCGCTGACGGCTAGTGCAATAGCGGGAGGCAGAGCACCAGAGTGCTTGCCCCATCCAATCTTGAGACGACGGTTGTGAATCATGAGGCCTTGAAGGTTGCTTAGAGCGTAGAAGGAAGCGGCAGCTGTGGGATCAATAAAGGTGACGAAGCAAATGTGCTTGTCAGGAATGTATCGAATATGATGCAACAGTCCACCACGGACAACGTTGCATATCTCTTCAATTGTAGTCTCCGGGTGGATGTTACCTAGATAGATGGTGCGGTTACCCAGGTTGTTGAGCCCTCCGGCCGTGGTGGCAACAGCGGCAGCAGCAACTGACTGCTGGGCCAAGGCGTTGGAGATAACATCGCGGTCGGCACCAGTCAGCATGTGCGCATAGCCAGGTGCAATTCCTAGATACTGGGCGGCGTTCTGCTGCTGAGTCTTGGAGACATAGGCGCAACGGTCCTTGCCGTAGTAGACACGGCGGGGCGCTTGCCACTTGGGCTCCTGAGGGAGTTGCGTGACGGCCTTGATAGCGTTGGCGATGGAGAGATAGTGGATGAAAGCAATGCTCTTTTCGCGGACCAGCTTGACAGTGTCAATGGGGCCAAACTTGCCGAGATCCTCGCGAATCTCGTCCTCAGTCACCTCCTCGGGCAAGTTGCCCAAGTAGACGTTGCGGGAAGCACCAGACTGTTGAACAGCGAGGGCGACCGATGTGGGAACTGAAGAAGCCTTGCCCCAGCCAACCTTGATATCCTGACCCTTGATGCAGAGCTTTTTCAAGATGGCATCAGAGTGGAAGTGGGTGGCGGAGCTGGCGTCGAGGAAGGAGATGAAGGCACAGTTCTTGTCGGGAAGCAGACGGACAGACTCGATTTGGCCACTGCGAACGTGACCAAGTATCTCTTCGGCAGCTGTGTCGGGAGGTATGTTGCCCAGATAAACGGTTCGGCTGGTTCCATTGGCCGAGGGGCCGTTCATGGAGACGGGCGAGCCAGGCTGCATCGATGGCTGCATGTTGAAGCCACCGGTAGGAGACTGAGGCGGGAAGAACTGAGGCGCCCCATACTGAGAAGGCGAAACCATGGCATGGTACTGCTGAGGGGACATGTTCTGCTGGGTAGGGCTGGACATGCCGCCGCTGTGCTGCTGGCTGTGCTGCTGGCTGGCCTGAGGCTGCTGATGAGAACCTTGGAAAGCGGAGAGGGACTGGAATTGAGGGCTACCAAAGGCAGCAGGACTGCCAGGCTGGAATGGGCTACCCATGAGGAGCTGCGACGGGAGAAGGGGTGTGAACTGCATATCGAAAGCGTTTCCTGGAGAGGCGACATCGGAAGCGTTGGCACCAGGCCCCTGGTTCACCTGGGTGTTGAGAGAGGGGATGTTGCCACGGCGAGGATGTCTCTCGGCAAAGCCAGAGACGTTGGAGGTGAAAGCTCCATGGGAAAAGCCAGTATCGCTGTTGGAGGGCTTCGAGGCGTGGCCGGGAAAGCGTCCCGAATTGCCGCTGTTTTGGGCGGAACCGTTCAAATCCTGCATACCGAGAAGATGAGGGGGGACGAGTGTGTCCCGCCCGGAGTGAGATAGAACAGCCGTTTTGAAAGAGGAAGCGTGCCCAAGCCGGACACGTACAGCGGACTGGGAGCTTGCGCAAGTAAAGACTTGGGCAAAAGACGTGGTATGCGGAAGCTCGAGCAATGGATAAGTATTGATACAGAGAGAGCGCTAATGCCGTCGAGCAAGTGACGAATCAGGTCGGCGCGGTGATGCTATTAAATTGAAGCCGGTGGCGAGGATCTTAAGGAGCAAGCACAGAATTGGTACAGTTTCGAGTCGATCGGCAGGTATCGATGCAAATGCAGAGTGAATCAGATTCGAAAGGGGTATTGGTCGAAGCGGAAGGTGCAAGGTGGGCTCGTCCAGGAGAGGTATGCAAAAGAAGAAAGTCGAGAAGCGAAGAATAGGTTGTTAACGAGAGTGTTTGAAGTTGAAGCTGAGAGTTAATAATAAAACAAGGCACGAATCGGCATCGGGGATGGATGGATGCGAGAAGCGGCGAAGCAAGCGTGTCGAGGCAAGAGAATGGAACAGGGACAAGACACGCCCAAGGACCCGATAAGCCGTCGAGCGATGGCAAGAGAGGGAATTGAAGACGAGACTCGGTCGCAGCAGCGCAAGGTCACGGGCAAGCAAAATTGCAGAAGCTGGTGAGAGAAGCGTGAAGGAGGGGATCGAGGCTGAAGCCAGGAGGCGAACAAAGAAGGATAAGTGTCGAGCAGGCTCGAAGCAGACTAGGCGAAAGAGTCTAGCAGGGCCCTGGGGCAGGCGACCAGCGACGGATCAAGGGGGTGGGCGAGCCAAAATGGAATGGCGCCGTCGACTGGTGTGCACTGGGTATCCGCAGAAGTCGTCGAGGGGGGGAGGAGACAGTAGTGATTATTGGGTGGTGATGATGGAGATTTGGTGGACACATGTGCAGCAGACAGGGGTCAACGAGGGCCGAAATGAGAGAAGATGGAATAATAATAACAAGAAGAAGCAGCAGGAGAAAAGAGGACCTGGCCAGACAGATGAAGAGAAAGGATAGAATGCCTGTGGCGAGGGGGGAATTTGCCGGCGTCGAGAAGGAGAGTGGTGGTGGTGGTGTGGTGAGGCAAAGAAATGAAGCTGAGGAACAAAGTCATCCAGGGGCTCGACGGCCTTGGGCGCGGCGCTATCCTGTGGTGGTGCTAGCGGCGTGTACCTTGTGTTGAGGCTCGCAGCGTGAGAGGTACCTGGCCCTTCTCCAAGTGGTGCCTGACACGGTGGATTTGGAGAAGCATGGTACTTGCCCGGTGCCAGGCGACAAGACAGTTGGGACGGGCGAGTCGCCCGGCAGGGGATTGGCTGGCACTGGCCAGTGGGACAAGGGATTTGGGGAGGGGCGGGGCCTTGTTAGTGGTGGTAGTGGTAGGCAGTGGTAGGTAGTGGTAGTGGTACCTAGGTAGTGGTCAGGTGGAGAGGCAGGTCTGATCAGGTACCAGAAGCTGGAGCCCACCCGGCACCACTGCCAGCACGAGTTTAATGAGGCGCGACAGGGGGGCTGAGAGGTGTGGATACTGAGTAGAAGGGGAAAAATAAGAGATGGAGGCACAAGTTGGGATTGGGCAGGATATCTTGACGGTTCATGCTGGTGGTTGTCATTTGGCCATGTACGAACCCATGTATGCAGGTACAGCTCGTGGCGTGCGCTTGTACCCGTTTCGCGTCAACCGGTAAAGTACCTACCTAGGTATTGAGTAGTGGCACAGCGGCATAATCCGGTCAACGCACTGCAGCTGCAGCTGTCAGTCACCTCAATCAACGAGGTATAAGGTTGACACCCTGTAATAAGGAGACGATACCAATCATTGTAATTCATGGTAGGACCCTCCTAAGGGAAAGCTTCGCGGTTCCTTGCGGCGAGGGGGAATTGTCATTGGCCCCTTTTCCAACCCCCCCAAGTGGCTTTACAGTGGCACTCTCCAGGGGCTACAGCGGGTCTCGCCTTATTAACTCGTGCTGCCAGTCGCTGTAACCATTCCATTCACCACTGCCAGTGCCATGCAACCACCCGTCAGCCATCCCCATCTTGGAGCTGGTTGGCAATCCAGCAATCCCCCAACTGCCCACTCACTATCGAGGCAGAGAAAAGAAAATGCCAAGTTTTATAATCTCAGTTCCCTGACTAAAAATACCCCAAACATTGACATAGCTCGTGTTTCAACAGCGTCTGTGCCGTTTCTCCTCTGCAGGCCCTAGCAGCGCATCCCCAGCTGTACCGCGTCTAGACCCCCAAGCCGTCATGTCCTCCTCCTACCACAGCGCCAAGATGGCATAATTCGCCGGGACAGGGCTGTCTCGCGTGAGCACGGTCGTCCTGGCAAGGATCATGGCCGAATCGTCGCCGGCCGATGTTGACTGCCACATCAAGCCCCATCTACGTCTATCCGTCGCCACAGGCTTCTTTGCCAGATTCTCGCACGGATCTTTTTTTTTTTTTTTATACAAATCGCCATCACTGAAATTTCATGGATAATCTCACCGGAATGACAATACTGGGCCAAAAACTGTCTCGTGCAAGAGCCTTGTACAAGATAGCTGCAGACCTTCAGTGACTTACTTAACCTTGCCGACAGGGAGAATGGTGAAGAAAATGGCACAGGCACGGTTTCGCTCGCATGCAGCATCGTTCCAAACCATCCTGCGAAGCTCATCTGACAAGCGAGCAAAGTAGTAGAACGTTTTCTGCTCCATTTTGGGTGTTGTGTGGCTTTGAGAGCTACTGGTCCAAAGACCTGACGTCTCGGTGGCTCGAAAGAAGAGAAGATAGACATCATGCTCAATGCGGGCAGTTTATATATCTACGTAGATTAAACGTGGCGGCGACGAGAATATTTTGACTTTGCCGTGGCGTTTAGGCGGCAGCCGGCTACTGAACTTGCACATACACTTCGCTTGGAAAGCAGCGGCGGATCATGTCATGCCATCTTGTACATGGTGGGGTTTGCCCCGGGTTGACAGAAACATGTGGTCACCAAAGTAATCTCCGGTCATCGTGGCATTTGATGGCAGTCAGTCGCCATTCAAAAAATTCTTCCTTGTTCACACGGGTGAGACAGGCTGATTCTCATATACACTACATTCACTCCTATAAAGCGCTATTACGCCAAGTATGTGTACGCGTTTCCTTCACGCTCTATGTAGTCCTTCTCAATCAGACTATGATTAGGTTAGCTTTTGATCATTTGTATCCATGAAATCCAATTCTTACCTTTCAATCTCCTTCTTGATGGCAGCCGGCTCCACACTGCCTCGCTTCTTGGTCAGGTTAATAACTTCAGCCACTAGCTCCGCGTGGCCCATGGTCTTGCGGCTTTTCATGATTCTGACGATAGCAGCCTGAGTTTCGAAGCGTCGATCTTGGGCGATGCGTTCGTGTGTGGCCTTGTTCTCCTCCTTGGTCTCCTTCAGCTGGATCTGGTTGATCTTGACTCTATATTTCGGATCCGAAAACGTGGCATTAAATGTGAACGTATCCGTCTTCTTAACCTCACGGCCTTTAGGATGTTTGCTCAAGACACGCGCCTTGCCGCACGCCAGCGACTGCAGCGTGCGTTCGAGCTCACCACCGGTAAGCCCAGAGCCTGTCGACAACTGATCGTATGTGAGAGGCCCACTAGCGCCGTTGAACATGAGCAGCACGACGGCCTGGAATGCAGACACGAGAAGTTCCTTAGAACCCTTGGGAAAGACGGCTTTGACGGAGCAGTGGGCCAGAGAGTGCTTCCATGTCAACACACGGCCAGTGTGCTTTCCTTTGTAATGTCTGTCGAATCGTTCAATCTGGGTGGCGACATCGTCAGGCAGGTTCAGACGGACATCGGGGTAAGTTGGCCAAGCGGCTGCTGATAAAATCATGACGTGCAGATCGACCGGCGGCTTGCCCTCAGATGTATTTTGGCAATGCTGCTTGTACGCCTCCATCTCGTCCTTGGCAAGCTCCTGGTCCTTGAACATCTGTTCCAGATTATGTGTAAAGTTGGAACCGCATTCTCCCCGTAGTTTCGTCAGCATGTTGCGCTCAGCATCTTGACTGGCGCTGCGGCCCATGAGTAATCTTCTCGCCAGGTCCTTTTTGTAAAATGCTTCGAAAGCGTCCTTTCCTTCGATGAAGCGAAATAGTTCAAGTGAGTTGTCCAGCTGCCTGTCCAGCTCCGCGTCCTCGTCGCCTGTGCTGGCCTGCCCTTCTCTTTCTGCAGCAACTCGGTCTTGAATGTCGGAGATTAGCGATTTGGGCAAGGTCTTTAAGCCACCACGCAGTAGCATATCAATGTGCTTGGCGGTCATTTCTCCGATCTTAGACGTTCCAGTATCCCAGCAGGCAGCCGTAGTACGGTCATTCATGAATCCTCCAAATGCCTCACGCATACCCCACAAGAAATCGTCGTCTCTGCCAAAGGCATCGCGGATCATCAAGTCCAGCGATCGGCGCAGCTCCAGAAGACGGATAACCATCTCGTCCCCATATTCCTTGTCCGAAATGATGGTGGCGCCAGTTTTTCTGATGTAGTCAGCCCATGGCTTCTTCAGCTTTTTCTGTAGACCGGAAAGTTTAAGCAGGTCGTAAAGACCCTTTATAGATTTCATATCTTTGTCGCCCATGAGGTTCGCCAAGCTGCCTTCGTTGAGCAACTTTTCAGAGTAGTCGTGAATCAGTATTCGGTGTGCCAGCTCCATTAATAGTCGTTCTGTGGTGCTGTCCAGATTGTATGCCATGCAGCGATTCGCTTCTCTTGCTAGAAGTGTCTCGCAAGCTGCAATGTATTCTTTCAAGCCAGACGTGCTCCATGACGTTCCGAACTCTTCGAAATAGCCCTTCGAAGTCTTGATCATCACCGGCTCGAAGTATTTTGTGTAGACGCCTTGGACGTATAGCATCATTATAGAGTCTCTGAGGAGTTCGCCATTCATCGAAGCACTGCCACGTCGATCATGTTCCACCAAGCCGCAGACGCCACCGATAACATCGTTTTCTAGACTGCGATTACCGCTCTGCGCGCTAAAGAGCATTCGGCGAAAATGTGAAATAGTCATGTCGTTGATGGATGGGAGGCCCTCCCGGAGCAGGTATGTTCTGTCGAGGTAGCTGAAAGTGGACCGAATGAGAACCTATTTCTGCGTCAGTAACCGCCCTGGATCAAGATTGAAGGATGAGCATTACAGTTTGGCTATTCCACGTTTTCCACTCAACTAGGACATTCCTTAGTATATCCACCTCTGACGCATCGCCGGCTTTCCCTATTCGAGGCAGAACGACCGACTGCAGATGTTTCTCGACGCGTTTCATCAGCATACGGTAGACCTTTTCGGCGTTGCCTTTGCGGCAAACATCCTCAACGCCACGGTATAGTCTTTCCAGGGGGACAGCAGGTTTACGCCCCGCAAAGATGGCACCCAGTCCATCGTCGAGATCCTTCTCCGCCCGGGCGTAGTATTGTTCGATCTGCGCATCGCGATTACCCGGACTGCGCAGGTTTTTGATGACGAGCTTCTTGGCTCCGGCATGGGGTTGGAACGCGGATGATTTCTCAGCGAGGTCAACCACTTCGGGTAGCTTGCCCCGCGCTTTGGCGCTGGTCATGTTGGCTTCGGCGAATTTGGGGCGTTTGGACGCGGATGCACCCGTTGACGACGAGAAAGAGGACTGGCGCGGACGACGACGAGATGGCGAGCTCCCTTGGTCCGCGACGGAGTGCATAGGGGGCACGATCAGTTGGGCGCAACACGGGCGGACGCGGTGTCGTGACCGTCGGGTGGCAATAGAGCTCGAATATGTGCCTTGCTGGGGCGGCGGCGGATCGGCGGGAGTCCGTTGAAAACTAAATTTGTGCTGCTCGATGGAGGATGTTGCTAAAGGCCACTATGACATATGTCTCCGTCGTGTCAGATGGCGGCGCTCAATGAAATGCAGGCAATGCAGATGAGGAGTGTTTGTTGAAGGTTGGATTGGATTATGTCACTGGTGGATGGAGGGCCCAGCAATTTGGAGCAGGCCGCCGGCGATAAGATAGCCGGCAGCTGGTGTAAATCCGCCACCAGAAGAAAGCTTCCCCGCATCACAACCAGTGTCCGACAATTGGCGGACAATCTATCCGTAGAGACAAAATGGAGAATAATCAAATATACAGACTGAGAAATATATTGATAAGCTGGTCAAAAAGAAGACAAGTCAGAGATGCGGGTCCAGAGGTGGAAAAAGAAAGGAGGATAGAAGATATACTTAGACCCGTCCATAACTCGGTAAGTAGCTAAGTGCTAGACCTCAATGGCCATCTAATTATCGCCTGCTCGAGGTCAGAAATATTTGGCTGCACGTTGTTACCAGCGAGCGCGCACACAAGTACACACCAATGCCGCCGCCAGTGCGAAGTCCAAGCGCAGTGGACGGACACGATGCATTCTCATGTTAAGCCATGATGTGGAGTGGCCAGCTGAGTATGTGGCATGTCTAGGCTGCCTACATCGAGTACAGTACAGCTAAATTCCCGCAAATGCGAGGCTATAAAGATGGAAATTAACGTAGTAGAAGTACAGAAACAGGTCTATAACGAAAATATAGCCAATGTTGTGCCAGGCGTTGGAGAGCGCCACCCTCATACCGATGACAACGGTAGAGCTGACGAGAAACACGATCAAGTCAAACACTAGAGAAGAGAGAAAATTAAGGAAATAAGAGTATTATAAGGTATTTATTATAAGTACTAGTGGCTAGGCTAGACCTACTTGCACTACCTTCTATAATAGCTATCTAGTAGAACCTAGATAGCCTCTTCTTTTCTCCTTTATAGTTGGACAATTCTTTGATCTAGTAGAAATCGAACTATTACTACCAACATTATAATACGTACCTAACTATACTAACAGCATTATAAGGTATTATAAGGTATTCATTAATCTATAAATAGGTAGCTAAGCATATGCTGCCCAGCCAGAGTATAATACAGCCAAGTTCCTCTCGTCCGTGGCCTGATTGATTAAGTCGTTGACTGTTGCTGTCACGCTGAGTGCCTTGGAGAGCTTCTTCCTAACCACCTCCAAGGCACGGTCAGCTTCCGACGGCTCATTAACGTTCTTTTGCTCGGTGCCGCCGTTGCGTTTGTTGCGCCCGTTTTCCTTATTCTTCTTATCGTCCGGGTCGTCCGCATCGTCTACCAATGGTGCGTTTTCATCTTTTTCTCTCGCCTTCTGCAGCTTCGCCAGCCGCAGCGGCGAGATAGACCACGTATACAGTGGATCATAGCGCAGCACGTCCAAAATCGTCATGATGGAGTACTGCTCCTCGCGCAGCGCGTCGAGAGTGAATTCGCAGCAGCGCCGAAAAACGCCCTCCGTCTTGCTGATGCCCATTCCGTCGATAATGTCTCTGGTCAGGCGGAACGGGACCAATTCAGGGACGGGCAGGATACGGCCAGCTTCAAATGCCACACCTAGATCAATGTGGACGACCTCGCCTGTCTTGGTATCGAGCAAAATATTGTGGCCGTGCCGATCGCCGAGGCCGAGAACGTGGCCAAGCATGGAGATCGCTGCAGTTGTTCTGGTGTAGGCCAGACGTTTCGCGTACCATTCGTCTGGATCCTCGAAATATTCCATAAAGAAATACTTCATAACGGGGTGGAAACGATCCGTCACCTTCCGATAGGTGCTAATGCGCGTATCAATGTTCCTATTTTGAACGTTGAAAATCTCCTTACGACAATGTGAGCCCTTCAAATCCTTCGGATAGTATCTCTCATGCGCAGGCATGAGGAATTCATGTAGCGGGATCGTGTTCGGGACAAACTCAATGAGGCCAGACGAAGCAGTCAGCGGCAGAACCTTATACGTCCGGATACCAAGGTTGCGCTGCTGTGCAGAGCGGTGATACTTTAGCAGAGAGGAAACCGCGGCAAACACTTGCTCCATGATGGCGTCTTGGCGAAGATCATCATGGCCTCCTTTGACGAGCTGCTTGTACTTTTTGCCGTCGGTGCCGATAGCAGTGATGATTTTCGGCGCACTGACTCCGCCCGCGATGGTCATGGTCGGTTCCAGCTTCGCAATTGTCGGAACCGTCGAGTAGTCTTTGCTAATGCGAATTTCGACATGCATAGTCGGCGGTGGAATATGGTATTTAGCCAACCCTATTACCAAGTTCAAACCAGCCTGCGAGTCCTTCAGGGGAAATTTCGCTCCCGCCTTGTACTTGTTGGTGTCTCTGTCCACTGCCAAGCCGTGGTAATACTTGCTCGTCTTTTCAATGGACAGCCATATATTGGCGACAGGCTTCGTTGCTGCGAGCCGCTGCGCAACTTTTTCTGTGGCCTTGACTCGCTGGACGGCCACTTCATCCTTGGATTGTACTCGAACCTTTGTGCCGGACCATATTTGATACATGCCATGGTATGGATGGTCGACGCAGATATTATAGACCAACTCAAGCAACAGCTTCTGGAACTTGCTGTCTGTGTATTGCAGTCTCGATGTGAGCTGGTTCATAAGGTTCGCAAACTTGCGTGTCGGAACCTTGGAAAGATAGCGAGCGACGGCGTTGTTCGTCCCCTCCTCTCCTGAGCGCTCTAGCCACAATGCTGTGAAGCGCAGTGCGTCGTTGTTATGGGCATCAGAAGCTATAAGTGAGAGTAGATAGTTTTCGACACTCAAACGAACAAATTCGCCTCTTGTTTGCTCAACACGGCGAAGTTCTTGTTCGTCCAGTTCCAGCCATTGCTTCTCCTTGGCCAGGACGTAGTCGTATCGTTTCCGTAGCTGGCTTTCTTTCGTGGAGGCAATCAGTTCTTTCAGATCGGAAACCTCGTCGCTCTTCGCTTTTCGCAAGTTTTGAAGTCTTTCCAGATCCTCCAGTCCATCGGCGTCTTGAAGCTGCCCGTCACAGAAAAGTGCAAACTGATGGAACACCAAGCCAGCTTCCGTCCCGTAGTTCGTGCTGCCAATCTCCTTCAAGGCCGGCTCTAAATATTTCTTTTGGATATCACGAGGCTTCTCTCGTCTAGCAACAGACATTCTGTCGCCAATTTTTGCAAGCAAGTCTGCTTTGGTAACTGGAATCGCCTGTTTGTTCAGAACTGAGTCCCTGTCGATGGCCTGAAGCATTTGAATAGCAGTACTCATTTCTCCCTGATCCCAGAGTGAGTTGGCTACCTCGACATTGACGGATGCATCGACATGCAAGTCCAGGCTTCGGCAAGTAGGAATGAGTTTGGAGAGTGACGTGGCGATATTGAGGGATTCTTGCTTGGCTTCGTGGAATCGATACAATGCAGAGGACATCAACAGGGACTCCACCTCCGCTTTTCGCATCACAGCGGTTGATAAGCTTGCCTCGTGAAGAATGTTGGAGTGTTGGCTCAGCATACTCATCGTCGTACCTCGACATGACAGAATATTGCTCACGTCGTCGTACCGTCCACGCTTCATCCAATCGCCACGAAACTGCAACACACCAAGCGCATCATTCAAATCATCGCTGCGCGAAACATGCATCAAGTCGTCCAGTTCGCTCAACGCAGCAAGGGCACCAAGTTTGTTCCTGAGCATGGCAATGGTGGGCCGATTAGTTCCAGTGGCACTGCCTATCGTCTTGGCGAAACCTTCGTACACAACGTTTCTGACGGAGGCAACCTCTGTCGCGTTGTGTATAGCTTGGTATGCCTTGTAAGTTGTAACTGCAAAGCTCTCGCTGTCTTTTGGTGCCGGCAGATTCCACATTTCCAACCTCTGCGCGGCTTTAAATGTGTTTTCTGTAGCAGCGGGCGACGTATCAACTGTTTGGTGCGTCTGCTGAAGAGAATGAGACAGGCCAGATAGGCCGATTGTGCTCAAGGCGCCAACAAGAGCTTGTACATCGACTGTACTGGAGCCATTCCGCTGACGACTGTCGCTGTCAAATTGCGCACCAAGAAAAGCAACGCTCTTCATTCCGTCGTTTTCATATGTAATTCGCGAGAGAACATTTGATAAGCTAGCCTCTTCAGATAGACCATAGTATGCATCAGGGTCATCAATATTCTCAAAAATAGACAAGAGTGTCGAGCTAAGATCCACCTCACGGGCCGCAGATGCACGTCTAGATTGCCGGCCAGTTTCAATAGACGCCAGCTCGGCGAATAAGAGCGCGGTTTTGTACATACCGCAGTGTGTTGCGGCGGTTGCTGCTGTTGAGTAGTCGATTTCCAGCCAATGTAGCCGATCACCTATTGAGCCCTCCTTCGGGTACTCCTGTGTCCGAAGGTACAGCAGCGTGTTGATCAAGAGCGCAATTTTGGGTCGCGCTGAGAAAACATTGGGTTGTAGCCAAGTTTTAAGTGCTGCGGAAAGGCAGCGCTTCATAAATTGCTGCTGCTCGAGTTGGAACATGAGAACCAGGTGGACAATGAACGGAAATGCCTTTTCAGCAAACCCTTTGACCTTTGCCAAAACAGGAGACAGTACCGAGAGCAAGACTGAATCTGGAACTGAGTTCGCCATTAAAATGCTGAGATCAGAGAGCCAAGACTCCGAAGTGATATTACTGTCCCAGATTGATTGCTCGTCCTGACTTGGCTGTGCCTGCTGATTCTCGGAGGGTGGGGAACGGTAGAGTGACCATTGCGAAGTAAGGTACACAGGCTCTGCCAAGCTCCGCTGACAGGCAATGAGAAGCGGCTCGTCCTCTCGCAGCATTGCTTTCGATATAGCGGCTCTCAAGACAGATTCGGCGAGACCTGCTGTCAAGGTGTCACTGTTGGAGGTAAGACTCTGAAGAAGGCTTAATAGACCCATCTCCGAGCCGTTTGGCCCAGGAGCAATTTTGCCATATGTTGCCACCTCGGACTCGGCAACAATACCCTCTGGAATGTCTCCAGAAGCAGCAAAGGCTCTTCCAACCACTCTTCCTGCCCACGATAAATAGTTCTCACTCAGATCTTTTGTATTACAGCTCTTCCACACGGCACTTGCATGCTGTACGGCATCGCTGTCTGAGCTGATGATATCATTGCTTGCATGCTCGGGTACGGTGAAATCGCCACATAATAGTCCCATCGCCAGCTCTCGGGATGGTTCATTGAGTAGCTCATGCTTTGCATTGCCATCTTGCAAGATATCGAGCAGCAACTTGCTTTCAAAGGTACTCTGCTCCGCGTTGCCTGATGACCGAATGCGAGCGGCCGAGCTTGTGATGGACTTGAATGACGCCTTCTGCGATTCATTCCTAAACGCCGTTGATGTGTAGCTATCCAAATAACCCGCCAGCCATTCGTGGAACTTTGTGGCTTTACTCATCGTGGCTTTAAATTGGCTTTCCTGGGTGGTGCTTGACTGACTGGATTCGAGAAAAACTCGAAGAGAAGCCAGGGTCGATAAAGAATAGCCCGCCAAGAAGGAGGGTGTTTCTTGAAGATAAGAGGCTCCCTTTTCCAGTAAATACTGGCTGATTCCCAGAGCATCATCAGCACACTCCGAGTCCGTGATAAATGTTCGCACGGAATTCAGCAACATCTCCAAACAGTATGATTCGAGTGCCACCGGTCCTGCCAGGCAGATCAAAATTCGCACTTTTCTCAAGACAGAGCAAGCATGCAGCGACCCCAAGGCTGGATGAACCGTGTTGAAGAGCTTCCTGGCGATAGAAACGACCAATGCAGGAGTCCATAGTTCGTTAAACAAGAACTCCGTGCCCTGACACAGACGAGCTAGCTCATGAATGACGTACTTTGATCTGAACATCGGTTGTTGGTTGGGGGGCAGTTTTGTATCCGATCGCGCTATTCCGGTAATTCCCTTGTAAATTTTAGCAGCGTATGCAAGCTCTTCACTTCTTGCAAAGACTTTCTCCACGGCGTCTTCTTGGTCGATGATGTCGAAGAAAAAAGCGGCAATGTCCACGAAATTGATGTATATACTTTCCGTAAACAGTTTGTTTCCCATCTTCTTCTTTATCTTAGCCTCGCCGTTGTCTTTGCTTAACGGTTCAAATGCAGCGGTAAAGACTGTACTGTAGCTGATGCTTGCGGCGAAGTTGGCCTGCAGCAGCTCGACTTCTGTCTTGCCAATCTGTCTTGCAATTTCGGTCCGAACGCTATCCTGGCCCCTCATGGTTGACAGCCCAACGGCATCAGACTGCGCAGTCGTCAAGAGTTCGCCTAGAGACTCGAACCCAAAAATCGCGTATGGAATATCCTCTACCGAATCATTCTCCATCCAAGTATATAGAAGCTGCCGAGTAAATAGGCCAAAGAGCTCCTTCGGCGATGCCAAACCCAGTGAGCGAGAGATATCCGCGATGCAGCGGCGTGCGTGTTCCGAAACCGAGGATATCTTGCCCGGCGTCTCGAAAATATGATATGTACATCGCCTTAGCAAAGTTGGCCATCTCTGTGCCAGGTTAGAGAGCACTAGCAGCCGGCACGCGATGCCTGCCTGGCTCTCTGGATCCGCCGGTAGACTTCCAAGAACATCCACGAATACCTCATCGTGCAGCATGAGAATATACAGCTCAAAGAGCCCAGCAATTCTTTCCGCTACAAAATATTTGACGTTCATAGAGCTTTCTCTGAGAATGGACAGCAGCGATGTTCGGCAAGAATCTAGCTTCAGGCTTGTACCATAACCTGGCTGAAGTTTCAGCAAGGTGAACAGCAACTCGGACAGTGCTTTCAAGCTTCGCGGCGAGAAGAAGTTGGCATCAAGGCAAGTATGGATGAAGTAGTGGTACAAGTCGCCAACACTGTTTGCCAATTCACCGCTGTCGTTGAGCCACATGCTAGACAGCCCGTGAACCACCTCGATGCAGGTGGTAAGGGCCACTTCGCAGCACCTATATTCATTGCTACCAACGACCTCTCCTAGCCTCTGTATAATTGACAATGCTCGATCCGGGCTGGTGACCATATCAGAACGGAACAGCTCGACCAAGAGCGTGTAGCACGACAACAGCTCGTCATCCGACATCCTGACCAACTCGTCGATGAAGACGTCCGGCACAAGGCCGACCTGACTGTCCTCGCGCTGCGAGGCGACAATCAAATTGAGTCGACAACGAGTATCGGCGTCAAAGCATGGCGGGCTTAGGCATACTTGATGGACAGAGCGAGGAAGAGAGATCGCGGTAGTCAAGGTTATGGCACGGCTGCTTTGGGATTCGAATTCATCGTCGAGCTCCATCATGTCATAGCTTCCAGTCGAGTCCTTGGTCAGATTATGCTTACTCAAAGTATCAAAGGACAAAGTAAGCAGGCTAAGAAGAGCCTCATTCTCTCCATGCAGTCTTTCCATTCCGACATGCGTAAGGTCTGGAATGCATGGCCTGATATTGCGAAGAAGCTGCTGAACAAACGAATTTGCCTCCACCGATGCCAAAGCCTCGGTGATTCCTCGCTCAGCATTGCTCATAATCAGACTCTCGACCAGAGCAGATTGGCTCGAGTTCATGTGCGAAATTTCGGGCAATAGCATTGCGCCGACAATGCAGGCAGACAATAGACTTCCGAATTTTTCTTGGGATATTTGACTTCCCCCTTCGCTGGACTTTTTCGACCACGAGGTGCAAAGCTCGCTGATTTCTTCTAGTTTGGGATAGAGCAGCTCCAATAGAAGCTTCCTCGATGGAAAATAGGTGTTAGAGTCGGACGCGGCCTCGGTTGTCTCTGTAGACGGATGCTGGCCTCGGATTACTCGAGAGAATCCCTCTGAATCGTGGCCTAGGAGAAGAAGGTACTCATTGAACTGGCAAGTGTCTTTCTGTAGTTTCCAGGTCTCGCAAAAGGGACCACCAATAACAGATTCTTGCGTATTTCCAACAATTGATTTCATACCGCAGCATGCGCGTAAAAGGTTGACGAGATTGATTGGCTGCATTGATTGGCCTTGTGATGAAGACCCAGAGTCTGCCGGGTTCCATCGCATCAAGGCCCATCGTATAATGTAGTTGGATGTCGCTTGGCTCGCGCTCGGCAGAATTGTATTCCTCACGGATAGAAGGTGATGCATAAGCGCAATGGATGTATCGCATAATATAGCAGGTCCATTCACATCAGCGGTTGTTGTGATGCTATTTATATCGTCCGACAAAGAATGGTACGGTAAGACATCGGTTTTGAGTAGGCTGTGGATTAAAAGACAGGCGGCGCGGCATGTACTTTGTAAGCTGACAGCTCTTGTTGCAACCTTCCAAAGCTGCTTCCAGTCGTCAATCATTTTGTCAGTCACGTTGGAAAGTTGAAGACAACTGGAGCAAGCAACTATAGCCCAGGACGCAAGAGAGGTGTCCTTGTGTGTTGTCAAACCAACGAGTTCCAAGAGCAATTCTTGAACTTCGTCGATACCAAGCGCCCCAGCTGCCAGTATAAAAGGTACAACTTGAAGTGCGGGTTGTATTATCTCGGGTTTCCGGTTTCTGAGCCGTGTGCGAATGCGATTTTCTGCTTGTTCAACCCGGCGTCTCTTTCGTGGCTGCTCGGCTCTTTGAGACGAAACTGTCTTGGGTTTTTGCCGTACCAATATTGCTTCCAGGGAAGCTATACACTGAACAATACCCCAATGGCTCTCTGCTTCCATATCCAACGGATCCAGTCCGAAAATTCCTATCTGCAGATAGTCTTCCGGGAGCAGGTTTGTTGTGAATGTGACGTTGCGAAGTCTGAGTTGGTTGCTTGAGCTTCTTTTCGAGTATTCCTGCCACAAGGGCTCTAGCAAGTATACAACACCTTCTCTGACGTTCTCATTCCAGTTGTTGACTGCCAAATGCTCAATGTGCAACTGCGAGAGTAGCATGGTTCGGAGAATCTCGTTCCGCAACGACTTGATCGTATCGTCTTGTGATACCTTGTCTGCTCTCCACCAATGAGCCATCAAAGGTAGAAGATCCTGAACAAGTTTACCTGTGTAGCTTGGATCATCTAATTGCGTTGCCGACATGATGCTGTTGATGATGGCAAAACTCATTGTCTGCAAAGAGCCGAGGCTTAGGTTGCGAAGACGTAGTACTCTCAGGGCCGCATTGGCAATATCTTGGTAACGGCTCAATATGTGTGCATTAGAAGCAGTTGCAAGGCAAAGCAGGCCCTCGAGGGCATCTCGGGCCGGCTCTCCGTCGGTGAGTTCGGTTGGCTTTTGGCTCAGGAGAGAGCCAGAATTGGACCGTAATGTTGAATGTGGTGTGCTGGGACCAGGTGAATTGCGACCAACCAAGCCTTGGTCTATGGGACCAACCTGTGGAATGCGATTAGAAATGACATCGAGCAGGAAGTCCACGCAGATTTGCCACAAATGGCCGTCCTTGCGCGAAAAGAATTCCACGTTCGCAGACCGGGATAGCAACTCCGTGAGAGCCTTGACATAGTCGCTCAGTAGTGGGCGCACGAAACCATCACCAGGTCCCGGCAAAACTTGAGTGATGTGATCGATGATGGCGGATAGCGTCTTCTGTTTGAGCTTGGAGGCTCCACGGGCGGCTGCCGCCCTCACAGCTCGGGCACATTTGTTCAGGCGAAGTTCGGCGGGTTTGGAAGTCTTTCTGTCATAATATTTCGGTTTCTGCTCGAGAACTGTCTTGAAAAGCGCCTCAAATATATCGTGATAGGCCTTGTCCCCCAGCTCCGACAAATCAACAGCGCCGGCATTGTTGCGGCTCAGAAGCTGATTTAGGTCATCCAAGGCCTTATCCCGTGTTTTGACTAGCCCACTGGCGAGGTCGGTGCTGATTGTTTTCACCGTGTATGCCGACATGGCGAATTTGCAGTTTGGTTGACGTAGGGGCGTGCCGTGCCGTGCCGTGCCGCGGTGCGCCAGCCCGTTCGTCTGCAAGTTGATGAGTCCAGGCACTCCCTACACGTGACGCCGCGCAGTCTTCATCCTGTTGTTATCCAACCTATTATGGTTATTTCTACAACTTGGCTTATTTTCTTTATTTTCTTCAATTTCTTTCTCTTCTTTAAATTTTTTACCTGCCTTTTTTTCTTTACTTTCACTATTCTATTTATGTTTTCTTCTTTTCATAGTCCCTCTTTATTCAATACCGTCGCGCTAAAATTAAAGCTTTCTACTACGAATAGCAGTGGAACAGCGTGTATGTAAATGACTTAAAGGCCTAAAGTTATACGTATATTGGACCTCGATATGTACAATAAAAATAGTAAGGTTATCGTGCAACGCAGTACAGCTGCGCCGCCGCATGCCACGGCACACCGTTTGACTCGTTTGTGCATGTCCAACCGAATAACCGCTACGATGTTAGCGAACAATTGTGCGATTTTTATGATGCTTCTCAAGTTCACTTAGAGATATACCGAAGGTCCGATAAGTAGTAAAGTTACATAGTAGGCGCGGAGAACATTGTGCGTTCGGAAAAGACGTGGCATAAATAGAAACTAAAGTTGACCAGTGCTGCCTACGGACGCCATTGGGCGATGGGTAGTGCTGCTCCGTTTGCCATGAGAAATTACATCTATACTTACGGTCTCAGCCAAACCACGGTGCTTCCGAATAAATGAACTTTCGCGGGCGAATTTACAATCATTGGGGATAAGTCTCTGTGGATGAACATCTCATGAGGTGTTCTATGTAAAGAGCAGTGATCGCTACCCAGGCGCAGGCTGCAGCTGGACCTTGGAGCTCGCCGAGCTGGGTGGGCAGAAATGCTCACCGCCCACGAACTTGTTTACTGCCGGCCATCCAACATCAACACCGACGACGGATTGACAGCATTAACATATTACGACATCTTATTTGTTGGCTACCAGACTTGCGGTTAGCATCTTACATAAACTCTAGGCAGATTTCGCGAGTTTTGCGCGTACCTGCATCGCGGCGCAAAGTCTGCAGCGTCTTGAACTCGTCGCGCGTTCTTATCCCACCATGCGAACGGATTGAGACTGCCACAATGGCCGACTTCACAACTTTGGACGCGCTGCAAGCGTTTCACCGAGAAATTATCGCTCTGAACGAAGGTCGCGGCGATGGCAGCATTGATAACGAGGCTCTTGTCGAAAACTTTGAGCGCGAGCTCGAGCGAGTGTGGGAACGACCAAAGAGGAGCGAAGAGAGCAGAAAATCGGTCAAGTCTGGTATGCAGGGGTGTCCCAAGCATCTCTCGATGAGATTTAGCTAATCCTTGGTAGGAAAAATTGCACTTGATGGAACTGAGTTCTCCCTCAATGAAAGCTTCCAGCAAGACGTGCTGATACTCTCGGACGAGCTCGAAATTGAAGAACTTGACGCGGCGCGTTTCCTTCTCGACTCTCAGGATGACACGTCGATACTTGGTCGATCGCTTATCGAATGCGCTATCATTCGTTTTCATCAGCAGCGAAAGTATGCGCTCGACATTCTACGCCTTCTTTTCGAAATCTACACACTCGAAAACGACGATGAAGAATCCACGGCTCTCGATGGCGTCAAGGCCTATGTCGAAGCACGAATGCTACAGGCAAGCGCCGCAGGCCAGAAGCGCAACATTCCACGATACATGACTGCGATGGTCGAGATAAAAGCATGGCTACAGAGTCTGGGCGACAAAATTGCGGCCGCCCAAGCAATGGGACAAACCAAGGACTCCATGTCCGAAGAGATGGAAACTGTCGAATTTTCGCGCATCAGTCTTATACAACAGCACGAGTTACTGGGTGTGATTCTCTGTCGTGCAGTTAGCAAGAGGCAGGCTGAAACTGCTGACTTCCTGGATCTTGTCACTGTCTTGAAACGAACCGATAAATACGACTGCCTGCTGGTACATTTACTGCCTGCTCTTGGTGCATACATTGCGGTTTTCGGGTCCCCAGAAGGTGGTATGGATCTTACACGAGTCAAAGATCTACATTCGAAGTTGTTTGCCGCCGTCGACGACTCTGCTTGGCCGCTGCCGTACCTTCAAGCCGCATTCAAGACGTGGTGGCTAGCGGAATATGCGGGCTACTGGATTGACGAGCCGTCAGCTGTGCCTGATCCTGATCTGGTCAAGGGCGATCGCGAGAGATCAAAGGCGTTCGTGGATGCCTTGAAGGACGGCGCCTTTGATTTCATTTTAACGGCTGCGGCAGACGTTCGCGCGCCAGACTGGCACGATCCTGTTAGAGCAGGCATACGCAAATGGTTACAGCGAAAGTCAGCGCCACTAGCGACCGATATTGTCCAGTTCTCCGACTTCTTCCAACTCCGGTTCATGTCCCAGTTGGAACTATTCATCGATGCCTTCATTTCCAACATGCCAGACGTCCTACGAAAACTGCGTGTGGAAGAAGACGAGCAACGGCAACTTAGTCAAGTTCACGAGCAAGACCTTGATCTAGAGCGCTTTATCTTGATTATCGCGTACGCATACGAGGGCCGTCCTGACGCGGCAACTGCCTTCTGGTCAGACCCCGATAGCAATTTGGCTGGTTTTATGCACTGGGCGTCGCGACGCGCATCGACACCGTTAGTCGCCTCATTCTGCGAGATGCTGCAAGCAATCTCGGAAAACGACGAGTGTGCAACAGCCGCCCACGAATTTCTGCTGGACGAAGGTCACCATTCGTCTGGGAAGATGCGTAGGGCGCAGTCGTTGACGTGGCTGCAGATCTTCCGGGAGCTGGACTTCTTTTTGGATAAGATCAAGCATAGACCAACTACCACACCTACAACAAGGTATCGTAACACAAAACCCAGTACAGATGTGGTGGAGACAGAACCCGAGTCTGCCATGATGTTGGAGTGCTACCTTCGCCTTATGACTAAGTTGGCATCTGAGGGCGAGACCCCGCGACAATTTTTGCTACAAAATCAAGATTATAACGTTGTTGACACATTGTTCGACCTTGCCAGCAGCCAAATACCATCACGACTACGCGGCTGTATATTCATGGCCCTCAAGGCTTTATTAACACGAAAGACGTTGCATGAAAGCAACATTATGTGGCTGTGCTTGGATAACTTCAGTACCGGCGGATATTCTCAGCCCCCCGCACACACCACCAGCTCCTTGCGACAAGGGCAAGCACAGCCTCTTGTTTCCATGGATCGCATCTTGGATGAGATGAGCAACGGTTTCGACGAACCAGAAGCTTTTACGAAGCTTCTATTGGCTCTAGTATCACCTGCAATCGACAGCAGTCCGCTCAACGACTCGCTTCCTTTTGGCGACTCTCTAGGATCCTCAGCCCGGCTTTCTGGCATCGAGGCGTACATTGACTATGTCATCGGCCTAGTATTTGCTACCAAGGCGCAAGATCTCCAAGATGTTCACCAAACTCGAGTTCTGAGATTGACGTGCCTCGAGTTCATGTTGACTTGCTTGGCTACATTTAACGAAGACCTCATCATCATGGCCAATAATACCAATCTTGCTATTGACTCGTCCATTGCGACTTCTGACTTGGCAACGTATGTCACAAAGCACCCATTTGGCAGAGTGATGGAGTGGATGTACAACGACAAAGTCATGACAGCGCTCTTCAATGTTGTCCATCAAGAGCCTATGGAAGTGGGCAATGCTGCCCCTGACTCACCACTCATTCTCGGCATTCTCCGGGCTGTCGATCTCATCTCCAGAATCATGGATCTTGAAACTACCTATCTAGATCTGGTGCGGCCATTGATCAAAAAAAGTAACCAACAGCGACAGCCGGTTTCCAATGCCCCATATGCGTCGTTCGCAGACGGGCTCGTTACGCGACTCAGCTTGGTGGTGGATCTCGGCAATTACTGCGGTATTGGGCATCCTGATCTTACGCTCTCGTGCCTTCAGCTTCTTGGCAAGATGTCGTCTTCCCCCCGGATCGCAGCGGAGTGGTCGGGTTCGGCAAGAGCCGGTCACCGAAACAAGGCTATCGTGGCGATGGAAGCCAATGGCCAGCATGAATCGATATCAAGAGCCTTCATCTCCGAGATGCAAGCCCCCCTGGAACCTGGTCGCGAGGCTGATTCAGCAAGCTATGTTACGAAACGCTATGTGCTCGACTTTCTCTACCAGTGCCTGCAAGAAACTCCTAAACGGCCGACTATTGCTCATCTACTTCTTGGATTCAAGTGCGGATCCGACTCTTTGTCCGTTGGAACTGATGACGCATTCGCCAAGCAGACGTCGCTGTTCCACAGCCTTCTGAGGGTCTTTCTGGAATTGCCATCCGCAGATGCTCAAGGCATGAGAGGATGGCTCGTTTCAATCAAGTGCAAAGTGATGCGCATTCTTCAGGTACTCTGGAGTTCCCCTCTCTCATCAAAGCTTGTCATCGAGGAGCTACGGAACAACGAATTTTTCTTCCACCTACTCATTCGCGAGACCGTCATCCAGCCTAATATCCCGTGGGAGGGCCAGAATGTGACCACGGTCCACTTCCCACTGACCGAAGGGGCCACTGCATTATCAGACTTTCTCACGTTGAGGCGGATGGTGCTGGAATACTTTGCGATGGAGTTGTGCATGATTTCTCAAGGCCGCATGCCAAGCGTCAAACGACGTATCTTCGAGGCCCTTAATGGTCAGGTACTAAATGACGAGAACGAGCGCATCGAGACGCCAACGGTTTTTGACTTGTACGATTTTCTACTGCCATCAGGCCTCTGGGAGACGCCTGTCCCTCAGTTGGAGTTTTACCGCGATCTAGACGTTTCAATTTGTCTAATGGATGATGGCGATGGCAATGTCGTACACAATACAGACCGCGTCAAGGAAATGATTCTGATAAAGCGGAATGAAAAGGGTCAAGGCAAGCTCAAAGAGGCATTGGCGACGGTGCAGAGTCTCGCGGCAGTTGATAGGGAGGAGTCAGTGATTATGGATCATCTCGCATCAACTGATCGCCAGCAGCAGCTGGCTCGACAGAGCTTGCAAGTGCTAAAGTCGTGGACTAAGCTGCTGCTCATCATGGTGGAGTGCAACGACTTTGACGGAACGGCCCGTACATCATTCTTCCTACAGACGCTGCAGGCGATTCTCCCTAGTCTGGAGTCGTTTGCCTCTGATCGTCCTGTGGAGGCCATGGATCTCGCGAAACTCGCGAGAATTCTGCTTTCACGGCTGGACCTGAAGGAATCGAGCACGGTGGACAAGCAAGGCAAGGCCATTGGCAACCTCATCCATGACAAGCTGTTCCAGCTCTTCCAAATATGCCTGCAAGCAGTCAGCAAATGGGCGGGCACGCCAGAGCTGCGCACCATCTACTACGAGATCTGCTATCGGTACCTCACCGGCGCGCCGGACGAGACGAAGCGCACCTTTAACACGCAAATCATCAAGACGGTGCAGATCTACGGCGACCGCCTCATCAACGTCCTGTGCGACGATGCATTTTGCGGGGAGCCGGGCTGCCAGACGGCCGCGTACATCCTACTCAATGTGCTCGTCAACATTGGGCGCCAGGAGGACGACGACCAGATCGTGGCCGCGCTGAACCGAGTCAACTTTGTCGGCATCGTCGTGGACACGCTGCGCGGCGTCATGGCCGAGTGGCAGGAGGTGTGCGGTCCGCGCGGCGCCGCGGCCCAGCAGAACCACCAGGACGCCAAGCTCGCGCTGCTGCTGCAGCTCGCGCAGACGCGGTCGGGCGCCAAGCACGTGCTCTCGGCCAACATCTTCCGCGTCGTCGAGCAGTCGGGCCTCTTCGCCGCCGACCCGGAGCTGCAGCTGCGCGCGGACAATGGCCGCGCGCTCGAGCAGCACTACGACCTCCTGGCCAAGATTGTGCGCATCATCGGCGCGGCGCTCCTGATGCGCGGCAGCCACAGCATCGCCCAGGGGCGCAAGTTCCTGACTGACCACCGCATGCTCGTCGCGCACACGCTCAAGCGCAGCGCGGGCATCGGTGGGCACGGCGCCGGTGGTGGTGAAGGCGACGAGGTCCTCGAGGACAAGGTGGAGGAGCTGGCGGATGCGTTCATGGTTGTCATTGCCGCGACGGGATTCATTGAGGTGAGTTTTTTTTTTTTTTTCGAACCAGCTGTGGTTCGTCGAGTACTAACCGAGTGTTGTAGTTTGATAATGAGGCGGTTCCAGAGGTGAAGACCACCCGCAGACTCTTCCATTGACATGTGGTTGTCCGAGTTCTGGATCAAGAGAATGGGGAAACTGGGAGTTTTGTGTCCGATATTCGTAGTTGTTTTTTTTTTTGTATTCTTCAGCAGTGGAACAGAAATCTTATTAGAAACGGAATTTGGTAATTTTTGAAGCCCAAAAAACGGTACCTCGAGCCATGTTGGAAGTTTGCCACATTGGTCATGTCGTGCCTGTGTTTGGATACTTGGATAGGGAACGGGTTTGCCACGTGTCCAAAAACAAAAAAAAAAAAGAGTCAACAGAGGAGAGGACATCACCTATCGTCACACCTTTGAAAAGCCTGCTGTCACTCTATGTAATAGAGCATTGTGCTACCTTTTCTGACATATGTACAGTAACAAGTATATACAACAAGGGCTTTCACAGCTATGTAGCAAAAGACCCCAAACGCCCATGGGTACAGGAAAAAAGATGAAAGCAGGCTAAAATGCACGATGCCACCGTAGAAAGAGGGGTATATCCTGCCATGATACGGATTCTATGTCGCCTCTGCCCCTCGCCAAAAAACGCCAACCATGCCAGTGTATGTGTGTGATCTATGATGTTAATGATTCTGACCCAAGAAAGCAAAGCCATACGTCGCGTAGCTTTATGCAATGGCGATTTGAGTACAGCAGTACAAAGAAAAGTATATGAGCCAAGAAAGACGCCAAGAAAATAATGAGCGGCGGGCTATTTTGAAATGTCCTCAGCTTTTCGCTTTCCTTTTCTCGTCGTCGTCATGAGCTTAAGTTCAAGAGGCCAGAAGCCCTTTGTCTTGATGGTGTAGGACTCGCGAGGTTTCATGTCAATCTTGGACCGGCACATGGGGCATTTTCCCTTGGTCGACTCGACGTCCAGGGAGTGGTGTAGGCAATCTGCACAAAAAAGATGCCCTGCAAAAGTGAAAAAGTCAGTAAACAGCTTTGGAGGAGTTATATATGATGGCGGGCTCAGTATCCTACCGCAATAAGTGACTGTCAGGCCAGTCACGTCGTCCATACAGATAGCGCACTGAAACGCGCCAATCTTAATACGGTTGTCGATGATGGGTTTCCTCAGCTCGGCAGGAACCTCGGTGGCGTCTGTCAGATCAATCGTTGTGAGGTCCTCGTCGGCAATGTCGTCCTTGTGCACAGCCAGCGCTTCTGGTAACTCTCCAAACAAATCTTCCCCCGGGGCAAGTGGCTTGATGACAGGTTCTTGTTTTGTTTGCAACAGACGCTCGGTTTGGCTGTCACGCTGCCTCTTAGGCGGCGGGAGAATATCCGAATGCCCGCGTCCCAGCGTCGCCGGCATGCTTTCAGAGAATGATGTTGCTGCCGTTTCGGTGGCACCTTGGTCGTCGTCGATCAGGTCGTGGAAGATGGGTGAATGCTGCGTCTCGAGAAGGGAAAAGTCGGTGTCTTGCGTGGTATTTGCAGAGGGGCCTGCTTGGAGCTGCTGGGAGGGCGAATCAGGCACGTGGGCGGCCGTTGCGTCGTTTGAAGGGCCCATGCAGTCGCTGGTTTGTGTGGTGGTAGCTGCGGCGTGAGAGTCGGGATATGTGTCGTCTTGGTAAATGCCGTCGTCGAAACGTGGCGGTGGCGGGTTCCTGAAGGATGGATATGTCGAGGGGGAAGAGAATTCTTCACGCATGAGCTCATTGATAAAGGTTTCGTCCGTCACGGCGTATGGCGTGGCAACAGGGCTGCTACCTGGTGCAAAATCAGATGACGCCGTGGCGGTGGAAGGGTGATGCACGGCACGCCGCTGCTGCGAGGGCGAGTTTCGTCGTCGGGGCGGGCGTCGATTCGGCGTGAGAGGATTGCTGAGATTAGGCGGCAGACTCGTGTTTGTGTGTAAAGGAGCCGAGGAGACGTGGGCGTGGTGTCGCGGCGACGAGGACCGGGCAGGTGGCAAAGCGCTGGCGGCCGTGGCGGGCGGTTGCATGGGCTGGTGGTGGTGGTGGCGGCTGTTGGTGCGGGATGAGCGCAGGCGAGGCGAGATGGGCAGCGCAGGCGAGGTTGATATATGGATAATTTCAGAGTCGAGTGAGGCCCTCCTCGGCGAGGCAGAAGCGAGCGACATGGCCGGCGGAGGAGGAAGCGGCCTTGGGTGCCTGGTGCTGCGGGGGGAGAGTTTCGTGATTATGAGGTTTCGCGCGCGCGTTGGATTCCGAGAGGGTCTATGTGGGCGGCTGGCCCGCGATGAGTGTGTGGCCACCGGGAGGCCTAGGATGCTTGAATAAAAACTGTCGTCGCGGGAAAAGCTAGAATCATGACGACGACGCCCCGGAACTGGGTTTGGCGAGAGTGTGAAGGGCAAGAGCGTGAGGGCGGGGGATCAGGCGAGGAGGCTGCGAGGCCCAGTGGGGGCGAAGGAGGTCAAGATGTGTTGACATGAGAATTTGGCGAGTTGATTTTGGGCGGCGACGCCTTGTACTTCGGTAGGCTGCAGCGCATTTTCGCACTGAGCGCCCTGTAACTTGTAAGTGCAGGATGACAGATGACGGGCTCGCAAAATGACGCTAGAAGCAACTCGGGACTAGCGCCGATGGTCGGCCAGCCTGGGCTGTCCTGATTTATTGACGCTGTACGAAAAGAGAAGCCAGTGGCGAGCAGGCGGCGAACTACGTAGGCAGTAATGGCAGCCGTGAAATTACTTGAGCAGTCATGGCTACACACATGGTGATTGTAGTTGATATGTGCCACAGCCGCCATGACAAGCAGTGGTGCGTGTAATGGTACCTTGTGCGTGCTGGACGCCTCACTACTTCATATGCCCGCGAACACCTACCTACCTACCTACATACCTACCTACCTATGGTCTCACACTGTTGTGAGCGCTGTGCTACGGGTATACCAAATGCAGCCATAGGTAAGGTAGCGTGGCAGCCCTCTAGACAAAGTTGCATGAGCTCTAATCGCTGCATAGCAAATCACATAATTCATTCTGGTACGTAAGGTAGTAGTAGTAGCTATGGAATAATAAATTAACAGAGTCTCTTCCACCAGAGCCGTACGTACCTGTGCTGTAAGTTGGGCTATCCTATCCACGTCTCCGCCACCGTAACATGCCAATCACCGAGGCGTCATGCGTGTGGAAGACCCTTGATGCGCCGACGCGACGGAGCCTTGACAGCTCTCATCACCGCAGCCCTTTTACATTTTGCCTTGCACCCACTGTATTCTCTCGAGATACCGAGCCTTCATCATCGCCTCCCTGCGTCAGCTCTGTTCTTCCGGTCCCGTGGCCCGGGAGGCAATTGGCAGGGTCCGCCGCCCTGCATTTGGCTCCGAGAGTGCCGGCTCCACTCTTCCCTTTCCAGCGGTCCTTCCGCTGCAAGTCTCAGGAAGCAGCCACTAGGAAGCCTCTGTAAGCCCCACTAAGATCCCCTGCTAGCGCTGTCACTGCTGGATTGCTGGGTTCTCACTCTCAAAATCCTCCGCTGCGCTGGCAAGCTGGTCAATTAGGTACGCAGTAAGAAAATTCCCCCTTCAATTAACTAGCACCACCTCCTTCGCGTCCTCTCCCGCGTCTCTCCCCGCCTTTGAACTATCGATCATTTTCCCCTCCATCTCTTGCTCCTTTTCGTCATGTTGCTTCGTCGGCGCTCGACATGACCGATTCATAGCTATGCGCGCCTTTCATCCTGCCGCTGGCCACGTCCAGCGCGCCTCGTCCGCCAGCCTGCGCCACGTGCGACACCGCGCGAACCATCGACTGCCTACCGCTACCTTTGCGCGACACCTTGCATCCGTCGCCGCGGATGCCAAATCTGAAGCGAACCATTCTCTGGCGCGTATGTGACATGCGGCGATTCTCTATAAGCTGCTGAGCAGCGCATTCTCTGTTATGTGCGGCACACTGACCGGTCGCATCTAGTCCCGTCTACTGCTCGATACAACGAAATTGGCGTGCAACAACTCAGCACACACGTATTTAATCAGATATTCCCCGACGGTTCTACCCCGCCTCCACAAGAGCTTGTCCAACTATCCAAAGATCATCTAAAGCGACATGATTTACTTGGCAAAAACACCGACAACTCTGCCCCCATCGCATTCGACCTCCCACAACTCCAGGGTCGCACTCTCGATGAGCACTTCCACAAGCTGGGTCTCGACTGCGCCGAGCCGTACCTCAGCTTAGCAAAGCAATTCTCACGCGCGAATGCGCCTCCAAAGCCTCGCAAGTGGGTTCGCCGCAGTGGTTGGACTAAATACTATCCCGATGGCCGCACTGAACAGGTCGACGCGCCCGACGAGTCCGCCCTATGTTTTGATACCGAAGTCATGTGGAAGGAGAGCCCATACGCTGTCATGGCCTGCGCCGTAGGTCCTACAGCCTGGTATGCATGGCTCTCCCCATGGCTGCTGGGCGAGACCAAGAACGACAAGCATCTCATTCCCCTAGGCGATCCAACCAAGGAGAGACTCATCGTCGGCCACAACATCGGCTTCGATCGCGCCCGCATTCTCGAAGAGTATGACATCAAGCAGAGCAGAAATTACTTCATGGACACAATGTCCCTTCACGTAGCCGTCAATGGCATGTGCTCACAACAGCGACCAACGTGGATGAAGCACAAGAAAAATCGAGAACTGCGAGAACGAGTCGCCAGCGAGACTCCCGATCATGATCTTGCAGAGCTCTTGAGCAACAGAAGCATGCATGAAGAGGAAGAGCTATGGGTCGAGCGCAGCTCCGTCAACTCGCTGCGAGATGTAGCCAAATTTCACCTCAACGTCACCATTGACAAGGCTGTCCGCGACGATTTCGGCGAATTGAACCGGTCTGAGATCCTTGCCAAGCTCGACGCTCTCTTGGACTACTGTGCTGCCGATGTTGCCATAACCCACCGCGTCTACCAAATAGTCTTTCCCAACTTTCTCGACACATGTCCTCACCCCGTCAGTTTTGCTGCCCTCCGCCACCTCTCCTCCGTTATCCTCCCCGTCAACAAGTCTTGGGACGCATACATCGCCAACACTGAAGCTACATATCACAAACTCTCTGACGCTGTTCAGGAGCGACTCATTGCCCTGGCGGATAAGGCTCTTGAAATCAAAGACGACTCCGAAAAGTGGCAAAACGACCCCTGGATGCAGCAACTCGACTGGTCGGGGCAGGAAGTTCGCATGGTCAAGGGCAAGAAGAAGGGCGACCCACCCAGGCCAGCTGCCCGACAAAAGAAGCCTGGCTGTCCGCAGTGGTACAAGGATCTCTTTCAAAAGAATGATGCCCCCATTAGCATCACCGTGCGAACCCGAATTGCCCCGCTGCTGCTAAGATTGGCTTGGGATGGCAACCCTCTCTTCTGGTCCGACAAGTACGGATGGACTTTCCGAACGGCCCGTTCCAACTCTGAAAAATATGTCGGCAAGCAGATGGTACAGTGTCAATTTGAAGAGGCTGATGCTACGCTGCGCGACGACAGACATCACGTTTATTTCAAGCTTCCTCACAAGGATGGTCCTACCGCTCGCTGCGCAAACCCTATGGCCAAGGGCTACCTATCCTACTTTGAGAACGGAACCCTATCCTCGGAGTACTCGTACGCCAAGGAGGCGCTCGAAATGAATGCCTCTTGCTCATACTGGATCAGTGCTCGCGACAGAATCATGTCGCAGATGGTCGTCCAGAACCAAGACCTGCCTAATCTCGACAAGGTTACCGAGTCGTCTGACGGTCTGGGCTTCATCCTACCGCAGATTATTCCCATGGGAACAATTACGAGACGATCTGTGGAAAACACATGGCTCACCGCCAGTAATGCCAAGAAGAACCGAGTCGGCTCTGAGCTAAAAGCTATGGTGAGAGCTCCCGAAGGCTACAGCTTTGTTGGTGCGGATGTGGACTCGCAGGAACTTTGGATTGCCAGTCTTATCGGCGACGCCACTTTTAAGCTTCATGGTGGCAATGCCGTTGGCTTCATGACTCTCGAAGGCACCAAGTCAGCCGGAACCGATCTGCATTCCCGCACTGCTTCGATCCTGGGAATCACCAGAAACGACGCCAAGGTTTTCAACTATGGCCGCATCTACGGTGCCGGCCTCAAGTTTGCTGCTACACTACTCCGTCAGTTCAACCCTGAGCTGTCTGAGAGGCAGACCATGGAGACTGCCTCAAAGCTGTATGCTAGCACCAAAGGAACCAAGACGAACCGAAAGACCATCTACAAGCGTCCGTTCTGGCGCGGCGGCACTGAGTCTTTTGTCTTCAACAAGCTCGAAGAGTTTGCCGAGCAGGAGAGACCTCGTACCCCCGTCCTTGGTGCCGGCATTACTGAGGCCCTGATGGGTCGCTTTATCAACAAGGGCGGGTATTTGACGTCTCGTATCAACTGGGCTATCCAATCTTCCGGTGTCGACTACCTGCACCTTTTGATCGTGTCGATGGACTACCTGGCTCGTCGCTTCAATATTGATGCACGTCTGGCCATCACCGTCCACGATGAAATTCGCTATCTCGTCAAGAACGAAGACAAGTACCGCGCCGCTATGGCTTTGCAAGTCGCCAATGTGTGGACTCGCGCGATATTTGCGCAGCAAGTCGGCATCAACGACCTCCCACAGTCATGCGCGTACTTTTCCGCCATTGATATTGACCACGTCCTCCGCAAGGAAGTCGACATGGAGTGCATCACGCCCAGTCACCCCAACGCTATCCCGCCCGGCGAGAGCCTCGACATCAACACCCTGCTAAGCAAGGGCGCCGTCGCGCGGCTGGACCCGTCAATTGTGCCCAACAGCTCGCACGCGCCGAAGCTTGATGGCATCACGTACACGCCCCGCGTGCCGGTGATGCAGGCCATCCAAGAGGCGGCGGGCGACAGTGCGCCCTTCCTCAAGGCGCAAATTGTCAACGACGATGCTGAACTGCGTGATATTATCAAGAATATCCGCAAGGACGAGCCACCAAAGGACAAGATGATTAGCAAGCGGTCACTCAAGTCAGTGCTGCCGTATCGCGCGCACCCGCAGCTCATTCCGATGGATGAGCCCATATCCGTGGCTGAGGCCCTGGGCAACTCGTACCGCAACAGACAAGAGAAGGGCAAGTGGACGTGGGCCAAGAGCTCGACCAAAGGCTCTCGCACCACTTCGAGGGTTCACTGATTAGCTTGGCCATACTGGCCTGTTTTCTTATTTTTGTTATCGGCTGTATCAATTCTGCCAGCGTGTTCTTCTTTACTATGGGCCGGGATCTGTATGACAACTTATAATGGTGTAGGAATATTGCATGATGGGGCGGAGCATGTGACGGAGTTTCTCTTTTATAATACGGATAGTGTACTACAAATATCAAAAAAAAATCGAAACCAACGATGGCCAAGAAATTTGAGAGGGGTGAGACGATCGTGGCTTGTTTCAGACCAGAGCTTTCACCAAGGTCACACCGTGCAGGGTAGTAACCGATCTCGCTGCAAGATCTAAGTTGCGCCGCGTCTAGGCAGACCGTTTTGGATCGAAAGTACGTCGTGAAAAAGTACAGTGCAACTTGAGCGGTGCCCAAAAGGGGTTGCAAGAGGTCCCGCGATGAACAAACGCTGAATGTGGCTTCGGGTTGCGTAACCGTTTTAGAGTTGTGTGTGGTGTCTTGATAAAGCTAAAGCGGGGCATTAGAGAAGCTCCCCGCCGCCACCTCTGAAGCTCGTGATTGTTGGGCGCCTTCACTTGACTTCTGTTCGCATCTGTATTGACTGTTCATTGCAGATTTTCAACTTCGTCATAGCCCATCTCATCTTTACAAGCAAACACACCGAAGAGCTACCGCGTCGCGACATGGCGACAACGACGACTGAAGATGCCGTCAAGCGCTTGCAGGACAGCAAGCCGCCGGCCACAGACGCCGCGACGTACCTCACCATTATCGAAATGTCGCTGACGCCTGAGTTGCTGCCGACGCTTCGGGACATTCTAGATGACGTGGCACTGACGAGCGAGATTGGCTGGGACCTGGTCGAGATGCTGATTGCGGTGCCGGGCAGCGAGGCGTGCCTAGAGCGCGTTGCGCACCTCGGTAACCCGCGCGAGGTGATTCTGAAGGTGCTGGAAGTCATGGAGAAGAGCGCCACCGAGGCCGAGGCGGAGGAAGAGGGCGCGACGGAGGGAGAGCAAAAGAAGAGCGATGGGGGAGACAAGGTCCCCGTCACGCAGCAGTTTGTCACCCTCTGCGGCATGCTCGCCGTGCTGCACAGCCGGCTCAAGGTCAAGGGCCCGTCGCGGTTCCTGCACACGACGCTCGAGACCGTGTACCGCAGCTACGACGGCGGGCAGCCCGAGGCCACCGCGGCCGTCATCGCCCTCACGCGTTCGCTTTCCGGGCAGAAGCGCCCGCCGCTGCCGACGCGCAAGTCGAGCGCCGTGCTGCAGCACCTGGAGCGCACGTCGTCGTTCCAGGCCGGCGACGCGAGCCGCAGCGCGCCGGACCCCGAGGGCAGCGTGGGCGACGGCGACGCCGGCGAGCCGGCGCTGGTGCAGCGCCTGCTGCAGGTGTTTGTGACGTGCGTGCTCGAGGCGTTTGTCAACGCCAACGCGCTCGAGTGGCCGGCGCGGCTGCTCGAGTACACGTACCCGGAGAAGATTGTGCTGGGGCGGATGACGCAGATGCAGGCGTTCAAGGACGTGGATGACCTACAGGCCAGGGACAGCCTGATTGGGCAGCTAGTGGTAAGTTGACCGAGCGAAATATTGACAATCATAAACTGACTCGAAGGATGACAGTCACTGGCGGGCGATGTTGGACTTTCTAAGCTCTCGTCGGATACAATCAAGGAAGCGTTGGCCGCCTCGCCAGTATGCACCGATCCGTTATCTGGCGAGCTCGACAGCGAACAGCCCGAAGCTCTTGGCTTTTCGACCGGCGGCCTCGCGGCCCTCGTCGCGTACCGCATGTTCGCCACGGACCTCTTTGACGCACAGTACTCCATCCCGGACCTGCACATCTTCCCGCACCACCACACGCTCCTGCAAAACTTTCTCGGCGACAGCCCGCAGGACCAAATCGCCAGCAACCCGGGCTCCGTTGAGGCGCTGCTCGTCATGGGCATCTGGCTACACACACAGTCGCGCCTCCTCGCCCCCGGCGCCAAGCCCGACTTTATGGCCTACCACCACCTGCTCACGCTCCTCGGCGTCTTCCACGCCAACCCGCGCGTGCGCCAGTCCGCCATTACCCTCGCGGGGCTGGTACTGCACGCCGCACCCGAGGAGGAGCGGCTTTCTATCCTCGAGGACCTGCTCGAGAACTGCATGTTTGCGTCGCTGCAGTCCTGCGCCGTCTCCTGGGCCAAGGACGAGATCATCGCTGCGCGGAAGGAAGAAGCCAGCAGCAGCAAGTTTGCGAGCGCCGAGGGCCTCGAGAGGCTGCAGTACGCGCTCTTCCCGGACCTGACGTACCTGCAGGACGAGGCGCAGGACGCCCCGGCGCTGCTCGAGTTCTGGGCCCAGGCCTGGCCCTTCCAGCTGCAGGTGGCCAACTTTGCCGTGTTTGTGTTTGGCGAGCGCTACAGGGACATGGCGCCCGCGGGCATGGCGGCAGCCGTCGAGCACAGGTACGTAGAACCCCTGCTGCACATGGCGGGCGTGCTGCGCGAGGCCGGCGCCCAGGACAAGAGCCTGGAGGAGACGGCCGGCGGGCAGGCCATGGGGACGCTGGACATCCTGACGGATACCCTGGGCAGGGTCGCGCTGCAGTAGTAGAGTTAGTTACGGGATTGGTGCCAGAAGAATCGCAAGATGGCTGCAGTAGAACCACAAGATGGCCTACATATGAGGAATAAGTGTACAAAATCGGATATGAATGCTTAATGAGACACGAGAGCACATATAAACATAAAAGAATTATGAAGAAAGAATGGATCAAGTTCCAATATTTGTTTCCTGTAGGTATCTGATCTATGCTCTGTAAATCCCATGACGCCGGACAATGCTTTTCTATGCTTCTACCGCCTGCGGTCTCTATCATTACCCCGGTGACGTTCCCTATCCCGATCCCTATCACGGTCCCCATGTCTGTGGCCCCTTTCCCTTTCCCTGTACCGATCCTCGCGCTCCCTCTCCCTCTCCTTCTTGTAGCTGTCCTCCCCGCGCCCGCTGCCGCTCCTCCGCTCCTCCTTTTTCTTCTCCTCTTCTCGTCGGTAGTCGGCCAGCTTCGGCGGCCGCTTCTTCTTCATCCCAGCACCGCCTTTTTGGTCCCAGCCGCCCAGGTCCTCGGCCTCGTTGAGCGCCTTGGCGCCGAGCCCGAGGCGGTTCTGCCGTCGCTGCGGCGCCGCTTTGGGCTTCACGCCGCCGCCGCCGCCACGTGGCTCGCCGTTCCAGCCCATCCCGCGAAGCAGCGCCGCGCCGAATTCCTCCACGGGCATCGCCTCGTAGTCTGCGAGCGTGGAGGCGGCGCCGGCGGCGGAGACGTCCCGCGTGTAGGCGTCGTCTTCGGTGACGATGACCTTGTCCTCCTTGGCGGGTCGCTTGCCGAGCAGGGCGTCCAAAGCTTCATCATCGGCGGTTTGTGGCGCGGGCGGTTGCTTCTCTGCAGGCTCGCCCTGTTGCTGTGTGTCTTTGTCGGCTACCTCTGCCGTCGCCGTGTCGGTGGGGGCAGACTGCTTCTCCTTGACGGTGAGGCCCCATTGGATACCCGAGTCCTGGTCCGCCGGCGCGGTGTCGACCGTGGTAGTTCCGTTCTGTGCCGCGCGCGCCTCTGCCGGCAAGAGGTTCTTGCCGCGCCGCGAGTTGCGCTGCTCCTTGATCTCGTCGCGCCAGTCGCGGTTGGGCTGGCGCGCAATCACGTAGTCCTTCTTGGCGGCCTTGGCCTCGGCCTCCTTCTTCTTGCGCTCCGTCTCGGCGCCGTCAGCGCCGAAGCCGGTAATGGCCTCGTGCCTGCCGCGGTGGTGGCGTTCGTCATCGGAGTCGGAGTCGGCGCCGCCGCCAAAGGCATGCGACGAGGTGGTGCGCGGCCGCTTGCCGAGGGACGAGGCGGGCGTCTTGGGTTTCGAGGAGGACGACGCACCAAATTTGATGGCGATCCGGCCGCCTTTGGAGTCGTCAGCCATGGTGCGCGGGTTGGACGTGCGTGCTGTGGTGGTGATGGTGAACAAAGAGAGCTGCACCATCTCGAATTTGTTTTCTATGGGTCCGGCCTAGATCGGTCGCGTTATCTGGGCTGCCGGGGCTGAAGTGCTGCCTGGGATTGGGCTGTGCTGCCAGTTCACATTGAACGTCAATGCTGTCCTTGGTCTGTAAAATTCTATCTGCATCGCAGGAACCGTTTGCGCCTTTTTTCTCTCTCCGGCGGACAGAGTACTACACTTGGATGTGGCTCACTTCCACAGCCACTTGGTTGCTTGCAACTCGACCCCGTGCTACTGTGTAAGTAACAGTCTGCCAGGCGGTACAGTTTCTGTTGCATCAAGCAGACCCGGAACTAATAAAACATGGATCTTAAAAATGTGCTACATTCCATAAATAGCGCTACTTTTAGCTGTTATTGTAATAGCTCTACTGGAGCCCTAGCCTGCTGTGGCTTGAAATCGTTCACGTTTGCAACCAAGGTGCGGATGGTGGGCATCGCTAAAGTCTGCCTCGCAAGGAGGGCAGTAGAAACAAAGCACACCACCATACCTCCTTGAAAGAAAAGGAAAAAAAAAAAAAGGGAAAGAAAAAAATACAGGCACATTCCGACAAGGCCGCAAATTTTACCTTGGAATTTCTTGCCTGCATTACACCAGCATCAATCTTTTTAGGCAGCTTTCTATTAAGCTACCGTCAAGAAGAGGACGCGTTAGGACAGCATCATAGATGTCGAGAAATCGCCACTCGCGACAAAACCGCCGAGCTGGCATGCCCACTGTAAAATAAGTCGGAGTGGAAGAATACAAGCAACTGACACGATATGCCGCTCATGACGAGACCATCAACCCCCCAAACCGTCGAGCGTCTGCACGGGCAGGACGACTCCGGTCCCTGGTGACTTCGCTGCCAGCTGTCGTCGATGAGAGGCTAGCTGTCGAGCGTCCAAAACGACGCCAGCCAAAGCTTGTCTGCCAATGGCCAACTGTTGGACGTCTGAGCGATCAAATCGGCTCCGGCCCGTCAGTATCTGAGAAATCAGTACGACTCCGGATCTAGCTACTGCCTAGCAAAGGCCGCTGTTGAGTGCTCAAGGCGACTAAGGTGCCAGCTGCTGCTCCAAACCGACTGGTTAAGCGTGTGAAATGTCTCTTGGCCAGCTATGGAAAGCCTACTGGCTGAGCGCATGAGACGACTCTCGGTCGAGCTGTCCAACTTGATAGAGCGTATAAGACGACTCCCAGTTAAGCTGTTACCTGGTGACCGTTGAGCGCCCGAGGCGACTCCGGTTGTGGCTGCTGCCTATCAGAGGCATACTGTTGAGCGTACAAGACGACTCCGGTTCTAGCTGCCGCCTAGAGAAATCGAACTGTCAGAGCGCTTGAGACAGCTCACGTTCGAGCTGCTGTTCATTATTGGCGCAGCGAATGAGACGACTCAAATCCAGGCATCATCCGCTTCATTCCGGCTTCAAACGTCCATGGTCCGCTTCAGTCCGCAATTTAAGCCAAGCCTCTCGGGGCTACAAGAGGTTGAAATTTATAAAACACAAGGAAGCTAATGCGGCACCAGGCGACGAAGTTGGGCTTTGCAAGCTCATCGTGGTGACGCCTGGAACCTAGCCGCAACGGTCATCTGGGGCCGATGCAGAGACGCAATGCCGTAAGTAAAACCACGCTATGAAATCGAAGGACTGGATATGGTGAGTTCTTCGCTCCTTCTTGTCGCGTGGATCTGCTGGCCCTTCATTGGTGCGATGTCCGGTGCCTCGATGGAAGCTTGGCCCTGACGTCTGGTCACATCTAACCACATCTCGCTGGAAGTACGCGGTTGTGCAGATTCATTTCGAGCCCAGAGATGGGAGCTGTGCGTAGGCTAGGTTGGATGATGCAGCAGATATGTAGACGGGGCCTGGTACAGGGTTACTCGAGGTAGTGCACTGTAGTTATCAGGCGAAATGCGATAAGAATCTTTAGTTGCATCTGCAATCTCGGCTTACTTATAATGGTGGAATCTCAATAGCTAGCTTGGCTGCGTATCTACGAGGAGTCCACCCAGCATTGACTGCTACCAGTGGCTACCAGTAAGAATGCACACAGTAACCATTTCGATGAGTATTTTGTTTAGCAAGTAAATTAGCAAGGCGCTAGTGTAGAGCTTAGCAAAATCTAGAAACTAACATTGGTGTAAGCCATTGAGAGCAGAACCGAAGCCACGAAAACCAGGAACATCGCGAAATTGGTGTGAGAGATTACCACACTCAGAGAATTTGACAATAGAGAGTGGACCATTAACATTTGAAACAACGAAAACAACAATCACGCTAAGAAAATGAAATTGAAAAATTGCACACACGGTTGCAACACTGTCTCTGTTGCTCAGTAGGTACTGTAATTACACCGGCTCCAGCATGCTGACCTAGCGCTCTAGCTTGTGCTCTTAGTGGAAGCCAGCGCCGGGCCTGGGCTGCGTCTGTACCTACCTAGGCGCTACCTTCAACTGCTGTAATACTGGTAGCCCGCATGCGGGGGGAAAGCTGGAGCCACTTGTAGTGTCGGCACACTGTGCGAGAGGAGGAGCCTTGTTCACGTTGCTATCGTACTTGCCCCTTACTCGCCCCAGTGCGCGCACTAGCGTTGCGCAGGCAGACGCGCCACATTAGCTTGTTAGCGCCGCGAACTCTGGCACAGTGCGTATCAGGCCTTTTTCACGGTCCGACGACCTCTCTGCCCGCTGCATCTGCCCTTGCTCCCTGTTTCCCCCGGGAAAAGGCGCTAAAACGGTCCAAACCAGCAAACTCTCTCAACCCGCCCAAAACCAAGTAACCGCTGCCTGGACGAAAATTTTGTACGCCCCCCCTTCCCAGCCGGCCAACACTTGGGAGTTACGAGACGACACGACAGCAAAGAGAAAATTGTCGACGCGGCGTCCACAACCACGCTTTTCATCGCCTCGGACGTCGTTTTTCATCTCGCATAATCGCGCTCGTTACCTCAGCAGCATCCGTTTCGCTCGCAAACGGATGTTGCGACAGCAGATGCTATGACTGAGGTCGGGCACGCCGATTTATCGCGGCTGCTTCAATCCAAGCGCAATGAGTGCCAGTAAGTCTCCCACCGTCGGATGCGGCGCTTTTTTCCGATGAAAATAATATTACTTTCATCATGCTAATGTCCAAAAGTGCAATCGTAACTTCGCGCAAGAGGAAGCTTCGCGAACTCTTCGCGGTCGCGACACAGACCCAACCGCTCCCCCAGCAAGCCCATGCGCTCCCCGACGCGCCCGCTGCCACCACCGCCGAGTGGCAGTTCCTGCAGACAAACGATATTTTGCAGTATGTCTTTCCGATTCACTCTGCTTTTTCCCGACTTTTTTGCGATTGCTTTGAGGCGCCCGTTGATTTCTACTGATTCGCCGAGTACGCCTCTGCGCTACAACACCCACTGAAGCACCCACTATAAATTTGCAGCCTTCGGTGCTAACTATGCAGCAGAGAAAGAATCTTCGACGAAGCAAGTATTCCGCCGCGACCACCACAATCTGTCGAAGCCTTGAAACGATCCATCTCTGCTCAACTCGCCGCTACTAGTTCTCCGGTTAATTCGCCAGTTGCTGCGACGCCCGGACAGCCCAGCTCAGCCAACTCGGCGCGATCAACGCCTGGGGCACAGAGCCCAGCCAACATCCAAAATGGACCCAAACCTACCATCACACCACAAAACTCCGCTGCAGCGCTCGCCGCGCGTGCTCAGAACCCATCGAAGCAGCTCACCGATGCCTCGAGACGACCCAACCAAGTTTCATTCCCCCCGGGCACCAAAGGATCGCCTTCCTTGACACCAACGCCAATTCCAAACCGAGTTGCTACGGATGCCCCTCCGGCTGATGGTTCGTTGAGCATCAAGCTGTCCCATGATGCGGCAAAAATTACTGATGCCATGTCTTCTCCGGGCTCAACAGCCGCCAGCGCGACGACTACTGCGGCCCATGACATATCTGCCAACACCAGTCCGGACAACGAAGGCCCTAGGTCACCCGAAGTCGCACAACAACCGGCGCAGGCCATGCCGAAGCCCGAGACGAAAGACAGCGCTGCTAGCCCGAAGCCGCCATCTGACGAAGACCAGTTGCTGCAGGAGTCCATCCGCTCTGCTGCTGCGTCTGGCTCCGATGACGAAGCGCCGCCAACAACCGGGCCGACCTCGAATCCGCAGACGAGCAATCCCGAAGCTTCTAGTGCCGAAGTTCCTGACAGTCAGGATGAAGCGGATAAGATGGATGTTGATGTCCCCGAAACAATCCAGGAGTCAATCAACGTCAAACCGACACCACCTCTACTTACACCTCAACCAACAAGAGAGAGCGTGCCCGTTGAGCGTGCCGTCACTAGAGTTTCTTCGGGTGCTATGAGACTCAAGTCTGTCAATGAAATCGTTGGAGCCACCCCTCGTTCAACCATCGACCGCGGCACTCCCAAGGACCTCGAGGATCAGCTCACTCCATCCGCCTCCGCGCCGGAATCGCCAGCATCAAGATCAAAACCACGTAAAGACCGCAGTAAAGGACAAGTGTCTACGGTTCTATTCGGCAAGCAGCCCAAGCGTGTCGAAGACAAGGCCGTCGCTCCGAGCCAAAAGGAACAGTTCCACCCTTTCGACGACTATTACACCCCGCTCTTCATTCAAAACTTCACCGGCGCAACCAACTGGATGCAACCTATCGAGAAAATCTTATTCCACGCCAACAAGACGATCGGTACTTCCGATGCTAACCTCGCAATCCTGGATAATCAAGCCTGCAAGGTGCTACGTAGGGTGTATCATCTGCAGCAGCATGACAAGTGGTCTTTGCGACAGCCCAAGCGTTGCCCGGAGCCGACACGACCTACTTCGCAATGGGATGTGATGCTTCAGGAGATGAAGTGGATGAGAACAGATTTCAGAGAGGAGCGCAAATGGAAAACGACGGTGGCGCGCAATCTGGCATACGCATGTGTGGAATGGCATGAGTCGAGTGCGGAAGAGCGACTAGCTCTTCAGGTTGCCACCCATATACCTCCCAGGCGTAGCGCTGATGGAGACGACGCGCGGACGGGCGGCGCTGAGGTGACGGGAGCTGAGAACCATCCTACGCCTGACCTCGAGCCATCAGGTGACGCCGACTCACCTCTGCATGACGATATTTCTGAAGTATTTGTGGAAACAGTCGCGCCATCGGCCATCTTTTCACTGCAGGAAGATGATGTCGTCTTTGGTCTGCGGCGAACGCAAGCTGCCGACCAGCTCCTGGACGAACTACCTCTCTATGGCGCTCCTCTAAAGATCCCCCAAACTGACCTCACCAATCCCGAATTTGATCCTGATGCACACTGGCGGCGACCTGCCCTGCCTCTAAGCAAGTATGTTGAAGGAGAGATGAAGGTTACTGCCAGAGGCCCTCCACGTAAACGTGGTCGATTCGACTATCGCAACGAAGACTCGGACGATGAAAGTGACTACACTTTCGCTGCCGACCAAACAGTCAACCCCACCAGAACTGAGGCAATCACCAGCAATGTCGCCTTATTCAATCCCGAATCGAAGCCTATCAGAGATAGACTGCATGCTGGCCACCAATTCCGCCCGCCCTCGGAACATCCCATGCCTATGCAGTCATTCTATGAGTGCCGCAGCGCCTCGCAGTGGACGGTTGCTGAAGATGATGAGCTCAGAGGCCTAGTGCGGGAATACTCGTATAACTGGTCGCTGATCTCGAGCATGCTTTCTACTCGATCTTCCTTCGTATCCGGGCCAGAGCGACGCACTCCCTGGGAATGCTTTGAGCGATGGATTAGCCTCGAGGGGCTGCCGGCTGATATGCAAAAGACGCAGTACTTCAAAGCCTATAACGGCAGAATTGAAGCAGCCCAACGCATCATAGCTCAGCAGAATCAAATCGCGGCACAGCAAGCTAGTGCCGCTGGCAGCAACGTGCCCGCCCTTCGCAGGAGACCGTCCGTCCCAGTTAGGGTCGAACGACGCAGGAGCCAGAAGCACCTGACTCTAATAGACGCCATGAGGAAACTCGCCAAGAAGCGAGAGACGGCCCAGCAGAAGCAGCAGCACACTGCCTCGCAGAATGCAGTCAAGAAAGCTGCGGAGCCAGTTTCGCAACGCCCATCCAAGACACCGAGAGACTACAGTTTACTCAGACACGAACGAGACGAAGCCGTACGGGAGAAAATGGCACAGTTCGCCGCTCGCTCAGAGGCACAGCGAAGAGCTCAGCTCCAAGCTAGAGCGCAAAGTCAAGCTGCCCAAATGGCTGGGGCTGCCCAAGGTGCCCAAGCAAATCAAGGCGCTGCCCAGGCTGCCGCAAATGGCACGTCTCAAGCTGGAGCCCAGCGTCCCGAGGTCCCAGCACACCTGGTGGCAGCAGCAGCCGCCGCAGCCGCCGGTCAACGCCCGAGAATGCCGTCGCTGTCTGGGGTGAATGGCGCTCCTCAAGCCACTCCTGGCCTGCCATCGCAGATAAGCCCAGCCATGGTCGCAGCGGCTGCGCAAATGAAGGGAATACCAGCCGCGCAACTACAAGCAGCTATGCAGGCACAAGCACAGCAACATAGAATGCCAATGCCTAACCAGGCGGCCGATGCCAACCTCATGTTGCGAGCCCAGCAAATGGCCAACCAGCAGCGTGCAGCTGTCCAGATTCAACAGCAACAACAAGTCCACCACCAGCAACAACGGCCCAATTCGGCTGTCCAGCAGAACGGCCAGGGCTCACCACCAATGCACAACGGTGTGAACGGTATGAACGGCGTCAACCAGCAGACCTTTATGAATAACGCTCAAGCTGCGATGGCTGCCTACAATGGCAACAATGCTAACCGTAACGGAGGCGCAGCGAATGGCATGCACATGCAAAATGGCGTCCCCAACGGCTCTCCCGGTCCTCGAGTGTCTACGCAATTGCCACCAAATATTGCCTTGCAGCTCAATCAGCTTGAGGTCCAGTTCCGGACAAAGAACCCGAGCTTGACGCCAGAGCAGTCTCGACAGCTTGCAACAGAACACCTTACTAGGGCCATGATGGCGCAGCGACAATCAGCTCTCAATGCTGCTGCAGGCGTGACCGGCCAGCCCGGACTCTCCAATAGTATTGCTGCCACGACGAGCCCTCACCAGTACGCTGCATTGCTTCGACAACAACAGCAGCAGCAAGCCGCAGCAGCGGCCGCGGCGCAGCAAAGGCAGCAGCAAACCCAGCAAGGTCAGGCGCAGCAGCAGCAACAACCATCTCAAGGACAGCAGCTCTCTGGAAACAGCACGGCTGGAAGCCCTGTTCCACCAGCCAATCATCAGCGCCAATCAAGCGGCAGCGCGACGCCATCTTCGACAAGCAAGTAGCCAAGCCGATCACGGATTTTTGTCTTTGACTTGCGGCTTTGCACTCTGGGCGGGCCATTCATCATTTGTGATGGCTTGAGGTTTTTCTCTACTGCACATTTTATATTTTGTCGAGCTATTTTGTCTGGAACTATAGGATGCGACCTGCTCTCAAAATACATGGCGCGGGGCTGGCACAGCCGAAGTTTTTTATATTGCACGCAACGAGAGTCGAGCGGCTACCACGGAGAAGACGATGCATCTTTTCGTTCTTGTCTTTGTTGAAGTATCAATTTTGCCATCGGGGGCGGGGTTCTTTTATTTTCTTGCATCGTTGGAACCTGGAGTTGATTTTTGATCCAAAGGAGTTTTTCTGCACATGTTTGTGCGGCACTATGGAGCCGGCCATGATGGATTAGTGTTTCCCCGTCCAAAAGAGGAATGCCCATCGTGGTCGAAGAGTCGCAGAGAAGGTTAAATGATTTGGTGCTTGCGATTAGTGTTTCTAAATGACAGACGAGCGTACGCGAACTCGGGAGGAAGCAGGTGGAACAAGCAAGCCTGTTCTTTGTTATTACTTGGCGTCTCGGTACTTTTTATGGGGGGAGGTTTATGGTTTATTACTTTATTATGACGTTTCTTGTACATAGCATATGCGGAAAGAGTCTTAAAAAAGATGAAGCTTCCTAGGCCAAGGGGGGCTGGTCGAGATGAAGACGACGAAAAAAACAGAAATACACCACTACAATACTTTCAATTTTGACCATGCCATGTCCTGTGACGTAGACCGAAAATAGCAGATCAAGGCATCATATAGCTCTATAGCGAACTTTCGGTAATGCATTGATGCAGCCTTGAGCAACTGAGAGATGCGAAACATGAAGCCGGCTGGGTCATGTACCCCGGGATCAGCGTCCGCCGCGACAGGACTTTCCTTGGATGTCGACGAACGTCACTCCAATTGAAGGGCTACTCGCTCTCCGAGATTCGATATTGAGGAACCAGTATGGAAATAATTAGGGTGGTGCAGGCCTCACAGACGGTTACTTGCAGAAATTGGATTTGAGGTGATGCAGCGTGGTATTTACTAATGATAACGGGGGGTATTACAGTAACTGTTTAAAATTTTGCGAATAATAACTCGTTGACAGAATCGCAATCTCTACATGCCGCCTAATTCCACGGTATCAATAGGCTTTTGCTTTTGCATCATTTGAACGGTGTGGGATTTCGAGTCAGGATGATACTGAACGAAGACTTCCCCGACACTTCACATCAGTGGAAGCAAAAGGCCGGAAAGTCAACAGACGAAGCAAGGTATATGAGATTGACTTTACTGTCAACGAGGTTGATAATTCGAACGCGCATTATATGAGTATATGCGAAAATGTATAATCTACCCATTCAATACTAGCAAACAGTAACAAGAAGAAAGACCTTGATCATTTAAGCATTTCCGGAACAAAAGTGATATATACCAGTTTCCTCCCCATATTTTGATAGTACCTTGCCCAATTTCATCAACCGACCATAAAGTAAAAGAAGTCGTTATACGGCACCTCCACCACTACCACCACCGTGTCCATGCGGTCTGCCTCCATCGTCGTGCAGTAGCAGGTGGGGCTTGATAAAGTCCTCGTCTAGCTGGCGAAAGAGGCTCGCGGGGTCCTCGCTCGTGAGCAGCTGCCTGATGGCGCCTCTAGCGGTCAGGGGCTCGGACGCGGGTTCAGCAGGACTCATGAATGCACTAGGAGGCGTATACGACGAGGAGCCGTGTGGTGGGTTTGGCGAGCGGCGGGCCGGAGGCGGAAGATCGGATGTGTCAATGTCACTGCCCAGGTCTGATTCCTCGGCGCGACCGAGAAGATCAGCGCGCTCAAAATCGTCAGGGTTGGCGAGGCCGCCGCGAGCCGAATTCTTACGGCTGATGCTGCGAGTGCGTCCACTTCCGTCAATGTGCGGCGACGAGTGGCCCGACACAAAAGCCGCGCCGCGGCCCTCGCGCTCGAGGCTGGACAGGGCGACGTTGCCGTTGCGGCGGCCGCTAAAGCCGGAGCGCTTGTTTTGAATCCCGGCGCCAAACGACGTCTCGATGTCGAACTCGTCGTCACTATCGATTTCCTCCACCACGCCGGTACGGATGCCGAGGATCTCGAGCATACGGGCAGTGGTGCCGCCAAAAATGATGACGGTGAGCACAACGACGACCAGCACCGTGGCGCGCAGGGCGAGGGCGTTTTCGCCAGTGAGGAGAGCGGCGAGCGCCACACCGACGGCGCCGCGAAGACCGGCCCAGAAGAGCATGGCTTGGTAGTTGTACGGCAGCTCATCTCTAACTTCAAGGCCGCGGCGTCTGGCACGGTAGCGGATAACGGCGTTGATGACCTTGGACAGAGGGAAAACGGCGACCCAGCGGGCGGCACAGACGGCACACACTGTGACGATGATGAGAGGTGGCTGGAACTGCAGAGCGCTTTCGGTGAAGAGCGCAAGACCGAGATAGATGAAAATGAAGTTTTCGACAAGTTGCGACATGACCTGGAAGATGTACTTTGTGGTGAGTTGAGTGCGTCGAGACATGTTGAAGTAAGCATAGTGCTTGAGCGTGATGCCGCAGAAAAGAAGCGACACGATACCTAGTACGCATTAGCAAAGGAGCCAGCCATAGCTATTGGCTGTCTTACCGGAGAGATGAACACCGTGAGAGAAGAAGTATGTTCCATAGGCGATCAGAATAATGACACAGCTCTCTGTCTTGGGGAAGCGGCGGACGTAGGTAAACTTGAGGAGCAGGGCGGTGCCGACGCCAGCAACGACACCAATCAACAAGGAACCAAAGAAAACTAGCAAGAAGATGCCAGTACCTTCGAAGAAGCTAATTATTCCGTGGCTGACAGCCTCTCCCTTTTTGTATCTCTGCGCCGTCTCGAAAATGACAATGGCGATGGCGTCGTTGAGGATAGACTCGCCGAAAATGATGGTGTAAAGCTTGGGATCGACTTTGTACGTATTGAAAATGGCGAGAATGGTGACGGGATCGGTGGCAGACAGGGTCGCGCCGACAGAGATGGCGTCGACAAACGTCATGTTGATAGCTCCGGGAATCATCGAGTACAGCCAGAGGATCAGGCCAATAACCACGGCGGACATGAATGTGCCGGCAAAGGCAAAGGTCAGAATGGTGCCGATGTTTCGGAAGAAGTTGGCCTGGTGTAGTTCGTAACCAGAGGAGAGAATAATCGGCGGCAGGAGAAGATTGAAGAAAATTTGGTAGTCAAAATTGAGGGGTGATCGAATCGAGTCGCCGGAGGTGATTAATAGGACGAGACCAACAATCATACCTGAGAAACAGCGTTAGAGGAGGCCTGGAGAACAGCGCAGTGTAGCACTAGATTCTTACCAGCGAAGATGGATATAACCGTCTCGTGAATGGCCGTGACCTTTTTCATCTGGAGCATGTAGCTGACGAAGAAGGTGATGACGAGCAGCAGGATACAGATAAAGATGGCCCATGCCGCGAAGAATTCCTTTTGCGCATCATCTGCGACGAGTTAGCAAGGTGTTGCAGGTAGGGAATGCATCATTGAATGCGGGATCGCGTATGCGCAAGTCGTGGTATTGATCGTACCTCCAGTCTCGCTATCTTCCTCGGCTCGGCCTACGAGATAAAGTTAGCAATTGAGGTCCAGGCTGTCGCGGGGTAGCGAGTGGGTGGTCATGGACATACGCAGCAAGCCAAGGCCAAGACTGGCCAGCTCAGCAGCACTCATGGCTCAGTGTGTCACCGGCGCGCGGTTTCGGGGTCGTTGATGCTGGGTGTCGCAGTTGTCGTAGGGGGGCTCGCGGGAGCGTCACCGGCGGATCAGGGCGACCATGGGCAGGATCTGGTTGCGGTGATGGAAGAAAACGCTTCCGATTGCAGGGGCGTAGAGTGCGGAAACACCGGCACGTGTGCAGAGAAGGCTCTGCGGACAATGGACGCTGCGTGGGTGGGAGTGATGCGGGAAGAAGATGCAACTTGGCCGTTGAACGGGTGGGCGCAATGTGGCTGGCTGGCTGGCACTACCTACGCGCGGCTCTTGCCAGGTGCGGCCAGCAACATCGTTTGGTGGTGCTTGGACCTGCAAGACGTGTCATCCTTGGCCCAGAAGCAGGCACCTGCTGAAGATTTACAGGGCCCAACAGCAGTGGCCGGCGCTAGACATGCGCCACGGCTGTAGCAGGCACTGCACTACCTGCGTAGCCCGCCATCGTTGTAGTGGACACGCACTCGATCGTTGTGCACAGCATGGCCTGCAAATATAGCTACAGAAGGATGGAAAGTGCGGCTTTTCTGTGTCAGATCTCGCCTTTCAGTCGGTCGGAAATACACATTTGGCAGATTTACCGTCAATCTTCCAAGGTACCTCTCAACCAGACTCGACAGGCTCATACAAGTGCAGATGAAAGTCCAAGTCCAAACAGACATGGACAAGATTATGTAATTGTCTTGTTAATTTTCTCAACTCGTCTGATCGATTATGTCATTGCCCTTGTCTCTTTTACTCGTTTGCGTACAGAAAGGATCGTACCGGTAGCCGTCCACCTCGTCGACTTGTGTCCTCGACCACGACCAATGTGCAGTACCTCGTCCGAACCTCACGTGCACTACATTAACATTCAATGGCAGCACGCCCAGACATCATTCTATTGCATAAATTATGCGTCGAACTCATATCTTAAACACTCTGTTAAAAATCTGGTAAAGTCATTTCACTTTGTTGCATTCTGCATGTCTTCACTTGCAACGCTGGCTGCCGTCTTTTGTACTACACTTCCACTGAGCGGCCCCACCATATCCAACGGCGCCGGTGGTGGTGGTGCAGCTCCAGCCCGCCAACCGCAACTCGACCAAGCTATCTACAGCCCGCATCACCGACACACACTGCGCGATACTACACCGACTCAAGCTCTACGACTGGCGCTGCTGGCGTCACCCCTCAGCAGCCATGTATCACCTCGCCAAGGGCTTGTATCTCTATGCGACAAGCAAAGAAGGTAGCTCCGTCCTCCCACCAGCCAACCTCCCCCATGCCCATCCTAACCTGCTGCGCCAGAATACTCGGTCATCCTCCTCGGTCTCGACAATGCCGGCAAGACAACCTTCCACGAACAAGTCAAGGCCATGTTCATGCCCAATGGACCGGCCCCCAAGCTCAAGACGGTGCCCACCGTCGGCCAGAACGTGACCACGCTTACCCTCCCCGACATGTACGTCAAGGTCTGGGACGTCGGCGGCCAGCACTCGCTGCGCAAGCTCTGGGAGAGCTACTACACAAGTTGCCACGCCATCGTCTTCATAATCGACTCGACCGACGTCGGCGATGGCACCATGGAGCACGACGCCACCGGCCGTCTCGAGGAGTGCCGCCAGGTGCTCGAGGACGTCCTCCAGCACTCCGAGACCGAGGGAGTGCCCCTACTCATCCTCGCCAACAAGCAGGACCGCGAGGACTGCGTCGAGACGATACGGATTAAAGAAGGGCTCGTGAAGAAGGTCATGGAGGGCGACAAGGGCGATAGTATCCGAGACACGCGCGTCCTTGCCATGAGTGCCCTGACGGGTGATGGTGTTCGCGAAGCGGTTGACTGGCTGCGCACACGTGTACAATGGAATAAAGAATCCAGACCTCCCGTCATGCGCTAGCACGTCAAACTTTCGCAACATTTGTCGTATTCTTATGAGCTACGAGTCTTTGCTGCTTTTTTTATCTTAGTTTTTCAGTTCCTTCACATGTCGGTCGCATTGGAGTTTGGGTTTAGGCAGGATAGCCGGGCAAATATCAGACATCGCAGCATAGAACGTCAACCGCAAAGGTGCCGATGAATTGGCATCCTAATATATACAGGGTACTGTTTTTTTTATCAACAATTTAAGGCTCTGGTGAATAAGGGGCGTACGTGAAAATATCAGATGGAACAAACCAGGGGATCGATAGCCAAGCGCAAGTATAATTTCCTTATCTTAAGACAACTAGCTAAGTCCTCGAACGAGACGAGGATCGTTTCATATTCTAGCGACATTTAGAGACGTCCAAGCCATAATGCAAAAGCAAAAATAAAAAGGGTTCCATTTGCACCAACACTGGCGTCTCATCTAATCGTCAGTCAAGTAGAGGACCTTCGACGGCGGATGGTGGTCAGGAATCCTCAAAAACCTCGGCAAAACATTTTCTTCATCGAGAAGACCATTTGGAAACCTGTACAGGGAACATTCCACCCAAGGGCCACGCATGACGACTATGTAGCCATTGACTCTTTGGGCAGCAGCATAAAATGCCCCGTCGTCAGATCTGACAAAGACGACCTCGAGGCTGTGATGACCCTCTAAAATATTGACAGCCAAGTCCGAAAACCATTGGCAAACCTCAGGGGTCAAGATGTCGACGTCCATGTCGACTTCCTGCCGACTTACTTGACGCACATGCTGAAAGGCGTGACTGCATTCAATCTCGACACTATGGCATCGAAGCTTTCTCAATTCTGTCAACTGGGAGATGAACGACGTCATTTCTGTGGCCTTTTTCTCTTATTAGACTCTCCTCGTCACATACAATTGCGTACTCACAGTGAGCGTCATCCAAGTCGTGCTAATCCAGGCTTGAGTCGAGCTGCAGTCCGCTTTGAGGACGAGACACTCGAGTTTGGGAAAGCGTTCGCTCAGTTTAATTGGGAGTTTGTCACCAAATAGCGGATTGACCGAGCCATGCGCAGGCTCGGCTTCGTCCTTGAGTTTTTCGTCGTAAGTTCGACAGAAGATCTTACACCCGAGATGGGTCAGACCCCCGTTTGTTTCTGCCGCAGCGAGTTTGAAAAGGCTAGAGAATAATGGTTGGTCAGTGAGCAGCTTGTCGCAGCGGATCAATGGACAGAACGCTTCTGCATCACCGCACGGCGCAGGATCACGAAAGTCGAATGAATCTGGATAGAAAGCGGCTTTTGACTGCCTCATTTTGGCCAGTAACGTACGACAAAAATATTCGGGATCCAGTCGCCTCGCAGGCCGAGGTGCTGCACATTTTTACCGACACGTTCCAAAAATGCGACCACAAGGTTCGCAGTGTTCATCGTTATCATTTCTGCCTCTGCTGCCTCTGCCTTTTGAATTGGGGTAGGAAATAGCGGTCTCAGGTTATACCTCGTAAATGTGATACGGCTTAAGCAAAGTTAGTGAAAGTTCCGGAAAGGAGCAAGAGAACCTGCCGAACACGCTGGAAAGGAGACTGGTCTCCCTTTTGCCAGGAAGTAAAATTGGCATAGAACGTGTTGTACGCCTTGTAGGTTGGGTCGACATTAATCGGCATTTGCGCAAAGATGACACAATTGCACACGTTTCTCCATGATCGCGACGTTGCTTTGAGGCTCTTCAGTGTAAGTGTGTCGAGATGTCCAGCCAGCAGCACCTGAGTGTCGAAGTTGAGTCGGTTGACCGCCTGCTAAAGCGTTATTCCATCAAAGATATAAAGACTACAGCGTCGCCTGACTGCTACCCACCTCTAACTGCCCTCCGCAAGCCAGTTTTGACAGATGTTGCTGGTTGCGATAATGCCACTTGGTACAGTCGCACTTCGACAGGGAAGGGCGGGCACACTTGCGCTTCTATGAGCACCAAGTTCGGTTGGAATGTGATGAAAGAAGAAAGTAAAGAATCAGGTGTGAGACCTTCGCGGCGCGCAGTAGATATAACCTGCAAACGGGCCTGGGTTGCAACCGGGCTGCCAACTACCAGATGGCCAACAGTCAAACGCAACACTAGTAGCATATACAAACGGCCTGCTACTCGAAAGGGGTATACCATGTATTCTCATATCTATCACTGCTGGTGATTATCCATAAATCCCATTCGTCATCATGCTGTTCCCATGCGCTTCTGCAAATATACCAGATCATCTATCATTTTCTGCTGTCAACTCCGCCATTAAGCCACCCTTGTCCCTGCGCTTGGCGTCCTCGACCAGCTTTCTGTCCAACATGTCCGTAAACTCCTTTGTCTTGTTCAGTGCCGTCTGCGCGCAGTGTACAAACAGCGGCGCGTCAACCGCGGCGCCGCCCAGCTTGGAAATCTGGCAAATCTCGCCGTGCTTGTTCATGCTAAACGTGCAGCTGCTCGTCCGCAGCTGCTCCTCCAGCCACGTCGTGTCGAGCAGCACCTTTGTATCGTCGTCGTCGCCGCCGCCCTCGCCAAAGAAGCTAAACGTGACGCAAAACGGCGAGTGCAGCCAGCTCAGCGGCACGGGCTCGCGCTCCGCGGGCGTGTAGACGGTCAACACGCCGCCCTCCATCGTAGTCTCGGGCTTGCGAAAGTGCCGCAGGGCCGCGACGACGGCCAGGCAAGACACGTCGAGCAGGTTGCCGTCGTGCGCCAGAACGTGCAGGTCCACACGCACCGACCAACACTTTTGGCCGGCAATCAGGCACAGCGACTCGGTGTCGAGGGCGCCGGAGCGGCGGATGGTCTTTTCGAGGAGGCGGGATAGGAGAACCTCTGTTTCTGTAGGCCGGTTCACCTCGAACGAGGGCGCGGCCATTGGGCTGAGCTCGGAGGCAATGGTGAAGGCGCCGTCAAACGGGCGATCTGAGAATGGTACGGTGACTTCTGCTGAGACTTTCGCCATGATTCTGATGATTGTCAGTATTTCTGTGAGTAGACTATGAGTTGTAATGGAAAACGGCTTACTTTGTCTTGCCGAATTGCACTTCAGCAATGCCATACTCATCGCCAAATGTGAGCTTTAGTGACCTATATTGTTCAAACTTGCGATTGTCCAGACGCAGCCCTTCAGCCAACGCCTGCGTGACGAATGTCCTTTCGCTGAGCGACGGCTCCACTTCTCGTGGCATTTTGAATATATTGAGAAAATTAAACAGCGAATTCTATCCAGAATTACCTGTTTGTTGAATTGTCAAGGAAGCTGGAGAGATGGTTCCTGCAAAGAAGCAAATTCTGCCGGGCGGTGGGGACTTTTTGCCTGTTTGCCTCCAGCGCCTAACCGCATTAGACGATACAACACCAACAACTGCGACATCGATCGCCAGCTCTTTTCCACTGCATCTTTTTCTGATCGCCTTCTTTTCAACCTTTGCGTAATAGCAGGCAACCACCATGACTACAGCGCATAGACCTACGTTTGATCCGGTAATACTTGCTTCCCCACTGCCTCTACAAGAACGGCTAATTCTAACCCTTCAACCTCATGTAGGCCCGCGGCAAGGACGCCCTCCGTGGCCCGGCCTACCATCAGCGCCTTCTCCCCGCACACACCCAGCTCAAGTACCGCCGCGCGGGCCAGGGCGGTGACGCCGACGACGAAGACAACACGCACGATCTTGCTGCCGAGCTGCTCGCCGCTGAGGCCGCCCATTACGCCAAGAAGAAGGGCAACGGCGCGCCGCTCGCCATCGAAGAGGACGGCCACGAGACCGCGGCCGGCGATGCTGCTGCGAAGCGAACTCTGCCCACAAGCGGCGACGCTGATAATGACGGAGAAGAAGATATAAACGCGAAGCGGCGGCGAATATTAGAGGAGACGCGAGACATTGATGCGGACGATGACGACGAAGAAGAGGACGATGATGATGATAGCGACGATAGCGACGACAGCGATGATGAGGATGCGGAGCTGCAGAGGGAGCTGGAGAGAGTGCGGAGGGAGCGCGAGGAAAAGAAGAAGCAAGAGGTGAGTCTCGAGAGGGTGATGAGCAAATGGATGATTGAGTACTGACAGGATTCGCTAGGAACTTGAGCGTGCCAAGGAGGATGAAGATGCTCGGGAACGCAATATTGCTCTGGGAAATCCGCTGCTAAATAAGCAAGATTTTACTATGAAGAGGCGCTGGGACGATGACGTCGTTTTTAAGAACCAGGCTCGCGGGACGGAAGAGAAGGGCAAGAAGAAGGAGTTTGTCAATGTGAGTCTACATCTGCTGATCCTTTTTTTTGTTACCAGAATTACTAACATATATATAGGATCTTCTACGCTCTGATTTCCATAGACGATTCATGAGCAAATATGTTAGATAGACTTCAAAACGAGGTAAATGCCATACCTCGTGTATTAATACGATGAATCACACAGCGCCCCATCGAATATTCCTAGCCCGATCGCTTCGTCCAAGTGAAATGCATGTCCCGACTATTGCTTTTCCTCCGCTAGTAGCCTCTGTTCCATCTCCTCAAACGCACCCAGCACATTGCCGTACTGCTCGTACGTCCCCTCACGATACCCGACGTCCACCTTTTCAATCGCGCCGTCCTCCTGCCAGCGCCCGGCCAGCAGATCGTCAAACGTCTCCCCCGAGCCGCGCTCCAGCGCCCACACGGCCTTGTACGCGCCGCCCAGCGCGCACGCGCTGCCGCCCACGTCCAGCTTGTACACGCCGTCGGCGCCGCCGAGCACGCTGCCGAGCGTCTGCGCAATGGCCGGGTTCAGCGAGCCCCCGCCCACGAGGTAGATGCGGCGCGGCTGCGCGGGGAGCTGGTCGCGCGGGCTGTGGACGAGCTTCTGGGAGCGCAGCCGCATCGAGAGCGCCTGGGACTCGACGATGAGGCGCGCGTCGGTGGCCTTGGACCAGGCAGAGTCGGCTTCGCGCAGATCGCTGCCGTCGGCGGCGCTGCAAGTGAAGCGCCACGTCCCGGCGCGGATGTTGGGCACTGTTTCCCGGAGGTCAAAGTACAGGCCCATCTTGGCGCGGTCGTCTCGGCCGTGGATGTCCAGCGGCGGCGTGTCGACGACGGCCTGGTTGAACGTCTCCCAGCCGGTGCCGCCCGGCTCGGGCTTTGGCAGGGCGTCGCGCACGCGCTCCCGGGACAGGCCGCCGTTTTTGTAGCACAGCATAAACATGTAGTGCCCCCGCGTCGTCGGGTGGTTGAAGAAGTGGTACGCGCCGTCGGGCTTGTAGGCGGGCGTGTTCATGAGGAACGTGGTCGACGTGCCGAGCGACACGATGGCGTCGAGCGGCCGCAGCGGCAGCGCGAGGATCGTCGCCGGGTTGTCGCCGGTGAAGGGCAGGATCTGGCATCCCGGGCTGAAGCCGTACCGTGCGGCAAAGTACGGCGAGATGGTACCGAGGGACTCGCCGCCGTCCATGCACGGGTCGCCGAGCTTGGCGCGCAGGCCCTCGGCGCCGTCCTGCCCGGCGGCGAGCGCGAGGAGCTCCGGGCTCCAACGCTGGTTGGCCATGTCCCAGAGATTCATGCCGCAGACGTCGCCGACGTCGAGCGGCGCGATGCGCCCAAGGAGCACCGAGGCGAGCCACGACGAGACGAGCGATATGCGGGACGTGTTGGCGTAGACGTCCGGGTGGACGCGACGAAGCCGCATTATCTGCGGTCCTGTAAATCGCTAGAGAATATCTGTCAATATCACACCTCATACAATCGCATTACATGCGAAATTTGTCACATACATGGTGCGCACCGCTGCCCGTGACCTGCGCCAGCTGCTCCCGCCCGCCGAGCTCCGCGTCGAACCTGTCGCACTCGTCCTGCGTGCTCTGGTCCTGCCAGTTGGGCGACCACTCGTGCGCCAGCGCACGATCTAGCTGCTGCGCGAGCGGCCGCGCCGGGTCCAGCGCGGCGAGGCGCCGCTCCGCGTCGGCGTTCCAGTACACGCTGCCGTGCTGCTGGCCGGAGCCGCTGACGCCGCGGACGCGGGACAGCGGGACGGGAGAGAGGGCGTCGGAGAGGCGCGCCAGGACGAGGTCGAGCGACTCGAGCCACAAGGCGACGGGGGCGTAGACCTCGCCGGTGGCGGGGCGGACGTGGACGCCCTTGGTGATGTTGTAGGCGGCGCCAAAGTCGGCGTCAAAGTCGACGTGCGCCTGGCCAACGGTCTTGAGATTGGAGCCCACGACGATGGCTGCCACGGGTGTCAGCGAGCGTGTTTTGAGAATGTGTCCGGTAGTGTGCGATGTGTATGTATACCTTTGAGTTGTTGTGTGGACAGGTCAAAGCCCAAGTACAGAGGCCCGTTGTCGTCGGCAGTCATCTTGGGGTTCTTTGCTCTCTGATCAAGTCGGTTTAAGGGAAATTGTACGTCGCAGTTTGGGATAAAGATGGCAGAAGTTGGTGTGAAATATCAATCATGTCCTTTTTTTTGTATGCCCGACGGCAGAGACCGTCAAAAGTAGCAGCCGGTGCTCGAAAACTGGAGCTATGACTTCAGGCTTATGACGTCCGATGGTCCCGGGCAAAAGTTTCCTCGATAGTGTCCCTGGTGCATACAACGGTCGATAAATTACTTGCAACTGCACACTTTTTGGATATGAATTCCAAGCTCAGCTCTTACTTGACAGGAGACGAAGCGATATATATTGTTGACCTGGGACCGCCGATCGCGCACCAGACATCGTGGTCCCCCACCTCGTACCACTCTGCCCCTCCAAGGCTGTCGCTATAACAGCGCCAATAAGGGTGCGACGCTTATAGTGTCGTGGCTCAGCGAGAATTGCACGCGACGTGTAGGAGGGATTATAGACCGGATTTCATAATCGTAACGTATATTTGAATGATTGTCTATTCTCTTGCTTCAGTTTGCTAACCTGTACTGCTGGCATTCCCAGCCTGTTGACAATACCTACCCCACCAGCAACCAACAGAAATATCCTGTGCGTGTAGCGAGGATCGGCATGCCAAGAAGCATCTGAAAACAGAAAGACAAATAACAGCAGCGAGACTAAAGGAAAAGGACAAGACATAAATGAAAGGATTGTAATCTAGTCTTCTTCAAAGACCACACAGATACTTTGGAGCTGTAGACTATTTCGCCTGTCAGAGCGACGCTCGTGCCACTGGTACACTGCGGCTTACACTGCAGCAAAATATGCCGTGAGACAAGATGACAGCCGGACCCTTTTCCCAGTGTAGCCAAAAACTTTTAATCTATATTACATAGCGTATATGATTCTAATGCTTGTGGTTATGCTCCTCCTTGGCACCGTTCTCATGCTTGTGGTCTTCTGGATCCGCATCTAGGTTGGTATACACAAACTCATCGAATTTCTCATTGACCGGCGCATCCTTGGAGACGAAGCGGATGCGCACCCGGCGCACGCCACGGACGCGGGCGCCGACCTCGGTGCGGACGGCATTTTCGACTTCGGCGAGGTCGCCGACGGTCCAGGCGGCGGGGACGGACATCTCGAGGTCGACGAGGTAGTTTTGGCCCGACTTGACGCCGCTGACATCGCGCAGCTCAGCCTCGTGGCCGTCGCTGACGTTGACGAGAGCGCTCTGCGCCTGCTTGCGAATGCTGCCCTTGACGTCGGCGTCAATGGTTTGGTCGACGAGCTCGTACAGTGCCGACTTGGTGTTGTCGAAGCCGGCGTGGATGACCATGATGGAGATGAGCAGGCCGCCGACGGGATCCAGCCAGGCGGCGTTCTCAATGGCATTGGCGCCGACAATGGCGGCCATGGTGACGATGCCCGTGAGGCTGTCGACGCGGTGATGGACAGCATTGGAGGCCAGGACGGAGGATTTGCGTTCGCGGGCAACCTTCATGGCTGCCAAGTGTTAGACGTGTTTGTTTATCATGTCCTTGCGAGTCATGTTATGTACTTACTTGCGTGGTAGAGCCACTCCTTGATCAGAATAGTTCCGGCTGCCAGCCAAGCAGCATGCACACTAGGAATGCCTAGATCCGCAGCGCTGTGAGAGTGACTGTGTCCATGACCGCCGCCGACGTGCTCAAGAATGTGGTGCGCTCTCTCGGGGTCAAAGTGGGCAAACAGGCTGATGGCGCTGTCCCATCCCATGTAGACGCCACCAATCAGGAGCATGCCAGAGACGCCGAGCGAGCCCAGGCTCTCTACCTTACCAAAGCCCAGCGGGAAGCGATCCGAAGGGGGTTTTATGCTCCAGGAGACGGTGGCGAGGGTAAGGATGTCCGAGGCCATGTCGGCGATGCTGTGCCAGGCGTCGGCGACCATGGCCTTGGAGTTGAAGGTCCAGCCGCCGATAAACTTGGCGACGGCCATGAGCAGGTTGGAGAGGAGGCCAATGCGGGTGATGCGGACGCCGGGGTCATTCTTCTTGGCGGAGACGAGGTACGAGTTGTCGTGGTTGTGGTGGGAGTGGCCACCGTGGCTGTGGCTGTGGCCCATGGCGACGACGAGCTTGCGCAGGCGACGGCGCGTGAGGGTCGGGGCAAGATGGAGGACGGCAGAGGAGAGGCCGGATTCGAGATGGGAGGCGGACGAGTATACGTGGTATGAGCGGCTCGAGGAGGGTGAGGAAGCAGGAAGACGAGAGCGACGACGGGACGCGGGGAAGAGGGTTGGGGCCTGAAGCAATATACCAGTATGCCGGCCGTAGATGAGGCCAGGCTGGTGTGGTGGTATTCGTAATTGTATGCGTATGTCTGGAGCTGGTAGCGTCGCGCGAGGAACTGGAGCTGGAGCTGGAGCTGGAGCGGGAGCGCATGAGCTTGGACCTCCACCGACGCTGATGGCCGTGCTGGGAGCGCCAATCACAGCGCTGGGAATAGTGCCAGCGGTGCAGATGGAGGCGCTGGGAGTGGAAGCGGACGATGGCCCCCCCGCAGGGACTTCCACAGTGGCTCCAGCGCTGGCCGCACCACTAAACGCCGCCACGCCCGCAGCGGATGGCGTCACCGACAGGCACCACGTTACCGCCAGGCGGCCAGAGCGACGAGCCTGGCGCGACATGGCGGTGCAGGACGCGAGTGATGGCGTGGTGATGGTGCTTGCGGTATCATGAAGGGGTCAACGAGAGGCGCGTCGGAAGGATGGATTGTAGGTATGGTGACGGCATAAACAACCGATAGGTACCTACTGATGGACGGACCAAGACGTGGTGGACAGCGGGGAATTGGTCGACGCTCCGGGGGGAGCAGCAGCAGCAGCAGCAGCAGCAGCGCTGTGAGCAGTAAGGTATGCCGGGTCGAGTCAGTCAGTGCTGGCTGGCTGGCTGGCTCGCCGGGGCCGCTGGTTCCGGGGTGAGCAGATTCGGAAGAGGGCAAAGTATAATAATTATGCGTCAACCAGAGAGAGGGTTTGAGCCGAGCTGTAAAAAGCAGGCTCAAAGATGTCGAATGTACGTCTCAAAAAGGGAAAGAAGAAAGAGAAAAAAGACACGACAGCTGAGAGAGGACCGGAAAGGAAGCCAATTCCACCGCTTTATTCCGGCGGCCGGCACGAGCCCATCACGTTGTGGCCTGAGTCGCCAGACACGGAGACCGAACATCGCCGCGCGTTGAAGCGCCTCTTGGCCTCCACAGCGAGACGGGTACCTGGGAATACAGCGTCTCGGAGTCGGGAACGGAACACCAGGTACCCAGGTATTTTGCTCATTCATCTGTTGTTCTGGTGGGCAGAGGCTGAGCCAATTGCGTATTTCAGCATGTCAAGCACTCCAATGTTTTTTTCCATTGCTATTGCTTATGCATCCTTTGATCTATGCTGATAAACAATCACATAAATGTCTAATGCAGTCTCTACCATGGCCACTAATACAATGTACCTGGCAAAATAAATATAGCGCATTTAGCGGCATGCAACTGTTCTCCTCAGCGCTGGCCAGTGGTTCACGCCACTGCACGCTGCGCTGTGGGGCCTCCTGGACACTCATGCGGAGAACCTCGACAGGCCGTCTTGGCTTGGCTACCTAGGAAATCTAATCAGCATGTCCATCTAAATCTCATCGGAGCTTGTTTCTCGCCACCAGTGCATCGAGCTTCCCAGCAAAACTGTCAGTTATTGACAATTTGTTCACACAATATACTCTACTATATCATGTCATACTGACAAAGCTCTTCACGCGCTCAATTGGCCCATCGCTTCCCTCTCAAATCATCTCCCCACGTCACTGACGGCAACTACGTCACTCCTCTCAGCAACCCACCGTGCTTCCTCACTCAACCACCACAAACCTCCAAGTATCCCTGCTCACATGCCGAAACCACTCCTGCGGATTCCGTACACGGACATCCTCGCAGCTCCGACCGTCGCTCCACCCTCCGCCGTATCTATCCCCGGTGCCGTCGCCGCCCTCAAACGCTTTTTCGCCGCGCCTCTTCCCACTCACCTCAACGCCCAGCACCAAAGGACCGTCGTCCTCACCGGCGCCGGCCTCTCGGTCGCCTCTGGGCTGCCCGACTACCGCGGCGTCAACGGCACCTACCGCGTCAACAAGAGCTACCGGCCCATCTTCTACCACGAGTTCCTCGGCAGCCACGAGTCCCGCAAGCGCTACTGGGCGCGCAGCTTCCTCGGCTGGTCGGCCACGGACAAGGCCGCGCCCAATGTGGCTCACTATGCGGTGCGGGACATGGGGAGCCTGGGCCTGCTGAGCGCCGTCGTCACGCAGAATGTCGACTCGTTCCATCCCAAGGCGCACCCGCAAATACCAACCATTGAGCTCCACGGCTACCTGCGCACTGTCGTCTGCACAAGCTGCAGGTCGGAGCTCAACCGCAACGAGTTCCAGAAGGAGCTTGCGCGCTTGAATCCACGTTGGAATGCGTTCCTTGCGGAAGCGCTCAAGACTGGTGCTCTGAGCTCGGAGGATCCGGCGCAGCGCAACCGCCGTGGCATCAAGACCAACCCCGACGGCGATGTCGACCTGCCAGATGCGCCCTACACGACGTTTCGATACCCGCCCTGTCCCAAGTGTCTGGAGAAGCCGCAGATGGGCAGCGATTCCCACCGCCAGGTTGTTGAAACAGACAAGGACGGTGCGTGGGCTGCGCCAAGCACCGGCGGCATCCTCAAGCCCAACGTTGTCATGTTTGGCGAGAGCATTGCCACGTCCGTCAAGAACGCTGCCGAGAATGCCATCAATGACTCTGGTAGGCTGCTCATCATGGGGACCTCGCTCGCCACGTACTCCGCGTGGCGCCTGGCCCGGCAGGCCAAGGCGCGGGGTATGCCCATTGCCATTATCAATGCCGGGGGCGTCCGCGGCGAGGACCAGTTCTTTGCGGACCTCGACCCTAACCAGCACGGAGAGCTTGGCGTGCGCACCGAGGTCATGACAAACGAGCTGCTGCCCGTTCTCCTGGAGGAACTGCGCAAAGAAGCCGCCGAGCATCACCATGAGGCTCTACAAGATGTGCCAAGACAAAACTCCAATGTATTCAAGGATATGCTCTCATAAAAAGTTGTTGTACAATATAAAATACACATATATAGACATTGCATTTAAAAATCAAAAGCGGCGTTTCTGTCATTCCCACCATGCTAAAAGAAGCTACCAAAACCCGTGCTCTTTGTTGATGTCTGTTCTGAACTCTGTGGCGTGGCGGCGGCTTCTGTCGTCGGTGGCGCAGGTTCGCTCTTGGGTTTCGCAGCGTCCTTTGATGTTGATTTCTTCATCGCTTCTTCTTTCTCAATCGCTTGCAGGACTGTTTCACATCATTAGCATTCCGCTCTGCGCCATAGACCGCAAAAAGGCTACTCACCCTCTTCCCAGTCCGCTTCCTTTTGCGGCTCGCCCGTTCCCAGCATCTTTTCCACGTCGACATCCTCGCCGTTCTGGATGCGCTCCACCACCTCGCGCAGAAGCTGCAGCCGCACGCTCGCCTGCCGCATGTACCGGCTCGTCTGGTTGCGCAGCGCAATCATCTGGATCGACATGGACCCGACAAACAGGAACATGACGATGAAGTACGTCGCCGGGTTCCACTCCCGCGACTTGCCCTTCTTCCGCGCCCGGTTTTCCCGCCGCAGCGGCTTCGGGATCAGCGACTTCCAGAAGCCGCTGTCCGTGACGGTCGGGTAAGCGGTGCTGTACCTGCGTGGGCAGGTTGTGCGCTCAGCGGCGAGGACTCTGCAGATGGGCGGCGTGGTCCGTTGTGTTGTCGCCGCCGCCGCGCGCGCAGCTATCCGTTGCCCAATCATTCCGTATATGTTTCAGATTCGCTAGCAAAAGCTTCCGGTCTGGGTTTCTTTTATAGATCTTTCTCGTTGGTCGGTCTCAGTCGCAAAGTCTGACGTCGTCAGCCCCTACCTACTGGAACATTTCCACATTGGAGTCTTTTCCTGCGGCGCCAGCCGGTTGCCCCAGACAACGTCCGATGTTTAGCCCCACACAAGCGACGATAAACGCTAGCTTAACCAGTAGACATTGGAGGGCACGGCTGACTACATCTTTAATTGTTAGCCCTTCACGAATTCAATTCCGCGTTTTTGGGGGTGCATCGATCTACAATCACTATTGCGAGCCTTGTTTTGCATTTTGCGTTGCCGCATTTCATTTTCTTGACTTTTGCTAGTTTCTTGCAAAGCCGCCAAAAGGACGACATGCATACTGCCGCATTCTCATAACACATCGACACGACCACCACCATGACTTCATTGCAAGAGAAAGCTGACGCGGTCAGAATCGCCGTTTCGAGCACAGTCACATGTACGCCGGCCACTGTGGTCACGATCAAAGAGCTTCTCCTTCCCGATGCCGACTCTTCCTCGACCGTCGCGTCTAAAACGAGGACCATCTCGCGCACGACAACAAAAACGGCCGGGCGTGCCAAGGCCAGCGCCACGACGCCGACCGAGCAATTGAGCGCAAAAGAAAAGACGGCATTGGCGACACATGTCATCAATGCCACCATAAAGTCTCTGACCGACGCCGCCAAGCCGCAAACCCTCGCGACGCCTGCAAAGCCCGCGACTGAGAGTGACCTGCGACCGGCCACCGGCAAGCGCACGCTTCGGCGGTCGCTCTCGGCACCGCTATCGCCAATTCAGCCACGATCCCTCAATCGAGTTGCCACATCACCTAATATAGCCGCCAAAGCATCAAGGCAGCCGCTCGGCCCGTCCACGGGATGCCTGGCGACAGCAGAATGCGCTCGCGTGGCCTTTGCCTGCCTGCGCAACCTCAAGGGCCCGCTGGCGCATGACCAAACAGACTTGCAAATAGAAAACGGCATGTCTGCGCTCGTGGGCAAGCTCATCGGTCTGGGCATGAATGAGCAGGCGCTCAAGGAGCTGCGTGTGCTGCATCGACGACTCGACGTCGGCGCCAAGGCCGCTGCCAGCACCGCAAAGACGGCAAAGACGGCGGCGGAAGAATCCCCGACAACCGTTTCCGACCTTCTCAGCTTCCACATGCCGGTGCCCTCTCAGTTTCTGGTCGCCGTGACGACTTGTCAGACTCAAGTACTGAAGCTTATTGCTTCATCAAAGAAGCCAGAGCACATTGAAGCTGTACTTCCTCATCTCCGTGACATCCAAGTAGCCTCTCCTGTGAAGCTTCTCTCCGCTCTTACCAAGATCGGAAGCAAAGAAGCCTCCAAGGCTGCTCGTCAGCTAGCATCGCTGTCACAGCTTGTTTTATCTTTGGCGCCCAGTGTTTCTAGCCAGGAGGATGCCGTCGCCATGGAGCCGCGCCTCAGCCCTTCACCCCTCGCTGCCTTTGAATTGCAGACATTGGCCTTTGCCTGCCAGCTCAGATGGTGGAGAATAGGGGGCCACTCTGGAAAGCTCGACGAAGAGCTGCTATCACCTCTCTCACGGTGCCTCCGCGCGTTCGCCCGACGATTTACCTCGAATGACGCTCTACTCTACAAGACCATGGCGGCTTCAGTGGAAGGACTGTTGCAGCTTGCCAAGGCTGGTGGGTATGCCCCTACCGAATCAACAGCCGCACCCATCGCTACCATTTACCAAATTCTCGGAACTTCTGCATACACTGCGAAGAAATACGATGAAGCCGCTCAATGGTTTCAGAACTTGCAATCGACCATAGAATCACCTGAAGACGCAATGGTACGCTATGCTTCGATCTGCGCATGGCTCCTTGCTGCGGTCCTAAAAAGGGCGAAAGCTGTTGAAGACACTGAACAGCTTGCACAATCTGTCCTCGATAGTCTAGACGGAAGCTTGAGTGGTACTGCTTCGGAACTTAATGAGCTTCTTGACAGCTTGTCACTAGCCCGGCGCTCCATTGTTGGCCGTCTCATGGAGTCTATGGACTCGTCACAGCCCGCAACTCGCACGCCAGATGCTATCGACAGCATATTAAAAGCATTCGTTCTTCGCTATCCCCGATTCATCCGCCGATGGCTAGGAAATGCCCCTAACAAGGATGCACCTCCGAAGCACATTCTACAGTTTGACCAACGTCGCCAAATAGTCATGAAGACCATTAGCCAAACACTCGATGGGACTCTCATGGTTATCAAGTGCGAGATTCAAAACACCCCCGCTGACTGGCAGCAGCTTGACGAGGTACTGCAGCATTGCTCTGCTCTCCTCGAAACGCTCAGCGACCCGTCGCAATCTCACGCCAAGACTGAACAGCTCAACAATTACCTCGTGAAAATCTCTAGCCTGTATTTTGCCAAGTTTTCACAGCTTCGAAAGCATTCCCAGAGAAAGCGAGAGGAGAACAAACAGATTTTGCAGACTCTAAGCCGTTCCATCGACACAGTAAAGGACCTCTCAGCTGCAGAAAGGGAACGCGCGCAGCTATCGACAAAACTTGAGCTGTTCGCAGATATGTGCAAGGGATCTGGACGAACCGACGACGCAGTGCAAACTCTGAGATCGATATGTACGAGCATGGCCGAAGACGGTATCCTGAAGGATGTTTCTGCTGCCCTGGCTACCCAGGCCCCCACGATCGCATGGAACATGAACGGCAAATCGAGCATGCTGTCGAGAACTCTCCGATCAGTTGCCAAACTCGACAAATCTTGGACGGATTGGACCATCTTTCTACCCGAAACCGAGCGCGCCGCCGTTTTGGAGCACCTAATGCATCTCACCACCAGCTCGCGCAGTGCTCTGCAATTTCACGACCCGAATCTGACTGCGCTCCTGCGCATTTACACCCCCGAAAAGTATCCGATCCGACGATTACGTGTACTACTTCACGTTATGTACCAAAACTTAGGCAACGAAGATGAAGTAGCGGCCGTCCACCCACATTTACAAGTCAGCCTTCGTCAAGCCCAGGCTCAAGACAAGGCTGAAGACGACGGTCTGGCCGGTTTCATGCCGCATCTATTGAACTGGCACCATAGTGTGCAGGCAGTACTGGATGCAGACGAACTTTCCAAGTCCACCGTCCCGCAGGCCATCGACACTTGGACCAATATGGTTGGATCCTGCCAGACCGAGAGCAGCATCTACAAGGTGGTTGACGATCCTGAAGCGCTTCAAGATTATCTCCAGTCTCTTGGCCATCTTGCTGGCTTACGAGGCGAGAATGTTCTGCAGCTCAAGATTTCGCAGCTGTTGGTGTCTCTCTCCAAGCTCTTTGCGGGCCACGGGCAGACGACAAATAGTGCGCTCATTGTCCGCCAGAGTCAACTTGCCTCTCAGTACATCAGCACCGGTCTCTACACCAAAGCACTGGATGCTCTCGACGAGGCCAAGGGGCTTCTTCAACAGCGAGATGAAGTGGCGCCGAGCGTATCTGTGGCTTACAACATGGCCCAGGCCGAGTACTTCGCCGGTATTGGAAACATGGATGACGCGAATATTTCCATCTCTGAGCTCAATTCTGTATGCCGGCGCTCCCAATCATCATGGGCTACCAACAAAGCTCAAGCAACAACGACTGTCTGCTTGGTTTCGCTTCTACAGTCGTCCCTCTCTCTGCAGTCGGGCAACGTGGAAGAGGCCCTGAACCATATCAAGCAAAGCGTACGCATGCTTTCGCATGACTGGACCAAGCTTGAATCTGCAGTGGCTGGTAATGACTCTACCCTCTCCGACACAAGCATGGATTCTGTTTCTGTCAAGGACGCCAGAACTAGGCTTATTGGACCAAGAGTATGGACTCTGGCTTCGCCTCTTATTCGTAGTCTGCTGCACATTTCCTCTGTTTACGCTCATATCGGCATGTTCCAAGAGACCATTTACTACGCCGACACCGCTTCCAAGATTGCTGCCAACTCGCAGTCGACTCTCTACAACGCAGAGGTGGCTGCATGGACTGGTTCGGTCTATCTCCGAGCGGGAGATCAAGAAAAGGCTGCTTCTCGATTCAGTGCGCTGGCCGACATGATGCCGGAAGACATGTCGGCGTCAAAAATTCGATTTGCGCAAATGCTAGGAGAATATTACTCACATATCGGTGACAACGAAAAGGCAGTTGAATATCTGCAGACGGCCGAGGTCGGCACTCGTGGCCTGAATGACAACACTTCCCATCAGGAGGAAGAGCCTAGTGTGGCTGGAGTAGCTGTATCGATACCTTTGCGAACCAAATCTACGAGAGCGACAAAAACCAAGACTCCTGCCAAACCACGAGCTACCAAGCGCACAGCGGCGACATCGAGAGCAGTCACGCCCGTCCCTAAGCCTAGTCAGCAGCCGACGGATGTCTTCCAAGCCTCGCTTCTTGCATCCGTACTTCTCTCCCGCGCGACAAGCCTCATTCGCCAGCAAGATTGGACTGCCGCTCTTACTCTGCTGAAGCAAGCTAAAGAACTGCCAAAGCAGGATATTACTGCCTATCGAGAGCAGGTAGCAACCGCAACGTCACTCATTGGACATAGCATGGAGCAGATAATTTCGGATCCCGTCTTTTCCGTGATTCAAGACTCGACCATTTCTTTCCCATCTATTGCTGGGCTGGTTGAAAAGGTCATTGCGGATGGCTGCTCACCGTTCAAGTCGCCCGCTAAGCGTGGACGACCAGTGGCAGCTGGTCGTGGCAAGGCTATCAAGGATGAAGACGCCCCAGCTTTTGCCGAAGCACTAAAGGAGGCCCAAGAGTTGCTCGCCGAGGCACACTCGTCCGCCATGACAAAGTCGGACAGCAGCATGGTCCGTCGTATTTCTGCGATGCTTCAGAATACCATCATTCTCTTGTCCGCCACGTCTGGCGCAAAGCACAGGTCCATTGCCCATTCTGGGCTGGCTACTGTTGCTGTTGACCTGGCCCATAATGTTACCTGGCGCAGAGAACAAAAGACTCTCGCCGCATCTACAGCTGTCGCTGAAGATGTCGAGAGCAGAAAAACTGCTAGTCTTCGCAGGGCTAGCCTGGCTCCGACTTCCGACATGGCCAATTTTCAGAAAAGCTACATTGAAATGGTCCCCAAAAACTGGAGCGTCATCTCGGTGTCTCTCAGCGACAACCATCACGACCTGTGCCTGACCAAATTTCAGGCTGGCCATAGCCCATTTATTCTTCGTCTGCCTTTGGAGCGAGCCAATTCACGCGACGCCGACTCTGAGGTATACAACTTTGCGCACGGCAAGGACGAGCTTCTTGACATCATCAAGCTAGCCAACGAGACGAGCCACTCTGCCCGCAACTTTACCCTCAAGGGCGAGCGAAATGCCTGGTGGGCTGAGCGTGAGGCTCTCGACACGCGACTGAAAGAGTGTCTGATGCAGATTGAAACGACCTGGCTAGGTGGTTTCAAGGGAATTTTCTCGCAACATCGGCGTCGCTCAGATCTCCTGGCCCGTTTCCAGAAGAATGTGCAAAAGATGCTTGACACTCATCTGCCATCTCGCAACCAGCGACGTGGGAAGAAGACGGCAAAGACGGGTGTTACTTTGGATCCTAGGATTCTCGACTTGTTTATCGGGCTTGGCGATCCTACAGATGATCCCGACTGTGACTTTGATGAGGCTCTCAATGATTTACTTTACTTTATTGTGGATATTCTTCAGTTTCACGGCGAGCGCAACGCGTACGACGAAATCGACTTTGACGCCATGGTAGTCGAGATGTACGATGCGCTCAAGGGATACTACAGTGCTTTGGAAGGCGCTGGCGCACGCGAAGACGGCGCCCACACCATCCTGGTCCTGGACAAAGCGCTGCATGCTTTCCCCTGGGAGTCTCTCCCCTGTATGGAAGGCTTGGCCGTGTCTCGCGTGCCATCCCTTGCCTGTCTGCGACAACTCATCACAGAGTCCAACATGCCGCCGAAAGAGAATGCGGCTTCGCCAGACTCTCTGCCCGGCCACTACGTCTCGTCCGGTGCGGGCACGTATATGCTGAACCCGTCATCCGACCTGACAAACACCCAGACCTTTTTCCAGAAGCCCTTCACAACCGGCCTGGACGGCTGGACGAGCATCGTTAACCGTGCTCCCCACGAGGACGAGTTTGAAGCGGCGCTCAGCAAGTCGGACGTCTTTCTGTACTTTGGCCACGGGAGCGGCGCGCAGTACATCCGCGGCAAGACGATTCGCAAGCTCGACAAGTGCAAGCCTGCGTCCTTCCTCATGGGGTGTAGCTCGGCGGCGCTCACCGAGGCAGGGGAGTTTGAGTGCTACGGTCCCGTGTGGAACTACATGATGGCTGGGTGTCCAGCCGTTGTCGGCACCCTCTGGGACGTTACAGATCGCGACATTGATCGGTTCGCAGGCCGCACGTTTGAGGAATGGGGCTTGTTTGAAAAGGGTACCTTTGAGGACAAGAAGAGCCAAGCCGCCGACGAGGGTTACGAAAGCGCCGCGGCTGGGAGCGGCGGGAAGCAGTCCCTGGTGGAGGCGGTGGCGCAAGCGAGAGATGCGTGCCGCTTTCGGTATTTGAATGCGGCGGCGGTGGTGGTGTATGGAATACCAGTATATGTACGATGACGGAAAAGATGCCATTTATTTGCAAAGATGCATAGCGTCGGCGTTTCTCTTTTATTATTTGTTATAGACTATGGCATGCATTGTGCTTTTTTTGCATAAGCCAAAAGATACCACGTGTCGAGACTTGTTTTTGCATAGAGAAGAGTAATGATACTACTTAATGATGACTTGTGTGTTTGCCGTAGTGCGAAGCTATACTGCGTCACTTCTGTCATTGAATGGCATCGAACCATGTCTATGGCACGGCGAAAAACGAATCCGACAAAGGGCCAAAAGTTGCTCGCTTGTCGTCTTTCCTCTGCGTTGTGATACCATTCTGGCAAAGAGGCAGAAATGGCTTGCTCGCCTTTCTTCCCGCCGCGTTCAGATCATTGCACCCGCGTCTCTGGTTTCTTATGTCCGCTGACACTCTCGGCCCGTTTCTCGTTGGCACGGATCTCGACTTATAGTTTTACTATTCGCCGGTTACTGCTGTTACTGCTGCTATTGCTACCATTGCTGCTATTGGGAGTATAATAAATTAGCAGAAAGTCTGACGTCGAGCCAGTTGCTAGCCCTGCCATTGATGGCGATTTCTTGTCAGAAAGTCTGCGGGTCGCTCCAGGTGCTCGTCTGGAGCCTCCATGATGACCTTGAGTCTCATAGAACCATTTACGGCCACTCCAATATTCTCAACCAAGAATTGCTTCAGCAGGCATAGAAAATTCGTTGGCGTCAGCCACTCCTCCGCTGCTCGATGCGGACGGATGACCCGCGCATGGGACGCCGGCGGCGAGGCAGGAGACCCAGCGCCATGCCATCGCTCAAATATACTACTCCAAGCGACCATCCAGTAAAAGTCTTTGGCACGGCTGGGTCCGTCTACAGCCTTGTACACCCGCGCCACATCAAACGTGACGTCCTTCAGCAAAGGGAGATGTTCCTCGACGGTGCTGATGTATGTGGGATATCTTGTCAGCGCTCTTCTCCTGACATCTTCCGACCAGCGCCAATTTGGCATCTCCCGGATCGTGACGTATAAATGGCGTATTTGGCTGAACCACGGGTACTTTGCCAGCACAGGCAGCGCAGACTCGTCGATCTCAACGGTGTCGACATTGAAGCGGAACCAGCGCGGCAGACCTTCGACTGGCTCAACAGGCTTCGAAAAGATGGAGCGAAGAACATGGTAAGATTCTCTACACGTCTTGTACGCGCTAAAGCCGGACGCCTTACTCCTGTATATCATGGAGCAAGTGAGGTTAGGATGCGGCAGATAACCATGGAGGCGACTAAACTGGTCAGGCAACCGACATGACTGGTCAATCCAAGCAGAACGCCATCGCTTGTATCTGCCACACTTCCATGGTCCGTTTATACATGCTCTGAATTGCAGGGTCACTGGGCCAGCCGCCGCCTCCCATATCATGTACCGGAGTTCCGGGGGCAGTTGTGTGAAACAGGTGAACATGTTTCTTATTTTCAGTCTCTGCAGAGATGTGCTTGCTTTAATGAGGTCTTGTCAGAGGTTTCGACTTTTCCAAATCGAGTCGATTGCGCTTTTGGTGGCCATTTTATTTCGAGAAAAAGACATGTATTTATAGGATCACCGTAAACGCTGGTGGCAGTCGGCGGCTCGCCCGCGTGTCTTTGCAGGATGGTGTCGGAATAATGCGAATACTCGGTGTCTTTTTTTGGCTTTTATCTGGTTGAGCTGTCAGTTCAGTCTTGTATTTTGTACAAGCAGCCACGTCTTTTGTACGACTGTACGATTCAGTTCACAATGTGCCAATGAAAACACATGATGTGGCGTCCAGCGGCCACACAAAGTCACCAGTGAAAGAGAGCTCGGCACATTTCTGCAATAAACCAAACAAAGCAACAGTAACGTATTCATTTTAACCTGCTCTTGTTCTTTTGTGCAGTTTCTAATTTTTCTGATTTGGCTCATTTGGCTTATGTCTCTTAGTTCTCTTGCCTTTGACTCCCTTCCTCTTCTTCTTCGTTGCTCTTCTACTCTTCGTTATACTTGATATCTTCTCTTTTACCTCACTAAGAATAAAAATCTTTCTTTTTCACTTATATTTTTAGTTTGCTCTGCAATGGGCTTCCCAGTTCGCTGTTTCTTGTCAGACATCTGAGTTACTTTGCGGGACCGTGAATGGACCGCGTTGGTGGCTTGGCAATCGCTTCTGCCATGACTCAAAGTGAATAAATGCACTGGGCACGCCGAATCGAATTTGGCGCTTAATCATAGGCGTTCTTAGTGCTGGGTTTCGAACAAAGGGGCCGAGCACGCGATCAGGAACGTAGCTGCCATTGGTGCGGCATCTGCCAGGCACTCACTCGCGAAGCAAGCTCCGCGACGTATCCGCAGCCAACCAACTCCATCCACAATGCCTCGCTCTACTTTTTTCTGCCTGATCAAGGCGTCTGGATACAGCGCACGCCAAAAGCCATTCGGCCTCCCCGGTGGCGATACACATCTTTCAAATACCTCAGCCAGGGTTGCAGAGCATCGGCAGTTTGCGATTGCAATGGTGAGTGGTTGACGTTGCTGCATGTCCACTATCCGGATAGACACCGGTTCATTATGTATTCATGCGATGAGAGACATGGTACGATAAGACAGGCTTCGGAAATGGGTCGCTATGGAGTTTAGCGACAGGGCCTGCACAATAGGCCGTTGCTGCAACGGCGTCTGAAGTCTGTTTGTTGCTCGGCGTGGCGTGGCGTGACATGATACGTCCCGGTTGCCCCGTACGGGAACGTTCTTGAGACGAATGAGAAAAAGGAACAAAAGAGCCCTCTCCTAACAAAGGTGCAGCGCATTATGATACATAGTTTGTGAGAAACATGGGGAAGTGACATCAAATGATGATTCGACGAAATAGACGATGAAAGCTGAGTAGGGCGTGTTGATGGCAGCCATCTCCCTGCATGTTTCTGCTCGCGATCCATGCCTTCTCCGCTCGTATAGTCGTTTTTCTTCCAGAACTTTGACCGTTTAGCGACCTTAGATACCCTTGTCCCGAGCATGACGAATGTCAGGTGGCGGAGGGCTGTCGGAATGCTGGGTGTGGCCCTCCCGCGGACCGTGTGGAGGGCCAAGACGGCCTCCTCTGCGCCAATGATTGGTGCCTGAACCATACCCCGTATCGGGGATCAGCGGTCGCCATGAGACCGCCGTGGTTTGCTTCTTACCGAAGCGATGTCAGTCAGGCTCGGGCCGTTGCTGCAGCCGGCGACTGTGAGTTGGGTGTGTGCCATCCGCCATTGACCAAACGTAGGGTCCCATTGACCAAACGTAGGGTCGGCGACCTTTATGGTGTACCCAGTAGCCCGTAGGGCCAAGAGCAGGAAACGGTGTAAACGGTGTTGTACACTACGGTGGAGATGTGGTACGATTTCGTCGATTTCAGATGAATCAAGTTGAATGCGAAAGATGTCATGGCAGCTTTTGGACTCGATAAAATCTGGCTCGGCGAATTGGAATGAAGAAAGGCCGGTGGCGGCAGAGCACACAGACGTTCCTCGTAGATCATCATGAACTTGATGCTAGTAGGGGGCTTTAAACAGCAGCATAGTAAAAGGAAGAGGCGGGTTTTGTGGCGACTGGGACATGGGCATCAAAACGCCTCAAGGGTCGGGAACGTCTGGTGGAGCGAGGCGTCAGTACAACAACATCCCTCGAGAGTCGACAGTCCATCTGAGAACAGGGGAGTAGCGACAGGGCCACGAGGGCATTAGCCCCTGGGCGAACGGGAAAAAGCAAAAACAAAAAAGAAAGAAAGAAAGAACCCCGGCGGCCTCGCTAGTCCATTCCCGATAGCACGGAACCGGGGCAAGGCAAAAGGGAAACATGAATGCATGCACGCATTATTCGTACCGTACCAGTACGTACTAATAGTGCCCCTTCGACACGACGTATCATGACCCCGGCCCAATAACGAGCGCGCCGTTATCGAACTAGGATTGCTAGCTATGTACACAGTACTTTGGCGCAGTAGCTTGCTGTTGCCCCCCTCCCCCTCCCCTTGACACCCCTGCAAAATGTACGCCAAATACAAAACCAAATCACGATGTGCCGTGTGACACCAGCCTCACCCCTGTGAAAATCACTCAGGCGTGCGGACATCTGGTGTCAGTTGAGGAAGATACGGAAACAAAGGTAATACAGCACCGCTGCGTGTGGAACACACAACGCAACCTTGGCGAGGGTTAATCTGTGTCTCGACGACAAGGAAAAAGCGGCGAGAGGAGAGTCATCGGCTCTCGCCTTTCAGGGCGCCCCTCTTCCCCCCTGCTGGTCTCTACGGTGAGGACCATGAAATTCGTTTTCTCCTGTGGCCCCTCCTCGTAAACTTTCCAGGCGCAGGGACCAGCCAGTGCTGTAGTGTGACTTATCATCGCGATCCAGGCAACAGGGCAGGGTCGAGATTCGAGACAATGTGAAGAAACCATTCTCGCTCACCGCATTCCCTCTTTCAGTGGGTTGATTCGACCCATTTGGGTAAAGGGTGATCTACCGAGGTGCCTCGCTAATGCACGTGTTTCCGTTTTCGACGACGTGTGTGAAATGACAGTCAGACAGGACTGATCATCGCAGCTCGGCGTCCCCGTTTCTATATTGATGATGGCTTGGGAAGAAAGAGACCCTGCTGCCACGCCGTTGGCGAATCAATAGCCCGACCTGACCTGAACTATCAAAGTTCCCATCTGGCCAGGGCTGACCCTGGGAGATCGTGTCTGGAGAGCCCGGAATTGCGCAATCATCATGCAGATAGGAGGACCCTTTGCCTGGTGCGTTGCATCCCAAGGGGGAGGGGGGGGGGGCTTTTGGAATGAACAAAGGCCGTCGGAACAGGGAAATTAAAAGGCTGCAGCTGTTTTTATTACACTATCTCCCCCGACTCATGCAGGAGGTTCTTGTTCCTGGGCAAGGTATCCGTAGTGTGATTTACAATTAAAGTTGGACTGTACAGAGTCAACGGAAACGGAAACGGGAGCGTAAAGATGAAGATCGGCCGTGGATCTTGGGCCGAAGCTCCGGCCGTTTTTGCCCAATTTTGTTTTGCGCCCGTTCCCCTGACAGTTAAGGTGGACACTCTCATCAAGACATCAATCTATCTTCTAGAAGCGTTACTAGAGTGCCATGGTGAATGTCATTAACCCATGTTGGTCATGTTCAGCTGTTGTGTATGATGTCAGGGTGTTGTTGGCTTCCCGGAGACACTCCACCATCGACAGGTACCCTACAGCGCTCTCCAGTACGTATTCTACACGGTGTTCCGCAGACGCTACCAGTTCCTTCTACCGTTTGTTGTTCTGAAAGAGCAGGGAAGAGGAGGTAAGGATCGCATGAACCCAACTTGCATAAATGGCTGCATCAGGACTTGCACTCGCTGATCAAAGCTTGTGCGTCTTGACAAGTTCAGCTACAGCATGCCTGCAGATCTACCAAAGCTGTTGGTCATTGGTTCACGTTGCACAACAGCGACGGTGCAACAAAAGACACTATGTGAAGTTGAAGGCCCAGGAAAAATGATAAACAAAGAACAGGGACACTTCCCTTTTAGGATTCGATGTGTTCTTCATTTCTTATAGTTAGACTATCGGCGCGGCACGTCCGATTACACTAGTAGCGGTCAACATTTAGACCAGCCCGCAACTCCACAACTTGCCCGCTACAGACCCTCACTAAAAACGGTGGGAAAAAATGCTAAAAAAATGCCAAAAATAACATACAACAGCCGGTGTTCGCTGGTCGTCACCGACCCAACTACTAATCTGCCGGTTAGCAGCTTGTCTATGGGAGAGCAGACGGGATCCCGAATTCTCTGCTACCTATGGTCGTATGTATCAGATGATCGATTACTTTATCATATAAAGGCAAAATCAGCCCATTTGACTTGGCAACCGCCATTTAGGCCTTGCATAAGAAGAACCCCTCTCTTGAAGATCTGTTATTGTTACTATTTATTATTATTACGCTGCTGATTAATTCAAGCTAGGTCTCATGATTGCCGCCACAGCTGAATAGCGACCAAGTGTATAGTCCGCACGGTCCTCCAGTGCGTAGTGTAACTAGTTACTTCGGCTGGTGTGGCTGCCAGCCATTCTGGCAATTGGCCGATTCCGCACCGACGACTTGCAGGCTCTCTTGAAAGTGGAGCGGTCACGGTCTTCGTCGGTGCAAAGCAGCGAGATCGGGAAATCTTGCATTTGGACGCCAAACGCTTGGCCTCTTTTGCCTTGTTCTCCAGCTTCAAATCTGACCACTAGCCAGCCGCCCAACTTGCGTCCAAAAGAAAAACAATGGTCTGATTTATGGTTCTCCAGTGCGTTAGCCTAGACATCGTTACAGTCGTAGTTGGGGCGGTTGGCAGTTGCCTGGGTCTTGGCATTGTCGATCTTTTAATTTCGCTTCAGTCACCCATTTCTCGCCAATCAGCCCTTTACGTTCTAGAACAAGAAACGTGTTTTGCGAATGAAATGAGCTCACCCATATAGCCTCTACGTATGCAAGTCACGAGCTTAACCCTCGAAATCTCGGATAGTGAGTGGTCCGGATCGTCGCTGTGCCTGATGCATCTCATACATCTCTTCCAGACATTCAACTGACAAGGGGGTCGCTATCGGCGCCTCCGTGCGATACTCGGAGGGTCATTCATCAAGGTCGCAATAACAGTGCACGAGAAATTAGAGAGTAATGATGTAAAATGGCGTTGATGTTTGAATGCCCGGGGTTCAGGAAGGGCCAGTATTTCCAGACGTCTCCCAGTTAACTTATGATAATACGCTTCGACTGACTGACGTCGACCACATTGAGTTGTACAGATTTGAGCTAATACTCTACCAGCAGCAGGATCGTCACCGCTCAGACTAACAAAGCTACCGCGGGGCCTGCCGCGAATCTATGCGGGTGGCGAAATATGACTTGTGACAGCTCCAGCCAGGCAAGGGTATTCCTGCGTGTAATACATGAGACGACACTTGCACCCTGCCACTCTGAGCAACCTGAGCGCTTGTTACCCTTATCTACGTGATACTGTAAAAAGAAAGAAAAAGATCATGCTGTTGAGTGCAAGCCCTTGGCGGACCCGTTCGCCAGACGCGACCGACAGAGAGTTTCGCCACCGCCATGCAAGTACTGCCGGTTCGCGCCAACACAGCCCGACTTTGTCCCCGACCAAGTCTGTCATGGCTGGGCAGCCAGCTCTTGATCCAGCTCTTGTTCCAGCGATTTAAACTCCAGCTTAGTCTTCCTTCGGGTGGTGATCACCAGGGTTTATCCACCGTGGACGCCTGTTCGACACTGCACGACGGCTGCCGTGTCTCGATCTGATACGTCAATGGCGGCGTGCATTGATGCGGCAGGATAGGAATGGCTGCCGGGTGGCATATCGGCACGGGTAGCACGGACAGCAACGTCTAACCAAGTTCTGACAAGACACGGTTCTCTCTGCTTTTTGCCTTTGACGGCGACGCCGTCTGGCAGATTGCTTCGCACGGCAAGGCAGCTATACGCGCGGATCAAGTACCATTGGTCCAGTATTTCATATACTGGTACGCGACCCGTTCCGTGTACGCGACCCGTTCCGTTTGAATAACCTCTTTTCCGTAGTCTCAGTTGGCCGCTCACTTGCTTCCCTTTCCGGTAGTGCATGTCGGGAATTTCCTGATGCCTCATTTCATGCGAGACCAACCTGGCAACAATGCGCATTTACCAGCCTGCGACCACTTCCACGATCTAGTGTAGGACTGGGACCCTACGCTAGCTGGGTTTCTCCAAACCATTAGTCCGGGAAGTAGACACATGATGATGTCGCATTCCACGACTCTTCCCCCCCGGGCTTGCCTAGTTACCTTCGGTAGTCGTCTAGTGCCAATGCGTCGTTTCAAACATTTCCGGATTCGCTGGATGTAGAGCAAGCACGAGGAGACGAGGCACTTGCTGTCTTGGGACTGCCGTATGCCGGTTTAGCATGGGTTCTGCTTGCTGCCTGTTCTGGAACCAATGGAAACGCGCAGAATATGTGCCTCAAGAGAGTCCTTGGTCCGGGCTTGGCCAAGCAAGGCACTGTTCAAGTGAGGCGCACTCGTTGAGCTGTCATTCGTCATCGTGGTTCGCATGCTTCCTGGGGTTATTACTCGCTAACAGTGGCATACGAGGCTAGCCGAACTGGCTACGTTGGCGTTGTATTCGCTTCGCCAACTCAGAAAAAGAGTCATAGATGCTGTCTTCCATACGGATGCTGCAAGTTCCGTAGTCTTAGACGAACTGAGCGACCAGGCCATTTGAACCGGCCGCTTGTCGTAGGACACTCCAATGATTGTATGAACTGTTCTGGCACGGGCTTCCGCCATCACCGCATTGAAGAAAGGACATGTTTATTGATACAATCGCTCCAGTGTCTTTCTTGCCTGGCGCGGCGATCCGCTTCCTGATCGAGCCACATCCTTCGCCGGGGAAAGCCATTGTCGGTCCGTGCCTGCTAGTCAGCCGTCACTAAACCTGCAGCTAAATTACGCCGACTGTCAAAGCATTCCTATGTTAGCTCCTCTCCTGGGACTGGTCTTTCTCCGCGCCAATGTCGCGTGGTGTCTGGTCGACTGCTGAGACACTCAGCATTCTATTTTTCTTGGCGAGTTTTCATCTGCCTTCTAGTCGGCCTTACCACTCGACTCAGGCAACGATTCCTCGCACTAGAACCTTTGTATCTTCAATACCAAAGCTATTGCCAAGTTCAGCACCCTCGCCATTAATAATCCTGGAATTCTCTTTGGCCCGGGGAGAATAAAACATGCTCCCGGTAGGCAGGCATCCCTGGTATATCGCTGAGCGGGAGTTCCCATGCTTACCGCGTTGCTCAACACCTCAGATGCAGGTGGTAGTCCTTGTGGTCCTGCAACTTTGTCTTCTTAGCACTCATCTCACAAATCTAGCAGCAATCAATTGCAAGGGTCTCTGAGCAACAAGGAGATCCATGTTAACCGAAGTAGTCCAAACCAAGGGGTGGATAAGATGGCGCAGAAGAAGTACGCAATGAACGAAAACGGCAGAGCGTGCGTTTTGAGTTGTGACAGACAGAGCCTAGACTTCTTGGGTATGGTGTACTTTCCCCTCATTTCCTCACCGTCGGATACTCGATCCGCAGCCTGGGCGTCAACGGGGCTGTATACGCCTCCTCCTTTTTGGAGGATCCTCCTCAGATTTTGGAACGCTGCAAATGTGGTTTGAGCCTTACCAGATACGATTTCTGTTGCGCAATGCCACTGCGCCTCGAGCTTTGAACGTCGAGCCATTCATAGGCCGCGTCCCGCTACACCATCATTCGGTCGATGATGTCCGTCAATGGACTGGCGTTACGGGGCCAACCTGCCGCAACAGTCATTGACGGCCAAGGGTACCCTGTTTCATCCGAGATGCTGTTGGACGTGCTCGCAAGAATGGACCCAGACTCCACTGCTGCCTTGCCGCTGATCACCATAATTCCGTGACAGGCCCCATTCTGGCTTTTACAGCCTGCGCTGTAATGGCTGAGGGAATAGGCGCGAGTCATGGACATGCGGTTGACTGCTGCTGACTGCACACTTTGTCAATAATGGTAAGCAGCATAGGTCGTGCGACTAATATTGATATCCTCTGTTATGGCAGCTTGACCTCGTCACATTTGAAGATGTTTACTTCCGAGAAAGTAACCAATCATGGTACTGAATGCTGTTTGTTAGCTGGCTGGCTACTCCCGTCAACGGCCCCGCGCTTTGACCTCTGCGCCGAGCGGGCGCGACCTTTGGCAACTAGCAACGGCTCCAAGGTGGCAAACCAAGGAATCACCCTTGGCCGGTTCACCGATCGAGTGGAGGACCAGCTAATCATGACCAACTCTGCAGCTTTGTTGCATAACGTGATCCGCCGCTACTATCAACCCGTCATGGAACTGCCCTTCTGAGGACAACTCGGTCAACAGGAATGCTGCAGCAGTTCAATCGTGGAAATAGCCTTGTGGAGAGGGCCAATACGTCGGTTACTCAAAATAGAAGTCTCTGCATGATTGTGATGTAAAAGTAAACTGTAATGGCACAGATGTGCAGCCAGTTCCGGCCACTCCGTACCGTTTGGGGAGCCTGCAGTTATCGTAGCCGAACAAATGAACAAGGTGAGGCTCTGGACCTGCCACCAGAATCCATAATTCTGCTGCGGAGGTTCTGAACGATGAAACAAAGGCTCGCCGGGGCAGGCGTGGCGACGAGCAGGCGTGGCGACGAACAGGCGTGGCGACGAACAGGCGTGGCAATGGCCGTCTTTGCCCTGTCGTCTAATGTTTTTGAATTGGGTCTCTAGTTTGCGTGGAGCTGCGAGCACCTGAAGCATAATATCCCACGGCGTGCTCTTCGCGAGGCCAGCGTTTGGCAAGCCCCGCTAGCGATGCTAATCAGGGGCAATGTCTCAGAGAAGCCCGGTTGAAGCGTGAGAATTATGGCCGTGGAAACCTCAGCAGTTGCTGAAGCTAGTATCAGTAGAGCATGTCGGCAAGAGCCAACGGCTTTGTCTCATGGGCTTGCTAGCACGGCGCAATGGAATGTATGCGCTAACGCCTGCGCCCTCTCAGTCGTGGAGAGTCATGTATCGCCGAGTGGCTGCCAGCATAACATTGAAGGGATGATCATGGCTGCTTAAAAGGTGGGCCCTGCGATAGTAGAACAACTCTCATGATGAATTGTGTTCATGGACACCTTATGAACAGTGAGCCCGGATACTGCATGGCCGCGGTCGTAGGAGAAAATTGGTTTCTGGCAGGTGACCCCCAACACGCCAAGTTCTCAGGACTATGAACCATACGACTTCAGTGGATATGCCCCATTGGGCCGGGCCGGGACTCGACGACTGGCCGCTATCTTGAGCCTTGCTACGCGTTCCGCGATGGTGGCTGGATTCTTGACAAGGCCCCAAAGGCCCGTACGCGGATGGGCCCAAGATCCTACGCGGATAGGTTAACCAGTGCCATGCCGCTACAGTAAGGATTTGTTTGCGAAGGACGTACCCAGCATAACATCAGCCCACGGCCTTTAATAATACCCGTCGGCCCTGCTTCATTGTTGGCGTTGCATGTAGTGATGAAAGGGGGACTGGGAGAGCTGACTCAACGGCTGGGGCGCCGAAATGCTCCATGTAGCGACAGATTTGCATCTTCTGTCTTTGGGTGGCGTGTCGTGCAAAATTCTGTGAGCGCCACCGAATTTATCCGTGCTTGCCAGTCCTGCATATCGCAAGCTGCTATGGCACTAGACGATGGAAGGCGCTGCATTTGTCGAGTGAAGAAGATCCATTCAGTAACTTGTAGGTGTATAGGAGCACATTAGGGATAGAGACAGTCGTTTGACTTGAACTTGAACCGTAGATGGCGTCATTGTCGCATGCTTGTTGTCTATTCTGGACCATATTCGCACGGGTATCAAGTATCTGGTATGCGGGTGTAGGTTGGCGTTGCGCATGCAACGCTGGTGATGCCACGCCAGTGATCAACGCGGTGCTATAAAATTCGGGTGTGATCCATGGCCTCGGGGCGTCTTGTTACCGCAAGACCAGACGGGAGAGGAACCCGACACCCACCCTAGCGGAAAGGCTGGACGGGCTTGCAGGAATGTCTCAAAACTAGAGTCAAAGAAATGACAATGCAAGTGGCAACGGCCAAGGCGCGACGACGCTGATCTTGGATGGCCTAGCCTTGCCCCTGGACTGTTGTTGGTGGTAGGAGGACTGATAGATCCAGATGGGTTGGGGATCCCCAGCATGCAGGTGTGCTTGCGCCGGTCGATGATTAGTATCCGATGGGCTGCTGTGAATGCCATGCAAGCGGCCAGCGACAGGCAAGTTAGCAAGCCACAGGACGGGTGATGAGCGGTGGTGAGCGACATTTTGGTGGCGTGGGGACAGGATAGTGGCAGCCGCTAGACTTGATCCAGGAGCGCCACAATACAACGCTGGGGATGACGCCGCAGGGTATTCGTCTTAGCGTCGTCTCTTGGAGCTCGTGGAGCTCTCGGAACTGTGAGGGCACAGGGGCAGCGCTGCCTCTGTCCAGCAAAGCTAGCCGTGCTAGCGACTCGAATCATGTGCTGGTAGGGCACGACGGAGCCGCCGCGATGGAGTCGTAGAGGTCGAGGCTTGTAGGATGGCATTCATGTGCGGGCTACAGTCCGGAGCTTGTCCACATGGGGGTACATTCATTCGCCGAATGGAGTACGGAGTACTGGTAGCGTATTTTGCAGTATTAGTTTGCAGATCTCCGGTCGAATTGGTTGTTGACTTGTTGGTGGCCCGCGTTTCCTGGGATGAAGTCCTCCGTCTGCCAGTTCTCTAGATGGCGAGGCTGCATGGCGTGGCACGCGGCCGCAGGGCTACACAAGACACCTCAGTCGTGGAGCAGATCTCAAGACGTCGACGAGGGGTTTGCCCAAGTGGTGGCGCCATTTGGGCCCAGTTGAAGGATTGACGCGGTGTAGAGCAGCAGATGCGGCGGGCCAATGGAGGCATTGTGGCTGGCTGCCAAGGACGAGCACAACGGGGAAGGCATGGAAGATTTTGGTTGATCGAAATGTCCGATATAGAAATAAATACAGTGGATGACTGAGAAGTTGCGACGTTGGATGCGGATGGCATTGGATGACGAGCGACCTTGGCCAATCCAAGGACAAGTCCTGGCAAGTACTGGTAGAATGAAGCGTTTGCTTGGTGGCGTTGCGTGCCTACACTGAAGAGTGGCGATGTCCTGCTCAAGTACCGGTGCTAACGTGTGCTAAAAGCTGGGGGAGGTTGTAGTGCAGCAGCGAGGTCGGCTCAAGGCGTTGCGCCGTGGCTGGCCAGCTGCATGATGCATTAGTAGCCACCGTGCCACCGAATCATGGCACTGGATTGTCCAGAGGTTAGTCTCAAAATTAGATTGCGGACGATCAACTCGTTTTTTTTGTCGCTCATTTTGCCAAGTGTTGACGCAGCTGCAATGCTAGGAATGTTTACTCCGTCGAGCAGAATTGTTCTGCAACCGCTCATTACAGGTACATAGGTAGGCAGGTATTTGGCACGGCCAGGTGGGCTCGTCCTGGCCGGTGGACACTCGCTCATCAGTGGCTGTAGGGCAACACAAGCGCTGTCTCAAGCTAGCGGCACTCAAGGACGCTAGAAGAGTGACCGTAGTTCTGCTGGTAATAAACAGCACGAGATGAAGAGACTCAGAGGTTGACTGGAGCTCCTCTGGGTATTGACTGGGGCTGGTTGTTTGGGTTTGGACTGGTACGTGGACTCTTTGACTCGCTCAGTGGTGGGTGCACGCGCTAGCCATCTCTACCTACAGAAGCTGGATGCAACGGAACAAGCCGCTCACACCGAGTTCAAGAGAAACGGTCGCAGACGAAGATGCCAGGTTTGGCGGCAGTCCGATATTTCGAGACCCTTGCTTCCAAACAAAGATTCGCCGGCACGCGCGGCCAGCGGGAGGGGACGCTGGACCATGTCTCTACCAGTACATGGGTTGTTTAACTTCCCTACTAGGTAGCTGCTCGTTCTTGGCTTCTACCAGTATCTTACCTTTCGGGCACCAGTAAAACAACTTAACTTTACTGGTGGTGCTGGTACTGGGTACCTCTGGCGCAACTACCCAGGGCGCAGCCTGTGGGAGAGTAACGGGCTTTGGCAGAGCCCACCGCGGCCTGCCAAATCGGCGCTGGCTTGGCTGTCGGGCTTGGAGAGGGAGGGGCCGCAAGGAAACTCATCGTCATGGGAGGAGACTGGTGGTCCTGATTTGGTTATCTGTGATTATTACCTCCGACTCTGGGCTAGCCAGTCACCAGTGTTGTCGTTTTGACCAAGCACGACAGACAATCAGCTACCTACCAGTATCCGTGAATGCTTCGTACTGGTAAACAAGGTAGAGGGAGCACCCCCCCCCCAAGCAAATTGCAAGCACAGAGTTCTCTGGGGCATGTCTAGAATGGCTGAATGGGTCCACAGGGCAGGCCATTACAGTTTTAGCGGCTTCTCGGGGCAACATCAGTCAACAGTCCTGGGTGCTCCACAATCCTGGACATCATGGATGTCATATGGGGCAGTTCTGCCCAGCCCAGCCACGGACCTGCTGGTCAATATCCGTGGCCATTGATCGTTGTTGGGCTGCTAGGTTCATCAGGTAGGTGACTGGTGCAAGTGGTCAGTTGTTGACTGGCAGTACAGAAAGTCAGCCTTCTGCGGGCGTCGGTTTTAGTGCAAGGCCTACCTACTTAGGTATGTAGCTAGCAAGCACTAGCAATGGCTTGCCGGACTCTGCGGGGGTGTCTGGGGCTTTGGGGCTTTGGGGCTTTGGGGGCAGAAAGAACTTGGCCGTTCGTGCTCTGCTCCGGTCAGCGATACGTCGAGGCACAGTACTGATACTCAGTCACTCAGTAGCATGGTTGCGCAGCACCCCGTCCGTCGTCTTGGCGGTTGGTAGATTTTTCATCGGCCTATGGCTATTTTCTACAGGGATTGCGTGCAGTGAATATGGCCATGGCTAGGCAATCGCGGCTTGGGTAGCGAGATGTTTTGCAGAAGAGAGATTGGGATGCCAATGTGAGAACTGACATAAACGTATCCAAGTAACCAGGTAGGTAACCGCCTCTGCACGTGCAGCACTGCATCTTTGAGCCTCGATAATCAACAGCCAGGATGCACTTCACAGTGACAGGCAAACAGGCAGACCAGCAGGCACAGCAACCAAACAGACGCCTACCTTATCTTGGCATCTACCCAGTACTTTGATACACTCCCATGACAGTCAAAACGGCTCTAACTAGTTGAGATTCAGGCATTCAACTCTCAATGCAGCATGGCACTCCCTGTATCCCTGTCCACAGCGACGCCATTGTCCTGCGCCACCAGAACCGGCGCCCCCTCAAGCCTCCCACCCATGCACCCTCGCCCATGCCCATGTCAACCCCAGCGGATCCTAGCAAGATGGTCAGTGTTGGAAGCTTTGCTCATGTACTCGGTACGACCAGCATGTACCCCGTAACTGCTGGTAGCCAGTGCTGCGCCAACTCGATGATGGTTGCCCTGCAGAGCGCGACTCTCTTCATCCTGGCCCCCTCCTCTGCGAGACTTTTTTGCCTCAACGCCCCCCCAGACACGCACGCCAACGGGCTGGTGCTTCACGCCTCTTCTCCGCCTCATCACCCTGAAGCCATTCGCCTTTCCCAACAGGCATCGGTATAATACGGGCTTGTATGCCCGCCCCTCCTTCGTCGAGTGCACCGCCGACCGACCATAACTTACCATTCACCAAGATTGTCTATCTGCTCTGCGCCTCGTCGACCGACTATTTACACGACCAGCCTGCCAGTACCTTGCCTGGTGCGGAGCCGCCAGACCGAGAGAGACAGGTCTTGCGGACCACCCATCTAGGCAGCTCCACCCGCCGCACACCATCTCCAACCCCAAAAACCCACTGCAGCAGCACGCCAACCCGCTGGAGCACCCGCTAGCCCTCCTGGACTTGTTAGAGCCCAGAGCCAGAGGCCACCCACCTGCTGAAGCATCCACTGGCGCACCTTTCTTCTGGCGCGCCGAACCCTCCACAGCAGGCCATTGTCTAAGTTAGGTTGATACCTGCCTCAGACTTCAGTCTACAGCACTAAAATAGCGACTGCCCTCAATTCTTTGGCGGGAGCACCACTGCAGCCCAGCCCGCCTGCATCTGCCTCTGTCTGCACTCTGCACGCTGCAGCTCTTGTCTCTGCGCCGCACCAATCAACCTACGCCCACCCAACCCAACTGTCCAATCCACGCCCATCCGCTCGAGACCCGCCATCGTTGTCTCGACTCTCCACCGTTTGACTCCCCATCCCATCCCGCCTCTTATACCATTTCACCCCTCCGGCCTCTTCTCACCACACCTCCGCCGTCATCCATCGCCAGCTCGTCGTCGCTCCTCGCCTCGCTGTGTCGTTTGCGCTCATAACTCTCGTACGCGCTCTTTTACTTGCGCCGCTGCGACTCCGCGACTTCTGCCGCCCCGAGCCTGCACCTCACGTCGCTGCCAAACGCACGCCCTCTGGCTGGCCGACCTTGCAACTCAGAGACCTGTAGCTACCCGACGCCCTATCCTTCTTCCCGCGACTGTTCGACATCCGCCGCGCCAAAACGCCGTCGAGAGCTGCAAATTCTACTGCTTCTTCCGTCGCTGCCTGCTCCATCGGCTCGCATCTCAGGCTGCGCCCGTTCTTGTCCTACCCGATCGATCTCGCCGACCTCGCGCGACTCGTCTAGGCGGCTCTCGAAGCTTGCCGGCGTCCTCCACCTCGCTCGCTGCGACGTACGCATGAATTTCACCTGCCCTACCGCATTCCTCTGCTGTCCTATCCCCCAGCTTCTGCCAACCCGGTAGAGGCACCAGTGGCCTCTCCGCGCTGCCGTACGGCAACATGTCCGCTGGCCAGCCTCTGCTCAATCTTCCACCGCATTTCCAGCATGCTGCACATCCTCACCTTTCAAACCATTCACATCTGCAACCAGGCATAGACAACGGCGCCGCATACCCTCAGTCTCGGCCCAGTGCCAACGCCTTCCCCCCTGCCATGGATCCCTCTCAGTTTGGCGATTTCTCATTTGCCTATGCCAGCATGTCGGGCATGACGGACCAGTCGGCTTCCGCCTTTGACGATCCTTCTGGCTCCGATCATTTCTCTCTTCACTCTACCATGGCCCCTGCTTCCGTGAGCAGTACCAATATGAATTCATTGACTGTAGCCCCCAATCCTAGCTTTGCCATGGACCCGTCTGCCTTTGCTCCTGCTGGTATCGAAGCCGTCCCGGACGACCATGCCCCAACTGAGAGGCACTCTCCCAGCCATAACTCAGCCGCAGACAACCCAAACGACGAATTCGGCTTGTCCGCTGCAGGTCGCGCCGACGGGACTGATCTTGGTAAAAGCAAGGACGACAAAACTGAGACACCCGCTTGGAGCGAACTCAAAACAAAAGCCGGCAAGGATCGAAAGCGTCTGCCGCTGGCTTGCATCGCCTGCCGCCGCAAAAAGATTCGCTGCTCCGGCGAGAAGCCTGCCTGCAAGCACTGCCTCCGCTCTCGAATACCCTGCGTATACAAAGTCACCAGCCGCAAGGCTGCACCCCGCACTGACTACATGGCCATGCTTGACAAGCGTCTCAAGCGCATGGAAGAACGCATCATCAAGATTGTACCCAAATCCGACCAGGACAACATCTCCCCCGTAACTCGCGCCGTGGTAAAACCAGCAATGCCTGGTACGAGCGCCGCCAACAAAGCTGCCGCAAAGAAGCGCCGCGCCGATGAAGCCTTTTCTCCGGAGCTCGAATCTTGGGCGAACGCACCGTCCAAATCCAAAATTGGCAACATGGATGCTCCTCCTATGGCCGCTGACTCTCAAGATAAGGAAGAGAGCAAACTTTTCCGCGAAGGAATCGATGCGCTGCCTTCCAGAGAACTTCAAGAACACCTCGCCGAGGTCTTCTTTGATAGCGTCTACGGACAAGCATACCACTTACTTCACAAACCGAGTTTCATGCGCAAGTTAAAGTAAGTTTCAAACTGATGCTTTTCTCTGTGACCACACTGACGTGATGCATTCAGGAGCAATTCGCTGCCTCCAGTTCTTGTACTAGCAGTTTGCGCTGTATCTGCCAGATTCTCAACAAATCCCAAACTTCCCGTCACATTGAGACCATTTCTCCGCGGAGAGGAATGGGCGCAACACGCCAGAGACATATGCACAAAGCGTTATGAATGGCCAAGCATTACTATTTTGACATGTCTGCTCATCCTCGGCCTTCACGAATTCGGCACATGCCACGGTGGCCGTAGCTGGGCGCTTGGCGGTCAGGCCATTCGCATGGCCTACGCTCTCCAGCTACATAAAGACCTTGACCATGACCCTCAAAGCAAAGGTCAAAAGGTGCCTCTCAGCTTTGTCGATCGAGAAATTCGGAGACGCATCATGTGGGCTTGCTTCCTTATGGACCGCTTTACTTCATCTGGTACCGACCGACCCATGTTTATCACTGACGACTCGCTCACCATTCCGTTACCTGTGAGCGAGCGTTGCTTTCAACTAGACATGCCTGCCCAGACAGAACTTCTCGATGGCCGGCCCGGACCTCCCGCAGTAGAGGGCCAAGCACCAGACTCTGATCTACGCAGCAACATGGGACCCTCTGCATTCTTCATTCGTGGCCTTGCTCTTTGGGGCCGCGTTGTGACGTATTACAACCACGGCGGGAAAGACCAGGAACATTTTGCGCAGTGGGATGAGCGCTCGCAGTACTCAATGCTGGTGCGTGACGTCGAGGAACTACTTCACACTTTGCCGCCGCATTTGCAATATTCCAAAGAAGTTCTCGAGCAGCACATCACCGAGAGAACCGCCACTCAATTCCTGTTTATGCACATGACCATACACCAGAGCTTGCTCTACGTTTGTCAAGCAGCCATGAGCAGTAATCAGTCCAACTCGGACGCGCCCAAGGACTTCATTCCTCGTCTGAGCGCCAAAACTTTCCATGCCGCCAATAGCATCTCTCAGTTATTGAAGGATTCCGATGAGCGTCAGTGCTTTGTGTCGGCACCCTTTGCGGGATATTGTGCTTTTTCGTCGTCGTCTGTGCAGATTTACGGTATGATTTCTGGGAACCCCAAGCTTAAAGCTGCCGCCGAAGTGCATCTTGCCATCAATATTAAATATCTTAAGAAGATGATGAAATATTGGGGCATGTTTCACTGGATGGTAGAGGACATTCGACGCCAATACAAGAACGCCTACGACGCCTCTCGACGACCCGGCATGAACGGCGCCATGCAAAGCAGGCAGCCGTTGCTGCAGTATGCTGACTGGTTCAACCGTTACCCGTCTGGTGTATCTAATGTTGATTTCATGGATCCAAGTGTCCCGAGACGCAGTGAGGGTGGAGAGGACGCTGTCTTGGAACAAAAGCCTGAGTTGCACTCAGTGGGGGAGTTCCTGGAGAACCTCTCGCCTGCTTCCCATGCCGCCGATGGCAAAGACCCCGGCAAGACGCCAATGCAAAAGCGAAAACCAGCTCCTCACAAAAGGAATTCTACTGGTGTCACACCCCCGAACAAGCCAGATCAGCCGACGCCCGAGGCCCGACAAGCTTCTGTTGCGCCTACTCCTCGAAGAGTTTCGGACCAGTCTGGTAGCACTCCTCGCATTCAGGTTGACCAGCGGAAATTCTCGACCCCAGGCAACACGCAGCCGTCGATGACGTTCGGCGCACACAGCATGCCTGCCCAGCCACAGGCATACATGTCAACCATGTCACCCATCAGCCCGAACAACATGGCGCCATACCCGCAGCCACAGATGCCCTTCTTCGCCGATATTGCCCCGCTTGGCATGGGGGGTCAAGATGCCGGACTGCCTCAACAGATGTTTGGTATCGTGCCAGGTGGAATAAATGGCCCGCCGCAGGAGAACAGCAATGGTTGGCAGGGGATGGCCAACGGTGCTCAGCCGAACTCACGTCAAAATTCGGCAACTGTACCAAAGAACGAGAATGCTGGTATGCACCAGCAGCGCCACCCACCCCAACATCAGAACCCCATGACGGCGCCGACGATGAATATTTTCAACTCTGCACCAGATAGCTCGTGGTTTATGGGCTATGACATGGAGCCGCCGGAGATGAATCAAGACATGAACATGGCTGGCAACGGCGTGGACGGCTACAGCATGTATGCTGGCAGCAGCAATGGCAATCCCGGAAACGGCAACAATTTGCCCCAGCAGAACCACATGGGCAGTGGGCTACAGCATGGCATGTAAACTATGCAAAGCACACATGCTCCGACGAGCAATTTTTGAACAGGACGAAACCAAGGTTGTAACTACAGATACGATTCCCCTCTTGTTGATTTTCATATTTTATTTTTTCCTTTTTTCTATTAAGAGCAACACCTATATCATTACGAAGAGCATTACTGGCGGGTATTTTTTTTGGGCGATTTTGGGCTGGAAGTTTGTGTTTTCTTCTGGGTGGCTTGCGCGGGGCTGCTCATTCTTTTTGCGCGAAAGCAGCCTCCCGCTCTGGACAGATATCTTGTCGAATTGAAGTGTGCTTTTTGGAGGAGAAGAGACTGGATCAATTTTTGTTCTTCGCCCTGTTACATACTAATGAAAATAAAGCGGAGGGGACCCGGGAGTGGAAAGACGGCATGGTCTCAGAAACTTGGAAGGATTTGATGATGTGAATAAATACCAAAGAACTTTTTTGAACACTTGAGAGAGATTTGAATATGTGCCCGGAAACTATTTTAGGTGTGGAAAAATGGTATTGAAATTGATTGATGCGCCTTTTGCGATGACCTTCTTTTGCTATGTACAAGTCGTTCCGTGGCGAAACTACCACGGGGGGTGCTTTAAAAAGTGACAACTGGAAACCCATCAAATCTATGATTAGAGAACACACGAAAGGAAAACAGGGAGCGAAGCAAGGTCCCGAGCGGGAAGCTCAACATGTTTTGTGTTTACGCTTCCGTCTCGGCTGACTTTTTGTTCTTGGACCGCTTCCTCTTCTTCTTGCCCGACGCCTCGCCATCGCGCTCGACGATGTTGCTCATGGTGGTGGTCGAGTCCTTTTTCGCCTCGTGTTTCCTCCGCGGCTGCTGCTGCTCTGCCACCGCCTCCTCCTCGTCTGCGTACTTTTCAAAGCCAAATGTCGGGCCGGTGCGCTCGAACTCGTGGCCAAAGACCTCCTTGCGCCACTGCCTCAGGCGTGCCTTTTTTCCGAGGTGCTTGCGGTCGCGGCGCTTCTTCTCCTCCTCGCGGAACGAGGCAAACTTCTTGAGGCCGGCGTACTCGTTGAGGACCTGGTCCGAGGGCGCGAGCAGGATGTCGCGTGCCGTCATGCCAAAGGACTGGGGCGAGGTCTCGCGGTAGCGGAACGGCTGCACGGCCGCGGACGGGTCGGCAGTGCCGGCGGCCTCGGAGGCGAGGCGCGCCGAGTCGCGGAGGAGGTCGTGGTCGGTGAGCTCCATCTTGGTGTCGACGAGGGCCTCGAGCTTGGCGCGCTCCTTCTTGGACTTTTTCTGGGCCTCAATGCGTTCCTTTTTGATATCGGCCGTCTTGCGCTTCTTCTTGGCCGGGGCAGCCTCTTCCTCCTCGTCATCTTCTTCCTCGGCGTCGCTTAGGTCAAACTCGGCTTTGGCTTCCTCCTCGTCGAAATCGGAGACGATGTCGTTGATCTGAATGTCGTCGTCCCACTTGGGCTTCTTGGGCCTTTTGCTCTTCTTGAACGACGCCACTTCGACATCCGAGTCGGCCGCAAAGTCGTCGTCCCGCACGGCGTAGTAGTCGTCGCCGAAGCGCTTCTGCATCTCCTCCTCCCAGTTGTCATTCTCCCACGCACCGTCCAGGAAGCTCATCCATTCCTCGTCCGACAACTCCTTGCCGACGGCGCCGGCGGCCTGTTTGATCTTGCGCAGCTTCTTCTCGGCCTCTTCGACCTTGAGTTTGCGCAGACGCGCCTTCTCATCGCCACGCTCTTTCTTCTCTGCCTCCTTGCGCTCCTTTTCCAGCTCTCGTAGGCGCTTGCGGCCTGTGGCTTCTTCGCGGCGGACGGAGCGCGAGTTCGTAATGTCACGGGCATAGGAGCGCAGCACTTCTCTGCTCTTTTCAGGGTCTTCAAAGCGCAAGTTGTAGGCCTGCTCAAATTCATCGGCGCGGTCGTCCTCTTCGCCATCATCTGATTCAAAGGCCTTCCAACGACCACCCTCCTCTTCGACCCATGCTCTGGCGGCCATAAAGTTGGACAGAAATGTCTCGGGGTCCTTGTCGGCATCTCCAACATTAGCCCCAGAGACCTTCACCTTGGCTGATCGAGAAGGGTGGATGCCATTGGATGACTTGGGCGCTGCGCCATCTGACTTCTTCTTGACCACGAATCCGTCGTCATCGTCCGAGTCGCTGTCCCCTTCCGCGTCTCTCACGCCGGAAAGGAATTCTAGCTTAGCAGCTTCTTGTTCTTGGTCGTATGTCTGAGGTTGCTCCTCCTCCTCGTCCGCGCCGATATCTCCCCGCAGAATCTTTTCTCGGTGGTAATCGCGAAGGAAGACGGGCTTTTCCTTCTTCTCCGTCTTAGCGTCGCCAGTCTCGTCGTCAGGCTTGTAGAAAGTCTGATCTTTGTCGTAGACTCGAGGATCTTTGTTTTTGATGGCCTGAAGAGTTGCAGAGATTTGGGCGTCGAGGTCCTCGGTGGCCAGGAAGCCGTTCTCATCCTCGCTTTCATCGTCGGACGAGTCTTCGTCATCGTCCTGGCCGTTTTTTAATTTCTCTTCGACTATAAAATGCGTCAGCTAATTGAGTTTTTCAATAGGCAATCGAGTCACATACGTCTGTGTTGCTCTTCTCTTTTCTTGTTGTGTTCGAAGCGACGGGCAAACTCTTCGTTTACTTTGAAGCCAGAGTCGACGGCGGCCCCTCCATTGTCAGAGTCGGAGTCGGAGTCGTCGAGCAAGTTGCGCTTGGCCGCTTTGGAGTCCTTTGAAGGCGCCATCGATGCCAAATAATCTCCACCAATGATTGCGAGTAGGACAGGGAAATTGCGCGCCGGAGCGTTGTGGTGCTGAATCTAAAGACTTGCTTGATCACAGTACGCTTTCCGAGGCGATCCACCGCTCTTGGATTTTTTTGCTGCAGCTACTTTTCTGCCGCGTGAAACTTTTTGGCGGGGCCAAACATCCAGGTTGCGGGAATGGGCCAACTTTCTGCCGAAGCCTCTAACAGGCAGCCTGTTATGCTTCTGCCCCGCCACTTGGGTGGCTGTGGCCTGTGGCTGGGCCTCCGCGAACTCCAGCCGCTTCCAGGACGAAGCCCAGCGTAAAATACTCGCCAAGTCGTCATCGCTCAGCCTCTGCCTCTATCCCGCAACATCTACGACTTCTGACGAAAGGCTGTCCTTGCCAAAGCTGTACATCCACATTTGAGTATCCGAAACGGCTCATAGCAAGACTTCCTCGCTTTAGCTTTACTCACACCCTCGAACGACGCTCGATACACTTGCCCGCTCGTCGGACGACCCTGCAACGATGGCTGATACTGGCAATGGCCCCAAGCCCAGCAGCAGCGTCAAGCTGGTGCTTCTCGGCGAGGCTGCCGTGGGAAAGGTAATTATCCATGAAAATGACCTTTCGCCTCCGCCGTAGAGCTAATATTCGAATAGTCCTCCTTGGTCCTGCGCTTCGTCAACAACGACTTCCAGGAAAATAAAGAGCCCACTATCGGTGGTAAGTAGCAACCCCTTTGCGAATCTATTTCCATGGCTAACGCTTCACTCAGCGGCATTCCTTACCCAGAAATGCAATCTTCCCACGCGGACAATTAAGTTTGAGATTTGGGATACCGCCGGCCAGGAGCGATTTGCCTCCCTCGCCCCCATGTACTACCGAAATGCTCAGGCTGCTCTGGTTGTCTACGACATTACAAAACCAACATCTCTCATCAAGGCCAAGCATTGGGTCGCCGAGCTGCAACGACAGGCTTCTCCCGGCATCGTGATTGCGCTTGTCGGCAACAAGCTAGATCTCGCCAGCGAATCTGCGAGCGGCGATAGCGGCGACGACGGCGACGACTCAGGTGACGCTCGCAAGGTACCCACAGAAGAAGCCAAGGCTTATGCGGAAGAGGAGAGTCTACTGTTCTTCGAGACCAGTGCCAAGACCGGTGTGAATGTGTCGGAGGTGTTCACAGCCATTGCCAACGCAATCCCGGAGACCTCCCTAAAGAGCGCCCGCGGCGCCGGCACCACCAACACGGCCAGCCGCACCGGAGAAGAGCAGAGAGTTAACCTTGGAAACCCACAAGCGGCCGGATCGAAGGATGGATGTGCTTGTTAAGCAGTCATATTTGTGCCCAGCAAGCTTTGTTTCACGACGTCTTTTATTGCCCAGCTTTGTTAATTGGTCAGACCATGATGCCTCAGCGCATGCTTTCGGAGTCGATTTATAATTTTACGGGATTACGGTATATCTAGTTGCACGTTGTTTCAATACTTACCTTAGATGTGAACCACTCAGCTCTGTATAATGAGCCGACATTCGTTTCAACCTGCTCGCAGTTGATGTGCACAGTGCATGTGAGTGGAACAGAACAGTGTGATGGAACAAGCGCAGCGCACTGCGTGATACAAATGTTCACGCCGAGCGGAGCATGCTTCCAGCCAACTTCGTGTCGCCAGATGAACTAGCGAGTCACATCATGATGCTCGGGCTTCGTCCAACATGAAAATAGCGGTCAGTGTTTTCTATACGCTCGACTGGAATAACAAGTCAAACCAAGCTTTTCCACCCGGGAGATATCCAAGTCTCGCTCATTGTCTCCGTCGAAGCGCTGTGGAACGATATCGAGTGGGCTGCGAAACAAACCAAGTGGTGCGCTGCCGACGAGCGCGAATAGAGGAGACGCATACCGTTCAAAGGAACGAATCATTAGGATACAACACAATCAGCCGCTCTCACTGTTAAATTGCTTCCGAGCTCAGCAGACTGCCTTTTCGTTGTCGCAAGGCCGTGTAAGAAGGAGCACGTGACTGGTGCGACTTGCACGACGGCTAATCTGCAGCCATCCACTATCGGCCCACTTGGCATGTACCGCGTCAAACTCCTCTAGATGCGTTTGCAGTCCCAACCATTGGTTCCCCGTACCCAATTTTCAACGATTATGTCTTGTATCACCGATCTTATGTGTCTATAAAGGCGCGCTGTTTACCTACCTGCGTGGCCGTTCTGCCTCGGGTGTATCAATACGAATAACAGTTCTGTTTCCTGACTGCCATCTCGATCACGGCGCAGAATACATGAAGCCTTTCCCAAGCTTCATCTAATCGCAACGACATGGCATCGTCAATCACTGAGGCGCAGGCTGCACTCATCAGGTATGCTTTGCTACAAATCAGTTTCCAGCGACCATGACTAACTCGCCATAGCTCCCTGACTCCTGATGACATCCCTCACAAACTACGATGTGCAAATTGCAGCAAGCTTGCTGTCAACGCATTCCGTTTACCCTGTTGTGAACAAGCGATTTGCGAAACATGTGAGGCTCTACAACGAAGTCTAATTTATTGCGATGCTAATTTTTCAGGTCACGCGAGTCTACCATCGTCCTGCCCCGTCTGCGAGCACTCGCCGCTCTCTGCCGATGATTGCACCCCGAACAAATCGCTACGTACCACGATCAAGGTGTTTCTTCGCACTGCAGAGAAGAAACGGGAAGCAAACAAACCCAAAGACATCCCAGAGCCAGCTCCCGAAACACCAGTCCAAGCTGCTCCGTTACTGAAGTCCGAGGGCGGCCAGGCAGGCGCCGACAGAGAGGCCACCACCAATGCAGGCCAAGCATCGAGTGTCTCTGCCGCCGACACATCAACTGTACCCACACTTGGTGTAGTGCAGAGCGATACTGAGGCAAGCGCGAATCATTATAATATCTTCCGGCATCCCATGCTAACAATCCCAGAATATTCAGCAGCAGCAGGGTACCTCTGATGCCCAACAAGAGGATCCTAACACGGCCAACAACGTTCAGGACGAAAACGACGACGACGCGGACGAAGATTCGGATGATGATGTTATCATCACCACAAAGCGCCTGGAGCAACCTCCCCAAGAGAATGAGGAGGTCGAATACGCCGAAGAAGACAACCAGGGCGAGGAGGAAAACGGGAACGGGCAGGCGCCACACGGAAACGGTTTCTCGAACCAAATGTTTCCCGGGGGTGGCGATCTTAACCAAATGCAGATGATGATGGCCATGCAGAACAACATGGGCTTTCCGATGATGGGTATGTGGAACCAACTCAAACGGCAGATGATATGGCGCTAACACCACCTTTACCAGGCATGCCGGGCATGAACGCGGACCCGATGATGCAGAGCATGTTCATGAATGGAGGCTTTCAAGGCATGGGCATGAACGGCATGGGAGGGTTTGGGGGCGGCTACGATAATAACTGGAACGGTTCTCAGTCATGGAATTTCGACCAGAATAATTTCAATCAAAATGCCGCTGGTATGAACACTGGTGACTATGGGAACTATAACTCTGGCTTCCAGACAGGCTACAACCAAGGTAATTATGGCCAATATAATAACTATCGCCAGCACAATTACCGTGGTCGTGGCCGTGGCCGCGGATACTATGGAGGATACGGCCGTGGTGGCTTCCAGAACGGCGGCAACTACCATGGCCAAGGCCAAATACAGCAGGGCCAGATCGATACTTCTGCTCAGTCATTTTCGCAGGCGAGCAACCAAGGTGACGCCCAAAGTGTGACCCAGGACAAGGAAGGTAGCCAGCCCGCCGATGTGCCCGTGAATGCCCCGACGGGCCCAAAAGCGATGCGCCAAGGTCTACCAAACACCAGTCTACATCATCTCCGCGCAAGGGGCTATCAAGTCGGCGACGGTGCTGCAGATGGCTCTGCTGATAGCCAGACTAGATCTCAGTATGATGACACTGAGCGAGACATCGATGGAGCTGATCGCAGATCGGCGCCTGGCGACCAGGATCGCGACTACTCATATGAACAGTCTCGAGCGACTAGTAGAGGACATAGTCGCAGTCGCAGCCGAGGAGATAAAAGCTCTCATCGGCGAGCACGAGACCGCTCGCAGACTGCTGATGGCGACTGGTATGACGATGATTCCTACAGTCGTAGTAGAAAGCACAAGAGCCGCAAACACTCTTCACGGCACGGCGAGGACGAGTCGCGATACGAAAAGGGCGTTGGTGAGCGATCGAGGTCAGCCTCCCCAGAAGAGGGGAAGAAGTCAAGTCGCCATAGCCGCCGCGAGAGAGACTCGGATCGTCACCGTGACAAAGACAAACATCGCGATGAGAAAACGAGTAGCCATAGATCGCACAAAGATCGGGACAGGGACAGAGATCACGATCACTCGCGGCGCAGAGACAAGGATAAGGACCGCGACCGTGACCGCGACCGTGATCGTCGTGACCGACACCGAGACCGTGACCGTGATCGTGACAGGGACCGCGATAAGGACAAGGACCGTCGCGAGCGCAAAGATCGCCCAAGAGACCGCGACCGCGATCGTGACCGAGAGAGCAGAGCCGACAAGAAGCACTCGGCAGACGGGGGGGTCTCGACGCCCGCTGAGGCGAGCAACGGCGGCAGCGGCAGCACGACCAAAGATCCGCACACCCTGGAGCGCGAGGCGCGCAATCGCGAGCGTTTGCTGAAAGAGGCTCAGCGCATTGCCGGCCTGGGCAGTGGCAACGGGGGCACGAAACGCAGCCGCGGCGGCGGCGGCGGCGGCGGCGGGGAAGACGGCACCGACAGCACCGGCAGCCGCAAGGGGCGACGTACCACGGACGGGAGCCGTCGCAGCGACGCCGCGCCTGCCGTGGACTACGATGACGACGGCAAGGATCGTGCGGGCAGCCGGCGATACGACTAGCAGTCGCTATTGCTAGGTCGTGGGGGGCATTGGCCCCGGAGGGTGACTCGGTGATTGGGTGGACGGAGTGAGGGAGTGAGGCAGTTGCACCGCCCGTACGTACCTCAGCTTGCGCTCCCCGATTCCTATTTTTTTATGTATTGTATATACATACACGATTGATGGCAAAGCCAAAGGGACGGGGTAAAGCATTGCATTTATCCGCTTTGAGTTGGGGCAAAGACGGACATGGCCAAAAAAAACCAGGGTTTTCATGTAAAAGTAGTGATTTGTTTTTGCGCGCATGGCAATATACTGAGAAAGAGGGCGGCGCCATAAAACAAGAAATAGCAGATGTATCAAATTTAATTAATCTTATTCTTTGCGTCCTACAAAAGAAGTAACTTCTTCGGCGCCGCATGGTGTGCGCAATAGCTGAAACCCTTTCGGATCCTCATCGCACTTGGCACCCATGCTGACAACAATTTCTAATTCGTACTGTTCTCTTCTGCTCCCTGTTTTTTCTTCTTTTTTTGGTGTCGACCGCTCGCACATCCCGGGTACGTTATTACAAGCCAATTCAGCACAGCAAATGAGTTGTCATTACTTGATTCACGAACGATCAGCAAATACCGACGGTGTAAGGATGACTGACATTCAATCATGCGCATGCATCTCTCCCCAAGCGCAATACGCGAGGTTCATCTCCTCTGCATGTTTGCTACTTCCTGCTTTGGCCTTTATTCTCTGGTATCTAGTTTTTTCTTGTCGCGCACACATGCCTCCCCAGCATGATATGAGCGTCTGCTTCATTCAGATAAAATGAGCCATACACCATCCCCCAATTCTAACGATGGGATTTGTTTTCCATTTACCCAAAAAAAAAAACATGATAAGAAAGACCTTGCCTTGAGCCAATCTTTCAAAATACAAAAATGTGAGTAAGAAAAGAAGACGCAAAGGAAAAAGAAGAAGCCGATTCATGCCATGCCATGCCGTATCTTTTTTTAGTATATGCCTTGTGTTCGGTATTGAAAAGTATCGTAGCTGCAAGACTCATTGTTAATATACACGGCACACTGGGTAGATAAAGCCAGTTGAAGCAAAAGGTCGGGGGGGGGGGGGGGGGGGGGGTGATGGTTAACGCACAGTCGTGTATAGTAGCTTCCAAAGGACTTGGCAATCAAGTCCGTCTCGACAAACTGCTCCGCCTCGTCGGCGCTCAGATGGAGCTGGAAGCGCTGCCGGAGCGAACTTGTCGCCGTGGTCACGCCGACGGAGAAGCAGGGCATCTTGGACTCGCGGCCCATCATGGCGACTAGGTCAACAATGTAGTCTGCCGAGCGACGTAGCGCTGTTACACCATGTAATTAGCTTTTTTGCGTCCTACCGTCTCTCTGTTCAATACATATTGCGTACCTTGGAAAGCTTGCTTGCAGAGCTTCTTGTAGTCTTCATAGTCTTGCGAGCCGAGGCCGCCGAGCACGTCGACGTATTCGTGCGTCAGCTTAAACGGCGCCGCCTCGAAGCCGACGGAGCCCGGCGAGTTGGACAGCATGAAGCCAAAGTCAATGTGTATAATGTGCCCCTCGCTGTCGATGAGGACGTTGCCGTTGTGGCGGTCCTTGAGCTGCAAGATGTACGAGATGACGCTGTACGCGGCCAGGGAGCGCTTGAAGGCGTCGATACCGGCGCGGTGGGGCTCGCTGTCGGGTTCGCCAAAGGCCTTGAGGAAGTGGTCTTTGAGGGTGGCGATGCGGTGGCGCGGGTTCTTGCCCGACTCGATCGAGGCCATGGTGAGGCTGCGCTTGAGCGAGTGAAGCGAGACGCCGTTGGTGATGGTCTCGATGAGGCCCGACGACTCGCCCGTGACGAGGATGCGCATCAGCTTCACCCACACGTCCACGCCCGCGTCGACCCAGATCTTGTGGCAGACGCTGATGAGCTGGCACGCAAAGGCCTCCTGGCGGAGATCCGCGCCCGTCTTGACAATGACGCTGACGAGATCCCAGTTCTTCATCCACCCGTACGGCGAAGACTTGCGGATGCGCTCTTTCTTGGCCTCCCACGCTTCGCCAAACACAGCCGCGCTGGGGTCGTCGCGGTCGCCGCGTCGCTGCACACCTCCCGTCTTGAAGTCATTTTCCATGCGCTCGCGGCCGGCGCTTGCATTCAGGTTCGTGTCCACGGGCGCATCTTCGTCAAGGTCGGGGTTGCTGGCGGATGCCGTCGCTGCGGCAGTCGCGGCCGCTGCCGTGCTCGCCTTGGCGATGATGGTATCAAAGGTTGGGCCCTGGTCGTCCGCGTCAAAGCTACGCTCCTCCAAGGTTTGCATGGAGGCGATAATCTTGGCACGAATGGCGGCAACTTCGTGCTTGGGCCGCTTTCCGCTGGTGGCGTCCAACTGGGCCAGCATCTGCGCAGCCGTGCGCATGTGCGTGGCGAGAGCTGAAAAGTCTGGCTGATCAGAGGATGCGTTTCGGTTCATCTGAAGTGTCATCTTGCGGCGCGAGCCGGGGCTGCTGGACCGCGATCTTGACGCGCCCGAGGTCCGCGGCGTAGCTGCGTCGAGGGTGGTAGAAGACGTCGTTGCGCCGCTCGACAGTCGCTGGCCATACGATTGCGATTGCTTGGGTACGGGGCGCGGTTGACCTTCCTCCTCCAGCGACTTGATTAGATTGGAGCTGCTCAGATCGCCGGAGGTCGGTTCAAAGACACTGTCAACAGCAGGCTCAGGTGGCGGTGTCGCCTGTGCCGATTTGGGAAGCTCAGACGATAGATCAAATAAACGCTTCGAGTTTCCGCGAACACCAAAAAGTTCAGGCAGTAGTCGCTGATTGTCTGGCGTCTCCGGGTCAAACGAGAAATCTTCTTTGAGCACCTCCACCATGAGTAGATACGGGACCTTTTCCGCGCTATTCAAAACAGTTGCTTCGGTCGGGTTAAGGCGAACAATGCGATGGTGCCGGCTCTTGCCTGGTGCACCGTCTACCAGAGTGGGCGGGCAAATGACAGGGACATCGATCTCGGCAGGCAAGTCTCGCGCAATCAGAGCCAGCTCTGCCCGAAGTGCGCTCATGCGAGCTTGCTTGGGTACTATGACAAGACGGTTGGAAATATCTTCGAGGGCCTGGAGGAACTGTGTCTGGGATCTAAAGTAGTGCTGTCTTAGCAACCGCGTCTTTTGTATCGAGGAGAGGTCGCCAATCGTTTTCGCGTTCTTCGTGTGATGCGAGTGTCTGCGGAGGATGCTATCGGAGTGGTTGCGCGGCGCAAGGCCGGCTGTCAAGGGCGGCGTCTCCGGCCTCGTTGTCAACGGTGGCGAGGGCAAGGGAAGCGATGCTGAGCTGGACATGGCTTCAGTCTGGGCTATTTCCAACGCTGGAGGTCGCTTCATCTCCTTTTGCAGCTTCGATCTAGGCGGCGCGGTAGTCGCCTGGCTAATTGCTTTCGCTGCCACTGCGCGACTTGGCGAGGGCAGGCTCGCGCTGGGCATGCTCGCGATGCGGGTATCCTTGCCACGTTTCGGCTTCGCATTGAGGGCGACAACGGTTTGCGACTTACTCGACTTGACATCGTCGGTTGACTCGGTAGCAGTATTGGTTATGGGCTGTGGCTTGCGTGCCTGCGCGACGGCGAGGGGGCCAGCCCATCTCGGGATCATGGGCAGTGCGACACTAGCGAGAACGAAGCTGGAGAGCACGGTGACAGGGAGAATATTCTCCTTGATCTTTTCGTGTCGGCCGACATCGTTGAGGCCGAAAACAATGTGCTGCACCTTGTTGTAGACTCGACGACACGTTTGGAAGGCGGTGGACTGCGGATTCGAGGACAGGTCGTGGAGGTATGTTTGGAACAGCCAAAACGTCTGGAAGAACAAGTCAGTCATATATGCAGCAAAGGGCTAGAGGCAATGTGCGCATATCATACCAGCAGGGCCGCCGTGACGGATTCCTCGCAGAGGTCGAGGAGGAACTCCTCGAGCGCCATGGACTCATTGTCAACGCTAATGATGAGATGGCATAGCTGCGGGAGGAAGAACTCGATGTCCTCGTAGGGGAACTGGCGCAACTTGTTGCATAAGACGTAGTGAATGCCTACATGGTCTGCGTAGCGTCTGTCGCGAGCGAGCAGCCAAAAGGGCCCTTGATGTCAGTCCAGAGTGTAGCGAGGGGAGAGAGAGGAGGCCAAGGGGTGCGCCCCCGTCGGCCACGTTGCAAGACCAAGATGGCGGTAGTGTTGCTTGCTTACGAGAGGTAGGAGACGGGAAGGAACGGGTTCGAATTGAAGACATCAGAGTCAAAGAACCGCTGCAGAAGCTCCCACGACATTTGGCTTGGGGGGAGGAGCCGGCGGCGACGGCGGGCGGGCGGGCGAACGGGGGTGGACGTCGGGGATCGGATTGGCGCTGCCGCATTTAATATACACGAGACCGAGGTTTCTCTCGACGCAGCAGAGAGGTGGTGATGAGTGCTCGAAGTTCGGAGCTTCGAATGAGGGCTGGTGAAGGCGAAGAGAGGGGGAATTGGGATTGATGTTGGATGTGGCTAGATTTCCGACACTAATAATCAACGCGGGTTCGCATTTCGGAGGGGCGGAGCGGTTTGGCGATGGATGCGTCGGGCTTGCTTGTTGTTTTGTCGCAGAGCTACAAATTATGCAGAGTATAGATCGACAATTTTTAAAATATGTCTCTGCGCCTAGACACCTTTTTTTTTTTTTTTTTTTGGCAGGGCTGTACGAGCTCAAGGCGGGAGAAAGGGAGCCGGGATGATCGGTGCGGAACGAGGCTTCAGGCGACACACGGAATGGGGTTTTACGATGGGACATGCATTTGACGTGGTGCTTTATTCTAGAGGGGGCGGCAGCGGTGGCCCATGGGCAAAAGGCAGGCATGCATGTCACTGATGCCAAGCGGTTGATGACCTGTCCACAGCTGTTCATGTCCACTCAAGCTCCTTCTGAGGACTCCTACCTGCCTACCTACGTTGCCTACCTAGTATTTATGGAACCTACCTTTCTGGCCCTGGCTTTATGAGTTCGTTGCCGTGTGCTTGTGCTTTTCTGGCCGGTGCTTGTCTCGCGACCCGCTACGTGGACCACACCATTTGGCCGGCCGACTCCCACCCGCAATGCCAGTGGTTTGAGTCGTGTTATGACGAGATGGCTCTTCGAGCTGCACTGGTAGTCATGTCATCTCATACTCCGATGAGTAACCAGGCTTTTTGGGTCTTGTTAGGAAGAAACTTATCCCTCGAGCACGCTCCTTCTCACGCCGCCAATTTCGGCTTGACCTGCGCACTGCCGTATGCTGCCTGAACCATCCAAACATAGGTACCTAGGCAGGTAGGTAGCCCGCCAACCCGCCGAAGCACCGAAAAACCACGCGCCAAGCTACCAGTACGAACCAGATGCAGCTGCAAGTATGTTTACTGCCACTTGGACGCATGTGGAGCAAGACCCAAAAATGTATAGTTGAATTAATTTAATACCCATAACAGCCGACATCCTTCCTCATCTCGCGACAGCAAGGCTGTGTCGAGACACGATGCCGTATTCTAACCCTACTCCAGAACCTTGTTAGACCCAAGCAACGCCGTAATTTATGTTGACCATTGGAAAACGCCTGCTCCTTTTTGTGTTCGTAGCTTCGTTAGCTCGCCTTTGGAACTGCAGGCAAAATAGAGATATGAAAAGAGAGAAAAGCAAAAAGATGACGGCGACGAGCTAAGGCGCCTTCTTTTTTCGACCAGCGCCGCGCTCGCCTCGTCTCTTCTTGGGCTGCTCGTCTTCCGTGTCGTCGCTTTCTGCCTTTGGTTTGGGTTCCTTTTTAGGGCCTTCCTTGTCGTTCTCGACGCGGCTCACGATGTCGCGCAGGAAATCCCACTGTTCGTCCGATTCGACTACTTGCTTGAGCATAGCGGCGGTGACGCGCTTAGAGCCCTTGTCTTTGGCAACGTCCGCGCTCTTGGACACGAGCTGAATCATGAACAGTTCAAGAGCCTTGCCGACGGCGATGGGCGTCTGCTGTGCGACCTTGCCGACTTCTTCGTCCGCTTGCATGATTCGCTTGATCCGCGCCGTCGGGAACTTGGTCTTGACCATGGACGAGTCAATTATGGGGGGTTCCGGCGGCGAAGGCTCCTTGGCCGCCTTGCGTGGAGGCATTTTTGCTTCTGGCTCGGTAGCGGGCGACTGCTGGAAGCTCTGAGGGTAGGGGTCGGCAAAACTTGTCGGCGCGGGAAACTGGCCGGGGTCTTGCAGGTGAGGCTGTTGGTCGTACGGCAGGTGGCTAGCCAATGTCTGCGAAAACGAGTTTTGCTGGGCAAGGCCCGGCGGTTGGTACGCGTCGGTGGAGAAGTTGTAGTCCTGGCTATACCGCGAGGAAGCGTTATAGGAAGAGCCGTACGCCAAGGACGGAGGCTCGAGATGGTGGCCGTGACTCGAAGGTCCGAGATCGAGAGGTGGTGCTTGGTCGGTGGGACCAGAAGTAAGGAAAGAAGAGAAGTCGGGGGACTTGGGAGCGTAAGAAGTGTCGTCGCCGGACATGATAAATAATTTTGGGCCGCTGGTGGGCCGCGAGGTTAGCGATAAAATACAGCGGGCCGGTGAGGAAGGAGGCGCTGGTCGGCGCTGGTCGTGGCGTGGCGCTGCCTACCTAAAGGCTGTGCTTGACGAAGGGATCTCCTCGACAAGGCTGCGGGCGGCTACCGGCTGCTACTTACAACAAAGCTGTTGTGATAAGCTTGTAAGCTGCGATGGAAGGTATTTATACCAGTCCTCCTGCACCGTTTTCTATTTTGGGTAGATGCGGTAGCTGCGTGGTATTCCCCGCTACCAGGCAAGCAAGGTGCAGCAGTAGCTCGAAGCTGGAGCTGGAGCTGGCCTTGGTGCACGGCTACGTTGGTAGTGCGCGGCGCGAACACCAGTCGCAAACCGGAATGCGACAGCCGGAGAAGGAGCCGTAGAATGGATGCTCGGAGTGGGTTTTGCGTGCCAAAATAAATCGCCCAAAAGGGCCCTGTTTGTTCTCCCTTTCTCTTTTCGCAACTCGCCGTCGAGTCACGTTGCGCGCCGAGTTGCACAGAGCGCAGTACCTGGCGTTCTTGGGGAGGGTTGCGCGACGCAGCTCTGTGCTGATGCGGGCGCGATGGCGGGGCACTCTTTTGCTGGCAGGCGCTGCCCAGTGCCCACGGATCAAGACAGGGATAGGGCTGCAGAGTAGAGCGCGCGTCGAGAAAGCAGATGCATGTGGATGCAATGCCGTATCCCTTGCTTGGTTTGATGGTGGTGGGCTGGCAGACGAGCGACAATGGCGAGATGGATGAGGTGGCTCGCGACAAAGATACTTGTTGACAAACGACGAAGCTCCTTGGGTGAGAGCGCGTGCGCCGGAGGCTGAATTGGGATTGCGTGATGTAATATGGAGTATATTCTGGAGGTATTTGCAAAGATGGGAGGTATATTTGAGGTCGTCGGAGAATTACTGGGCAAGGCAACAACGGTGATGATGCTGTCTGCCAGTATTCCAGAAGGCAAGGGTGCGTAGCGAGCAACGATTCAGTACGTACTTGTACTGCAGCTGTGGTGCCTGTTGGTCTGGCGGCGTCTGGGGTTTTCAGAGGAGGGGCTCCCCCCGTTTATATGCACGTCGCGGGGGGCGTGCAAGCGTGCACTGGCTTCGAGAGACAGCAGCCAGAGGCCAAGAGGGGGTGGCTTCTTGCTGGCTTTGGGGAGGGGAGGGGAGGGGGGTCTCTGTCGGGAACTAGTTAGCACACTGCAGCAGCTCCAGCTCCAGCTCCAGCTCCTTTCAGGCACTCCTCAAGGGCAAGCGTGCTGATTAGGTACTCCAGCCCCAGGCAGCTGTCAGTTAGTTACCTAGGTAGCTATTAGCTCATCCCAGTCGCCACTTTTCCATGCATCCTCCAATCGTCCTCGTCTCTTCCTTTTGCATCCTAGACCAGCCGCAAGACACACATGGCGCACCCCTCGACTAAGTTAGCCTCTACGGCGTTGCGGCAACCGTTTGTTGCTGTTTCATTCCATCACCAAACTCATCCATTCTTCTGTCGCACCCGAATCCCATTATCGGCCGGTTATCTCTCGTTACACTCCAACCGCGTGGCCTGACCTGATGACTGCGGCTGGTCCCTCTCTGCACGACTCGCTTCGTCTTTACAATCATCTGCGAGTAAAGAGCTCTACCAAGCTCTTCATACTCTCCTCTTTGCTGGCGCCAAGCTGCGCCGCTGCCCGGCTGACGATCTGCAAGCCTCAACCTCGCCTGCTGCTGCAGCGTACACACTCGCGCCCCTTTTTGCGTCTGCCTGTACGTATATCACATTGCATGCATGGACACAAACACACACGCACACGCAACACCTACACAAACAAAATGATGTCAACAATTCATGAGCTTTATAAACTTCGTGAGACGTGCGCCGCGACGACGAAGCCGACTCTGCGCTCCAAACGCAGAGCTCTGGTTCCCGACTCGCACCCAAACGCACGTCAGTGAATGCCTACTTGATCTAATCTGATTACATTCTCTACACACTGTTCTCCACGTCATCTGCCCTATGCCAACGCGCTTCTAATCTCTTTGACTATAGACCGAATGCCCTGCACGCGCCTCTCGTTGGTGGTGCAGAACTGTAACGAGACCACCGGCCACACATGCACGCCGCCGAGGTCCATCAGTACCCGCACGTCGGTGCCCCGCGACTTTTGGTGCTGGATCAGATACTTGATGTCGTCCGCCAAGCCTTCCTCTTCGCCGTACGTGACAATGTAGCCACGCGCCGGCCGCGCCGCCTCCCAGATTCCTTCGTCCTGGCAGCTGCCCGGTGACGCGGGCGCCTGGTACGCGCCGACGCCGCCCCCGCCCGTGTACAGATCGGCGAACCGCGCAAGGGTGTCGGGTTGGATGTAGTCGAGATCCGACTTGCGGTGCAGATGCGTCTTGAGCGTCACCCACGGCGAGATGAGGATGGCCAGGTCCGGGTGACGTATAGGCTCGTCGCGCAGCTTGCGCGCCGCGAGGTCCTGCAGCAGCGTCAGCGTGAGCATGCCGCCCGCCGAGTCACCGCCGACACAGATCTTGGTGTCCGGGTCCGCCGCCGCTAGAACCTCCTTGTATCCCAACATCGCCTCGTTGAGCTGCCCCGGAAAGTGCTTGTCCGGGGCCAGCGTGTAGTCCAAGCTGAAGATGGCTGGGTTCTCGTAGCCAGCCTCGAGCAGGCTGCTCTGTACCGCAAGTTGAAACTCGAGGTAAAACTTGGCAGAGAGCACAGCGTAGCCGCCGCCTGTTGTTTGTAGTTTCCGTGTTAGTCTCATCCTGACCCTGTCGACGTACCGAGTTTCGCTTGCTTACCGTGGATGTAGAGGAGAACAATGTCATGCCTCTTTGTCTTGTCGTGTCGTACCCAAATGCCTTCGGTTCTCTCGGGACCCTACCCATACTTTGTCAGCCAGAGGCACAGTGTCCAGACGTCGCTTAAGCTATTCCAGCTCCGCCTTACCTCTTCCAAGACCTTTTCCTGCACCTGCTCATTGTACTTTGTCCAGCCGTTGCGGTACGCGCGCCACTTGATGATGTGCGCCGCGGCCGGCCGGTCCGTGACGGCGCGCAGCACCTTCGGGTGCAGGCTGACGGCGGACCAGCGCAGCAGGCGCAGCGCAAAGTCCTCGGCCACGTTGGCCTGCTGCACATACAGCGGCCGGTTCTTGCGCGCCGTCAGGTACCGCGTCCATACGAGCTGAACGGTGGCTTTTGGGACTGTGGTTGTTGGCAAAGGGTCAGATTGAGTGAAAGTGCAGCAGAAGAGGGGGTAGGCAGGTGGGATTGACGTACAAAATACAAAAAGCAACTTTAAAAGCGCAATGGCTCCCCGTACAGGTCCAGCCTGCCGGAGGACCTGTGGCGTTATGATGCCGAGGGTCACGGCATGGTCCAGCAGGGACTGCGGTTCGAAAATCATGGTTGCCACAAGATATGGTGCAAGCTTATTGTACCGTGTGAATTGAGCTGGTTGACCTTGTGAACTGAGTAGGTGGATTGAAGGGTATTTTTTAAAGTAGAAATACAGACAAATGGAAAAAGCATGGCCAATTGGGGTAATTAGGGACGGCGGGCTAGTTAGCCGGCCGCAACGCCGTTGCCGAGGCGGACCTCCGTCGCGAGCAAGTTTCCCCGCCGGCCCCGGCTGATGATGAGGAGAACCCAGATTGCGGGGAGGAAGATCTGGGGTAAGGCATGTGCAAGTACACCGGCAACATGATCTGGATCGGCTGGGGGGATAGTTTCAGGCCTTCGGTTATTAGCCTCTTCAATGTTCGTCTTGTCGTACTTTGTTTCTCTTGACTTTTGTATGTATTGTGTGTTACTTGTAACAACGAAGGAGCTCGGTATACTGTTTTCTTCCCAAGGAACGTCTAGTCTGCAATGGAGGCAGGCCATGGTAATATATGCAAAAAAAAAAAAAAAAAAAAAAAAAAAAAGGTTTGATGCCTCACTCTCAGTCGACACTGTTGGATATTAGACCGGTCTTTTAGTTTACCTGTTGCGGCTACTGCACAATGTCGGCTGTGCTGGGGCGGGTCCTACATGCTGGTCTCCGCAGCTACAGCTGCAAGGAGATGCGTTCTTCGAAAAGAGCTCCATATCGAGTAAATATTATAGTTCGCATCTCGACCATTACAATTCAACTAAAAGAGTTACTTTCGGAGGTGTTCACATAGTTTTTCCACTACGCGACATTTAATTTCTGTGCAAGCGCCAACGTTCTAATTGGCCTAGGATGCAGGGTAGAGGACGAGGCTCAGGTCAAGCAACTCATGAGATAGCCTCACAGCACGCTACTAGTGCTTTGCGGCCTCGCCGTAGCAAAAATATTTTTCTTTTACAAACTTACATGCGCTGAAGTCCGGTAAGATATATATGTGTGTGGACCAGCCGACCACGTAGCTGTAAAGTACATAGCACTACAAGCCCGTTTATACGTTCTCTCCGGGGAAGCCTGTATCTAAAATTGCTGGACGATAGCCAATGACGATTCATCTTCTATACTTTGTCAAGAGCCGGACAGTAGCAATGTCTTAGTATCTGGCTTCATAGTACTCGAGTGCAAAGAAAGTGCCAAAATATATCCAATTGATGATGCATAATGTCCGGCATAACAAAAGTAGGACCGCGCCGTGCTGGAAATGAAGAAAGTGACGCCGTATAACTTTTGAGAATTATCGATACTCATCCTTGTCACTCTCGAATGTAATCTCAACTTTTCCACCGATGCATAATCTCTACTTATAACTCACAAGCTTGCCGGCAGCTAGGCCATCTTTTGTCGTACTCCTGGCGCAGCATCTGGCTCCTAAAAATGGGACCTGCTCGTACTCGACTACGCGCCTGGCGCGACGACCTTGACAATCCTGACAAGTGTTATAATGTGTCATTTCCTGCGTCTTGCTCACCGTTAAATTCACTGATAAAAGCCACAAGCGCAGAAATCCAGGCTTTTCAGAATTTGTGCAACCTTGATACCTTGCTCTAGCTAATCGCGATTCACACCACCCGCTGCCCCTCACCGACTTCACCCCGCCGACTTGACACCCCGCGACGGAGACCTGAGAAATGGGCGATAGCATCAACTCAGAGGCGGTGCCCCCCAAGCCGGCATTTAATCTGACCGAAGTCGACAAGTGGATTCTGGAGCAGACAGATGACACGTTCAAGAAACATGATTGGGAGGACCTGAGGAAGATTATTGGTGAGCATTCCTGGCGAGGAGCGTCGTGGCACTGCAGCAGCCCCCAGATTTTCAATGGTGCAATCAATTGACTCGTATCGTTTCGACTTGCCAGAATCCAACCAGCTGGAAGCGTTCAAGCGCACGCCGACGGAGCTACGCCGGTATCTCGAATGGACGGCCGGCGTCAAGGAAGAGTACGGGTCCATCACAAACTACCTCATGAAGAACCGGCTGCCGTCCGCATGGGGCCAGCCGCCGTTTACGCCAGAGTCGACGGTGCCGCTGGCCGCTGCCTCGGACTACACGATCCTGCTCAACGACTGGCCGTACGCGCTGGAGCCGGGCATCACGCACGTCATCGTGTGGACGCGCACCCGGATCCCCGCCGACGACGACAAGGGCGACATGCTGCCGGAGAGCAGGCGGCTGATTGGCGACTTTGTCAAGCGCACTTTTGCGGACGCGCTGGGACCGGGAGGCGACGACAGAGTGCTCTGGTTCAAGAACTGGGTGGCACTGCAGAGCGTGCGTGCGCTGGAGCACTTTCACGTCCTGGTCAAGGACGTAGACGACGATATGCTGGAGAAGTGGACAGGCGAGCGGCCCAAGAGCAAGAGACCTTGGGAGGAGTGAAAGATGCATGAAATGTACATATGTATTCTTCTTCATTATGCATAGTATTATACATAGAGACTTGACACTTGACTTCCCTCACGACAAACCCCAATTTATGCTGCGCGACGCTGTTTACGGTTGCCCTGCGAAGCGCCAGCGGCCGCCTCGGGCTGTCCCTGTCCCTGCATCTGCGCGAGCTGCGAGCGCCCGAAGCCGAGCAGGCCCGAGGCCATGTAGAGGCCGTACGCGGGGACGACGGCCCAGAGCGCCCAGCCCCAGCTGCCAAAGAGCATGGCGAGGAGGGCCGACGCCCACGTCACCCAGATCACGTCAAACATGTACTCGGTCAGCCCCGCGGCGGCCAGATCCTCGCCGGACGACTTGAGCGTCTTGCTCGCGGCGTCGTAGCGCGGGCGGCCGGACCGCTCGAGGACGTACTCGCACGCGAGCGCGGGCGCCGAGAGCACGCCGTAGAGGACGAGCGAGCGCGGGCGCCAGAGGAAGTGCGAGGCGAGAAAGACGAGGTTGACAATGGCGGAGCCCATGTGCAAGTTATTGAGGGCGGCGGTGTTGGCCTTGGCGCGGTCTTTCTTCGCTTTTTGCGCCATGGTGGTGGATAGGTGGTCGTGTGGGAGGGAGGCGGGACGACGTTGGGATGTGGGAAGCTGCTCGGGTGGATAGCTTCAGTCTTCGATCGTGGGGCCGTGGCTCGTGAGGAATGGTGGTTTAGAATTCCCCGGCAGAGGCAAAGTAGAAAAGTGCCGATGCAATGATTCCGGCAGATTTAAAGCGTCAAGGTTGGCCGTGCTTCCGAGTGACGAGATGACGTTGATGCAACCGTCGACGACCAAAGGTGTGGTGGTGTCGCAGTTGGACGGAGTGGCTGGGCTGAGGGTGTGCACGGTGGGGCAATAAAGCGCCGCCGCAAGGAGGAAGACCAGCTTGCCAGTTGCCTGTTGCCAGCCAGCCAAAGCCTGCCAGCCCCCCAAGGGCCCAAAAAGCCCCCTGTGGCCACCCGCATGCAGTAATCCACTGTAAATGCCCCCTGTCGCCACTGTAGCGTGGCCCTTGCAGTGCAGCCGTGGCGCTAGCTTGTCGCTGTTGCTGGGCACAACCAGCCCATTGCGCTCTGTCCAATCAAGCTCCACAACCTCACAAAACACCGGGCGCAGCCGCCAACCCGTCCTTCCTTGATGCTCTCATCTGACTCTCCCGCTGCACTTCTCTCCCGCTGCCAGAAAACAGCACCTTGCTGGCCTCTCCTCGCCAACGTCTCGCCGACTTCACGTGCCATGATGCAGAGGTCCCTTTAACAGTGCATTGCCCCCAAAAAGCCTGCCGTTTCTTCGCCGCCCTTCTGGGTCCCTTGTTCGCTCCGCTGTTGTGTTCGCGTGCAGTTCACGACAATACGATAATAACCGCCCGGGGGGCTTTCTCTTTGACTCGCCCTCTTCTCCCACCTTCTACGCGAGGCGACGCCGCTGTATCACGAACCGATCTCTTTCCTCGCACCGAGGAAAAAGAAAATATCAATCGATTTTATTCCTTCGACCCTGGTACTCCCTCTCGACGCCTTGTCTCTCGATCCCGTCAACAAGGCCGTGTTATTTTGCTGCCATCTACCGCCCCGCATCCGCTACCAAGACAACAACGCAGCGCTTTAGCATCTCGTCTGTGGTTCGCCGTCCAATACTCCACGAGTGAGTCGTCGAATTATAATTAGCTCCAGCCGAATCGATTCTCGAGCACGCGCTCCAGTGCGGTCGCCTTTGCTGTCGCCGTCCAAGGACCACCCCGGCCGCCTGACCGTGCCTTGCAGCTCCCTCCATGGCCCAAACACGACGGTAATCCAGCATTTGCATTCGATCAGAGACGATTTGCGCTCCTCTTCAGACGAGCTACCTCTGAAATGGCGCCTAGTCCAACGGCTGTCTCTGGCCTGTTGCGCCAGGTGATACAGTATCATCTCGACAACGCCTCCTTCGACAACGCGCTCTTCTTCGCCGAACGATTCGTAGCGCAGGATCCGCGCTCAAGCGACGCCACCCATCTTCACGCTCTCTGTCACTTGCGGCTAGGAGACTATCGCTCCGCTTACGATGTCGGAAAGCCAATGGGATATCGTGGGACGAATTTGGGATGCGCCTGGGTGTTTGCGCAGGCCTGCTTAGCGTTGGAGAGATTCAAAGATGGCATCACGGCGCTTGAGAAATCCAAAATTCTGTGGTCCTCGAAAGGCAGCTTGGGAAAGAACGGTGCTCTGCTCCGCGCAAATGGTTCTCCCGATGCCGCTGCCGTTTTGTGCTTGCTTGGGAAGCTGTATCGCGGCTACGACGACAAGAAGAAAGCAGCCGGCGCCTTTGAGGAAGCCCTCAAGTTGAACCCGTTCCAGTGGGATGCGTTTACGGCACTCTGCGATATGGGCGTCAACGTGCGTGTCCCCAACATCTTCCGATCCTCTGAACAACTCGCTCGCAGTTTCGACCCCGAGGCATCATTAACTACAAAGACGCCGGTCCCCATGTCCAACCCCAACACACTCGAAATGGCACCGAAAAAGTCAACACTACGAAGTCTCGCATCCGACCTGGGGTCCGATCCATTTAACGTCGGCTTTTCTCTGTCAGAGGCGACGAGCCCTCTTGCCGACGTCTTTTCAGAATCAGCGGATGGTGATTTGATGACCAAAATCCAGAGCGCGCGACTGCGCCTCGGAACCTCAAATAGCAACATGTCGCTATTTGACGCAGAAACACCGATAGGGCCATCTTCTGGAGACGCATTGGGCAGGATGGTTGGCGGCCACGATCCTCCTCAAGCGCCACCTCGACGAGCACGCCAGGCTCAGGGAATAGATGCTGGCTCAGAGGCCCCGCCACGCATGAACTATCGATTGGGCGCCAAAAGAAGCACACGGTCGGAAGACCGAGACGTTCAACAGGCTGTAGAGTCCATACCCGACGTTCCAGTTGCGGCTGCTGCCACCACCCGAGCGGCGGCTTTGTCGACGGCGGATAGAAAACGAACACTGTCTGGCCATCCCGTTTCACGCACAGCTAACATTGACGATGCTGGTACGAGAAGAAGCGCCCGACTTACTACGTTTAAGCCGTCCTCAAGGGCTAATTCTGGCGCTGCTACGATCGGAGCTTCTGCTGGTCGCGAACTGAAAAAGGCCAGGCCTCCCATTTCACGCATAGTACGGCCTGGCTCCAGTGGTGCCAATGTTGGCCGTGTAGTCAGCGGCAACCGAAAGCCGATTGACGATCACGCTGATGTAGACCACGGTGAGGCTTCGCGCGTGCGCGAACCCACAACCTCGACACAGACAGCAGTACAGCCACCCCAACCGCCGAAGCAGGCAGACGATGGAGCTAAGATGGAGGAAGCCGTTCGGTGGATAATGGATGTGATGAAGAAGCTGGGCAATGGTTACTACTTCCTCTCGAGGTTCCAGTGCCAGGAAGCACTTCAAGCGCTGAGTTCCTTGCCGCCTGCTCACCAGGGTACACCATGGGTGCTTGTCCAAATGGGCCGCGCGCATTACGAGCAGGCCTCGTATGCGGAAGCTGAAAAATTCTTCAGGCGCATGCGCGTACAAGCGCCTTCACGACTCCAAGACATGGAGGTGTACTCGACTATTTTGTGGCATCTGAAGAGAGAGACCGACTTGTCTTTCCTGGCTCATGAGCTGGTCGACTCAGCGTGGCACTCTCCACAAGCCTGGTGCGCTCTGGGAAATGCTTGGTCTCTGGCCAAGGATGCCGAGCAAGCTCTGAAATGCTTCAAAAGAGCGACACAGCTGGACCCCAAATTCGCCTACGCTTTTACACTGCAAGGACACGAACACGTCACCAACGAAGAATACGAACAGGCACTAACTGCGTATCGGCAAGCTATCTCTGCCGATAAACGCCACTATAACGCATACTATGGCATTGGTCGAGTACAGGAGCGCCTTGGCGACTATGAAAAGGCGTTGACGCATTTCCAAGCTGCGCAATCCATTAATCCCAACAATGCGGTCCTCGTGTCGTGGATTGGAACAGTCTTGGAGAGGCAAAAACAGATTATGCCCGCGCTCAAGGCATACACAAAGGCCGTCGAGCTAGCTCCTAGAGCAGCCTTGACGAGATACAAAAAAGCACACGCTCTTTTGGCTATTGGCCAGATTGAGGAGGCCGAGAAGGAGTTGGTCATTCTCAAAGATTTGGCACCGAACGAAGGGCATGTCCATTTCCTGCTCGGAACATTGTATAGAAGCATGAACGAGCGGCAACTGGCAGTTCGTCACTTTACCATTGCATTGGCGCTGGACCCAAAGGTAAGATGCCGCGACGATGCAGTTATGGAGCTTGCTGACTGACTCATTGAATAGGCTGGGCCGATGATCAAGGAAGCAATTGAACGCTTTGAGGACGATATGCCCATGGATGACTCTATGATGACATGATGTCAAGGGGACATGAGTTTTGCTTTTGGCACTTTCTTTACGGGGTCACTTTTCCCTTGCTCATTTTCACTGCATTCGCAAGCATTACATCTCATGCGTGCGACCGAGAGGAATTGGTGGACCATACGTGGTTGGAAGAGAGGAGAGAAAATTACAGTAGTGTATGACACTGGATAATGATCTGTGGACGACATCATAGCACGTTTGCATCGGGTTTTTATTACCTAGGCGTTGATTGGGATCGCATTATTTTTTACTGCAACAGGCAAGGCACCGAGGTGGACGCTGGGACTTCTTGGAACCTTTACTGTTATTGATTTTTTGAATTGCTTTTATTTTCTTAGAGAGCGTTGGTGGAAGGGACATTGACACACAAGGAGTTGAAGCAACAAACTGGATATCCTAAAGGTTTCGGAAGGGCTCATGGCGAAGGGGGTAAAGGCACGCGCTCGGCAGCCTTTTTGTATTATTTTGTCAATATTGACTTGCATTGCGTGCACAAACTCATGTAAATCTCCGTATCGTGACGTGTTTGTAGTCTGTCATTTGGCGTACATTGACAGTACTTATTACCTGGAATGCCCTTGTCAGGCAGAAAGGCAGAACGCCTCCAGCCAAAACGGTTCGCCAAACGGAGCGAGGATACTGAAACGGTACGTGTAGGCTGGCGCGCACCGTTGCCGCCTTTCTGCCTGCCAGGCAAGAGGAGGCAACTTGCTACTGGTAGGTACCTGTCGAAAGCAAGGCAAAATACAACCAAGGGTCCACCACTGCCTGAAGCTTCTAGCCAATGAGAAAAATCGGCACGTTGAATAATAAGGAAGCACACACAATTCGCATTGTTCGGCGGCCATGTACCTGGTGATCTGAGGTACAACTGTTTACACGCCCGTCCCTGAATAGGACTAGCGTATTGATGTCGGCATTTCTTGAGTGATGTGCCAGAAAAAACATGGTTCACGCGCCCCACATAATCAACCGTGTTATTTGTTATTTTTGGGCCACGCATTTTGCCAGAAGCGCATTAATCAGAGAAAAATAGGCTCCTCCCGGCTGATGCTGATGCGCCGCCCGCCTGAGCGCCCTGGCTGATTGCGCACGCTTATATCTATCCAAGTCCCCTTCCCACGCCCCCCGCACTCTTAGTCTCTCCTCCTCTTTCATACTCTCCCCCCCTGCGCTTCATCTTGCATACACACACCTCCTTCGCGTCAACGCAACACACATTTAACCACATTTCCACTTTCAACTCTTAATCCATCAAGATGACTGGACGTAAGTACCATCCTTTTTATTGTTCTTTTGATCGTGGCTTGCATGCATCGGCTTGCCTCCCGACGGGTTCAGCGGCTTTTAAATGACGCGTTGCTTCGCTGCATTGATCATCAGCACTCTACGCGTCTGCCCAAGACCTGCCACCACCCCGACACCTCTCCAAAAACAAAGCAACACATTCTAACATTGATTCCTTTCCAGGTGGCAAGGGCGGCAAGGGTCTCGGCAAGGGCGGCGCCAAGCGTCACCGCAAGATTCTCCGTGACAACATTCAGGGCATCACCAAGCCTGCCATTCGTCGTCTGGCGCGTCGTGGCGGTGTCAAGCGTATCTCGGCCATGATTTACGAGGAGACCCGCAACGTTCTCAAGACCTTCCTCGAGGGCGTCATCCGCGATGCCGTCACCTACACTGAGCACGCCAAGCGCAAGACCGTCACCTCGCTGGACGTCGTCTACGCTCTGAAGCGCCAGGGCCGCACCCTGTACGGTTTCGGTGGTTAAATACCCGACTCCCCGTCACAGAGTTGCGTGTGTCTTTTTTGCTTTATATCACGTCTTATTGGGAAGGGCTGGGTCTATTATGAGGATATTCTGACCTTTGGGATTCTCGTACTTTTTTGGTTGAATTTTTTTAATGGCGTTTGAGAATGGATCACGGCAAACAATTACAGGGTCACAGCAGATGGCTCCTCAATGAAACTACAATACCAACACTTTGCATCCAATTGCTCGCTTGAAGAAATGTGACTTGTATTTGTAAAAGCCCCAAGTAAAAAAGAAGATAAAAAGGCCTCATGAGGCACCAGAAAACTCGCCAGTACGCCGCCCATGACTCTGTTCCGTCTGTTGTCTGTCCCGCAGTCCTGAAATCATAGGTATTTTCGTCCTGCCGCTGCCACGCGCGCGCGGAACACCGGGCTGCGCACCTCCATGTTTTGCTTGTAGAAGGGGTTCATGATGGCCTTGACCCAGTTCTCGTAGACCTCGGCGAAGAACATCTTGATGGCCTCCTCGGTCGCGGGGCTCGTCGGGTTGGCGCCAATGGCCGTCGAGGAGCGCGACGAGCCCGAAGGGTTGGGCGCGGGCGGCTGGTGCAGCAGCAGGAACTTGGCGCCGGCGCCGGTGACGAAGCAGGATATGTAGTTGTTGAAGAACTTGTCGATGCACTTGAGGTACCTGGGGAGGGATAAGCGTCAGCAATCGATCCTGATGTGGGAAGCTGCGCTTGTTGCGGTGCGCCTCGGCTACTTGCCAGGCGTTGTTTCAATGAGAGAAAAAGGATAAAAACCACTCACATCTGCCCTTGTGACCACTGAACCTCCTCGACGACATCCAGGCTCGAGTGCAAGATGATCTGGTTCAGGTGCCGCACCTGGTCGGTGAAGCGCGACTGGCCATCGCCGCCTTGCTTGGACGTCCCAAACTCGTACTCGAACAGCGGGTTGTCCTGGGTGCCGACAATGGCAAAGTAGTAGCTCATTGTGTCGCCGTATTCATCTGCGCCTGCGGTATGCCCAAAACTCTTGAATACAACGGGAAGGTGACGGTGATTTCTTTGGAATTGCTGCTGGCTGTCGTGGCGGTTGGAGCTCCGGAGGTGGGCTGCCTGTCTCTGGTCTGCTACACTGTAGCGCCGACTCGGCCAGCCAACTGTACCGCCCCACTCTTTCTACCATCTCTCTTCGCCAGGAGAAAACCAAGCAATAGGCTCCAAAAAGTTTGGAATCGAGAACCGACAGCCACACCACATACACAACAACAAACGAAGTGCTCAAACATGTTTGGCCCGTTTCGCATCACAAACCCCCTCTCGGGAGGCCTGCTGTGGAAGATTCCCTGGCGCCTGTCCAAGTTCCAGAAGCGCCGCCACCGCATGCGCCTCCGCGCCGTCGACAGCGTCGTGGCCACGCTCGACACGGCGCTCGCCAGGCAGGGACAGACGCTCGAGGCCGTCGAGCGCTGGAAGGCCGAGATGCCCAAGGAGGAGGAGATGCTGCCCAAGGACAAGTACACCATCTTTGACCGCAAGGCCAAGAAGTTCCGCAAGGGCATTCATAGTACGTTTGGGTTGTCGTGTATACGACAGTGTGTGGCGGTGACGGTGGAAATTGGAATGCTAATGATTGCTTCAACTGCAGAGGTTCCCAAGTGGACAAGAGTATCGCAAAGAATCAACCCTCCTGGCTACTAAGCACGACGATTGCTGCGGCACAAGTTCGATGCGAAATTACGATGTGACGGAGGGAAACACATATCCGGTCATGGCCGGCACATCCTGTACAACAACAAAACTTATTTACCTACTACTATTCATGTTTTACTACTATGAACATGGGCGAATCATTGGGTCATGTAAAATGCCAGACGGTGGCTGTACGATTGACACAGCATGGTACACATTAGATAAAGCAAGGCGCATAATTTGATTTCTGATAAATTTCCATACATCCAGACCCGTTTCCGTAAAAGTTGATGGTATACACTTTTTTTTCAATAAAAAACACAGCACTCTGCTTTTGCTCATCCTCTCTACCTGTACTTGTCCTCGTCGTAGTCACGCCCGTCGTCTTGCAGCGCGCGGCCGACACCGCCACGGCCCTCGTCAAAGTCCTCGCGGTACTCGTCACGCACCTGACCACCCGACTTGCCGCGGCCGTACTGCCGGCCCTCCTCGAAGCCAGGGTCCAGGTCGGTGCGGATGATGCGCTCGTCGAGCTTGGTGCCGCCAATGTACTTCATACAGTCGAGCGCGTCCTGGTGCGTGTAGTACTCGACGAAGCAGAAGCCGCACGGCGTCTTGCTGAATCGATCCAGGCCCATGACCAGACGCTTGATCTCGCCGCACTTTGTAAAGAGCTCATAGACCTGCTCCTCGGTCGTATAGAAGGATCTGATGGACTATTAGCACATTGTGTGTGGACAGCCGGGGGAGGACAATTGGGTGCATACAGGTTGCCAACGTAGAGCGTTGTGGCGTGGGCTAGAGGATCGGGTTGAGGCTCTGCTTCCTCCTGTCTTTCGTCATCGCGGTCGCGTCTGCGTCGGCCCTGCTCAAATTTTCAGGATCTTCTGTTCTCTGCCTCTCCGTTGCTCTGATCATCCTACCTTGTTGTGATAGTATGCGCTGGGTCGATCGAGTCTCTCGATTGTCGAGCGAACCTCTGGGGGAGCCATGACGAGTCTCCTATCGTGTATCTCGTTCACAAGTTGTGCAGTATTCGATCTGGAGCCGATTTTATACGTTTGACTTCACGGTGCGAGTCGCGGCGGCCGTGTTGCTGCACGAGAGCTTGTGTCGCAAAGTGATTGTAGGACGAGGCTTCTGGACAACCAAGAGGCTGAAGCTCTTGCAGCATAGTGGGGACCTGCCGGCTGGCCGTTTTGGAGCGGCAACACGTCAGTGGACGTGAATGAGAGCTAGAGTTGAGCTGCTATTGGCATTAAATTCGAAGAACAGTAAAAAGTAAAATTTGACAAGAAAACCTGGAATCTCGAGAAGTATTAACTTTTGTCTACTTTCGGTGCTCTTGAGCTTCCTGGCAGCTCATTATTGCTGCGAATTCATATTGTATTACGCTGTGCCACTGACACGCTAACGAAAATCGTAGGGGAGCCCGCCTCGTTGCAGCCCCCAGCGTTTCCACCTAAAAGTTGCCTAGGTAATCACCTACCTACTGCACATCCTCGTTTTGCACAACCACCACAACCACCACAACACACGCTTGCTTGGGCGAAAGCAGACTCCGCGGCTGGTCTGTCACAAAACCCTGCTCTTAGCCTTTGTTTCCGAAACCGCCGAATTCCCCAGCCGTGCTTTTTGCAACAAAGAAAAGATGCCCAAGGTTAAGTGCTACTCGGCAGCTTGGCTGTCGAAAAATGCTCCCGGGCATCAGCTCTTTGAACCCACGCCCGAGGCCGTCCGCTCGCGAGCGCTCACGTCGCCATACGCCAGCAAGAAGAAGACTGCTCTGGGCCCGCGACGGACAATTGCGCGACGCGGCACAGAGGTGTTTGTAGCCGTGGGTAAGGAAATTCGATGGGGTGACCTGGCCTACATCAAGGACCGATGGGCGAGCAACCCCAGGGAGCGCCGCGGCTCTAGCACTCGCATTAAACGCGAGGATTCAAACGTGAATATGGAGGACATTCCGTCCATTGAGACTGTCGGAGGAGGACTGAGAGTAAGTGATGCCGACAACGAAGCTTTGGAGCTGCTGCTAATGAATCGCGTCAAGACAATCAAGGTCCCAGTTGCCGACGATATTCGACAGCTCATCATCTCCCCCAACACGAACTTCCTCGCTATCCTTACAACTCACACTATTCACATCTGCACGATACCCGACTCGCAACACCTGACAAGCGAGGATACTACCCCGCTGAAGCCCAAGATCTTTACCCTTGGTCCCACCACCCATGTCACATCGCGATCGCCCATCATGTCCGCAGTCTGGCATCCGCTAGGTGTCAATGGAACATGCATTGTCACTGTGACGGCCGATGCGATCGTGAGAGTCTGGGAGCTGTCTACCGGAGACCGCTGGTCCTTCGATACCCCCACAACCTCCATAGACCTGAAAAAGTTGGCAGACGGCACGACCGTAGACCAAGATTTCTCTGCCTCGACCTCGGCCACAAACAAAGGCTTCTCTCCCGATTCCTTCGAAATGGAAGTTGCAGCGGCGAGCTTCGCAAGCAAAGGAACCGGAGGCTGGAACCCAATGACTCTGTGGGTGGCTATGCGCGAAGGAGACGTTTACGCTCTTTGCCCACTCCTGCCCCAGCGCTGGGCCCCTCCTCCCACGCTCATTCCTTCACTCTCAGTCTCTATTGTGGCCACAGTCGGTAGCATTGAAGATGATGCTTCGATAGACGACAACGAGAAGCTTCTAGCTCAACAGCAGCTCCAGTGGATGGGTGATTTGGATTCCCAAGAACCTCAGATAGTCGACAGCACGGCTCTGGGTGAACCTCCTATTGAAGTATACACCCGACCTTCTCGACCTGGTGTTACTCCTCGCCTTCAAGGGCCCTTTGACCTCGTCTCTGATCCCGAGACCGGTGATGAGCTAGACACCTCTGTCACTGACATCATGGTTATTGGCAAAAAGACCGAAACAGATGATCTGATGCTGGGAGAAGACGACGAGTACGAGCTTGATCTGGACACTGGCGACCAAGAAGGCCTCTCGCTTGCAGTCATTTGCCTGTTGTCCACCAGCGGCCAGGTGCGTGTTTACCTGGATATGAACGGTGTCCAAGCGCAGTGGTTACCGCCAAAGAACAAATTCAAGAACATCAGGTCCTTTGGGGAAGTCGCAATTCCGTCATTACTTGCATTCCAAGCGCTCGACACCATGACACCTGTCGAGGTTACAGAAGAGAGCTGGCCTGTATTTAGCGCTGACGCTTTGTCACGATACAGCTTCTTTGTGACGCATCACGCCGGCATCACATTCATATCTCTTGCATCGTGGATCTTCCGTCTTGAAGGAGAGCTGTCAGGGGACTTCGAAGCTGGCACAGACTTCAGAATCGGGCTGCTCGTCAACTCCCAATCTAGCAGAGAAAGAGTTTACGCCCAGCCTGCCGCAGATGCGGCTGTACCTCTCACAGGGTGTGTTGTTCTAAGAGATCCAGACGTTGGATATTTCCTCCTCTCAGCCACCCCTTACGAGCCTATTGCCGTTACCTTTGAGAGCCCAGAAATGGAAGTTGTTCCTGTCCGCCAGGAGGCTAGCCCCGAGCGTGAGCGCGAACGCGAAGCTAGCATGGCCCCTCTCGATTTCTACGAGCCTCGCCCTATCTACAACCCACCGCACGTGTTTGACCAGGGGTCATCGCTGCCGCTGCTTTTAGAAAGATTACGCACGTCCCGTCACAAGACCTTAGTTAGCCAAGAGGTCAAACTTAGTCCGTTGACGTTGCAAATCTTTACCGATGCTCACAAGATTCTAAGCGAGGAGACATACAAGCTGGGAGTATCTGCCGCTGAAATTTTCAGACGCTGCGAGCTCCTGCAAAATGAGCTGAAGCAGCAAGTCTCTAAGGCCAACGAGGTCAAGGGCAAGATTGACGCCATCAATGGCGTTGACCGCGACGACGAAAGCGACAACATCATGTATGAGCGTCGCATTTCTGAAGCGCGCAAGCGGCAAGAGGCTATTGCTCAGCGTGTCGAGAATCTCCGCAAAATTGTTGGCAAGGCGACAACGCGCGACCTGAGCAACAAGGAGCGTGCATTCATGGAAGAGGTGCGCGCACTGAGCACAAGCGTCTCAGGGCCCGCCGCTTCTGAGGAGGAGCGAGACGTCCGGTCACAGTCTCAGGAGCTGTGGAAGCGTCTGGACAATGTCAAGAAGCTCCAGTCCGAGCTCGCGGCCAATGTGGAAGCGCTCAAGAAGAGCGGACAGGCGGACACGCCGTCGACGCCAGAGCTGCGCATCCCGCAGGATATACGTCGCAGCAAGATGCAGCAAGTGCAAGGGCTGCTGTCGCGCGAGACGGCGCTGGTGGACGCGGTGACGTCGCGGCTGGAGAGGCTGCAGGCCACTGTATAAAAACAAGCAATTTTGGGTTATAGCAAGACAGGAAGGTGTATATCTTGCGGAGTAATGAAATCGGAACAATGGTTTACTTCTATCTAGGAATAGCAAACAATGCATTTAAATGACCTTTGGTATACAGCATGGATATATTTTGACGAATGCGCCAACGATGGCAAATACTTAATTACTGCTTCTTAGCGGCAAGCCGCGCGTCTCTTTGGAACATGATTGCGCTGGTGATATGGGACCAACTATCGTAAAGTAGACCTATGGTATCCGTAGGAGTTAGCAAATCTCCAAAGTTTTCCTGGCCGAGCGGCACAGGGCCTTACCGAGAGGTACGAAGAACCAGGGCGCGTTGAAGCCGACGTAGTAGACCCAGTAGTAGAGGAACTCGGGCCGGCTGTACGAGATGCCGCTGAAGCGGTAGTCGACCCAGTTGGTGCTGTAGTAGAGCAGGACGCCGTAGAGGTGCGCCATGCAGATGAGGACTTGGAGAAAGTGACGACTGGGCGAGTTGAAAATGATGGCCAGCGCGGTGAAGAGCGAGAGGGGCCCCCAGGCAAACTAGCTTCGATCATTAGTGTGCGGACGTGATGAAGATGGAATGGGAGAAGATGCGCACGACGGTGATGGTCTCGATGCAGAGGGTGAATAGGTCTCTAGTGAGGTAGCGAGAATCGGAGAGGGCGTATTCTTTCCACAGCATAGCGAACAGGGTGTTCTGGCTGACAATGCCGCCTTTGAAATAAATGAAGTAGCCTTTAAAGAATTTAGTCCCGAACACTGACGGTATATTGATTCCAAGGGGGCATTTCTTACCTTCAAAGCAGAGGTGAAGGAATGCGCCTAGTTGGGAACCTGTCAGCAGGGATTTTACATCAGCCGAATTGGCAAGATGTGTCTGAGCATACAGAGTGCAAACCAAGCGGTCGCGAAGCAATCTAGCGAGCGAAGCGCTGGCTGGCGCCGCGAGGCTATCGCGTAGGTGATGAAGACGACGGCTCCCGTGATGCCGCCAAAGAGCGCCAGCACCGTGGGCAGGGCAACGGCGTTGGGCTCGTAGCCCGGCAGAACGGCATCGAGAGGGTAATATGGGTGCGATGCCATGATCACGAAGACCGCTTTTACTTGGAATTGGCGTTACAGGAAAAGGTTAAATCGAACTGAGCTGGTTTGATGGTGAGGTGAAGGACGACGTTGCTGTCGTTGGGGCGGCCATCGTATGTTTTTTGTGGTGGTCTGGTAGGGGTATCAGTGGGTGACATGATAGGACGCCGCCCTGGCACACTTTGAAAGAAGAGGCACAATCTTTTACCCTCGGAGCTTGTTTTTATCGGACGGTTTCCTTTTTGCTTGATTTTTTCTACCAACGCTGAATGTCGTTTTACTCATTCTTAATCATCTACTCCCAAACCCGTCTAAAATCGCAGGTTACAGGCAAAGCGGCGCTTTGTCGTCACCCGCACGGGAGCCAAGCAACTTTTTTTTTTTAAAAAAAAAAAAAGAAGAAAAAAAGGCACAAGAAATCAGAAAGAGAGAGAAAATGTCTGTAGATAACGATAGCTGTACTCAAAGCTGCGATCATGATGGTGCTCCTTAGGCTAAGATTCGCATGGCCCTGGCGCCGTCGTGCCTTGAATCAAGCTTCGCATCGGCCATTTCAATCCAAACAGCTGATGGGACAGCGAGTGATTTCCCGTTCGGAGCTCCTTCTTATACATTAACATTAGATTTTTATGACGGAAAATGTCTTTTGTCGTCTTCGGTGTCTGTCGTCTGTCGAGGTTGCTTCTCCCTGCTGTTGGTCGTTGGGCCTTCGAGTATTCGCCAGGAGTAAGCCTCCTTCTTTTTCTGTTTTTATATTTTGCAAGTGATTACTTGATAATCAAGACTGTGATATCACATCAGAGAGAATAAATGGAAATGGGAGTAGTACTATCCAGTATTGCCGCTGAAAATAACCCTGTAGGCACGGCGCCGCGTAGCTGTCACAGGAGTCGTTTGAATATTCAAGGGCGAGCTGCGCGCGTTATAAACATCCCAACTTCAGCTTCTTATAGTATCGATGCTCAGTACAAGACTACAGTGCTCTCTTCTTCCATATTGCATCCCTGTACAATTCACTAGTTCACTAACTCTCTGCAAACCAAGAGTGGCTATAAGACGCGACGCCGTCCACCTATTTACGTTTTGTGTCGTCAAAAGACTTGTTTGTGCTTACCCTGACAGCCTCTCCAAAGACAAGGGCAGGGACGTTCGCGTCGCGGCTTCTCTTTCGCGCAGCTGGCTGGCCACTTTGTCTACAATCATACAGGTGGCTTTTGAGCTTGATCCAAAGCTGCCTGAACTTTGGGGGAGCCTCTGTGGACGAGGCAGTAGAAAACCCAAGCGGGGAGCCGGCGATGTTCGATCTACTTGCAGCTGCAGAAACCATAAAAATGGGCTCTACTGTTTTCCTAATTGATTACCGCCGTTGACCCCCTGAAACTTCTGCGGACCTTGACCAATTGGCGAGTACGGTGGTCTTTTAGGCAACTGGTGGTCGGTTCATTGAAGTCGGAGAAAATGATGGATGGAGCTACTAAGACGGGCAGACACTCGCGTCATGGATCCCACTTCAAAATCTATTGTGACCGTGTAGACTACATTTTCGACTTGTGAGTGAAGTTCCAGGTTCTTGCCCGGAACTCTGATTAGAATGCCCGGCGATGGCTCAGTCAAAATACCATCATTGCTAGCAGCGCACTTGAATTAATCCTAGACGCCTGTTCTGGGAGCCAAGCTCATACCCTGCTCCGCTAAAGAAGGTCATTGGAGAGTTTGTGCTTACTGACATGTCAAGGTTGGCAGAAAGGCAGAGCGGAGTTGGTTTAATGTTTCAATAGCCAAGTTTTACACAAAGCGTTCCTGTATGATCTTGAACCAATATGCGGTTCGGGCTGCATTTCAACACAGGCAGGCAATTGTGACTTTATTTGCTATTGCACGCACAAGGTGCAACCACTCCACAGAAAGGTCTACTCTAGGCAAGGTAAGCCTAATTGAGAGACCGAACGCTTCGCGTTGCCGGTTGAAAGAAGAAATGCATTGATTGGTATCCACCACATTGGGCTGCACATGGTTGTCTTCTATCCTCCTAGAGGCTCGTCCGGCCGCTAAACGGCAGCGGCCAGGACGGGTCGACGGCTCCAGAGCTGAACGCCCTGTGGGGTGAAGACCACCAGTGACCGAGAGGGCCAGACTTTTCCAGACAACGAGCACTAGAACAAACGCCACGGAACTGTAGCGGGAACAAGTTGCCTTGGCTGTATTGCCCCATGTGGAAGGCCAAGAGGCCAGCCCGTGTTGATGGTGGCCGTGGCAGTGCTGCGCTGCTAATGAGACTGCAGGGTGCAGAAGTTCCTCTGCAAGCGAAGAGTGCACTAAAAGAGAGGCTAATAAGCATCCCCGAAAGAATAGTTCAGCGGAGGTCGCCGCCGGTAGACCGTGCAGCTGCATGGGCGGGGGAACTAACCAGATAAGACAGAGCTGGGGTTATGTTAAGGCTAGCAAGTCTGCTTATATAGAAGGCCAAATTGCCCCCTCCCAAGCTGTTATCGGAGTTCCTTACTTGCTGATCGACAAAACTCGACAAAATACCATTTGACATTAGTGAGAGAAGGAAAGTCTACCGGGCAATGAAGTCAATTGGTTTTCTCAGCGGCCTCGTCGCTGCGGTCGTTGGCCCAAGCCTAGTCGCCGCCTGTGGCGATGAGGAACACAGCTGCTACGGACCTCAGCACAACGTCGAGTATGTTCGTCAGGTCAAGCGCATGCAGCCCGGCGCACCGAATGCGACCCACGGACCCAAAGGGCCTCTTGAATGGGGCCAGATAAACTTTTTGCACACGGTATGAAAAAATTGACACCAATACGTTCATCGCCGCGGAAATGCGAGACCGGAAAACAGGGCCGAGGGACGAAAGCTTACAACAAACTAGACCGACACTCACGGTTGGCTCGAAGGCCACCTCAAGCAGGGAAACTATGGCGCCGACTGGGGCGACTTTGTGACGTTTAGCCGGCGCATGAAGCAGACGGCCGGCAACATGGGCGCCGACTTCCTCCTCATCGACACGGGCGACCTGCACGACGGCACGGGGCTGTCGGACGCCACCAAGCAGGACGGCGAGCTGTCCATGCCCATCTTTGACGAGGTGGCCTTTGACCTGCTGACGATTGGCAACCACGAGCTGTACGTGACCGAGGTGGCGTACCAAATGTTCAACACCTGGGCCAAGAAATGGGGCGACCGGTACGTCACGTCCAACGTCAAGATCCTCAACCCGCAGACCAACGAGTTCGAGTACGTCGGCGCCACGCACCGCTACTTCACCACCGACAAGGGCCTGCGCATCATGGCCTTTGGCGTGCTGTTTGACTTTACCGGCAACTCCAACGTCTCGCAGGTCATCAAGGCCGCCGACATGGTCCAGGAGCCATGGTTCGTCGACGCGCTCAACACAAAGGAGCCCGTGGACCTGTTTCTGCTGACCGGGCACAACGCCATCAGCCCCAAGGACCAGGGCAGCACGTTCAAGACGGTGTGGGACGCCATCCGCAAGGTGCACCCGGCCAAGCCCATCACCATGTTTGGCGGCCACAGCCACATCCGCGACTTTGCCGTCTACGACGAGAACTCGGTCGGCATCGAGGCCGGCCGCTACTGCGAGACGCTCGGCTGGGTCTCCATGTCGGGCTTTGACGCCTCCAACAGCGGCTACAAGGGCATCAAGAACCCGCACGGCGTGCCCAACCCCACGCGCCCGGCCAAGGAGGGCGTCAAGTCCATGTTCACGTATGCCCGCCGCTACCTGGACTGGAACCGCAACACCTTCATCTACCACTCGAGCCAAAAGGCGCCCACGTACGACTACCACTCAGGCAGCCGCGTCACCAAGGAGATTACGGATGTCCGCGAGAAGCTGCGTCTCGGCGACGTCTACGGCTGCGCGCCCAAGTCGTGGTGCATGGAGTGCGCGCCCTTTGACAGCGATCAGAATTTGTTCCCCGGTGTAATCATCCCGGCCGTGTCCAAGATTGTCGTGCGCCCCGAGCGCAAGGACAAGGCGCGCATCATCCTCGGCAACACGGGCAGCGTGCGTTACGATATCCCCAAGGGTCCCTTCACCTATGATGACAACTTTATCGTCTCTCCATTCCGTGATGTCTTTCGCTACCTCAAGGACGTTCCCTACGACAAGGCCCAAAAGCTGATCAAGCAGTAAGTCCTCCAGAAAAGGCGCCTCCGTGTTGGGGGGGTTTGCTAACTTTGAGGAACAGACTCAACAACGGCCGTGCCGACAAGCGCAGCAACCTAGTCTCCATGGCCGCTCCCCAGGACGAGTGCACCAACCCGACCATGGGCTACCTCACCCGACGCGAGATGCGCGAGCGTCGCGGGCCCGTCCGCCGCCAAGAGGTCATCACCCCGGGCTACGTCACCAAGGACGACTGGGGCACGGATGGCGACGACACCAACCACACGGCGGTGCCGTTCATGCGCAACCCCGGCTATTATGAGTCGCGCGGTGGCTTCCCGACCGAGGGCAGCCCCGAGGTCGTTGATGTCGTCTTTTACGACTTGTAAGTTATTTCTGACTGTGGTTTGGACGCTGAAACGACGGATGCTAAAACCATTGGGCAGCATTGAAAAGTACATTCTGCAGTACCTTGGCAGCGGCTTCAACGCCAGCATGGTAGACTGCTACGTTGACTGCAACTTTACTTCGCAGGGTAAGTCGTTTGGTGTGATGCATGCGGCGACGAAAGTACTGACATGAGACAGACTTCCTGCTGCCCTACGCCAAGGCAGCCTGGCAGGACAATATCAATGACTGCCCGATTGATGGCCAATAAGCTACTTGTATAAATGTGATGAGTGATGAAATGCTACAAAAGTGGGTTACGAGATTTGGCGAGGTGTTGTGGCGCGTTGACATTGGTGTGTGGTAGAGTGATTAAGTAGCTATCCGAAGTAAACATATTTGCACATTGACTGTCATTGCGGCGCGCAGGTGTGAGCCGAGTAGTGTCATCACACGGTACGGTACTATCATGAACTACAAGTAGATGAGACAGAATAGGAGTGACAATGTCTATACTACGTTCCGCCTTTATGTATTGTTTATATGTACGCTTATAAGTCACAGTCTATATCCAATTCTCATGTACTACAAGCATTCCATCTCTAGTAAAACACTTCCCCCTTCATCATAACTCTCGCCGTGCGCAGTAGCTTCGCCGCCTTGATCTCGCCATCCTCAATCGTCGTGCCCACATCCACCAGGCCGCTCGGATGCGCAATCCGTACCGCCTCACCATCCTCCGGCCGCTGCGCCTCCCTCATCAGCTCCCACGCCAGCGTGCCCTCCATCTTGGCCGCCGCGCCCAGGCACAGCGCCAGCGTCAGCGGCACCGCCTTGTGCGCCTGGCCCATGCTCATGGCGCGGCAGCGAATGTCCACGTCCGAGCCCGCGTCGGACGGGAACAGCAGCACAATCTTGGGCACGCTCTCCGTGTCCGGGTCCATGCCCATCAGCGCCGCGCCGCGCCGGCGGAGCTGCTCCAGCCGCGTCTTGAGCGCCGCGTCGGCCTCGATGGCCGCGGGCGTCAGCGCTTCCGCCGAGGAGAAGCCCAGCGAGCGGCCCGTCACGAAGACGCCCGGGTTGCCGACGTCGACGAGGGAGGCAGACACGGCAGACCCGTCGGGGAGATGCAGCGTGTCGACGGAGCGGCCGGTCGGGAGGGCGCGGCCCGTCTTGGCGCCCGCGGGATCGAGGAAGCTCATGGTGATGCAGGAATGGGCGCCCGACACGCCGTCCATGACGTAGTTGCCCTCGGGGCAGTAATACACCGACGAGGGCTCGTCGGCGACGCGAAACGTCGTCTCAATGACCTTGCTGGTATTGGTGTTGAAGATGCGCAGCGTCGCCCACCGCGTGCCGTCGGCGGCCGTGGCCACCAGCGTGGGCTTGTCCGCGTCGCGCACGTAGCCCATGTCCCACGCCGCAGGGCCGACGATGCTCGACATGTTGCCGCAGTTGCCCGCCGTATCGAGCACGCCGTCCCGGATGCCGACCTGCACAAACGTGTACTCGACGTGCGCGTCTCTGGTGGTGGTGCCGGCGGGCGAGAGCACGACCAGCTTGGACGTGGAGCTCACGCCGGAGCCCATGCCGTCGAGCTGCCGCCCGTGCAGCGCGTCGGGCGAGCCCATGGCCGGCGGGAGGATCGATGGCCAGGCCGACTGCGGCGGGAGGTCGGCGGCGCGGATGACGAGCCCGTTGGAGGTGCCGCCGCGGACGAACCAGGCCGGGAAGCTGCGGAGACCGGCGTGCATGGCGCGGAGCTGCGTGGACAGGTGGGAATGCGCGCTGCGGGGGCTGTGGCGGCGTGATAGCGCGGAGAGCGGTATTGATGGGCGCATGGTGTTGAGGCTGTCTATGCTGGTTGTGTAATGTATGTTTGTCGTCACCAACTAGGTTAGTTATTGAGAGCGGTTGCGCTGAAGTGGCTCACGGCCGGCTCTCACATGTCCTAGAGTCACGGCCGCGGGCTTCGCACAATAAAAGAAGAACGTTTAAAATTTTGGAAACAGGAACAATGAGAAGAGTGCTTTTATTTTCATTTTTATTTGATGAAGACGCTCAATGAGAGTCCAGCCGAGAAAGCTGAAACGCCTAGCTGCAGCACCCTTGTTCGGCTGCCTACGCTGCCTGGCAATGACTGTTCGGCCGGCGCGCGCGCCAGAGGCTGGCGATGCTGAACGTCGAGATGCGTATAAAAGACAAAAATACGCCCGCTTACTGTTCGCAATGCTCTATTTGCACTTGTAATCCCTGTTCTTCTTCCCGCTTCCTGCCGCGAGCCCTCGACACCTAGGCGCACTTCCACCACTTCCTCATGACCCTGTTCGCGTACTCCTCCTCCAGGCCCCAATTCCGCACCGCGTCCTCGATGCCCCTCTCCATCCTGCCAATGTACTCTTGTCTGGGCGTGCCGTCCCCCGTGCGGCGTTCGTCCACATACACCAGCGCCGTCACCGTCTCGCCGCCGCCGGGGATGGGCTTGCCGTCGCCGTCGCGCACCCAGCGCACCTGGCACTGCACCTTGCCGTACGCACCCGGCACGCCCTCGAAGACGTCGAGGCTCTCCTCGTCGCGTGGCGGCAGCAGGTACAGCAGGCCGTAGACGCCGCCGGCAGTGTCCGCAGGTGCGTTGGAGGAGGAGGACGGGTGGGTGGGGGAGACGATGTTGGCGAAGCCGCGCTCGTTGATGATCCAGCGCCAGGAGGGCAGGAAGCCGAGGCCGATGGCGGTGGAAAAGGGACAGCGGGAACGCATCTGCTCCGTGGAGAGGTTGCTGCCATAGGCAAAGTAGAGGACCTCGTGGCGCTCGTCGTCGACAATCGTCATTTGGCTGCTCTGCGACGGCTGGCTATCTTCTTGTGAGTCCATCTCGGCGAGCTTTTTTCCGTGATTTCCTCTTCCGTTTTTTCCCAGCCAGGTTTCTCAGAAGCTTCTTGAAGTGTTTCTTGTGGGTTTTGTTATGGTGAGGTGGGAAAAGTGTGTTGTGGTGAAAGCTCGAGGTACAAGCGGTGACCCTCGATCTGTACACACCCGTTGCTGCCCACAAATGTAGGTGGCACGGTTGGGCAACAAACGCAGGCAAAGGAGGACCATTCACGCACCGCTGTGCTTTTATACTTGACAATATGTGATTTTACTTACCCCTCTCTTCATGTTCTGGTGTAAAGGTGAGAGTTTTTACACTTTCTGACCATTTCGATGCTGCCTTGGGGGCCAATGATGTCCGGCGGCCTCTCATGGCCGGTCGATTTAGGCAGATGCAAATTGCTCGCGGATGTCGACCCGCCACACCCGCCAATTCGCAGCGACGGAACAAAACTGGACAAACCCCCACGGCGTGCACCGATACCCATGTTGAATATGATCATCTGGCATACCAAAATCGGCCTTTTGGGTGGCTGTGCTTACGGAGGCGTTCACTAGCAGAATACAAGGAAGCTGTGGTAAGAGTCATATCTATTCATATCCGTCGTGTGTCCCCAGCTCTAAATTATAGTTCAATGACGCTGGTAGGTCCTTTTCCATATGCAAAAATGCTATTCATAGCCATCTGGGCTGGACGCTTGGTAAGCGACCCCTCGACCTTGTCTAGTCGTAGGTAGGAAACGTGCCTCGGCCTATACATTTGTCCCTTTGGCCGTGAGGCTAGCGGCAACCGGGTCCAGCCCAGTGCGCGTCCGTCTCATTGTGCAAGCCGATATATAACGGATCACGTAATAGGGTTGAGAAACGGACTCAGCATCAGCTCGTCCGCGCTCGGGCGCAAGTCATGATCCAGCTCGAAAGTCTGGTTCAAGAACTTCTTGGCGTCCTCGCTGGCGTGTTCAGGGATCGTTGGCGATGCTTTGCCGCCACCAATCTTGAAGATAGCCTGCAGCTGGCTGCAGTCGGGGAATGGGTGCGTGCCTGTCATCATCTCGACAACCAAGCATCCCAGCGACCAAATGTCTGCCTTGCGCGTGTACGACGTTTGCTTCACCACTTCGGGCGCCATCCAAAAGACCGAGCCCTGCAGCGAAGGTCTGTGTTTGGCGTTCTTAGCGCCACCCAACAGATTCGATGCCTCGAGCTTCTTGGAGATACCAAAATCGGAAATCTTGATGGTACCCTTGTTGTCGACCAGAATGTTGGCACCTTTGATGTCGCGGTGAATAATGTCACGCTCGTGGAGATAAGACAGACCAGTCAGGATCTGGCGCACAAAGCTGCGCACGAGAGGTTCACCCAGTGCACCGTACGAGTTGAGCATAGTCTGCACAGAGCCACCAGCAACATACTCGAGGAAAATATTAAGGTTGTTGTCTGAGGAGCTGCAGCCCAGGTACTGCACAATGTTTGGGTGTCTGAGCTCTCTCAACAGTCCAATTTCTCGCTTCAACGCGTCGATCATGCTCTTCTTGCGCGTGTCGCTAGCGCTAAGCGTTCCGGAAGGAGTCTCGACTTGCTTGACGGCGAGAAGCTCGCCGGTGACGGCGTGCAGTGCAAGGTATACGGAGCCGAACGAACCTTGACCAATCAGAGCTCCCTTCATCCACTTGTTGTCGTCCCAGGAATCTCCGTCCAAGAAACTTTGTAGCTCCTCGTCGTCATCCTCGCCGTCATTGGTAAGAGCTTGCTTGATATCATGCACTGAGCCCGTAGAGCCTTCGCCATCGTAGTAGCTCATGACTCTGGCCATGGTGCCATCCGATTGTGTCAGGCTGCCAGCTGCCGTATCAGAGTTGCTCTCGGTAAAGGAGACATAGGATTTGCGGTCGGGCTCTGAGGGTGTCTCCTCTTGAAGGGTATCAAGCATGGAAGATGAAATTGAGTCGCGGTACATCGTGCTGCGAGCATCTCGATTACGGACCTTGGCGATGTGTGCATTTCCGTTGAGCCAAGAATCAGCAATGGTCGGCATAGGCGGCGCATCCTGAACGCTGGAAGCAAAGCTCAAGTTGCTGGCGACACTCAAGCGGCTGTTGATTCTGCTCAGACGCGTGGATCGGCGCATAGAAAGACGCGCAGTGCGGTCAATCTCCTCGCGAGGATGATCAGGAAAGTACGACGTGAGATCAGAGGCAATCAGTTCACTGGGAGGTCGCAGACCGCCGAACTGACGGAGTGCAACGCTGCTCTTGCTCTGCGGTCGCGCTTCGGATGTGGGCGAAGGCCTCTCAAGCTCCCGCATGGCAGCTTTGTAGTATTCGTCACGGTCGCGGAACAGGAGCGGGGATAGCGGCTGCTGCAACTCCTCGTGCCAGTTCTCACCCAGCAGTTTCTGCACCTTGACCTGGCTGCGCTTGTCGACCGACTCGAGGGCGCGGGTGTGTTTCTGCTGCTCTTCTTCCAGGGCAATAGCCGCGGCCCGCTGCAGCTCAGCCTCTCCAGGCTCACCAGCGGGGACGCGGCGCAGAATTAGCCGGTTGCGCTCTGAACGGCGCTGGTCCTTGATGATACGCCATAGCTCCGTGTCGCCGAGACGTCTGCATTCGCGGGGGTCCGGGTCGAGACCGGTGAGAACCCAGAAGCAGTAATTTCTTTCGTGATCCTCTCGCAGCGCGAACTTTCGTAGTGTCACACGCATGACATCCTCGCAGGTATTACAGTCGGCGATCTTGACCACTTTGGTGACACCGCCGGTGGATATGACACGGATAACGTCTTGTCCCTGTGGTAGGGCAGCCATGAGAGAGCCATCCATGCTAGAGTTGTTTCTCGTATGAGCTGTAGGCAAGCGGCCGGTTGTTGCTCCTTCGGGCGCAGGCATTCTGGCAGAGGCACTGGGTGTGGCATTGCTCATATAGCCGCCAGCAGGGAATCGCTGCTGTCTCGCCGAGCGCATTTCGCCCGACATGGGTGGCGAAGCAGGTCTGTTGGAGCGGTCAATCTCGAGAGGCGCTGGTACATCGATTTGTCTCGAGTATCGTCGGTTCACGGGCGCGGGGTTTGTGCTGTTGCTGTTGCTACTTCGGAGATTGAGGGGCCGCGGCGAGACCCCGGGGGCAGAAATGGATATAGGTTCGAGAGCGGCGAATGAGTCCTAGAGCACAGTTAGTTGAAAGAAGCTAATCACAATGGGAAGCAAACGCACCCTATTTCTCTTCTTCTGGTTGGCGTATGCCTTTGTTCGTAGCTTCTTGATGCACAGAAACAGGCGGACGCGGTCGCCGACCTTGTCAATACCCATTTCCTTGAGGACCTCCTTGTCCATCTCCAAGAGGTTCTGGCCATTTATATTGTTCTTGCGAAATATCTTCTCGTACTCGCCGCACTTGACGCTGACGAGGTAATCACAGACGCGGTCCTCATCCCAGTTTTTGACCGAGTCGGGGCCGTCCGTCTCAGAAAACTCCGACTCCGTCGGACTGGCGAAGCTCTGAGGTGGGTTGGCAATGTTTGGGATGCGGCGGGCAGTGGGCAGGCCGGACTGGATCGTATTGGCAGCCAGACCAGCTGTGCTGATGGACGAGCCAGAGAATGGCGGTTTGGTAGCCAACATGGTGGCGGTTTGCGTCTTTGTCTGCCCGGGCCCCTATATTGAGTCTCAGTTGGAAGGAATGAGGTCGGATCGGTGCTCGAGAAGGGGGATTCGATTCGGCTTTTGTGCCGTAGCTTTGGATCAAGCGTAGATGTCCTGCTCCCAAGCAATCGAAGAGGCGGCTCTACCGCAGATGGTTGGACCGGTGCGTGAGTCGGAAAATGAGCAAGCAGTGTCTGATTTGAAAGCAACGCGCAATGACCGAAAAAAAAAATCGAAGAAACAAGAAAAAGAAACGACAACTCTATTAAGGGTTCCCCCCGGGAAAAGGTTGGTGTTGGAGATGAGATGGGCGGGAGGAAGTGTTTGCGCCTGTGATGAGGCAGGGGAGAGATGGGGGTGTGAGAGACGTGTTTCCGAGCGTTATTAGGGGTGCAGCGCTGAGTGGGCTGCTGGCGAGCTGTTGCAGCGGTGGACGGGGCTCGGGTGGTGGCCGGTCGGTGCTTGGTGGCACAGCAGATGCAGGGTGGCGTGGTGCCCTGAAGGCTTCAGCGCTGACCCGTTGTGAAAATGTACAGTGAGCTGATTGATGCTGGCAAACTGCAGTGGGTTTGCTTGTGCCAGTAGCCGCCCGCCGTTTGCGCTGGGACGAGGTTGAACGTGACGGGCCCTCCTTGGGGCAAAAGCTGAGGCGGGATTCCACAGTGCGATTGGCCCCCAAACTCCCCTGTAATTTTAGACACCGCTGGCTGCTTGGGCTCGCTTTGTCGTGTTGTTGCAGATGCAGCCTCGTCCAAGCAATGCCTGTACATTGAATTACAAGGGCCAAAACAAAAGCGGCATCTTGGGGGAGGGGTTATGGAACGTGATGCGGGGATATCAGCAATATTATAGCAGTTTGCGCGTCTTCTGCTTCGTCTACCTGCATAGGTACCTAGGTAGGTATACTGCACATTTTCCACGCGCAGGCGGGCACGCCTTGGTTCCACGGCATGCCGCAGCCCAAGGTCAATGCACCACGAAGCAAGCTATTTACAGCGCTTGTCGGGCCACCGCTGGGACAGCAGACGACCAACATGAAACCTGTTGGCGGGCATCACCATGGAATGTTGACAGCGGTTTGAAAAATGTGCTCCAATTCTTCATGCATAGATGCTAGCTTTTGCGCAATTCCCCTCGCTCGCTTTGTGCCGAGGCCTCATCCGTAGGTGGGAGGACTTCCCGCGTCTTGACATGCAGGCTGTGCAAGTTGAAACACTCTATTCTCGTCTGGCCCGCACACGGGGTTCGGCCTGGCTCTGCTTGGATCCTCCATCCGTCAGGTTGCATAATGCACAGCATCAGCAGCACATGGGGCCATGGCTAGCCGTCTGCCGTCTCAACGTCTTTTATTTTTTTCGTCCGTCAACACGGTTAAAAAGCCCATCTGCCGATTCGAAACGATAATGGGCTGCACCCTATCGACATCAGCTGTTTGCACGGCTTCCCAAGTCTAGACGACTGTTTCATGGCCAGTGGAGAAGATCCGAGATGTTTACTACTGAGGAGATGTGCTCATGGCCGAGCTCACCGTCCGCGCCGCTGTAGTTAATGAGGAAGTGGGCGCCACCGATAAGCAACTTTGGCACTTTTCAATGTCGATTGTTGCACTGGGTCACTTTGATGCTTCTCATTCTACCAGAGCTCTACCCATGCCTACCTACGATATGATGTACGTACAAGCTCCTCGAGCTCAAAGCCGTGGCATCAGAACCGAAAATAGCGGGCTAGGAATTCGTGGCATCACAGAATCGAAAATGTAGGCAAATAATCAAATTCGCTCGTCGGCTTGTCAACACTTGACCTACTGAGTATTCAGATTAGAAGCATTGGACGCCGTCTCCATATGCCTACTGGTAGTGTGCGCCCTACCGTGACGCCCCTGTCACCTCGTCACACATCCTGGCTGGTGATAGGTCCGGAGCCACAAGAGATGAAACGGACCATGTTTCGCCCGACCAGGTCCACGCGCTCAGCTGTATTTCCCACTTTGCATCGCCACCGGTTGACTATCTGTTTACGATATCAATGTTCCAGCGGGCCGGACCCTGTCAACCTGTCTAGTTTCCTTGCGTTTGTCATCACGATTACGTCGTAAGCCGACGTATCCCTACTCCGAAAGGAAAGCAAGGGCCGTGACTCTTGGCTCCCCGCAACCTGTCGCTGCTCTTGTTTGAGGCTCTGCATCTGTGCGAAAATAAAGTTAACCACTGCGCCTCGCTGTACTCAGTACAAGTGCGCTATGCAAGATGCTGCGGCTGTTTGTTCTTTGCTACTTAATGAGGCTTCCGTGCCCAACGCAGCTGTTTCGTTGCTGTTGACCTGTAATCAAGCATCGCGCTGATAAGTGGCAGAAGCATATGATGTTCTCTCTCCCGATGAAGAGGATCTATACTCCGTGGCTTTTTTTATTTACAAATGTCCAAGCGTGCTCGCAGACCTTTCAATCGAAAAAACGAGCCGACGAGACAGAATTCTGCCAACTACTACCACGGCAAGTCATTGGCACCTCAGAACTGGTAGCACGTCTCGGCCTTGTCCGCTGGCATGGGAGGCCTCAGTTTCTCAATGAGAAACTTAAAGAAAGAAAATACCCGAAAGAATAAATCCAGGAGGGAACAAGATGGGAGTAGATGACTCTCGGTTTAATTTGTTGATTGATTATAGCACATGGTGGCTGCTGTAGTATCCGGAAACAGGAGCAGCGGTCAGTTATTCGCATTACCTCGCCGATGAACGAGCAAATAGACAAACCCACGTAACAAAGTCAAGATACGAATACTGGCCAGTGGCAAACACGTTCTTTAATCATCAACAACCCTCAGGCCCAAAACATCCGGTAAGTATCAATCAATACTCATGCCATCTCACAGCATCTTGCCAGGCTACCGGTGATACTACCCTGTAATCTCTCGCATTTCAGGTAACGTGCACATAGCACTGGCTAAGATGGGACAAATTCCGAGTTAACCCCTTAAAAATGGGTGAATAACTTGTGGCTATTAATTAATCTGGTAATTGCATTTCTATGGATATTTTCCACAGTCCTGAGTGATGACGCAGACGCACTGCCCGTGATCAATCTTCAATGCTCAGGTTGCAGCAAATCCGACCAGATCTTGCTCTAAGGACTTCTCACACAGGCCGCAAACGTGGTAAGGAGAGGAGGAAAATCCCGCTCACCCGGTCCCTCTATTCTGCCTACTCACAGGATCACACTGACGGCATCGTCCATCCCATCAAGAAAGGCTGAATTTACAACGTCATGATGAAGCTACTCGATCTTTTCGGGCCCTCGGTAGTGGGCCACGGGCCTGGCGGCCCCTCCACACCTCTGCCTGTTCCCTGCAGAGGCCGCGCCACCCAAATGCCGCCCGCGGCTGGCATTTCCAAACTGTCAAGATAGAGGGCAGAAATGGCATCGAAGCTTCGGGTGCTCGGGCGTGGGTTCGATAGTTCCCTCGGCTCGAGCGAATGGGCAAGCTGTCGCGTGCCATGCCGTCCCTCCGTCGTGAAGCAAGTTGACGTGGCCACAACATCTACGTGGGCGACCGACCAGTGCGGCTGCGGTAAAGATAGATGGAAATGTCAAAGAGGGGCCACTGGTCGGCGATGGGTTTCTGCCTGTCTACTAGTCTAGGCAAGTGACAGGTACTTTCTGTACTCCGTACGACGGATGCGATTGCAAGCAGCGCCAGATAACAGCCTCGCCTCGCCAACCACATACACGTTGCGTGGCTTGCATGCGCCAGCACAGCAACAAAAAGGCCTCTGCATCTATTTCCATGATTTTTGTTTTTATCTTATTTATTTATTTGCGACGGCGCTGGCGAACGAATAGACCGCAAGCCAAAAAGTTACTTGCGCTGGCACGTCCCGCCTCCAGCCTATCCAGAGCCGCCTCAACCCTCCCACCCAGCAAGCCATTGCAGGGCGCCAACTCCGCTAGAAAGTCTCAACCCCCCCCCCCAGCTATTTATTTTCAATGTGTCTCCTCGGCTTTCTGATTTGGCTCATGTTCGCATCCATTTCTGTCCCCAATCATATGCACCCGGTTCCCCATGAAGTCTTGGGATTGGGCGCCACATGGGGAGTCTTGAGCGGGGACCTGAGGCTCTAATCCTCGTTAGCGCCTGCGCCTGCAGCGGAGAGCCCGTCGCTGCTTTTGTGTGAGTATTTCCATCATGGCATTCCTTTAGGTTTTGGGGGACTTTGGGACACGCCAGGCGCAGGGTTCCAGGATGTTGCTTTTCTCTTTTTTTCCTTTTTTTTCTTCTCCGGTTCGTCGCCCGTGGGCCTAGACTGTTGGCCGACACGCCGAGTCGCACCATTGGACCGGTCAAGAAGACGAGTCAAGAATTCGCCGCTTTCCCCATTCTCTTTCGAAATTCTACCAAATCGCAAACAATGCTCAAAGAGAAAAATAGAGTTTGGAAATACCGCACACGCATCGCCGACGAGCCGTAGGTACCTACCCGGGAAGGTACCGCCACCCGGCTCGCGACAAGCCACTGATCTAAAGCGGCGAGCGGCACTGACAACTGGACCCAGGGCATGCAACGTCTAAATCAGGTACTTCCAAACTCCCAGACTATCGTTGCCGATGTCCCGATCTTTATTTAAAAGCTCCTGCTTTCCTCTGGTCGATGGGCCGATGTTGAGCTTTTCTCTCGTCCTTCCCTTTTACTCTTTCCTCGATTCTCGATTCTCCAACATCTTCACATTTTTTCCCTCGCTTTCAAACGTCGCGAGCAACAATAATACTACCAACAATGGCGCCCAGACCCATCTTTACTCTTACACACCCGCGAGCATGCTCCACGGCTTTTGAACGGGTATGTTTGTTGTCTGATCTCTTCTGCGTCTTGCCGGCATCCGGCGAAACAGATGGGCAGAAAACAACATGACCTCCTGGCTGACAATATCTCGTTGAACAGGTCTTCATGACCCGTCGTGACATCCTCGAGTGCTCTCACGAGCCATTTGCCGATGCCTTCTACTTGGGTCCGGAGCTCATGAGCGAGCGTTTCGGTAACGAGGCCGCCGACCGCGGTTCCTTGGGCATGTCCTGCTCCGACACTTACCAGACAGTGTTGGACAGCTTTGCCCAGATGCAATCTCAGGTTCGTATTCTCCCTGGCCCAGCATGAGCATAACCTACTCCTCATCCTCTTGACTTTGCGCTCTTGGTCTTCTGTTTTAGCCAGCTTCGCTACCACTCAATTGACCATTGAACATGCGCTGACCTCTTCTCAGGGAAAACGCCTGTTCATCAAGGACATGGCATACTACATTATGCAGCCTGAGAACAAGCACACCAGCATCGCCCCCTCTGTGAGCTCCAAATTGGAGCCCGGAAACCCTACCGTGCTACCCCTGGACGTGCTGGGAAAATTCAACTTCACCTTCCTCATCCGCCACCCGCGCCGCTCCATCCCCTCGTATTGGCGCTGCTGCCTACCGCCGCTGAGCGACCGCAACGGCTTCCCCTACTTTCTCCCCAGCGAGGCCGGCTACGATGAGCTCGTCCGTCTCTTTGACTTTTTGCTCGAGAGCGGCATTACCGACAAGGACCACCTCACCGTCCTCGATGCTGACGACCTCCTGGACAACCCTGAGAAGATGATTCGCATGTTTTGCGAGCGCACCGACATCGACTTCTCGCCGTCCATGCTTGAATGGTCCGAGGAGGATGGCAAGATTGCTACAGAGAAGTTTGCCAAGTTTGACGGCTTCCATGACGACTGCCTTCGCACCACGCGTCTCGAGGGCAGAAGTCACGCACAAGTAAGCTTTGATTCCACAAGAAACATGAAGTAACATTGTCTCTAACCGTCATTCAGAAAATCTCTACAGTGGAATCTGAAGACGCCGAGTGGACCAAAAAATATGGCCCCGAGGCGGCAAAGATTATCCGCCAAACTGTCAACGACAACATTCCTCAATACGAGTATCTGAAGCAGTATTGCATGAAGCCTTAAGAAACGCTGAACAGACACTCGTGTAGTGGCGTTTTTCTGGTTCTGTCCTGACTGGTTTTAATGACTTGAATGATTGACTTTTGCCCCGTTTTGCAAGACCCCAGCTACAAGGGAAGTAGTCCTGGACTTTTGCACCGTTCAGAGGGCGGGCTTGCACAGGATGTTATGCATGGGATACATGAGGATATGTTTGGTTTTGATCGTCCGCGAAGTCGATCCATGCTTAATAATACAATTGTTTGGTTTCTGCGCGGCGCTGGTTCGCCCAGCCGTGCATCATTTCTTTTGTACACGCCCACCTCTGCCGCTTCGTAGACGCTCCAGATCGCTTGGGGCCCGTTTCGCTTTCCACCCCAGGCTCTCGTACCATCGTCCCTAGTAAAAGTCGTCATGATGTGCAACGAATCTATCTGTACACAGCATGGGCTTGGCCCCACCGTCTCGCTCTCGGTTCGAAGTATACCCATTTGCTTTATGCGGCAACTTCCACATCTGCTGGCAGAGCCGTCTCTGCGACAGGTTCTACCTGTTCGGTGTGCTTGACATTACGAGGCCACTTCTCCGCATATCCTGCGTCGTTTATGTCGGACCAGATGACTCTGACTGGCAGTTTGAGGCCTGCCGTTTCTGTAGACTCGATCTTGTTGCCGGGACCACCACTGCCTAGCACGGCCGCCATGTCCGCAACCGAGTTTGCCTTTTGGGCGTTGAGAGCCTTGCCGCGCTGGGCTTTGCTGCGCGTGAAAAGCGGTTCAGGTTCCTTCTCGGCGGCACGCTTGGCGGCCGCTTTCTTCTCGGCTTCGTTGTACTCGATCGGCTTCTTGTAGAGCAGGCTGTCGTCCCATGAGACCTCGTGCAGGTGCTTCAGCTCGCGCAGCTTCTGGAACACTACGCGGCCGACGTTGCCGTGCCCTCGGGGGAGCTCAATCTTGGCCATGGGCGCCCAGTAGTCCTTTCGCAGCTTGGCGGGCTTCGTCTTCTTGCCATTGTAGGGCAGCTGCTTCATGTCGTGGAACCCCTATCGAAAGCGCATGTGTTAGCAACCGTTGTTCTCCCGCCAGACACTTCAATACTCCCAGTTCGGGCATGATCTGTGCCATTGAATGCTGGGTAGAAAGATGCGCATACATCCAACGTGGGACTGAAGCTGTAAATCACTTGTTGAGTTCTGCGGTGGGCAAACACCCAGATGTTCTCGCCGTGGCCGTCGGGCCCTTGGAAGGCCCAGGGGTTCGGTGGTCTCTTTCCTCCGTGCACTTGACGCAGACAGAGTCGCGCAATGTCTGGTAATTGGCCCAAACGGACCCTTTGTGTTGTGTTCATCGTCAGTCAAAGTCGGCTGGCGTCGCTTAAAAAAACTTGAGTCGGCCGCCTCTATCAAAGGATATCATCAGCGAAATGGCAGAAAAGTCCAGAGCGCTATAAAGCTATCACGTGACACTGTCCTGGGGGTCTACTTTTTAGGCCTTTGTTCAGCAGCCCAAGGACCGGCCGGGCCGTGGAAAACCAGCTGACGGATGGACGGGACAGTAACACGGCGTCACGGCAGGAAAAAAACCCGAAAGTCAGAAGTAAATGAAGGGACAAATCATGTGCGAGATTGGGACAATAAAATGACTGATAATAATGTCTATTTGTGGTGTTTGCCTCTTCCGGCGCGGCTCTTGAAAGCAAGCCGAAAAAGTCACTTGGCATTTGGCAGCAAACGCACTGAACTTCGAGGTACACCGCCGAGTATCCGTAGAGGTTGGCAGTAAACTCAAGTCGCTGCGCCGAAAGTCAGATACAGTGATTGAGTGGCCCGTCCGGAGCCGTTAGCGCCCAACGACTCCACTAAACGGGCGGAAACTTCCAGTGACATCACGCTCGTACCACTAGCTTCTGTAAGCTTCAGGTAGCTTCCAGGCTGTTGGAGGGGTTAGCAGATCAGTCCATGATCTGATTCCATTCTCATTTAATTCTACTGCGACATCCCAACGTCTTCCTCTTTTCTTTCTTCAATCACACACACTTTCATCAAGTTCATGCTCACTGCATGCCTACAAATATACTAGACTGAAGTCCACTGGCTTGAGCTTTTTACCACACCGAAAACAATACCCAGTACCTACCAAAGCGACACGCACAGTCATTCGTTCACCATGAATGCACGAATGGATTTCACAGACAGAGCTCAAAAGGCCGTGGAAGATGCCATGTCCTTGGCTGAACAATACGCACACTCACAGCTTGCTCCCGTTCACCTGGCTGTCTCGCTGCTTGAACCTCCCGTCGACCTGTCCAAAGATCAGCAGAATGCCCCTCCTGGCGCCATCGCGACGCTTTTCCGGCAAGTTATCGAAAGAGCCCATGGCGACCCTCAACTCTTTGACCGAGCTCTGAAGAAGACGCTGGTTCGTCTGCCGAGCCAGGACCCTCCCCCAGAGCAGGTCTCTCTCTCGCCACAATTCCACGCCGTGTTGCGAAAGGCCATGGAGCTGCAGAAGGTCCAAAAAGATACCTACATTGGCGTCGATCACCTCATCACAGCGCTTGCCGACGAGCCCACCATTCAAGCGACCCTCAAAGAGGCCAACATTCCGAAGGCAAAGCTGATTCAAGACGCCGTCCAGGCTATCCGAGGAACAAAACGTGTCGACAGCAAGACCGCCGACACCGAACAAGACAATGAGAATTTGGCAAAGTTTACCATTGATATGACTGCCATGGCCCGCGACAAGAAGGTCGATCCGGTCATTGGCAGAGAAGAAGAGATTCGCCGAGTTATCCGCATCTTGTCTCGCCGTACCAAGAACAACCCTGTCCTTATTGGTGAGCCAGGTGTAGGAAAGACGACCGTTGTGGAAGGCCTTGCTCAGCGAATTGTCATCCGCGACGTTCCCGACAACTTGAAGAACTGCCGACTGCTCTCACTCGACGTTGGAGCGCTCGTTGCTGGCTCCAAGTTCCGCGGTGAATTCGAGGAGAGAATGAAAGGTGTCCTGAAGGAAATTGAGGCATCTAAGGAGATGATTGTTCTCTTCGTCGATGAAATTCATCTGCTCATGGGCGCTGGCTCATCTGGAGAAGGTGGGATGGATGCCGCCAATCTTCTCAAGCCCATGCTGGCCCGTGGCCAGTTGCACTGTATTGGTGCTACTACCCTTGCCGAGTACCGAAAGTACGTTGAAAAGGACGCTGCCTTTGAGCGTCGTTTCCAGCAGGTTCTCGTCAAGGAGCCTTCCATCCCTGAGACCATTTCCATCCTCCGTGGCCTCAAAGAGAAATACGATCGCCACCATCGTGTCACAATCAAGGATAATGCCCTGGTCGCCGCCGCCAACTTGGCCGCCAGATATCTTACCACTCGACGACTGCCTGATTCCGCTATCGATCTGGTCGATGAGGCCGCTGCTGCCGTGCAAGTCGCTCGCGAGTCTCGACCAGAAATCATTGATTCCAACGAACGCAAGCTGAGCCAACTCATGATCGAGATCGCCGCTCTTGAGAAAGAGCACGATGAAGCATCTCAGGCTCGTCTCATGCAGGCAAAGAAGGAAGCCAGGAATGTCGAGGAGGAACTCGAGCCACTTCGCGAAAAGTACAAGAACGAAATCAAGCGAAGCGAGGATATTCACAATGCCAAGGTCAAGCTCGACGACCTGGAGAAGCGCTTGGAAGATGCTATGAATAACGGAGAGCACGCCAAGGCCGCCGACCTCAAGTACGGAGCTATCCCTGACCAGCAGGACGTCATTAAACGACTCGAGGTCAAGAAGGCCGCCGCTGATGCTGCTCTCAACGAATCCAACGTTGATGCCGGTGGATCCATGGTCACTGACACCGTGGATGCTGACCAAATCAATGAAATTGTTGCGCGCTGGACCGGCATTCCTGTTACACGACTCCGCACTTCCGAGAAGGAGAAGCTCATTCACATGGAAAGAGCTCTGAGCAAGGTCGTTGTCGGCCAGCGGGAAGCCGTCCAGTCTGTCGCCAACGCCATCAGATTGCAGCGCTCTGGTTTATCCAACCCCAACCAGCCTCCCAGTTTCCTCTTCTGCGGTCCCTCGGGTACCGGTAAGACGCTCCTCACTAAGGCTCTTGCCGAATTCCTCTTCGACGACAGCCGCGCCATGATCCGCTTCGATATGTCCGAATACCAGGAGCGTCACGCGCTCAGTCGCATGATCGGTGCACCGCCAGGCTATGTCGGACACGACGCTGGCGGCCAGCTCACGGAAGCGCTGCGCCGCAAGCCCTTTTCTATCCTCCTCTTTGACGAAGTCGAAAAGGCGGCCAAGGAGATTCTGACTGTTATGCTGCAGCTCATGGATGACGGCCGCATCACTGACGGCCAGGGCCGCGTCGTCGACGCCAAGAACTGCATCGTCGTCATGACCTCCAACCTGGGCGCCGAGTACCTCACGCGCCCCGGTACCAAGGAGGGCAAGGTCGATGCTGCCACGAAGGAGCTGGTGATGGGTTCACTGCGCAACTACTTCCTCCCCGAGTTCCTCAACCGCATCAACTCGGTCGTCATCTTCAACCGCCTTACGCGCAAGGAGATTCGCAATATTGTTGACGTTCGCATCATTGAGATCCAGAAGCGGCTCCATGACAACGGACGCAACGTCACCATTGAAGTGTCCGACGAGGCCAAGGACTACCTCGCCAGCGCGGGATACTCGCCTGCTTATGGCGCCCGTCCCCTGGCTCGCCTCATCGAACAGGAGGTCCTCAACAAGCTCGCAATTCTCATTCTCCGCAACAGCATCCGCGATAAGGAGACGGCGCGTGTCGAGCTGGATGATGGCAGAATCGTCGTGCTCGCGAATCACCACGACAGTGACCCTGACGAGGACGACGAGATGATAGACGAGGAAGACGCTGTCGATGAACTCGAGATGGGCGACGAAGACTTTTACGACTAGAAAGTCAAACAGCAAAAAGAAAAAGAAACGAGTTATGTTCTTATACTTGATCTGGTTTATCATTTGTACGGAAGTCGCATTACAAAATGACGACGTTGTACTGTTCGCTCTGCACATGGCGCTCTTCTTTTCTCATTACGATGTTGTCTTTTATGTTATCATGGCCAAAGGCGTTGTCTTTTTGTATATAGATAATAATTGTATGCTGTGTATATGGCATAAAACACAAATAAAAATTCGAAACCAAACAAGTCTCTCATAACAATTCTGGAAGTAAAATATTTTGTGCATGTACCACGTTAGAACGTAACGCCCGAGTAAAATGAGGGTTTTCAATGGAGCCAAGATGATGCTGCCCGGGCTAATACCCCGGACAAGAGAAGAAGGGTTAAATGAAGAAGGGAAAAGGTCTGCCTGCTTTTATTAGGTGTGTTTCTCGTCTCGATCTCACGGCAGACCAAGTAGGACGCCGTCATCGCCGATCCAGCCAAAGTCGTCTGTGAACATGGTCCAGTCAATCTCCTGAAAGGGGTCCGGACCCATGGTCATGGGTTGCAGCATGTTGTTCGGCTGGCCGACGGATGAAGGCGCAGGCTGCTGTGCTCTCGCAGCCGGTGCACCACTTTCTCTGACGGGCTGCTCGATGGCACTCTGCGCCAGGTTCTGCCGTGTCGTCCTGTGACCATCTGCAGGCAGTTAATATCCTGTAAGAGAGAAAAAAGATGCGAAAAAGACTCTTCTTCTTTTTTAAGTTTCGGTCATGTGTTTGATAGGATGTTGACATACTGATTAACTCTTCGGCTCTGTTGGCCGCGGCCGCCGTCTCGCTGTTCTTTTGCGCGGCGCGAAGGCCCTTCTTGAACAGCTCCAGACACCAAAACGACATGCCGACGCCGAGGCGATCGGACCAGGCGCGGGGGCCGACCTCGATGCGCGGGATGAGGTGGCGGACGGTCCAGAACGTCTCGATGATGACGCCGATGCGGTGCGGGAGGTCGCTCTCCTCGACAGAGCAGCGGTGGAGCACAGCGGCAGCGTGCTGCGCGAGCAGGTTGGCGTCGTTGGGGGACATGTCGGGCGGTGCCGACGTCGAGTACAGGATGCTGGTGACGATGCAGGCGGCGTCGATTAGACTGCGGAAGATCTGGTTCGTGGCGTGTGTGAGTAGCTTGCTGCGCGACTCCTGCTCGAGCACCGTGCTGATGAGGCTGCGTGCCGTGTTGAAGGCGCGGAGATAGTTGATGCGCTGGATATGGGGCGGTACTTCGGGGTTGGCGGAGAAGTAAAACGTTTGGATCTCGAGGAGCGCTGAGAGAGACAGGACGTGCGTAAGTTCTATTTTGGCATTAGTGGTAGGCATGCTGTTGGGGGGGCCATCAAATGAGGATCGTACCAGTGTTGGACTGTATTATCGCAGGCTTCAGCGTCTCAAACTCTTGTTCCCATCTCGCGACTTCGGAGCTAGGGGCTTGTCCATGAATGGACGCATGAACCGACATTGCTGAGTGGAAGCGGTTCAAAAATCGGTAGAGGTCAAACGTGGATATTAGGTCAGCCCAGAATGGCGAGTCCAGCGATGCGCGACATTGTGTGTCGTCGTGTTGGATAGAGGGTGGCGGATGGCCACTTGTAGTTGATATTCTGCAAGTAAGGCCCGTTAGTAAATGATGATGCAGTTCGACGAATTCCTGTCTTCTTACTTTTGCGCCAGTATACAGCAGGCCATCCAGGTCGATGATGCTTCCTCGTCGGTGAAGATGCGAGCTTTCCTGGTGCCTACGCAAAACTGCTTGTGACTACCGCGGCCAGTGTGTGCCCCGATCATCATGATGCCTGTCATGACTATGCTAACATACGTCGTGGATGAATCTGTCAGCAGCCGTATAACGGGGAGAGGCCACGCGCAGAGAAACAAGGCCGCGTGTGCAGTTTCTAGCGACATGACCGGATCGATCAGCGTTTTTGCTATGTCCTTCTCGACATGATCTACCAGGGCGCGGAAAAAGACGCGATCTTTGGTATATCGGCGACAGGTTACGTATACAATGACCCAAAACAGGGTCGGGCTGGCTTCGTAACACTCATCCGGATCTCGCTTTCGCAAGATGGGCAGTGCGGGGTGGAAGCACTGCAGGAATCTAACAAATCATTGTGAGCAGGGTTTCAATGCCACATGTACGGACCACTTACTTGTTAAAATACCAGTCAATGTCTTGTCCGGACACCATATGTTCGCGAAGCATCCGGGCCTGGGTGGGGCCGGTCTTGGGCCGCTGCTCGGGGAGCCTCGCGGACGGCGCCGCAGTAGCTGACGGTTCAGACAGCGGCGTGGGCGCTTGCGGAACGGCCTGCGCAAAAGTGCGACTATGATTTTCTGATGAGTTGGGAAATGGCACCCGCGGGCTGGGCGGCGTCCAACTCGTGTCGGCACCAGTGGTGCCGTGGGGATCGACGACCTGCTTGATGGACCGGAGCTCCTGCTCGAGCTGCTCGAGCTTGCTGCGCGACGGTCAGCAGTCTAAGAGGAGATGAACAGGCTCAATTATCGATCGTTTACCTTCTTTTCGTTATGCGCTTGTGAAACTTATCCACTACGCATGATAGCTGGAGTTTGGCGCATCTCTGACACGGCTGGCCGGGGACGGTACTAGATCGACAGCGCACCTGGACAGGCACAAAAAAACGAGACACACTTGTAAGTCTAAAAATATCCTTGGCTGGGCTGCGCAAAGGTACCGCAAAGCGCCGCTTCTTGGCATAATGGCGCCAGGCAGCTAAGCATTTGGCGGATTTTTCTACCCGGGACAAGCACACACCTTGGAGTTGCGACAGTTGACACAGGCTACATTGCGCCGCGTACGGTCCTCGCTATGTGGTGACGCTGACGACGCTGCATCCGCTGAGGGTGGCGTGGGGGCCATCGGGGGACGTAAGTCTCTGCTGCCACGGGTGGCTCTTTTCACGGCATGGCCTCTGTGGCGCTGCAAAAAGAAAAGAACGAGGGGCTTTGGCAGGCTTCTTTTCCGTCAATGCCAAAAACCGTTGCGCCGGGCTGACCGTTATTCAAATCCAGGTTTTGGTGGGAGAGCCAGCGGCCGCTGTCAAGCGTTGTCGGTACTAAACATCGCCGAACGTCACGTGCGACCTACGTATGCGTTTTTCAGCGAGGAGGCTTCGGAACATGCCTCTCCCCCGTTGCTCCACGATTTGATCTGAGCGCTAGCACGCTTTCACTTTTGTGACTATGCTTTCTCTCATTGTGGTACGCGTGTTGTGATGCTGTCATGCATGATTTTCTTCTATTCTGTGGGGGCGAGTCTGTGCCTGCCCTGGCTAACACGGCCACTGTTGGCCCCCTGTACTGTACGCTTTGTGTTTTTTTTTTTTTACCCAGCTGTCGCCGCGCGGCGCTCACTGCTTCTTCTTTGTACCGTCCAACTTCGCGCTGCTGCCACCGGCGCGGCTCTCTGCCGTATTGCTCTTGTGCCCGGATCGCAGAAACCCATCAAGCAGCTTCCATAGAATCCACGCAAAGCCGATCGAGATGGCGGCCGTGGTTCCAGTTCCCAACCAGTCCGATGCGCTGTCGTTGAGGACGGGAACAGAGATGCTGCTCATGAGTCGGCTGTCCATAATGCGGTTCCCACCATGCCCCTGTGGATAGACATGCCAGAATACTGTTCCGTCTTCAAATAAGTCGTCATATCCAAGATGGGTCCTATCGAAGGGACTTTTGGTAAAATCGACCGACTGTAGAGGCTCACACGCCCAAAATACTGCGGGAAATGGAACCTCGATATCTTCAATGCCTGTGCTGGAGGGTTTAAGATAGCGGAGGTGTAGGGGTACCTCTGCTGTCCACGCGTCGGGATACGTCCGCATCGCGGGAGGCGCAAGCTGTAACAACAGCGTAGAGCCCCAAACTGGCGTAGTATACTCCGGGGCTTCCAAGTCCACGGGAAGGCTTGTATACGGCGCCGCTGTCAGATTTTTCGATGCTAGAAACAGATCATCGGCCAGCTGATACCTGTCTGCGAATATAGTCCTCGGCAGCGTCAGATATGCATACATTTTGCAGCTGCCGGCGTTGGCTGCCGGCGGCTTGTTGGAGTCAAAGCCGAGCTGCATGGTCGGGTGCAGGCCGGTGGGCGTTGCAAAACTAGACGAGAATGACGCATCGCTGGCTCTATGACGACTCGGAAACGCAAAAAACACCGGACCTGGCTTGGTCTGTTCTTTGAGAACGGTCAGAGTGCCAGAGACTCCCAATTCATGCGATTTCATATTGGGGGGCTCGTCCAAGCCCATAATGCCAACTTCGGTGCGTCGGTTGTCAGCGGCTAGCGCTACCAGACTTTGACTGCGCAGCGACCAGAACGCCGTCAACTTGGCTGTTTGGTCCGTCGCGTCATACGTTATATCGAGCGAAGCAGCACTGTCGAGTCCTCGTACCCTTGCCTGGCATTCTGAATCAACCTCGGTGCAAAAGATGGCCGAAAAATGAGTCATAAAATCGTCCAAGGCTTCAACATGCTGGTATAGATAACGGCCTGTTGAAGACCCCTTTGACTTGTGCTTGAATTCGGTAAAGGTCTGTCCCGAACGTAAGCAACCACCTCCGCGTGTTCTCGCGAGAGCTTACCTCTGTTGATTCGCACTCAACGGGTCCAAAGGCGTGCAGCAGAGGACACAATTTGGGTCTCAAGTACATGTCAGTCTGTGAATAATTGATGTTCAACTTCCAACTTACGCGTCTGGGTCTGTTTGTTCTGCTGGAATATAAGAGACGTGGAGCCCTGGTGATATGCGGGAGCTAAACGGGGCAATTGTGTTTTGCTGTTTGGGGCTGGCCCATCGAACCTGTAGAGAGCGGAATTGACGCAAAACCGAGGCGAAGTTGACAGGAATCTCATCTATGGGAATGGTGAATCTGTCTTCACGCATGGTATTAATGGTCGGACCTAGTAGTCCAGTAGGTTGCACATCAAAGTCTTTCGGGTCGAGTTCACCCCCTGGGGGATGAACAAAAGTGATGCGCTCCTTCATCGTAGCGAGTGGTCTTCAGGCATTCAGCGGTCTGGTGCAGCTTGGGTCGTATAGTGGTAGCAGAAGATTGTGCCAAAGCAGACAGGCTCTAGGTACCTGGCTGGTGCGGTAGCTGTAGAAGCAGAGGGAGAGGTTGTCTCGGCCGCAGCTTCGTGAGAGCTGGCATGAGCTAGCTCCACACAAGCTCCGAGAGGCCTACCCTAGACGAGAAATTTGTAAAGCATTCGATGCAAGATGGAATATTCATTTTGTAAAGTTTTTTTTCGGGCGATCTTGCTTTGTCTTTTGGTCCTGGACAGATCATGCCAATGTTCTACAACACGTCAGAAAGCTTCGGTTCAAATTGTCGTACGCAGACACTCAAAATAGCGTGCAGTATGTTTGTGCACTTGGGGCCATCTATATACTCTTAACCAGCACTGTAACCAGGCAGTCTCCGCGATGCTACCAATGCTTGCGAGATGCAACCAAACAAGCATGCTGTTTCGATCCCTGGTCAAACTTAGCCACAATAGCTCTCTAAAAAGATTTGGGAGGATCGTCGCTGATCAAATGGCCCAAGACACCCGGTGTGCCAAAGGACAGACCGACGGCAAGTGGCGCTAGTCCTCTTTGGGGACCGAGATGTGAGGCTCAGCCGTTGCGCTCTCGAAGATGCGGCTTCATCATTGCGCGGCCACTGCTAGTCTCGTTCATTTTCCCCCAAAATATTACTCGAGCCGTGCTCATTTCAATTCCTCTCTGGTCATTGATTCTTGTTTGCGAAAAACACTTCTAGCGAGACTGGTCCATGGCCTGATGGCCCTCCACTCAGAGTCACCACAAAACCGCCGACCGACTCGCTCTCGACAATGAGTGACGACCAACCGTATGTCACAATTCGTGCCCGCCAGCCCGTGGGGGGGCCAGGCGCACGCAATGGTGACCCATCTGTAAGTTCACAAATGCTACATTACAATCTTGTTTCGCCCTTTTCTTTCCGGGCCGACTGTAGCTAAATACCTCTCATCTGCCTGTTTCCCGGCGATATAGGCAAACTTCAGCAACGGCGCAATGCAGCCCAGATCGGCCACTCACGATATCAGCCGTACGAGCTTCCATGTGAAGCACATCAGTCAGTTTGCTAAGCGACTGGAAGATGCAAGTAAAAGCCTGGCGGCAAATGGGAGCTTTTTACTAACTGGCAGCATCTAGTCTGCGACCCGGGCCTTTCCTAACCGCGGCCGCTCATCGCAGCGCTACAAAAAGGTGGAAGCTCTTCTTCTTCATTGGGGTTCTGATGATCTTTTTGTACTGCCGGAATTGGAGGACTTGGAAAAGTGTCTGAGCGAGGACTATGCGTTTGACACGGACATCTTCGCCATCCCATCGGAGAACTCGCATCTCGAGCTGATGATGCGCGTTGGTCAGCTGATCAAAGAGCATGAATCACCCGACACACTATTTCTGGTATACTATGGAGGTCATGCTAGAATAGACGAGTCTCGCCAAAGCACATGGTGCGCGTACGTATCAACTTGAAGCCTGCCTTAAGCATTGAAGCTGACATATACGCAGGACACGGGAGCCGACCTCTTCCTGGTTGCAGTAAGACGACTCTGCCCAAATGCCGTTGAATCCTCTCTAATTTGTAGTAGATGGTCTGCTATTCAGACGCTCCTTGAGCGCTCGAAATCAGATGTTCTCATCCTGCTAGACTGCTGCGCTGGCGCAGCAAGCGCTACCTTCCCCACTGGAAACAGCATTACCGAGACGATATCGGCGTCGAGCTGGGATGCAATTGCTCCAGATCCGGGTCGATACTCTTTCACCAATGCATTGATTGAAGTCTTGCAAGAATGGAGGTCGCGAACATTTTCTGCTGCCATGCTGCACGCCGAGGTGCTGGCTCGCCTGAAGCACCCACGTCCAATCACCATCAACGGCAAGCTGTTCGAAGCGCGATCGACCCCGGTTCATTTTATGATGACGGCAAATCACAGAGCTCCAAGTATTGAGTTCTGCAGTGCCAGGCAGGTGCAGAAGCTGCCCCCGTCGCCGCCGCTGCCTCCGTCTCCCCCACGGCCCAGTCACGGCTCCGGCGCTGACCCAATGGGTATTACTCGAGGCCCTTGCCCCAACCCCATTCCCAGAGAGCCTGTGGTCAGCGACCCGAACGAGGATACGCCGCACGTCATGATTTCGCTAGCCTTGGAAGACGACCAGAGGCTTGATATCAATGCTTGGGAGCAATGGCTGAGTGCCTTTCCGGCGCTTGCCAAGCATGTCAAAGTGCAAGGAGTGTTCAAGAGTCACTCCACCCTACTTCTCGTTTCCATGCCGGTCATGATATGGGACCTACTTCCTGAAGATCACGCGACATCCTTCGTCGCCTTCATCAGATCGAACAATCTCGCCATACCCAAAAATGCCCAGCAGCCACCAGTGGTGAGTACGGCGGCGCAAGTTCGCCGGTCCCACGGGGGTAGAACCGATACGGAGTCCTTTGTTTCCCGTGTTTCTGGGACTACGTTCGCTGCTACAGACCATGTATACGATCGTCGGCCTAAAGAAGCATCTGGCCTTGGCCATGGCTCAGCTGGGACGATGACTAGAAGCGAACAGCCTTCTAGCTATTCACTGGCCTTCAGCGCTCCAGGATCACCGGTTCTGTCTTCCCAGGGAGCCTCAAATCTTCTACCGCTCCGCTCGGTAGATTCTACCCTGTCCCTTCAAACCCTACAGCGCCAGCCATTGTCTGAATCTCCTCCGGAAAGCTCTGGGATATCGAGGCAGATTGTTCTCAATCAACAACAAGCAATGCGTCGTACTGTCTTTGGCGACAATGTTCCCGAGCCCAAGCGCTTTGCAAATCATGTAGAAAGAAGACTCGAGGAATATTACCAGCATGAGCCTTTACCTAATGATGCGCAAAGCGCGATGCTAGCTTCTAATCTAGGTATCGAAATATGGCATCTCGAAGTTTGGTTCCACCACAGGCGCGAGAGGGATATTGTCTCCACTCGATTTGCAAGTATGAAGCTCAAAGATATGTCTCGTGGAGGCCACGATGGACCTCGCATGATTCTTCCCACATCCCTTTCTGAGTTGTTGGAATTGTCCTTGCCCGGTCAGATTCTGCCATTTGATCTTCGTTCGGCGAAAGATTTCAACAGATCACACCTACATGGAGCATTGAATCTACGCGCGCCACAGTCTTTTCTTCAAATAGCACCTCTCGATATTATAGAGCGATGCTTTAATGACCAGGAGAGTCGGAGAGCTTTTGCAGCACGGATGAGCTGCAAATGCATACTCTTCTACTCAAAAGGCATCGATTCTCCTTCCGGGTGTCCTGCCGCAGAAAGTCTACTGGACAAGCTACGATCGAGTGGCTGGACCGGGGAATGCTTCATACTAAAGGGCAACTTTCGCGAATTCAGCGTTTCATTCGACAAATTCATCGTTGGCTCCAAGGCTACACCTGAAGCCACAGCTTGGTCAACTAAATGGCAAGACATGGTGCCGTCTGGCTCAGCTGAGGTCGAAAGTAAGCAGAGGTATACACAATGGTTAGACGCCCGTCGAGCAGAAGAGACGCATCAGCGATCTCCGTATACACCAGAGCAGCTGGCTGAACGAACAGAGCGCCTTGAGAGCCAAGAACGCGAGCTGCAGTCTGAGTTCAGAGAGCAGCACAACGACTTGTATCGGAAAGCTAGAGACCTGCAGGCAGACCATGAGACTCGATCCTCTGATGCAAACGCCGAAATGGTGGAATATCTAGATCGGGGCCTAGGCAAGCTGCGCGGCGAGCTGGCGCCGGAGCCGGCGCCGCCGAGAGTCTACCCGGATGTCGCCAGCCCCTCTAAGATGCACGCCGACGACTACACAGGCAAGGTGTATCGTGCCACCTCAGACGAGACGGACGGCTACGTGGAAGTGCCAAGGGCGAGTGATGTCCGATACGCAACAGGACACGCCGGACGCCCATCGTCTGAGACGGGAGGCCAGCAAGAGGACACAACGCGCCGTGGTCGGAGCGGCGGTGGAGGGCTGCTCACAAAGGTATTTCGGCGATCCTGAACAGCATTGAACGGATAAACGACTTGGTTTTGGCGGGGTTATTTTCTTTATTTCACCGGAGTTCTTTTTTCTCTCTCTCGCTACATGTGCCACTATACAGACAGGTGGCAATTTGTCTTTAATTTTACGCCTGTAAATCCTTGCTTGACTGGTCCGAGAATGTGCCGACGTGATACCAGTGATTCTTATTCGCTGAAGCGTCATCAAAACAACAATAGATACCCCAACGGAATTGCCCTCGTGCCTCAGCCCGACGCCAATCTCGATACTGGGCAGTCACCGGTACCAGGGCCAGCACTGTCGAGACACGAGATTTCTGTCGTGTCACACTTCCTATTCCGGTAATTCTCGCGAAGTAGCTTGTTTCGTAATCAAGGTGAACAAGAAGACGGGCTATTCATGCTGTGGACCGTTCAATCTTGTGTCTATACAAAAGAAAAACCGGTGTAATCTACTGACAGTGCGGGCACCCGTCCAGCGTCACACATGGGAATCGGGGTGTGTGAGTACGTTTGACAGCCTTTGGCGGCGGCCCCTCTTCTTGTCCTTCCCTGGAGGCGGATCCATGACATACCGGCGGTAAGAGAGCAGCATGCTTGTGCGACTCACCGGTTTTTCTTTGTGGCCTCGCTCTTCGCTTCATTGGCGTATAACGGGTAGAATGAGAGGTTGCTATGCATCTCGTGCTACATATGGCAGGCTGCAGGGAATGACACAATGGGTTGGGCGTGCGGACGGGCAGCCGCACGAAAAGGAGTTTTCAGAGAGGCACATGCAGAGCCTGTCATTGCATGTCACGTACGTTGTTGAGAATAGGACGGGTGCATTTATTCAAGATTCATGTATGCTGTGTCACCTGAAAAATCGTGTGAGTGGGTAATGAATGATGCGGGCTGTCTATCGTGCGATTTAGTCCAAGGCCTTGAGGTTAGATGCAGGACGAGAGAGCGGCGTATACTATTTTGACAACTGCAGGCTTGAACACGAAACGATACAAAGCCTGCGCTTCTTTTGACTAAGAGAAACTCCCGAAAACCCGGTAACGAGCTTACATGGGGGTTGCACGACACGGAAAAGTCTGTTGTACGCGGCGTGTCGAGCTCGACGACGCGCCGTGGCACGGCAGCCATCATCCACATGGCTTGAGAATCATGTGTACTTGGGGGAACACACAAGTATACTATGTCTATCCTCTTCTGCAGATGGTCAGGGGTTCTGGTATAGCCTCTGGAGAGTTGGTGCTGGGTTTACTGCTCTGCCATAGGTTTCGATGAGCAGGATGGCACTGTCAGCGCTAGTTGGATGCACTGGAGGGTAAAGAATCGCAAACATCAAACAGTCCGCACCGGGAAGAACTATATTTCCTCACCGAAACTTCATTGTGTAGTAGGAGGGCTGAAACATGCAGCAAGTGCCGGAACGCCATGAATATGCCGTGCTTCTAGGGGCCTCTGTCGTATCTCGCCACCACGGTGGCTGGAGACACTCATGAATCGACACAATTTCCCTAACGATCATATAATTTCTTTTCCTCTATACCCGAAAAGAAAGCACCAGATTGATTTGGGCACTTCGCGTACATTACTACATAGAGGTCGGCTTCAAACGTCCACAGCATCGATGTGATAGACGAGCTGGTCCCTGAGGCCCTGGCTACAGCGAGGCACCTTCTGGCCAATGAGAAGGCCAAGAGCACAGTATCTCGTATTCATCCCCTCCAATTCAAATATCCTGACATTTGGCATGTTACAGAGCGCTTGTTGCGTATGACAACGTGTCAGATCCTGTGTAAGATTCAGAACGTGGCAACCTGTCCTCAATGAGCCACGCCACGGCACTGGTGCTCATCTATCCGACAGCCACATTTCTGCTTCTGCGCTACAGTTTGGGACACAGCATGGGCTGTGCTCAATACTGCTGTTCTACGTCCAAGTGTTTAATTTCTCGTCCGCTCTCCCGCTCCTGTGGCTAGCTGAATGACTTCAATGCTCATCATTTGTCATACAACGCGAATGGCAGTATGCGTGGGAATAGCAGTAGATCTTGAAAAACAATAAGGCGACGCGGGCAAGGCCATAGTGAAAGCAGTGCTGTGGCGGGGCGAGCAACTTGTCTCTTCATCTCTTTACAGGACTATGGGAAAATCAAACTGTGGTGTATCGTTGTAACAGGACCACCTCGGCGAACAACCAAATCAGAGACGGTGGAGGCTGAACGAGGCCGGGAGTATTACATGTTGACAATTCATCGGCAGTTGTGAAGCTGATATACGCCAAATATGACGATGTTGCAATTAAGTAACGGTAGCTTGATTGGGCAAGACTCTGAAAAGTCACCGGAGCATACTCGTCGAGGCAGGTCAAGAGGCCAGGAGCGTGAGACCGATGTCGCAGAATATACGGGTTGGTTGCTACCATAGTTCCCGACTAGGCAAGTGGTTTTTGGGAGGAATGCTGTCCCTTCAAAGAACCAAGGAGGCCATCCTACAAGCGCTCCAGAGCTCCGCCATTATACATTGGTTGAGTCAATTCAGACGGTCACGGCACAGCACTGGTGTTTTGGGCCACGCGTCGGCAGCAATGCACACACGCAAATATGCACAATGTCCTACTGTAGGGTGTTCTTGGTTGGCCGGCCGGCTGCCTTTACTTTCGGGCTATTAATTTCGAGATGGGTATCGGCAAGGGTTGTAGTGGGGGAAAGGGGCATGGCAGATGAAAACAAAGGAGACCTCTCTGGCAGGTGGATATTGTCAATTCAGAAAAACCTCCCGCAGATCATTATCATCATCAGTCCGTCGGTCCCCTGCTTCCTCATGGATTCAAGTGACGTGTAACAGATATACAGCCGCCCCAAGAGGAAGGAGGGGGGCCTGCAACGAGTAATTGGAACTAGATCAAGACTCTTGGCATTTCAAGCTCTCTTTCTCCCCCACCTGTCTTTTTGCGTTCTTGCTTTTATCCCCCCCGGGGCCCTTCGTCTAGTTTACGTGGCGCGTTGGATAACGAGTGGAAATAGCCGTCGAGAATACTGACACACAGAAAGGGAGGCCTACCAGCAATTGATGATGCGCGGTGGAACTAAGCTGATTAGCGCTCCCATCAGTTGGGTCGCGATCCCAAGACCAACTAGGTAGGTCGCCAGTTCTGTTGAAAGTTCGACCCGCTAGAGGAGGGGTGTCGCTGGTCCACAGGCTTCTAACCGAGAGAATAGGTGTGTGTGTAGCCACAAGGTGCGCAAGTTTACAGGCCTCTATTTACTCCGAACTGGTAGCTTGTTGCTTCCTTGTTGCTCCCATGTCTCGGAGCTACCATGCTCCACGTCGCCGCCGCCACACCAAGACCAAGGTGGCTGCAACTGAGCCTTTCTGCGCTCGCCTTGCAACGACAGCTAACAACCCCCGTCCATGTAACCGACCCGTTTGTCCACTCAAAAGGCTTTTACATATCTTTCCTCTCGGAATGATGCCGAGCGTACTAACACGATCGAGCAGTGGCTGAAATATCTCCCAGTAGCATTCCTTTACCCTATGTGCGGCCAAGATGCTCTGGAATATAGTAGGAGCTTTGTGTTCATTCAGAGTTGTAGGCCGACGTGGAAAATATCAGCATGAAGGCTATATCTTGGCATAGTGATAAGTGATGTTAGCTTTAGCCATAGCCTAGTTTGCTAGTCAGGCCTTGCGCATGTAATAGGCATGCAGTAGCGTGTGGGCATCCCTCTACCAAGCGCAAAAGAGCCCAAAAAAAGTGGTGCCTAATATGGAAAGACCACGGTATAAACGTCAAGTAGATTGCACATGCCCAGCGTTTCCATCAGGAAGGGACACCGAAACTGGGTCGTCTGATAACGTGGTGGCGTACATGCAGCCGACCCTCCCAACTGGCTGGAGGAGCACGCCGTCTTACTGCCGCATGCATTTGCGGCCTGGAGAAAACGGCCTGGGCAGCCAAGATGCCTGCACGCTGCAACGGCCTTGACGGTGCAGATGTCATAGGTGCATGGACGGACGCCACCGCAATTCGTCCCTTGCTCCGGCGTCAAGGTAGAGACGGGTGACGACAATGCTTGAAGCCGCAGCATGGCAGCATGCACACTAAGGGTCGTATAGCAACGAGGCTTTATGCAATGCCGTAATGACATTACAACGCGATCAAGTACTGGTACTGTGGCAAGGCCTTGGTGTCCATCGGCTCGAACCTGTCAGAGAAATAAAGTTGACCCCACGCGTCGACGCCGGTGCCAAGGAGTTGTTTCAAAAAGGTCAAGCGAGTCCGTTTTACGGAGCAGAGGCTGGCAGATCTACACGGCCTTTCTGTTCCCCCATCTACCCCGTTTGTGGATGCCATTCGGCGGTATCAGAAAAGGCCCAGCATGCCTGTCACTTGCCCACCCAGCGAACTGGACCTTTTGTCCAGGGGCGCACCACTCGGCGAATTGGAGCCTTGGTCGTGCGCCTCGTGGTAACCATGCAGGCCCGTCTTCGGTGCTTGGCCCCCAAATCGCAAGTTGTACGCGGCTTATTACTCGACAAAAATGGGCAGCCCGGGCCGCAAATTCAAGCTTTGTATGACATGGTGACTGTGACTTGGCATTGCAGAAGCGGCTGGCAGCCTGCCACTGGGCTGAGACATGAGCAGAAGGCGCGACGCAGATTCTGCGGGCGAGACAAGAGTTTTACGTTTTCACCGTCTTTCCCCGTCGCTGCTCTGCGTCTTTACAAAAGTCGTCCTTTGTTGTTCTGGCCATAGGTCAGTCAACAATGCCCTTGACATTGCCAATCTCGCAGTCAGCTTGGACAACAGGACTTCAATGTGCGCTTAGATGGAAATGAGACAGGGGTATCGTACGGGCCGGTAGCTTCTTGGGCTGTGGCTGCACCCATGTCTCTTGCAGTATGTGCCATGTAAGAGCGGGTGTGGCCATCTGTAGTCTGCCGGCTTCCATTGAGGTTTGCTTTGGTGTGCCTCGGGCGTCTTGCGCGATAGTTTTATTCCGCAGTCATCTCCGGTAGCGTCTACCGACGGGCTGGCGTCTTCAGTCTTGTTCGACGTTGTCATTTGATCTCGCTTGGGATGCAACCTTGTGGGAGAACGTCCAGTTACGGGTGAAGCCCTAACACGGTTCATTGCGAGACTAGTCTGGCTTGTCGTGACGGAGGGGGCGTGCAGTTCTCATGCAGCCAGTGATCCCTACCTTGACTGCCATTTCCAGCAGGTCGGAGAGCGACTTCGATGTCGACACATGCAGTCCATTAGCAATAAGAATGTCACCGTCAGCACCTGGTTCCGACGTTTTAGTGTGAACAGGGGACCGGACCGGGGCCCAGAATGTGACAGGACGCCACGGCTTGTGGGCGGGCGTCACAGTGACAGGTGGTTGACACGTTCTTGGCGCGGCTGTAGCATCCGCACGAGGCCGCCACTTACCCGCATCTTACATCTGCGTGGTTAGGGACGGGCAATTAATATCGGCGGTGGCGTTTTCCGTACACTCGGACTCATTCTCCAAGCGAGACCCTTGCCTAGATAACGGTGGCTTGTGACCAGAAGCAGGTGTCTCAGGTAAGTTGTGGCGGTCTTGTTTGCTTGCTGTGTCCGCGGTAGAGAGAAGAAGCCGGGAAAGAGCTGTTGGCAACAATCACAACGACGGCCCCTCTCCTGAGCATGTCTCTTTGTAACTTATGTGGGGGATCCTGTGCTCGTGTAATAGCAGCAAATACTGGTAATATCGTAAAACAGATTCTAACCAGTATGTGAATACGGGATATGGTCCGATGCTGGGACGAATGGCTCCGTCGCAATCTTGGTGCGCGGCACGTCAGATCTGCAGCAAGGTAGGTAGGCATACAAGGCCGGCCGTCCAGAACAAAAAAAGAAGACTAACTTACGATTAATCTCATCCTGGGAGTTGACAGGTCGGATGTGACCCTACTAGTGGGCATTAGCGGTGCAGCGGGAAGGAATTTGGAGGGGGGCAGGCCGGGTGTGTTGGTGAGAGGTGTCTGGGCAAAGAGGAGACAGCGACTCCCTCCTAACTAATGTTCCTAGTGGCAGGCCTGATGACTTCACAATTGACAACCATAATCCGTAATGGTGTGGCTGCCGAACCGGCTGTGCCGCTAAGTTAGCTGCGAAGTACATGGCCACTGCGGCTGAAGCTGACAGCTTCTAGTATTATGCCCAGGGGAAAAGCAAGCATGGGTTGCATGTAAACGATTCCAGCTAACTCAACCCTCTTGCCCCTCAAGCACAGTTGTCAATCGGGCTGCTGCTGCCCAGGTATGGTAACCTCTTCCGATGGGAAGCACCCCTGCTCAAGCGGTTCTAAGGTGTCGCCGTAGTCTCTGGCCACTAACAGGACCACCGTAGGCACTAGGAGAGCGCCCTGATGAGGAGCGGTTGGACGAGTCGGCAGGTCGCCACACCCACTAAACTGATAGCCGCAGCACACTGGTGACTGGTAGTTACAGCAAAGGATGCATTTACTGGCACTCGGCTTTCGTTCTAGCTACCTCCAGAGCGGGGAAAGCCTTCTTGCCGAGGCAATGTTTCCGGCAGACATTGCCCTGGCTCTTGGCCAAAGGCCCCTGCTCTCTTATTATGACAAAATTGAGGCCCCTTGATAATAACTGTTGACTGAATAACATTGCAATCCTGATGTTTTCACGTCGATCTGGACCGCGGTCGGAACTCGTGAATAAGAAACAAGACCACCAAACCCTATTCTTGAAGACTACAGAAATATGCCCGACGGATAAATAGTTTGTTCGCCTCTCGGCTAGGCGAACTGTAGACTAGATTTACTTCCATGGCGAAGAACGCAAATGCTACGTAATTTTACATTTCATCTATCCGCAGCTGAACACACTTCTCTCCATGACTCGCTCTGGTTGCCTCTTCATCGCCACTCGCGTAGCCCATATGTAAACTGACTTTTGCTCTTGGTGGGCTTGTCTCTGCGTCAAGAAATAATTACTTATGGCCTTACGACGGTGGAGGGACACAAGCTGCTGGCTAGTGGACTAATGTAGTGGCTGGCATGTAATCGGGCTTTGCCAAGCTGGTGAACAGAGTGCTACCGGGTTGTGCTCTGACCGGTGTTCGGCCGCTAGGCCTTGGGGCCATCCAGAAACGTTGGGCCGTGCTCTGGTTGGTCGAATGACGGCCCCCATTCCAATTTCCTTCATTGGAGGAAAATCAGACTTGAGATGGCGATGGGTTGGCAGGCGTGGCAGGCTCTATTTCGTTCTCCACCTGCTGCACAAGGCTTGGGAAAGGCAGTCGAAATGCTCAATAGATTGAGCAGCAATTTTCCCCAGGGGAAGGACAGACCGTGTACCTCGCCTTTCCCAAGACGGAGTCGAGAAAAAAAGCGGGAGGCGCAAACCTACGGCCAATTTTCTATTTAATCTCAGCCTTGAGGACTTGGGTACTTGCAGGTATGGGTTCGGCATGCGACCCGACTCCATTGTCGACATGCACTCCCATTCAACTGCCGCAGAAAGATACAGAGATAGCATGAGGCAGTCAAATCTCTATTCCTGCTTTGCCCTGTCATTCTAAAGTAGCATTGCAAAAACTGTTGCGAATCAACGCACGCGTAGAATAAGGGTTGTTTAAACTTTCCATAATAGTGCGGCTACAAGGAAGCAACGTGTAGCAGAACAACAGCCCTTGGTGTGTCCCGTGGGTACAGCATTTCTCTACCGGGAGTATCGGCAACTGGCAAATGAAAGGAAATTGGCTTTCCATTTCTATGACACTACGTCACCTCGTGAAGGGAGGCAAGTCTCCGTCGTCGTAAAGGAGCAGCCATTACAAAGAGAAAAAGATCCGACCGTGTAGGTTTCATCAGCGCGGCATCGAAGCAAAAGGGTCAAAAGCGCTAGGGTTCTAGTACGCTGTCTGGGTCTGCTGCCCTGACGCTGCTCGGGTAACTCGACTGTCGCATCTCCTCGGATTTCAGCCGATGCGATTCCGATCACGACCAACGACGACTGTTCCTGAATCGCGCCCAGCGCCGCTTCGCAGAACTAGCCACCGGATAGTGTGGCGCGCAAACTAGTCGAGACGGTCGGTTCCTATTCCGTACGATTAGGTTAGGTAATGTCAACTGACGCCTTGCGTCAATCGTCCATTGGGGCTTACCCCAATGCTCTCCTTGCAACTGCCGCTGTTCTAACAAGTTGTACGGATTCTTCGTACGGAGTAGCCTCATCTTCTATGCATTCTTCTAGCCGTGGCCTCTCGTTCTTGGCAGTCTCATCTACCCCGTACGACACACGGCACTCATTTGGACTTCGCTGTAGCCTCCACCAGCCACTAAGTCTGACAAGCATGACGAGATTGTAGCTGAACGGACCTGTTAACCAACCTTCGTCCTTCCTATTGCAAAATAGAGCCAAGATCATGTGGTGTGTTCGCGGGTTCTACTTTTTTTATGGTAACATCACAGGCCTGTCTCCTTCCCAAACTATTCCATCGTGACATCGTGGTACCAACTGCATCGCATGCTGTTCGCGCGTTGCTAAATCCTTGCCTAATCAGGCATGTTCGCGTGGCAAGACATGGCTAGAAGTTAATAGTTGGCGGCTTGCAGGCAGTTCTTTGATGTGCCGTAAAAAAATACAGGCTCTGGCTGCCGATGGGCTTGAAGTAAGGGGCGAAACAACATTGTAAATTACGAAAACTGAAAAGAAATCGCCGTGGCGTTTTGATTTCGAGCTCAAGGGCCTTTGCTCTGATAACCCCAGCCACAATATTGTACCAGTGCCGTAAAACAGATATCGGCAGACATGCCTAGTTCCAGGAACCATACACCAACCAGGATCGCCTTGTTCAGCTTTGCTGCTGTCATACTGATTAGGGGTGCACATAAAAAAGGTAACACCCCTGTCCCATCACGTTTGGGTGTGCGCATCCTGCAGCAACTCCCACGCTACATCCACGTTGGAAGGCCCGCCGTCAATCCTGGTCTGCGTCCGATCTGGGAAGCTGCTTAGCATGCACTAGCCAGGCCTGTCACCAGGCGCAGCGGCTCGTGTACGACAGGTGCTCGCCGTCTCATCCGCTGCGGTGGCGGGCGCGCCAACTACCTGGGATCGCCCGCTTACCGGGTTGAGGCTTCATGATCCAGCTGGCGGACAGTCCTGTGGCCGAAAAGCGAGTGATGCCCTGTTCCAGTTCAATCTTTCTCTCCTGCCCTTGAGGTTTCTACTATTAACTAGTTACTCCTGTACGCACTACAGTGCAATTTGGGCCGACGGTCCTAGTGCCCCGACGACGCGAAGCACAGCAAGCTACTCATTTTTAGCGCCTTCGCTCCTCGCCAACTTAAGTTCGGATAGGGCCTTGTGCCTTGAGCCTTCGAACCTTCGGCCAATGCGGCCCTGGCTGGCCCTATTTTCTTCCCCATGTACCGAAACGGAAGCTACTGGCACGCGCTCCCATCTTTGACTAGTCATGAATGTCGTATGCTCGTAATCGTGCGATTTCAGTCTTATCAGTAGAAGATTTCAGCATGGCGATACCCATTCCCATAAAATTGGTTCGCCACTCCCAGCCTGGATAGAATATCACTGGTGGTCATTAGCTGCTCTCTATTGAGCCGTCGCATGGTGTGGCCACATCTGCTGCGAATTACTATTTTCCCCCAGGCTAGCCTAGCCCTTTGTTACGTTTGCAATCTCTTCTGCATTTCTATTATTCAATCTATTCTACTCAGCCTGGGGGTAAATGGCTCGGCGGTGGATACTTTCACTATGGCATCATCTACTAGGGCGCCAGGGCCTCGAAATCCAAGTACTTATTCGTTGGGCAGCTAGAGGGGGGAACGGGGTCGCCATATCTCGCACATCATTAGGCCGGCGAGTTGGGGCATCTGACACCGAACTACTCCGACAGCCTTCACTACCTACTAACGGCATCACTAAAGACTTTGCTTGGTATGAGAGTTTGAGGAAAGCACTCACGTAGTTCTTGCTTGACCTGCTTCTGGAGATGGCCAAGTGTTTAGCTGTTTAACGAGGGTGTATAGTGGGCGAGCAAAGAATTGGTAGTGCTCTGTGAAATCTCGCAGAAGCACACAGGCGGAAAGAGATCAGCTGGCGGCAGCAGGTGCCGGCATCCACGAGCAGGAAAATGCATACGCCATTTCGTTCGATGGTGGGGTCTAATGGAGCTGTCAAAGAAGCACAAGAAGGTCCAGACGGCGAATAGAAGGAACTAAGCGAGGGAGATCGCCCTGCCACATCCAAACTAGCCTCCACCGCCTCCACTGCCGTCCTGCGGCGACGCGGTCACTGCTCTACTGAGTACAGCCCTGGGGCATGCCAGCTGGGACACAGACAAGGTGGTGAGGGGCAGCGGGGAGGAGTTTTCAGGGGTGCCTAGTCCTCTTGCCGGCTTTGATAACTAGGACCAACGAAAGCTTGTAGATTTCTGCTGGGCCATACAAGGACCCGCGTTTCATGTTAGATTTTACACTGTTGGGGTGCGAGAGATGCATTGCGGAGCTGTGGCATTCACACGACGTTCGCGACTGGGGCTGTTATGCATGCATTTAGCTTTTTGTCCTGCTGCCAGGGATAACAAAAACAGAAGGTGATGCTGAAAATGCAAAGAATGGCGAGAAGCTCTATTGACCGTCAGCCAGCAGCCAGCCAACCTTGCCTGTTTCGGCTGTCTATCCATCTCGGTAACATCCTACATCAGCAGAATAGAGCCTGCGGCAAGGCATGAGGATGTGCTGGTGGTATATGCTTGCATGCTAGCTGGAAATAGCGCCAACACTCCGGTAGCGCTATCTACATCTGGAAGCCGAGAGACGAATAGCTACGAAGGGACTAGCAACGACACTAATTCATGACAAGAGATGGCTGCGCGCGCATACGTAGGTGATAGTCTTCTTCCTTCGACAGGCACCAGACAGCATGGTAGACTTGGCTCTGGAATGCGAAATGTCAGACAAGGGTCACAGGGGTGTCGCGGAAGCGGCCTAAATTTGAGTTGACAGCTGGCCGTGTGGCAGTCAATATCGACCCGTGTCACGCATTGCATCTAGCCGGTCTTCGGTCGGAGCGACTTGTTGAGCCAGCTGTTCGGAGAAGCAATTGTCATGCGTGGGTGTGGGTCGAAACTTGTCAAGCATGTACTCAGACAGCCAGCCGGAACTACCCTTTCTCCCCCTCTCGTTATTGCCTGATGCTTCCAGGAGCCGCTAGTACAGTTTTGTTATTCTGTGCATGATGTGCTTGGTAGTTGCCTGTCGCAGGATGACAGCTGATGGTGGGAACCGCGGCGCCCGCTGGCTCCGCCAAGGACAAAAAGTAAGAAGGGCTGCAGCGGAAAGTCGATTGTGCTTGGCTACCCTCCAAGCCTCGTAATTTACTTTCGCGAGTAGGTATCAAGGATTTAGCGCCGTGTGAATTGCTTAGCCAATAGCAGAGGGAGAGAGGGTCAATTTTGCAACGCAGCAAGTACGTACGCTGTGGAACGAGGCAGGTCAGAGGAATAAGGAAGTCGGCAGATGCGGCCGCAAGCCCGATAACGACCCTCCCGACAGATGGCACAAGTCGAACTCAGCTGTATCACATCGCGTGGTACACAGCGTATGATACCCGTACTTGATCGTGCTACATGGCCAGCTACACCACCTCGGGATTGGCTCCAGGGTCGAATTTGACCCCCCATTTCGGTATTGGGTTATACGGGACCCGTGGCAATATCGATGGGAAACCGTTGACCGCTACAAGAAACAGGTGGGTGAAAATCAGCTTGACCCTCGTGCAGTCTGTGGTATATATACAACCCTGTACAACCACCATCAGAGTGTTCCTGGAGTACACGTAGCTTGGCAGTATCGCTTACTGGCTTAATATTCCACGCATACAATGACACGCATGCAATTCCGCGCATACACGGGCGTGTTCCTGGAAAGTCAATCAAGGCGCTGAAAGGCTGACAAGGACCACTGGCCGAGGACTTCGTAGTTGGTCGAAAGCATAATTTAAGCGGAAGCTTCAAGGGCAGTTTCCATCTGGATCCAAGATTGGAGCATTGGGAGAGTGAAAGATTTCAGGCAGCCTGCCGACCAAGCAAGGTGTAAATATACAGTCATTTCGACCTTGCGCAAGGACATTGGCGACTCGATATGAGTGTATTTCCACTCTGTAAGTTGCAATTGATTAGTCTGTCGGTCCCACGCCACTGTGGGCACATGGACTTCAAAAGTCTTGGTACAACCACTGCAGTCCACCGACAGAAGGCCCCATAAGTCGCTCTCACTGGCAGAAAACAGAGAACAAAATGTGTGTAGCATAATGACCTTGAGATCAGGTATCTGTTTATGTATGAATGAGTACATGGCCCCAACAGGGCTGTGGAGGAGGCAGCCGGCGAATAGAGTTTGGGCTCGGCGACATCGACAAAACACATAGTCACCAGCTAAATATTCTAGCGCTTGGACAAGTGGGCTAGCTCTCTAACACCGATTGCCTTTGGGCGCGCTTGACGATATTTCTATTGGCAAAGCCAGCGCGCACTGGCACCCTGGAAAGGACGGGTGTGTTAGCACTGGCAAGCGTTTAGATGACAACTGGGTCGTTGTACTATGGACGCCCGGGCTGTGGTAATTGCCCACCGTGCCCGTGCCACGGGATTTTCTCTTGCTGGATCCACGGTTATTATTAGACGTACGAGAGCGATGCGTATGTGCGCACGAGGTTGCGGAACTGTGTGGCGGCTTTTCGCTCTGCCGAGAGGAAGAGTGCTGAAACGACGCGCTTATACAGATCTGGAAAAGAAGGCGAGACTGAGCATCATACGTTGGTTCTGTGCAGAACATAGATGGGCGTGCGTGCTGCGGTGCGTCATGAGGCACGAGACCTGGTATAGCAATAAGGTGTAGTGGTGCGACTCGCCGTGATTGGTGCCACGCTGTGCTGCGCCAAATTGTATCTGCCAAAGTTCAAGAAAGCGCAAGAAACTTGGATCTTGTCCGCTGCCTAAGGAACTGCACAGCAATCTATTTTACGTTACCCCGTTACCGTTCTGGCGGCTCCTGTCAGGACCAACATGTCGGGTCTCCCGTCATGTCTGAGTTTAGAGTTTCGACGGCGGTCCTCGACTCGGCACCCGCCGGATAGTTGACGAAGAGGTTTGATGTTTTCCCTCTCTCTTCTTCGATGATATTTCATCATCTCGGCAGCATGACTAAATGCCCGGTACAAAGCTCGCTGCTGAGCTCTCGCTGCCCCAATTCACCGTCAGCGATTGACTGTTTCCCAGCAATTGCCTAGTCTGGCCAGGACTCCGTGCGCGCTTTCGGTTGATCTAGCTCCATCTCTGATCGGCCCCCCCTGGCTGCACCTGCGTGCGTGTCTCGTCTCTGCGCACACCCTGCCGTGAGCTGTGGGCGTCGCAGCGCGTGGTGAGCTTCTGCAGTGGCCCTTGAGAGGCCCGCCCCAAGAAGCAAGTAGCGGCACACGCCCGCCCGCGCTGTCGGCGACCCCTGGTCTTGAAGAGCTAGTTGACCTCGTGCCCGATACCAGAGCGCTGTACTCGGTAACTACGTTTAGTTAGCAAGACACGCCCCCCTGGGACAACTGGCACTTGTGTGGCCAACCAGCTGTGTATCCGTCTGGGTCCAGCCGCTCGAGGACGAAGAACGAGGGACGGGGACGGCAGGCGGCGCGGTCGGCCAACAGCGCTGAACTCGCCCCATTCCATTGGCCCGTTAGCACCCCCCGACGGCCCCCGAGGAGCCCCCATCAGAGGCCATACCCACCAGCACAGCCCACTGTAAATTCGCCATTGCAGCACTCTTGCCACTGACCAGGGTCATGCCCACAGCGCTCCCCTTCCCTTGTCGTGCCTTGTCGTGCCCTGTCGTGCCCTGTCCTGCCTTGTCCGTCGCCTGCCGTGCCCTGTACATCCACTGTGACTACGCTGGTACCTGCTCTGCCTGCCCACTTCGCCTTGGATGCCGGCTGCCAGCCGTCCGTTTATTATACAAAAGACCCAGACCAGCCCATCATCGCCATCCATCTCGATATGCCCTTCTCAACGCCCACAGTATATTGAAAGCTCCTCCTTATTATACGCCCTGTCCCCGGCCGCCGGATTTCCCTGGCAGTTGCTAGTCACGCTTAATCACAACGCACATAGCCGCCGTTTGTTCTACTGGAGTGCTCTGCGCTGCGTTTGCTTCCCAACTGCCAACTTCGCCGCCTCCTAAACACGACGGCATTGGGCCTTTGCCTTTGCCGATAGCAGCTTTGTCCATTATTCCAGCTATTTGGCCTCGCATCTGCCTTTTTCGAGTGATTGACTTTACTACACGAACTTTGTTCCTCTTACCCGTCAAAGGGGCATGCAGCAGCTCAGTCACCGCAGCTATCCTCGACCCTCCTCGGCACAACTTGGCCTATACAGTATTGTTTGACTGTTATTTTGGCTTTTCGATTACTGCACTTGCCTGGTCATGGCCCAGAGCCCACCACGGCATCAACCTCAATTTTCACGACCCGACCAATTCCCTAGTACAGGCTCCAAGATGGCAATGATTGCTGTTCCAACTCCTCCCCCCAGCTCTGCCTTTCAAAATGGGCGTTGGGGAGCCCGCTCGTCAGACTATGCCACCCCACGAGCTGACCCCAATCCTGTTGCTCTTCCTTCTATTCGACAGGTAAAAGATCTTGGTTGTCAATGTCTACACAGCACGCGAGACTAACAGAGCTTTGTAGGCAATTCCTGAAATCCACCTAGCCACAAACACGGATCGCCAAGGACGCCCATCACACCCATCTAAACACACTCAAGGCTGGACAGATTCTGCTCCTACCGGCCACTCGGAGTATATCCACTCGCCAACCAGCAAGAGAAGGCGCATCTCTAACGATCTGGAGACCGAATCCCTCCGCTCCCACCAAGTTCCTCGCCTCTACCCCAGCCCCGAGCGCCCAGCTTCGAGCAACATCTCGCCCAGCTTCCAACGGCCGCCTACCGCCGAGGACAGCTGGAGGAGCCAGGCGCCTGCGCACTACAAGTCTTCCATGTCTGCTTCTCCCGAGTTTGCGAACCGTGAGCACCGGCCTTCTCTCCACAGCTTGCCTCTACCGCCTGGGTTGGAACGTGGTCGCGATGGACAGTACGCCGACGACTACGTCGCTCGTCAAAGAATGGAGGAATACCATGCCGGACACTCCAGCAGAAGTCCCGTGTTCAATTCTCGACCTTACGATAATGGTAACAGGTTTCGCCATCCCATGTCTGCAGGCCCGGTACGCTCAGAAGAGCGCTCGCCCTTTGCCCCTTCACGGTATTTTATGCCGCAGCATGACGTTGCTCGATATAATGAGGGAATGATGGGCATTGGGGGAGAAACCAAGCAGCGCAAGCGTCGTGGCAATCTTCCCAAGGAGACTACTGATAAGCTGCGCTCTTGGTTCGTTGCTCATCTGCAGCATCCTTACCCTACTGAGGATGAGAAGCAAGACTTGATGCGTGTAACAGGTCTACAGATGAGTATGTTCGATGATCGTGTGCTTCTTTCTGTGTTCTAACTAACATGGTGTCAGACCAAATCTCCAACTGGTTCATTAATGCTCGCCGACGACAGCTCCCCACAATGATTAACAACGCTCGTGCCGAAAATGACGCTATGCACAATCGTGTTGGTGTCGATCGAGCCTCTATAGGCAGCGCTGATATGGATGTTACCGGTCTTGACTGCGAGAGCACGTACGATGCTAGCCCACGCATGCATAGCGTTGGCGATCTCCAGCGAGACTAAGTCGTTGCAGATGCGCGAAGCGTCAAGTAAACTAGATGCTTGTGGATGGTGCTCCTCATAGGTACTAGAACGTTTGCCATCAATTGGTGAAATTAGTTCTCCTATGCGGATTAATTTCGGCTTCTTCCGAGTTTACTTGCCTCATTTTATTTGAGAACAAGGTTTATTGTTCTGGCGCATTCAGCATTCACATATGCGCCTATTCAGGATATTGCACGGAGTATTTGGCATTGGATATATGACTGTACGGAGAACTAGGATTACGGGAAACGTGGCATTTGAAACAAGCTTAGCAGCCAAGACTAGCTGTCGATATAAGCACATATACCTTTTGAATTTAGACACAGACGGCACTAACCATAACTGAGATGGATACATCACAGCGAAAATAATATCCCGATTTTAAACTATGCCTGTCTTTGCGTTATTGTTCAACCGTCGATGGCCCCAAATGCTCTCAATCCAGCATGTTCGAGGGGCGGGTAAGAAAGACCAAGCCGGTATTTGTCAACTCTTTCTTATGAAAAGAAGAGATATAATAAGACTGACAATACAACAAAAACTAGGAAAGATACAGAGTATATTCATTGTAATTGTATTACTCAAACCCCCTTGCTCTGGTTTCGATGGCTGCAGGGGCTCTATCGTCACCCGTATGCTCATCCACGCTTCTTGCGCTTATATCTGCCTTGCTGGGCCATTTATTGCACGAATTCATATCTACGATTGTGTTTTATTCTCTTCAGTCGTCATTGAAGTCCCATTACTAACCTATGCCTTGATTCGTTCCACATAGCTTGAATGCAGACGTCTGTTAGTACGCGATACACTCGAACAGAGACAAGTAAATGGGCCACGAGCCCTCAGGGCACGGCAGAGGAACGTGCACAAAATCTTGATTCACTAGGCAACGAAGATTGAAACGTGCATCGGGGGACTCTGGGCCGCTAAGACTGGGTAACGGCGCGGCTCACAGAGAGCCGAGTGTTGAAGAAAACTTTAAAAACATACACAGCATGTCCGGCGCTTGAACTTCCTCTTTCGGATCAAAGACAATTTTGCGCCTGGGAATTGTTATTTGTTTCATACTTGTCTTTTATTTGCACATCCTCGGCTTAATCTAACGCATAATGCTAGAAATCAAGGCCGCCTTGTTGGACGCTTAGATGGTGTGCTGGGTTTGGTCTTGGCTTGCATGTCTACGCCCGCTGCATCATCCGAGTATAAATGCAAGAAAACTTGCAACGGTCACACCGACGGCCGTCCCGGCTAGTCAGTATTTGCTGCATAGATGATACATCACACACAGCTGCGCGCTGCGTTGGTTTCAGCGTGGTAGCTCCCGGACACCTGAATAGTAACCCAAGATCTAAGCTCGCCTCGCACGTCTTCTTCTTTCCAAGTCCTGCGGAATATAGCGGAAGTTTCTGTCGAGCTACATATCTGGGTGGCTTTTGTCAACCATGGTCATGCCATGTTTCGGCGAGTCCATGCGACAGCGGGCGCAGGTCGGTTGCGGGGATCGGTCATCCCAGCTCTCTGCCGCATGCTCTCTCCTCCAAGGCTGCCCTGCTCGCTCCTTGCCCATCGGGGAATGGAGCCCGACTTAGTGGAACCAGGCGCATGGCAGGTATGTCATGTTGAACCCCGACTTGCTTTTTCTTGTATGCCTTCCCTCCTACATCCGGATATCACTCCCAAGTGTGGTGCGCTGTGAGAGCGCCACCGAGGCTCGGGGCAGGGCCACTGCGGCCTTTACGCCAGAGCGGAGGGGAAAGCGGCAGGCGAGAGGAGCAAGGGATCCCGATTCAAAGCGGTAGAATAGATATTATTACATGGTAGCAACCCTATTATTCTGTCGGAGACAAAGGACGCTGACAAGCTCCACTGACACCCCAGCGCTCAAATTTATTCTGGCCACGGAAAGACTTGCCTTGCTCGTCTGGCTACTCCCACTCCTCTTGGTCTTGGCCATCAGTTCCTGTTTTGCGATTCCGACGTGTGGCTGAATCTCTGCCTTGAGTGTTGACAGTTATGGGGGCTAAAGATCAGCGGAGTAATGCGCTGCAACTCTTCCTGCTCACGTAAAACACACCATCCCTACAGTGTTTCCGTTCATTCCACAGCAATATCTCCAGCCTTTTACAGCGCGTCAGCTTGGGTGTTGACAGGGCTTGGGCTGCATCACCCGTCTTGGCTCCATGTACTAATGATTACCGGGGTGGGGGGTGACGGTACACGTCGGACATGTCCAGATATAAGATAGAGCAAACAGGGTAATTGATAAGAAAAAACCCAGGATCCCCAGCTACTGGTAGAATAGTCATCATCGAATATTTGTGGCCCCTTGCAAGCATGCCGTTTTCTCTGGGACGAGCGTCGCATGGCGAGCAACGTGGGCCGGGCCTCCTTGCGGGTGGTACCAGTTCACGATGAGCTCATGGCTGATGTTTGCTCTATCTAAACGGCCTCGTAAAAAAAACACGTGGCATAGCACTCGCTGTCCATCGAAAGTAGCGACAGTCACCAGTTCAGGTTGACGAGCTTGGTGGTTTTAAGTGCAGCTGCGCGACATGGTGTGACTTTGTTAAGCTCAGCATAAAGAAGAGGCTGCTGGAGCGGAAGATCGATAAGAAAGAAACTGAAGGTAAAACTTTGTTCTTATAGGACCTATGTCATGATACAGTACGGCCAATGATATTTCTTTCTGAAGTGATGAGCTGGCACATGCAATATACTGCCGTGCCTTTGTGCCGTCACGTACGTGGGGCCTCGGCCACAAAGCTGAGTGTTGTCTGGGAGGGAACCGACACGGGTATGCCGTTGAGTTTTCGGACTAGTGTACATGTATGTCGTCCGTCTCCTTCCCGTTCGCCTAGGTAATCAGAGAGAGCCGTTGCATCTCGTGTGCCATCTATCGTTTCGCCTGTCACTCTCGGTATGCATCGGCCGGGATACCGTTTCAAAGAAAGTTCCGCATCAGGGAAAGTGTCCTTTCAATACGAAGGTGTGCTCCCTTTTAAGTGGTTAGCCGAGGCTAGTCTGGATATACAGCTCTATCAACAAGTCTTGGGGCGAAATAGAGTGTTCGGCGATAGACAGTGGTATGGGCCTTCCTTCTTCCTCTCTTCCTTGGGGATTTGCCTGGACATTCCACTACTCCCCTACCTAGACAAATCACCGGGTACAAAGTTACAGTGCGTGATGCCATGATGTGCTCGCTTTGTCGTTTTTTTAAAGTGAAAAACTAGGGTACTGGATCAGATGGCCGGGTGTAAGTTAGTGCAACGTCTTCGTTCTCACGCCCAGGCGTGGTGGCAGAGCCGCGAGATGCCAACGACCCAGTAGGAAATTCGAGTCAAAGCTTTGCTCGGCCCCTGTACCCTGCAAAGGAAGTCTTCATAACAGACCGGCATTGGATCCCAAGCCGCAAAGTTAAAGCTGACAATTATGGGGTGAGCTGCAACGTACCAGCCGCACCCGCAGAGTTCTGTTTGACGTGTTGCGGAGAATACCCCGAAGAGTTTTGGGCCTGTCCCAACGAGTATAGGCAAATCAAATTTGACTCTGGGGCATCTACTAGTTGTACATTCGCGGTTACATATTGCGGTTCAGAGCGATAGTGCCCGGCTTCTTACAGCATGTAGAGTATATGTCTCGAGCCTTGAGAAAGACAGAAAGAAAGACTGAATAAGCGACCTTTGGGCGAGTAAAAGAAATGGTTTTTCAGGTGATTATTCCCTGCAGCAGAAGGTTCAGCGGCCGTGCGAGGAAGCAACTCTGGTGACGCGTTTCGCTATTCGCCGAGTACCGCCACCAGCACGTTGCAAAGTCAATTGTCCGAACCGGCTACTAGCTAGCATATAGTGGATAAGCCGATTTTATCGGATATCCGACGTATATTTACGAATCCGCACTGCAAATCTGTACTCAATATGGCTGTTAGCTCGGGCAGCCTGGTCTAAAGAGGGAATGGGACGATGCACAGGTGTTTGGCCCGCCGACCCAAGTTTCAGCATTCGTGGTATAGCACGTGCGCAAAAGCGGGAAGGAAAACCAGTTCCGATACTGTAAGTCAGTAGTCTAATCTAAAGCGCCGCTTCGTGCCAACATGACATGGCGCTCGGACCGAGAACTTCAGGTGAGTGATTGGTTCCAGCTAATGTTAGGGGCAATTGAGAAAGTAATTCCCGCCCGAGAGGCCTTATTCGCCCGATGGCATTAAAGGAGGACTGGAAAGAAGTTACTTCAATGGAATTAATACTATCGTACGAGGAATCAGCAAAAGAAAATGTGCATAGCCAACAGGAGGGTGCGGTGGGCTTGAAGCTAGTAGGAAATTGGCGCACATTTTTTGATTCGTCACAACTAACTAGTGGCAGACTTTCAGATGCAGACAATTATCGCAAGACAAATTCTCCCCGAGATCCTGGGATTGTGGCATCTGGGTTACGCTCAATGTTGGCTAGCATTGGTTTGTACACTCTGACTCGGTCTTCGTCTCTCAGACGAAGGTTTGTGTCAACATTTCACAGTACGCTCCACTGTGACAATGCCGGGGTGACCCTTATTTGCACAGGCCTACATGTATAGGTATAATGCATGGTTGCTATACGAGCGAGACGCTGCCAGCCAACCAGTTTACCGACAGCCTGTCTCTCGAGCGCCACTTCTGTGGGCAGACGTCAGTGTCAACAAGCTTGCTGGTCGCACCACCTTTCATGTCAAGGCCAAACTCCACATAGTCTCCTTTACTCCCTTGATTTCGACAATCTGCAAGTCGATTCTCCATGATTTAAAGTTCCGCGGCAGCGTGCCTTGTCTCCACAGGGGTAAATTGCAGAAAGTCACTGTTCCGAGCGTCGAGGGAAGAAATAAAAAAAAAATACAAAGTTGCAGAGCGATTAATCAGTAATTGGCACACCTCTGCGCCGATACGCGGGAGCCGCGGCGCGGAGGTTGCGAGATCGAAGCTACAATGTGACAGCGACATCGTGATGAAGAAAAAGCGCAACGGAAATCGGAGAGTTCACGCGGTCGCTCTGTTATTTGTTTGAGAAGCGAAACGTGCTCGGTGCTTTGGAACGACAGCTCAGCCGCAAGATTACTTTTCGCGCTAACCAACATTAGATACGGTGGCGATTTAGAACGGCGGGTTCTTTTGGACGGTGCCTCACGTACTTCGTAGATGGTGAATTTTCCCTGCGTCCGATCGAAGGCGCCGCTTATTTGAGTTGCGGAGTCGTGCGCTCGTTACCAAAGAGACATAAGTTACTGGTCGTCAGTGTCATACATCAGTCACCCTGCTGTACTAAACAATCCTGAGCAGGCTGGCTGATGTTTTGTCTTGCAGCACCTCCACAGTGAGATCAAGCCACGAAGCCGGATCTATCACCAGACATCCACAACAGTCCATTGCCACGCTCATGTTTTGGGTGTAGACAATGCAGTTCTTCACAATTCGCAATCTTGATGTTAGAGCCATGAAGGAAAAGACATGCGAGAGCAATATTTCCGCCATGACTCGCAATGTGCCATGGTGATCTTGCCAGCTTTCGGCTGCTGCCACTTAACTCCGAGGAAGCCAGTGTACTGGTAAGGCTGAGGCACCAAGAGGCTTAATAATCGGGCGCCACCACTGATGACCGGCACCTGGCGATTTAGCGCTTCACGAATGATGACTGCAAATTTGGAGATCGCCATCAGAAATCAATACCTAAGCCACCTATCTGCTGCTACAGTCTCTAGCTACATGATAGATCGATCATGGGACTTCATTCCACTCAATTACGGCACGCCATCGTATAACAGGAGTCTAGCATAGCCAGCTTGCCCCAATCGCGCAACGCGCGTCACTCACGGGAGCGACGCCCCCCAAGATGGCTGAAAATACTGCTTCTAATGCGCCTCCAGCCGGTGCGGTCCCAGATCTGGAGCCCCTATCTTGTGTATCCTGCCGAGCTAAAAAGCTCAAATGCGACCGCAGCAAGCCTGCTTGTGCACGATGCGTCAAGGTCGATGGCGAATGTCTGTACCCAGAATCACGTCGGAAACCAACCTTTAAGAGGAAAAATGTCAAAGAATTAGAAGCCCGCCTAGGTACACTTCCCTCGTGATATCTGCCTCCTTTAAACTCTCAGTGCTGACACTCAATGTAGCTCAAGTTGAGGGCCTGTTGAAAGACATCAATGCAAAAGAGCCTAGTCAAGGTTCTACAGAGGACCTTGAGCCATCTGAGGGGGGTTTTGTCGATGCTGGTCTTGAATCCAGAGACTACCTTCACTTGGCCCCAGATATCGGTGCAGACCCATTTTTGGAAGCAGGATCTGGCAGCCAAGATGGAAGCCATCAGAAGGACTCACAGCTCATTGGCCTTGGCATGACCGAGGCCTTGCCTCCCTTTGATATCATAGAAGACCTGTCAGTTTCGCTACACATTCTTGGCACCAATTTTATTGACGATGTCGTAGTCACACCACATTTTTCGCTTCGTCTTATCACATGGCACCTGTCGTGCATTCAGGCAAGTATTTGAGCGCATTCTATGGCGATGCCTTGCGTCGTCCAGCCATGTGCCTCCAATACGCCATCTGGGCGCTGGCATCCCATGGCCACGCGAAGTATGAGGCCTACTCCGAAGTATTTTATCGCCGTGCGCGGCATTATATCCAAGCCGACGAAATGAAAGTAAGTGTTGGCCTGCATTGCTTGATCGACTAATTGACTGACTTTCAAACTAGGACGACGGCGAGCATTTTATTACTCTAGATCATGCACAGACATGGGTAATTCTCTCGACATATGAGGCAAAGAAATTGCTTTTCACGCGGGCGTCTATGAGCTGCTCAAGATCTGTACGCATCTGCCAAATGATGGGTCTCGATCGGCTGGATGGTGGGATTGACGATCTACCTCCTGCTCTGGGGCCTGCACGGTCTTGGGTTGAGCTGGAGGAGAGGCGGCGAGTTTTCTGGGGAGCGTTTGCTATTGACTGCCATGCTTCAATATCGACGGGCTGGCCGTACCTCATTAATGCAGAAGATGTAACCTTTCCCTCCCTGTCAGATATTGTCGAATTTGCAGCTGATGAGCGGTGCAGATTATGACACGGCTGCCGGCATCCGAGGCCGCCTTTTCTTCTGGAGAAGAAGAACGCACAGCCTACTTGCACGAGGTTTTCGAGGGTGCTTCCTATGCAGGGTTCGCCGGTACAATCGTTACTTGCCAACTTTTCAAGTCGATACTGCGGCACGTACACAGACCGAAGCCCGACGACAATCCAGAAGATTTGGCGCATGGCGGCTTCTGGAGGCGCCATCGAGAGCTTGACAATCAGCTTTCCAGCGTCTTCATGTTCCTTCCGGAAAGGTTCCAGCTGCCAGCCCATTTGCGAGATCCTGGTGCCGTTCATGTCAACCTCAATCTGCATGCCTCCATCATTTGTCTACACCACGCAGCACTTGAACTTGCAGAAAAGCACAAACATCCACAGCCCATAATCAGCGAGAGCATACGGCGCTTGAAAACATCTGCAGAAGAGGTCGTCAACATTGTCAAGATGACGGCTCACAGAACAGGCATGTTTGTAAGTGTTAAGCTCAAGCTGCCTCTCTCTATACCCGATCGCATGCTGACTTTCACCACAGAAAAGCCCAATGTGCGCAATAGCCATGTACTGCGCAACAACTGTCTATGTCTACATGGCAAAGAAAGACTCGTCAAATGATATTAGCCCGGTTGATGTGTCTAATCTCGAAGTCATTGTCCATTCAATGGAAGCGATCGGTCGCAGCCACCAAATAACCAGGGCTCTTCTGCAACAAGCATGCCATGACATTGACACAAACGGCCTCGCTTCCAAAATCAGATTTCCAGCCCTGGCGAAATATCGCAACTCAGAAATGTATGGGATGGCCAATATTCCATTATTTGTACGAAGTTCCGTCTCGCGCAACTCTGAAATCATGCCTGTTTTACCAGGACGCCTGCCGCTGGAAAATCCCAAAGGCCACAGGGTTGAACTTGTGTCAAGAAGCTCCGACCCAACTGTCAAGAGACTTACCGGAACCGATTGCTACCAGCCTATGATCGGGGCCGTGACTCGAAACGTCGCCGGGTCCGCAAACCCACCGACAGTGATCGACGTCACTGAGACGTATGCGAACAAGCGCAAAAGAACTTCAGCTAGTCCTCTACCGCAGGACCGAGATGGCGGGATCGCATCGCTGCAGAACGTGGCTGCTCAAGGCAGCCTAGGGGAGCCCAACTCGTGGAAATCGGGCCCGACGGGCTTCAGCGGCGTGTTTTCGCTCCCTGACCGCTCTTCACCCTCCAACACATCTTCACCTGCGCTTCCCCATTCTGGCAGCGGTGGCGCCGCCAGCAGCAAAAACGAATCGCCGGTCGCCGTCAGTGGTGTAGGGACGAGCACCATCTTTGGCTTGGGAAACACGCCGGCGGAGAACCGGATAGACCTCAGGGTGTTTCAAGATCGCATGATCAACTCGATGTGGCCTAGCCAGGACGACATCTTTGCAGCGCAGATAACCAATTCGCTGACAGACACTGGCGAGTTGCCTGGTGGCATCAACATGCCGTGGAACTTTTTCACCGACGACATACCGCCGTGGAATGGGCCATAGGGCACAGCAACAGCCCAAACCTCAAGTCGAGAACAATCCATGTTAATGGCTTTTGTATTTGTTGATTTATTCACTTCGGTGCTTGCGGGACGGCTGGTAGCTTTGTATAGGCGAGCAACTACTTCACTCATTGCTTTGAATTGGATGGAAATGAAATTACCTGGCTGCATCGGCGTACGAAGGCTGATGCCCTGCGACGACTTGAGGAGCCATGTACGAAATATAATAAGGATATTTACGAATGCGCTTCTGTTCAATGAATTGCCTTGCTTCAATAATGCCTTAATTGTCGCTACTTGACTTCTCGAAAGCCACCGCATTGTTCTCTCATTATTCGGCTTGGCAGCTCCTGCGAGCAACCCGCATTTACCACCGCAGAGATTCTCTCGCGCGTTGGCGAGGACTCGATGGGCGTCTTGTCAAGAGTATATATCTGCCGGCATCAATCTGTAATAAAATTGTGCTTTACGGAGTTCGTATCGGTAAAAAATCTCATCACTTGCAAAGGAGTCGCCGTCGCCTAGGACCGAATGTGTCATGGTAGCCTAACCAGCATCTTGTCATCCAAGTTCATCGGCGAGTTTCTGTTTGCCCTCGGCCTTGGCTCGGCGTCCACCTCTAAAATAAGCTGCTCTATTGCTCGTTTTTGGTGTTGGATATACGATAGCGTTATGATAGCTATATAATGCATCTAACGCTAACGGTCATGTAAAAACGCAATGGAACATTCCCCGGGCCTGGCTGGACTGTACCAATGCAACCGCCGGCGCCATGCTGCAAAAGATCAAAAATACACTTGCTGTCTAGAACCCACCAACGGCGCAAGAAACAAGCATCGCAAACGTAGTAAGCACTATATGTTGTCGCATGAATGCTGCAGACAGAGCCGCACCTCCTGGCACAGGCAGTCCCGATTTAGCAGACACCGGGTTGGGTGCCGCAGTTGCATCTGGAAGTTGGTTTTTTCCGGGGCCAATTTCCACCACCTCAGATCCCGCCGGCTTTGCGTCAAAGTTGCTCTGAGCTAGAGACACTTCGTTGTTTGCGATGTCGTAAACAACATAAGCGCTGCGCAGAAATGTGTCCCCAAGAACTCTTGCTCCATTGCCAGACGGAAATATGCCGAAGAGACAGGCGGTGCTACCGTCTGGCAGTCTGGGAGGTTTTCCATTGGCAGAGATGATTGGTAGCACAAGCTCTCTCAATAGAACAGATATAGACGCTGGCTTGCTGAAGTGAAAGGTTATGCTATCCTCGCTGACTCCTTTGTCACATGGAATAACAGCAATTTGCGATTGTTTCAACCACGTTGCGTTGACTGCCTGGAAAACGGCATCTGCCAAGTCATCGGGAAGATATGTCAGGGATGATCCTGTATCAAGCAACACAGCCAGCGCCATGTCGTTGGCAATCGGCTGAGAGCCAGAGTCTAGCCCAGTCATGGTGATGAAGAATTCGCGATAGCTCGAGCCGACCTTTTGGACGGGAATAGTCACCAGGTTACCTTGATACTGTGATTTGTCGATGCCCCCAAACAGTAAGCTTCCTGTAGTTGAGTTGATATCATCAAGCCAAATGCTGTATGCGTTGGTGCCAATGCGCCCGTCAGCAACTAATCTTGCAGGGAGGTTGTCGTATGGTCGCTGTCCGGAGCGAACGGCTTGTATCTCATTCTCGGGGTATCCAATTCCCAAGATACCCTGTGGGGAGCTGCTCATATATCCAACTCCAAACTGAAAATTGTCGATTCCAATGTCGTCGAAACGAAATGTATCCGTAGCATAATCGCCGTGTGCACTAGATCCGTCCACATAGGATATGTTGAACTGGCTGTTCAAATACCGGTACGTCGAAGATGAGTTCGCTTGATATGTTCCTGATCCACTACAAATCCGGTTCGATGATTTGCATAATGATGAACTTGGCGTGTTTACCCATAGATCACTGCTGCCCGTATCGAGATGGAGCCGCAGGTCTTGGGGTGGAGTGCCGAGTGACGCATTGAAGAAATATAGAGTTTTCTATTGAATTGGCATAAGTAACAGCAAACTCAATCATAAGAAGAGGAACTAACCAGATTTCTTAGGTCTGTCTGAACAGTTCCTCCGCGCTTCACGATTCGCTGTCTGTCGTAAGCAACGGGATCCTGAATTTTGCGGCGCTGAAGCGACAGCTGAACCACGCGAGGGTCACCTTCTTGCGGGCTTTTGTTCAGCATTGCATTGGCTTGCCATTCTAGGAGACAGAAAAGCGTAGCCCATATAAGGTGCCAATGCATTTGGACCCGGAATAGCCGGACCACTGTGGTCGGCCGGAACTTCCCCTCGAACAGGACCTTACGATGTGGGCGCGGGTCTGGTCGATTATGATTCGGCGGTTATGTTGAGGTTTGGTGATTCGAAAGTGGGAGAAAAAGTTCTTGCGCAGCCAACGTCAGACTCAATTTGAACCCTGGTGCGCGCAAAGCCCCCAAGCTGTGGCAGCCTAGTAAACGGATAGGAGCATGCGGCGCCGAGGGATCGAATGAATCAAGCAAACTGTGTATTTTTGATCCCAGCAGCTTCAATAATTCGTTTTAAGAATTCTTTTTAAAACAAGGGCCCTTTTTTGTTTGTAGGTGCTGTTGTATTGACGTGTGGACGGAAAGCTGCGGAGACGGCGAAGCTCGGCTTCAAGGTCAATTGGGCCCGGCAATTTCGGTTTCGAGGCGTTAGGTTACTAGAGAAAGCTTCGACCGTGTTGCCTTTAGGACGAAGTATATGTTTTTTTCTTCTCCTCTGCACCCATCAAGGACCAAAAAAAGTCAAAGGTGTCTGTGCATGAGCGGTACGCGAGGCATGAGTCGATACTTAAGCACCAACCAGCACCACTCAACTTGTGGTGGAAAGTCGCATCCAAGGCCACCAATGCCACCTTCGCCAGTGCAACGCTGGGGCTTTTAATAGGCAGTTGCCGATATAGCCACTGAAGAAGGATGGAATCGCCTTAGCTTTTAATGCACACACACACGAGTCCCCCCGGCTGTCAGGGATGTCGCTGTAATCAAGTTTCTTTTTCAGGAATAAATGTTGAGCCAAGTTGAGCCGCAACGGCTCATCGTTCGATCGTAGCTGCGGCCGGATGCTGCGGGACTAGTGTAGGGACGAAACCAAGCCTCTGACGCGCGGCCGGAGCGATGTCTGGGGCGGGTTTTGGCGGTTTGGAGAAACCTCCGGGTTACAGATAGGGAAGCGGCTGAATTGTCGGATTGGCCGATTTATTACAGGAAATAAATTCGCTATTTTGAGTGATGTACAGGTGTTAATTAGGAGCCTGTTGGTGTGTCAAGGGTTGCCTTTCGAGGATTTGCTGATCTTCATACGACCACCGTTGGTTAGCATGAACCATGTCGCTCCAACCATCTTCCACTACTCTTGTACCGTTTCTTCGTGAGTCTTTTGTATTACAGAATAATTTTACGAAATTTGGATCTAGAGCTCACTATGGGCAGGCAGGGGAATAGAACCGTGTCCAGCCAAATACCAACAAGGGCTCTTTTCAGGTGTGTATGTAGTCAACGCTCACATCATGTCAACGGCAGAACCGAAAGGCGAGCTCTTTTTGCCGACTACAACCGTTGCATTATATCGCAACAAAAAATGCGAGTACCCACACTTTGGTTGATGATTAACAGGTTCTAACTACGACACATTACTGGTACGGCGAACGAATTGTTCTGGCTTGTCTCGCCGGCGTCTCAAGATCCAGCCCCGCTTCGAGACGAAACAGGGTGCATGTCTTTACGCCTGAACCAGGGACCATCGGGAAGTTTGACAATGCTATTTCTGCATCTAAAGACGGCGGTAAAATATCTAATTCTCTATTCAGTTGTAAGCTATCCTCGTTACTTTCAAGAGCTCGAGGCCCAATTTTCTTGTAGGCTGTTCCACGTCACACGTAATGATGCGAGCCAGCCTTGTCAGTAGGGCTTACCGTGCGAGCTGCTACTGAATACATCTGAAGCCGCTTGCGTGTCATTAGCCAGCCAGAAAATTGTGAAAACCCTCCGTTACGAAGCAGGGTGGTAACTAAGAAGAGTAATATGGCCAAGGCAACTTGTTTCTCGTTTTCCTTTGTGTGTATGTTCTACAGCGATGCGGAAATGGTGCTGCCTATTCTGTTGCCCGAGATGGCTTTTAGGCAGACGTATTTTCAACTGCGCCAGTCGTCCGGTGTCCCTCGTGAGTACGCCCAATACGGCAGCAAGATTAATTCAGCTGCCTACCGGATGGCGTTCCGTTTCGCTGAGCTTCAGCCGCAATGCAATGCGCAGATTCCAACGTGTAATTGACGGGCGGGTACCTTGTCAGCACACCACGCTCAACTACATATATGTTGACATACGTCGGCGTATCTGGATTGTTAGGCTGCATCGACACAGCATCTCATCAAATTCAGTCTGTCTCTACTAAAGCGGGAAAAATGGATTACGAAATAATCGCAAGCATGGACCGATGGTGAGTGCTCGACTGGTCGTGCCGAAAGACACCCTCCATGCATTTGTCTAATTCGCCGGTCTTTTGCTTAGCCCTTCCTACGCCGTAAGAGAACCTGTCTTTGGATTACATGGCATCTAAACGTATGGCTGATAACATGAATCAGAGCTTCTTTGGCGCCATGGGATGCGCCTTCGCTATCGTCCTCGCAACGTTTGGTGCGGCATACGGCACAGCCAAGCCCGCCGCTGGCATCTTCTCATCTGGAATCCTCCGTCCTGAGCGCCTCGTACCTAATACGTATGCATCTTCACCATCTCTCATATTCACTGCTGCGCCCGCAGTTCATTTTCTGGACAGCTCACTTAGAAGAATGGCAGGCTTTCTGCAGTCATGGCCCAGATATTATCCATCTACGGCCTAGTCTGCTGTGTCGTCATGATACCCAGCATCAACGAGAAGATGGCGCTCCACACGGCCTTCTTACAGCTTGGTGGCGGCATCGCCGTCGGTCTTTGTGCGCTGGCGGCTGGCTTCTCCATTGGTATCGTCGGCGACGCAGGAGGTAAGTGTGCCATGTTTTCAGAGCAACCTATTTTGCAATTGGTCACTGACTGAGTCCCAAGTCCGCGCCAGCTCCCAACAGCCTCGTTTGTATATGGGAATGGTCCTGATCCTCATCTTTTCTGAAGTTTTAGGACTCTACGGTTTTGTCATTTCGCTTTTGATGATTACAAAATCAAAGTCCGATGTTACTAAATGCCTTTATTAATTCTACGTTCGGATAAGAAGAGCACCTCTCAGATGATGAACTCCTCGTTTCGGCTATTAAAAATGCTGCTTTTACAATGAATAAAAAACTACCTCATGGCTGCACACGTCGAAGAGTGTTTCGACCGCCTGCGCTCCGTAAATGATACATTAATTTCCACGCACTACTCGCCGTTTCACAACACCCACTCGTTCGTTTCTCCCTCCGCAATAAAAGGCTCGTCGATCTGCTTGATTGCAAAATCGCTGCAAAGGATGCTACAAATTCATATTAGTTCAAAGAAAATCCTTACGCAGAACCTAGGGAAGAGACTTACCAGGCCGAGGCGACCAGGGAATCCAACTCTGCCACAACAATCTCTCTCTTTGCGCCACTCACAAGGCCTTTGTGGATTTGCAGCTGCAGCTCCTTGATTCGTGCCGACTTTCCTACCCCAGCCTGCTCCAGAACCTTGCGGCCCATGCAGTCAGAGTGGAAGGCGTGCTGGCAAGGAAAGACGAAAAACTGCCTGCTGAGCAGCGGCAGGCCACACACGTAGCACTTTTCGCCGGGCTCTACAATGGCGTAGCGATGGTCGAGCGCCCCAATGTCCATCTTGATGTTAGCTGCAGTCTGTGATGATTCGTCCATTTCTCTCTTGAGGTCGTCGATGCTGCGGCTGTAGTCTTCCAGCGCCTCACAAATTTCCTCTCGGAAGTCATCGATTACCACAAAGTCCGGAAAGAAGGGGATCAAATCTTCAATCTTGAGTAGCTCGCAGCGGCGTAGAAATTCGATAGCAGACTTGATTCCGTCTGACTGGGAAATAACCTTTCGTGCGACGGCAAGCCACAGCCGTTTTCGGAGCTGCGGGTTCGTGATTGGCCGGTCGGCAATTACAGCGGCAAGCTCTACTTCGCTGTGTGAGAGGGCCAAGTCCACTGCCTGCAAGTACTGGCCCATGCTGGTGTAGATATGGACGCAGGAAAGTGTGCGATGGTGTTGAATACATTGACGCAGCGCAAAATCCGGGTCGTAGCGCGGCTCATCACCCTGCGCTTGAAGATATGAAAGTAAACCAGACTCGTCTTTGGACGGGTTGGAAGCATATATGGATACAAGGGTGTTATGAATAGCAGAGTCCTTTGAGTTGAGCTGGTGGATAGCGTAGTTCAAATACCTGATTGCCTGATTTTTCACATTCGGTTCGTTGGGATTTGAACGGCTGTACTCCAGCAGCGCTGGTATGAGGCTTCTAGGTTTGAGATCTGCATGTCGCATTAAGATTTCGACTGTCTCTTGTGGCGCATGTGTCATGAGAACAGTGCTGTAACGGTAGAAAGCTTCTGGGTCCGTCTGTCTCTTCAACACATTCAAGACCTTTGCCCAATTTTCGCGCTGTACCCAATATGAGAGCACATATTGGTAGTCGTTGATCGAGTTGGCATAGAACAGCAGTTCCTCTTCTCGTCCGTGGCTGCTGATGATATCATAGACTGTCCTCTTGTCCAGATCATTCTTGTAGCGTATGGCGAATTCTTGAAAGTCTTTTCTCACACTTTGAAGAAGCTTTTGAGATTCAGTAGTGTTAAGGGACTCGGACAATTCTGCGCGCGTGCCAATGGTGTCGTCTAGTGAGTTGAGCTTGGCCATGAAGATCTCAATAAGCCAGCTGCCAATCATCATTCTTTGCATAGTTGCCGTTCGCTTGGTGGCAGCCAACTTGGTGAGAAGGAAGCTGCGCAGTGCATCATGCTGGTTGTTGTCAATCATGCGAAGTGCCACATCCTCAAAGGGCTTGTTGCTATTTCCGTACAGAGCTGCTGCTTCTTTCCAGTTCCCCTTTTTAGTCATGTAATCGCCGTAAGCCGCAGCGACCGTCTCTTTTTGGTCTTGGCCACGGGCTTGCTGAAGCGCCACTTCAAAATGCTGCGAGTCCATCAGAATCCGCCAGATGTTGCGGTCCTCGTCATTGGGCACGATTTCGAACACCTCTTGGCCTGTGAATAGCCAAAATGTGTATTTTTGCATGTCGACGGCGAATCCAATTGCTCTTTGGCCGCCCTTAAGAACATCATGTTCCGATATCGTTTGGCCGGTAAGGCGGTTGATAGTCACAACCCGTCCTCCTAACAAGCAGATAATATGCCACTGTGTCAAGGCCATGGCATCAATATTATCCGGTCCAGCCTTCTTTTTCCCCGATGCGTCCGAGATGATCTGAGCACGGGACAGCGTCTTCGATTCTGCAAATACTTTGGAGCCAAGCGTCTGCTCCGCGGGCGACCGCAGCAGCGTTCCATGGAAAATGCCTTGCGATGACAGCCAGGCATATGCTTTTTCTTGCTGGCGATCTTGGTACGGTTCTGTCTCTCGCGGATCAGGTGAAATAGCCAATGAGGAATGCGCCGTCGTCGAGGAGCGCGAGATCTCATGAATGATAGGATGCTCTGATTCAAAAAGCCGTGAGTATACAGATCCACTGCCGTCATGGCCAGTTCCCGTCTTGCCGACGAGATGAAACAGCCGGCTTTGTGTGGCAATGACGACTCTGCGCAAGTCTGATCGTCCGTCCAGATTATCGACCCAAAGACCTGTGATGGGTCCATCCGGAAGTTTGTGGAGGCTCTTCAGATGTTTGACTTCTTTTTTGTAGAACTCGTTGGACACTTCGATAAATGCTTCGTATATATTGCCGTCGGATGCGCCTATGAGAAACTCTCGGGTAGATGCAGTGGGCAGGGCAGGATTCCAAGCCACGCTTTCGATCGGGACGCCTCGAAGTCTTCCTAGTGGCCGAGGCTGCCGCGACTGCGAGTGTAGATAGTAGTTTTCGCAAAGAGAGGTACAGATAAGTAGGTGCGAAGCTGTGGGGTCGAGGAACATGCGGCGAATCACGCCAACATCGGATGTTTTCTTGGGAAGGTCGATGTCTGCTCAGAAATGGGTTAGGACGCGATAGAGAGGGCGAATCGAGATGGTTTTCGGGTACGCACCATCAATATCCTCTGGCCTGTTAAGGTCTATCCGCAAGATTCGCCCGTTGGAAAGAGCCAGGATCATAACATCGTTGGCCACTTGGGCGGCGACAAAATCGGCGGTCACTGAGAAGCCGAGTTGCGCCGCCTCCACGGTGAAGATAGGCAGGTCATGGCCGTTGGCCTGCAGCTCGTTGGCTGGGTTAAAGCCATCAGTGAGATCGAGAGCCATGACTACATTCGCACTCGCACAGTCAAAGCGCGAAGGCTCGGGTAGGCAATTGTGGCGGCAACAGCTGCTGCAGTTGGCATACGCGCGCAATCCGGAGCTGCAAGCTCCGACGTGATGACGCTGTGTACCTGCTCCAGCTACCTCGTGCAGCCCCACCCAGCGTTACGCAAAAGCGTTTTGTATTTATAGTACCTAATAAGGGAAGTTTGTAGCATGTACAGCGTTGGGTCGCGTGGCCAAATGGCAAGGCGTCTGGCTACGAACCAGAAGATTGTGGGTTCGATCCCCACCGTGACCTATCTTTTTGCCAAATCCACGAGCAAATGTAGTTTTTTATGGAACCATGTCTGGTTTAGGGCTATTAACATTCAATAAGGGCCAAAATCTGCATCAAACGCCTCGGTCGCGTGGCCAAATGGCAAGGCGTCTGGCTACGAACCAGAAGATTGTGGGTTCGATCCCCACCGTGACCTTCCTTTTTTGCAGTACCTGGTACTCGGCTCACAACGCGGAAGCAAGCCGGCGTCTGCTTTCTTTTTCTTTCATTTGTCTTCGCTCTTAGAAGGCTCCGGCTCTATTGCAGTATATGTACTGTTTTGTCAGGTCCTGGAAGCTCTTCGCAACGCTCCCCTGTATAACCCGCGTGTTAGTACGTTATCCTTCGCCCGCGGCCTGTTGGTAGTCAAAAGTTCGTGGTGCGGATGAGCCTCGGAGAGGGAGGGGCTGCGAGAACTGACAAACACCACCACACAGCTGTCTTGGAGTCAGGTTTTCGACTACAGAAAATCTGCCACAAATGTCACCCTCCGACAGCAAGCCCATAGCGGCTTATTTAGGGCCCATCGCATCGTATTCTCAGCAGGTATGGCTTTCATGAAACGCCATAAAACTTGACGTGCGGGGTACTAATGCGACACAGGCAGCGCTGCAAGCCTTTGCAGAAGATGTATGGTACCTGAAGCCCGTCACCACGATTGATGGTAAGTGTTGAGTATAATCCAGTTTGCAACACGTTTGTGATAGGAATACTTTACCAACCTAGCAACCACGGCTAGATGTTTGCGATGCGACTCAAGACAAGCACGCGGTTCTCGGCGTCGTTCCCATTGAAAACTCAACCAACGGGTCCGTCGTATTTACGCTAGACGACCTTGCGGACAGAGATGGGCGCTACAAAGATATATATGTCAATGGAGAGATTTATGTCGACGTTCACCACCAATTGCTGGGCCATAAAAACGCCAATGCGCCGGGGCCTTCCGGTCACAGCGCAAGTGGCACGTCCACGCCAACAGCAGCAGACCCAACGCCCTCGAAGCCCAAGAGCAAGCCGTTGGAGAGTCTTGACCATATAAAGAAGCTGTACTCACACCCGCAAGCTTTCGGTCAATGTACCAAATTTATCTCGACGTATCTCAAGAACGCGGAGAAGTTTGACGTCAGCTCGACCAGCAAAGCCGCGGAGCTCGTGGCCGCGGACACGAGCGGTACATCGGCTGCTATTTCCAGTAAGCTCGCCGGCGAGCTGTACAAGCTCGACACGCTGGCCGCGTCCATCGAGGACCGCGACGACAACACGACGCGCTTCCTCATAATTGGCACGCTGCCCGCGCTGCCCGTCGACTACCCGCTCAAGCAGGATCCGGCGCAGCGGACCGGTACCAAGTCTCTCGTGACGTTCACGGTGCCACACAAGTGCCCCGGTGCGCTTGCCGATATTCTCGGCTGCTTCCGGGAGTTCCAGTTGGACCTGACCAGCATCAACAGCCGGCCAAGTCTGCTGGGACCTTTTCAGTACATCATATTTGTGGAGTTTGAAGGCCACAAACTGGATGACCCGGATGGACGTGTGAACAGCGCGCTGATAAAGATTGAAAAGATGGCACAGAAGTTAAGGTGGTTGGGCAGCTGGTACACGTACCGGTGAGCTAATAGGGGACGTCTGAGAGGGAAAATCTTACCAGCTGAGAACCGAAAATAGACATGATAGTTGCCTGAACTATGCGTATGAGGCCCATCTCGGTAGTGGTGGCAGCCATGTAGATTTGTGCGGGAGCTAAATGCGGCACCGAGCAGCCGTGTTCTAGAATGTTGGATCGTAAATCATTCTATTAAGGGTCCACCCGGCTTGGTGGCTTATTCCGGTTTATTCGCGTTGGCGGCCGTGATCTCGCAAACACATATGTCCAAGAAAGGAAGATATGTACACACATATGTACTCGTTGCGACGCACCCCGCCTCGCCTTTTGCACCCCAATAGAAATAAATTACCCCGCAAAATGCTAATATTAAATTGCAGGGAAACACTTACTGCGCACCTGCCGAACCCCTCTTCACCCCGGTCTTGGTCGGGATGTGACATGTTGTGTTGTTACTGTGCACAGATGGAAACCCAAGCCAATGCGCCGACGACTAATATATCTGAGGTATTCGCGGCCTAGCAATTGCTCCAACCTCGGTATCAAGGAAAGTTTGAGCGGCAGTTCGATCTTGTATGACGAATGTGTAATTACTTAAAGCTCCCATCGCAAGCCCAACACAATCGTTTCATTTCAAATTCATACCAGATTCTAGCAGACTGATTTTTTTTTTGCTCCTTTTCAAGATGCGCATTACATATACCATCATGGCATTTTTCGCTTCGTCAGCAATGGCTGCACCCGCACCTCAGGCGTCCAGCACTGCTGCCGTCTGTTTCGATGATTTGGATTGTGTCTTTTTCGTAAGTGAAACTAGCAGCATTCTGTGAACGAGGATTTTATTTTCCGGCGATATAGATCCCGATCCGAAAGGCAATAGGAAGGAGTGAGCAGCATCAAGAAAGGTATACTAATACGAAATACAGGGAGGCGGCGGAAAATGTGTCAGGGATGCCGCGAAGCCAATTGCTGGGGGTATTCTTGGGTAAGTAAAATTTGCTTCTTTTGGTGATGACGCAGCAGGTGAATCCGGCGTTATTAACAGGTGAAAAGCAATTGTGTGAAAAAGTGAATTCCGGTTCTACCGGCATTAATGCTGCTGGTTCGATAGGTGTGGTACATACGATGAAGCTTCGAGGTTTGGAATAGTTGAACCATAGGTTCTATATACTTTGTGGAATAACAAATTAAAATGTTGAAAGTTCAGCGGATGTCGTGCTTTAGCAGATTGCTGAATTCTGATGCAGGTGTCTGAGGGTAGAACGTTGCTATGATACAATGTTTCTGATCTTGTGTCGGCCCCCAAACGTGCAAGATCAGATTGGCGATCAAGGGTGCCACTCGCGCAATTTACTAGCCAGACACCCAGGCCAACGCAGCCCAGCCCAGTGGAAGGCGATTTGCACGGGATGGGGACACAAGAGCAAGGTTTTTTTTTCTTCTTTTTTGTTGCCCCGGGGGCTGCTAGTGAGGCCCGTTACTACTGGTAGTCGATTTGTGACGGTTTGTGCTGCTTCGGGCCTCGTAGTCTCACAGGCAAGTTTTCTCGTCTTAGCTGGCTAATCCTATACTTATGCAGCTGCCCATCCATAGCAGCCGAGGCACACTTTTTTATATATGGGATTGCGCACAGTAAGTGCTATATTGACCCAGATCAGAATCGTTGCTTTAGGGTGTAGGGTAAATGAGAGTGAACTGTCCGCGGTGGTGGACAACAACGGCTGGTTCGCCGTCGCCTCGTCTGGTTGATAGCCCGGCTGGCTTGGTTGCAGCTCGCAACATCCTATGGCGAAGACTCCCCAGGAACACGGGTTCTGGCGGCTGGAGACATCTTTCTTTGCCCGGCGTGTGCCGCCTTGGGCGTAATTAGAGAAGGATTCCGGTTCACGCGGCAATCTTCTTAGCTGTATGGGCGTCGGCCCAACTCTGCCTGGCGCCTGATTTAAGATAACATCTGTATTTACAGAGCTTAAATTAGATATAGAGGGCTCGTGGTCCGCTGCATGGCGGGCTAGTTGCAGTCCATCCGACGACTTGTAGTCTTGTTAGCTCATGTACGAGTTGTCCGTCGCTGCATGGCAAGCCGCTGCTAGGAGCCAGCCACTGACGTCGCAGCGCTGGCTAATGAGGACAGTACACTGCGAGTGATGGTGATTGGCGGGTGCATGGTCAGTCTACCAGCTAAACATGGTGAGCATACAGAGTACCAGCGGCAGAAACAAAACGGGCAGATCACGGACGCCGCTTGTGCTCATTCCGTCTCGCTTTGCCCGCAGGGAGCGGCTAGCCCGAGCCGAGACGGCGTCATGATGATTGGGAGTACCGCAGTGGCCGAGTCTGATACTGAGCGCTGTGGCAAGTAAGGATCCACGTGGGCGATAATTTTTTTGGCAGTCTTTTCTTTGAAGTCCAGTTTGACCGAAGCTGGGGAGAGCGGTGCTGCGGCTCACGCAGTGGCTTGTTTTCGCGGGATCCAATGAGCGCGCGTGGGCGATTGGCTTGACGGCGCAGCTGAGGCGGGTGGGGGCACCACAGAGAGTACGGACGGCGGAACGAAACCTGTTCCGCTGATGTGCATGCATATCTGGGTTGTCCGGATTGGGGATGAAGTCCATAATTCGAGCGCATCTATTTTGTTAAATATGGAAAGAGAGCACATGCATATATGTGACATTTAGCCTCTGTGCTGGAAAGGATCGGTCCATGTGGTAGGACCGAGCCTGAGGCCACCAAGAGAACCAGCGCAGGACTCAAAGTAGCCTCCGCTGAGAGGCCTTTCCGGGCAGACCACGACATTGAGCGCCACCAGCAGCCAATATACTCCCGCTGGACTACCTAGGTTTTGGAGAAGTACGGCCCGCCCGTCTGCGAATGAAGGGATCCATTGACGGGCGACCGCGGCCTATCACAACAGCCGCCTGGTTGCACGAGGGTCGTCAGCGTGGGACGAGGCCCCTAAAATTGCAAGTGTCAAGCCCCAGAGGGGCAATTGACAGCAATAACGAGGCTGTACTGGTAATTGCGAAGAGACGGCCAAAAAGGCTTTCGGGGGAATATTGTAAAAGTACACCCTGAGCGGGGTTTTGGGGGGCGCGCCGGGTGAGCTTCTTTGGTGCGCTGGTCGCTGACAGGCTCGCTGTTGGGCGAGCTAGACCAGAACCTCCATGGGCTGGCAACCCCGTGGCAACTTGGCACGCACATCACCACCACCACCACCACCACATGCCACGCAGACACCAAAGCAGATGGTCAGCGCGCTCGCCGACGGGCCAGCACACCAAGTTGGCAAATTCAAGTTAGCCTCCCGCCAAGCTAGCAGCTTACCAACTGCTATGTACCAAACGATGCAGCTGCTGGCTGGCTGAGCTAGGCCCGGCCGGTGCTCTCTTTTCGGGCGCAGGTTCGTTTCCAGCTCGCCAGGTAGGTAGCTAGCGCCCTCCAGGCGCAGCCCGCACGCAGCCCTGGACGGCACGATCTTCTTGGCTGCCAACCCATTTGTCCCCAACTCCTTGAAATACACCTGGGTCCCCCGCCAAGCCGCATTTTCCTTTGCTATCGACTTTTCTCGCGTCATATTTCCGTTTTTTGCGGTTGTCATTCGCCTGTTGGCTGTCATTGTCCTATATCCCTATCGCGTTTGCCCTCTACCAGCCTCGCCGACCCCAATGCAGACGTTTGGTCTACTGGTCTCGAGCTAAATCGTCGAGTCTCGAGTACCTCACCCCTCGGCCAATTTTTCACACTCAAAGCTTCCGCCTGCGCTTCTTTTCTGACAGTCGCCGTATTACGCTCCGAATCGCGCATTCATTGCGATACCAGGCCTGTCATTTTGCCGGCTCCCGACAGCTTGCTCTTACACCTGCAACAAGTGTCTTGGTGACTTGACCGTTCCCTAGCACCGTTCAACTCCCCCACGTGGATCCAGAAATCTAGGCGTGAAACCCCGACCAAGGATCCAACGGCGATTGAATCTACACCGCAGCCGTTACAAAACGACTCGCCGCTTATTCACCGAATCTCAAAATGGCGCAGCTTCCCCCGTACAAAGAAAGCGATCCGGCGGGCCTGGAGAAGAAGATTGCCAGTGGTGAAGATGGCCACGCCTCTGATGATCTCGGCTCCATTCATAGCGGCGAGGACATCCTCGGTATGCAGGACATGGACCCGGCGCTGAATAAGAAGATGCATCTTGTCAACAACGTGAGTCGCGAGTCCTGTCGCATGACATTGTAGGCCCGGACGCCATTCTGCACTCTGGTGCCGCGGCAGGCAACCTACAATGCAACCAAGCGAGAAAAGCGAGAAAACAAAAGTCTAACCTTCGTGAATAGGCAATTGACGAAATCGGATGGACCAACTACCACCTCAAGCTGTTCTTCCTCAATGGCTTTGGTTACTGTGTCGACTCCATGATTCTACTGTTCCAGTCTGTCATTTCAGGCCCCGCCTACAAAGAATTCGGCTCCCATGGCTACAAAAACGCCCTCACCATTGCCGTCTACTCCGGCATGTTTACTGGTGCCATTTTCTGGGGATTCAGCGCTGATGTCATTGGCCGCAAATATGCCTTCAACATCTCGCTCTTCATCTGCTCCGTTGCCTGCATCGTCGCCGGTGCAATGCCCAGCTGGGCTAGCCTGGCCTTTTTCATTGCCCTTCTTGGTTTTGGCGGCGGAGGCAACCTGGTCATGGACACCACCGTCTTCCTTGAATACCTCCCTGGCAACAAGCAGTGGCTCGTCACCTTCATGGCTGCCTGGTGGGGTTTTGGACAGGCCATCTGCGGCTTCATTGCCTGGGGGTTCCTTGTACCAGACAAGTGGAATTGTTTGGAAGGATCTCCTTGCCACAAAGCGGACAACTGGGGCTGGCGATATGCCATGTTCACTGGTGGCGCGCTGGTCTTCGTCATGTCCGTCCTACGTATCTTTGTTATCCGCCTCAAGGAGACGCCCAAATATCTCCTCGGCTCTGGCGAGGACGCGCTCTTGGTCGAAAACATACAGGCAATGGCCAAAAAGTACAACCGCCCTTGCTCGCTTACGCTGCAGAGGCTTGAGGCTTGCGGTTCCATTCGGAACTCTCACAGCAAGAGCAGATTCTCTCTGGGCGAAACGATGGTTCACTTCCGTGGCCTGTTTTGCACAAAGAAGGTTGGCCTTTCTACGAGCCTGATATGGCTCTCTTGGATCTTAATTGGTCTTGCATACCCCCTCTTCTATGTCTTCTTGCCGTGAGTACCCGAGATCTTTAAACTAACGTCAGAAGATACTGACTTTGTACATAGCACATACCTCAAGAGCCGAAGCGGCGAATTCGAGCGATCCGTATTTGAAACCTGGCGCAATTATGCGCTCACCAATGTTTGCGGCATTCCCGGCCCCATCATTGCTGGAATCATGTGCAATACGCGCATTTTTGGCCGCAAATACACCATGGTTGTTGGATCGCTGCTGACGATGGCTTTCTTCTTTGCGTACACTGCCGTCAAGACCTCTGAACAGGATCTTGCATTCTCGTGCATCATTGCCTGCGTGCTCAACATCTATTACGGCACACTGTATGCTTATACCCCCGAGGTTCTTCCCAGCGCGCACCGTGGTACCGGTAATGGAGTTGCCGTCGCCCTCAACCGTATCATGGGTATCATTTCCGCGGTCATTGGTTCTGCGGCAGATACATCCACCTCGGCACCGCTGTATGTTTGTGCTGGAATTTTCATTGTCACGGCTATCATTTCTATCATCTTCCCATTTGAACCTTATGGGAAGAGAAGCTCGTAGTCGGATGTAGCGAAACGCCGTTTGGTGCGATTTTGTTCATGGCTGTGTGCATCTGATACCATTGGCGGGCCTTGGAGTTTGGTTACTAAGGGCTGTAGCTCTGTAGAATTACGAAGCACTCGTATAACATGTATATATTTTTTCTGGAAGGAAGACTCGAAATACGTGAATTGTGCACTTAACTGGATGTTATCTGAATTCGAATGTGGGAATGACATATTGTCGATGTGTCATAGCTCCTCTGTCGGCTTCATGATATAGCTGACTAAGGCTGGTGGTAGGTGGCGACAATCCATGCGCACCCCAATCACACTCCTACAAAGTTATCCGACGACCAACCTTGTGGATTATGACCGATCAAGCACGCTCGGGTTGCTTGAGAGAATCCTTGGTCGAGCAAAGATGAGACTCGCAGCGGGACGCAATGCGCAGCGCGTTTGTCGCAAGTGCCAGCCACCAACTGGCGCCAAGATTCTGCGTGCAGTCTCATACTCTTCCCAGCGCGGTGACGGTGCGCCTCCTCGCAGCTCATCAGCTCAGCCCAAGACCACTAAAAGCAGTGACGAAGTTAAGAATGAGACGGAAGCCGACGAAGCAGCGGAACTGGGCCCACTGGCTCGTCGCCTGGAAGAGGCCACGGAGGAAGCACTCTTCACTGGCGGTAGGGCAGGACGGCAGGCAGTGGAAGATGCAGGATTCTCAGAAGATCTCAAAGCGAAGCTTATGAGTAAAGTGGCGGAAGCGAAGTTCCAAAACGACTTTGTCGGTGCGCTGGCGGAGGCTGGTATCACTTCAAAGGGCGAAAAGTCACCTGGCACCTCTTTTGGCGCAAATCAAGTGTGGACAGGGGAAGAGCGGACCGAGGATGTAGTGCTGCGGATGCTGGACGACTCAAAGAAACCACTCAAGCCGGACTTACGAGGAAATGCCCTAGACACACGGCTGAAGCGTAAAGCAGTGCTTAGTCCTGGTCAGAGAGCAGCTTCGGCACGGGATAGAGCATCCGCATACTCGGGGATGGGAATGAAGGAAAGTCAGGGGCTTAGCGACAAGGAAAAAGAAGAGATGAAGAAACAATTTCGGGAACGGTTCCAGCCCGAGGGCCGGATTGGACCAGTTTCTATCTCGGCCATTGCATCAATGGCCAACGAGCGTATAGAGGATGCCATTGCTCGCGGCCAGTTTCAAAATATCCCGCGAGGTAAAGGGGTTGAGAGTGACTCGGGGGTGAAAAATCCTTTTGTCGACACAACAGAATACCTCATGAATCGACTGATTCAGCGCCAGGACCTGGTCCCTCCGTGGATCGAGAAGCAGCAAGAACTGGTGCGAGAGGCCAACACTTTTCGTGCGCGGCTGCGAAGCGACTGGAAACGGCACGCCGCGAGGATGATTTCGGCGAAGGGCGGGTCAATGCTGGAACAGATGCAGCGGGCGGAGCTGTATGCAGCGGCGGAAAGGGTGCACAACCCGCGTCAGCGTGTCTCTGACCAGATCGCCGTGCCATCTGCGGTGACGGACGATCCGGTCATGTCGAAACAACTGGAGCAGGTCGAAGAGCTTGAGGAGGTGGCCACGAAAGCGTTGGACAGGGAGAGTGCCGCTGCGGGACGTTCGCCGACGCTGGACACTGGGCGACTTCCGCGACCCTTTCGAGACGCCGACTGGGAAAAGGCAGAGCAAAAGTACATGACGCTGGCGATTGACCGTCTCAACAGCCTTACGCGGAGTTACAACCTCATGGCTCCGGATCTGGCCAAGAAGCCGTATTTCTCCCTGGCAAGGGAGCTGGCCGTGTGCTTTTCGACGGTGGCGCCGCTGCTGGCAAACGAGATCAAGAACCGGGCGACGAGGGCACCGCCATCGCGACTCGGGGGCGGAGGCCAGGCGGCCAGTGGAGGCAATGTGATGGCGGATTTTGTGGGCAAGGATGATGCAAAGATTCACGTGGAAGGAAACGAGAAGGCGTTTGGGCTGAAGGAGTGGTGGCGAGACTTTTGGAAGAAGTAGACGGAGGGCATCGTTGTCCAAGATTACGAAAATAGTGGTGTATACTAGAGCGCTCGGCATTTTACCCTCGTACGCTACTCCGCCGTGACAGATGCTCACAAGCATTCGGCAGACATGCCAAGGCTTCAGGCCAAATGCTGCTTTATACAGTGACGTAAATAGCCCGGGGGAATTCGTGGCCGAGCCGTCACAGCATGACCCATGTGGTCTCGGCTATTGAATCCTCGTCCCAATGAGCGCGATTACATTAACAACATTGAATAAAGCCAACAGGTGAATGGAGCACGGGGGAGCCACCACGATGGAAATCAAATAAATAAAAAGCCACAATGCGGAAGCGTAGCCGCAAGACTTCCACTTCTAGAAACGCAAGGTGGATCGATGCGAATTGTCTGAGCCCCAGATCTCGGCGAGGGCTGCCTTGCCGTCCAGCCTTTCAGCCGCAACTGTGCTTGAACAAGGCAGGTCTCGGCGAGGGGCGCCCGTTTGGAAGGCGAATTACGGCTAGCGCCGGCGAGAAGACACCGCAAGGGGAGATTTTGGAGAGTGAGCGCTCCCCACCTGCAGTAAAGAAAAAAGCCGTTTCCTAACAACCACGCAGCAAACGGGAAGCAACCCTGGCGGCGCGCATGTTGTTTCTAATTGGAATTTACCCCAGACGGCAGCTAAATCTAAACTGGAGCGATTTGAGTGTCTGGACTTTTTGCGGGTGAGATCCTGGGGTAGGCGACGACGACGATATGCTTCAAGTCCATTTGGCTCTCTGCACTGAGCTGGTCCTCCCCCTCCCTCCGGATCTGCCTGTCTAGGCTGCTCCGGCCACTAGAATGCATGCCCTGGGCAGTGAAATTTTTTTCCTGCCCGAGGTGCCTACAGCACCACTAAAATTCACAGAGGAGCTCTACCTATGAGCCCCGAGCCTGGGCATGATAACACTGCAAGGGCCCGATTTACGACGCCTGGCTACCTACTGTTACCTGTGCGTGGGTACCTACAGTTTCCCGCCAATCTTTTTGAGTGAAACCTTCCATGTACGCCGTAGAGCCAAGGACCGGGCCAAGCCGAAAAGTCATATCCGCCATTTTCTTTTTGATCCAGTCGTCATTGCCCACGGCGCATGTAAGAAGCCGCCGGCAATTGAAAGTTGGAATACCGCACGCTGAAGCTTGTTGTGTGCGCCGGGGGCGCGCAGACGAGATTGCAAGCCTTGCCTGCGTGGAGGCGGGCTTGTGCATGGTGGCGCGTCCGCCACTTTTGGGGGTAATTTTTGGGGGAACCGCAGGTAGAAGGCACCGCGATTTATTATTCAGGATGGCTTTCTGCTATGAATAAAAAGATATCGAATGTTTAAATCAGCTTTCGTCTCTTTGGGAAATACAATGCAACTCGTAGTACAAGACCGGACTGGACTCTTCGCTCGCATGCTCCGTCGCATGCTCCGTTGCCAAAATCACGAAACGCTGTACACCACCTACCAACTAGGTACCTAACTTAGTGGAGGGCACGTCCCCCACATTGTTAATGACTTGGCCCCCCCAGGCAAGCCGCTAGTCGTCGCCGCTTTCAAATGCATAGGGTCGAGAACGGCTGAAATTTCCTCTTGTGCCATTGGCGATCTTCCCTTCCTCCTCCTGAACCAAAGCCGCCGAGCGTGCATAGCGGAGAAAGGGATACATTCTTCGCGTCTCGTCTTCGGCCTGGCTGCTGTGCGCTTCTTCCCCGCTTCAGCCTCTCTCTCTACTATCCTTGCCAAAGGGACCTGAGTATAAGAAGCCCGCCTGTGGGACCTCCGTTGGCTCGCAACCTTTTGGCATCAAGACCTATCGACTCGCCCTGCCCTTTCTCCTTTGGCTCTCTTCCTCTCTCTCCCCAAGACCCGTCTTTCATCTATCCTTGAGAGTAATCTGCAGCCTAGAGGCTGAACAACGACTACGACCTGTTGGCTGCACATAACAAGCTGAGGCCTTCATTCTCGCCATGAGTTCTGAAAAGGACGTCGACGTGCACCCTGTTGAAGACGTTGCGGCGGATCCTGTCCGCGACGTGACCATGAACAAGGAGGCCAATAATGTGAACAGCCGCATCATTGACGGCGCCCGCGCCGCTGCCGAAAAGGAGCGCAACATGACCCTCATACAGGGCTTGCGTCTCTACCCCAAGGCTATTGCCTGGAGCGTGCTCATCTCGACCTGCATCGTCATGGAAGGATATGACATTACTCTGGTCAACAACTTTTGTGAGTCATTGGTTGCAGTCGAAACTGTCGAGTTTATGTGCTCTAACCGCGCGTCTTCTAGACGCTTTCCCTCAATTCAACAGAAAGTATGGTGAGCTCGACCCCGTCAAGGGCACATACGAAGTTCCGGCACGCTGGCAAGCTGGCCTGAGCAATGTAAGTCACCCATTCGAGCATCTGATTTAGCCTGTCTTTGTCCTCAAAATCTGACTCGCATATGCAATAGGGTGCCCAAGTTGGAGAAATCATCGGCCTCTTCATCAATGGTTTCGTCTCGGAGCGCTTCGGCTACCGCTGGACCGTCATGGGCTGTCTTGCCCTTGTTGCCGCCTTTACCACAATTTTTTTCACCGCGCAAAACGTGCAAATGCTGCTCGTTGCCGAAATCCTCTGCGGTATCCCCTGGGGCATCTTCCAGACCCTGACCATTACATACGCCTCCGAGGTCTGTCCCGTTGCTCTACGCGGCTACCTCACCACCTACGTAAACTTTTGCTGGGGCCTCGGCCAGGAAATCGGTATCGGCGTCATCTTTTCGATGCTGAAGCGCGAGGATGAATGGGCGTACCGCATTCCCTACGGCTTACAGTGGATGTGGCCGCTGCCACTCATCATTGGCATATATTTTGCGCCCGAGTCGCCTTGGTGGCTTGTTCGTCGCGGCAAGATGGAGGAGGCGAAGCGCTCGCTTTTGCGACTCACAACCAAGAATGATGAGACCGAATTCGACGCCGACGAGACAATCTCCATGATGGTGCACACGACTGCGTTGGAAGAGAAGATGACAGCTGGCGCATCGTACTGGGACTGTTTCAAAGGAGTCGACCTTCGCCGCACGGAGATTGTCTGCATGGTCTGGGCCATTCAAAATTTGAGCGGCAACTCCTTCTCCAACTATTCGACCTACTTTTTGAAGCAGGCGGGCTTGTCAGACCATGATTCGTACTCGTTTGCCCTGGGCCAGTATGCCATTAACATGGTTGGCGTTTTTGGTGCCTGGGGCCTGATGACGATGGGCATTGGCCGCCGTTCGCTATATCTGTACGGTCTTTGCGGCCTGTGCAGCATGCTTTTCGTCCTTGGCTTCCTCGGACTCGTGCCTGAGGAGCACCGCAGCCAGGGTGCGCTCGCCACTGGCGCTGTCATGGTCGTTTGGGCGCTCTTCTACCAGCTCACAGTCGGTACCGTGTGCTACTCGTTGGTGGGCGAACTGTCTTCGCGTCGCCTTCAGATCAAGACTGTCGTTCTCGGCCGAAACTTATAGTAAGTCAAGACACCTTTCCCGACATACCGAAGAATCTTGAACTAACCGAGGCTGTAGCAACATTGTTGCCATCATCAACAATGTCATTACGCCCTATATGCTCAACCCGACAGCATGGAACTGGAAAAATTATGCCGGCTTCTTCTGGGGCGGCATCTGCTTCCTGTGCATAATCTACGTTTATTTCCGGTTGCCGGAGCCGCGCGGCCGCACCTTTGCCGAGCTTGACGTGCTATTCGAGAAGCGCATCAGCGCACGCAAATTTGCATCGACTGAGGTCGATGTATTCCACGAGAATGTCCAGCAGGACGTGATGAATGCGTATGACGAAGTGGATCGTGCTAAAGGACAATTTGTCTAAGTGCGATTTGTTGGAATATTCAACTTGGAGAATGGGCGGATGACGGCTTGTAACAACTGGATGATTGTTTTATGATAGCGTATAGCATGTAAATATGACGAAATGGATATTACTCTATATTTGTTTCTGTTGTGGATGTTAAATTGCAGTATCTCCTGGTCACCGATAGGGATGGCGGCGTCAACTTGAGGGAAAACTGCGCACATGCCGCGGGCTCCGAGCATCGCCGCGAGCTCCCCGACGACCCACTGGAACGGCAAGACCAGGCGCGCAGCAGAGGGCGCTGTGGGTGGATATTTGGCCAGGGGCTGGTACCTGTGACGGTTGGTCCGCCGTTTTAGGGGGAGTCCGTTTACCAATTTAGGTTCCATGCGCTGTTTTGTCCCGAGAAGAGCTGCAGACGTTGCATAATGGAACAAAAAATGAGTAGCATAGGATTAAGCATCCGCGAGACCAGATCAAGACAAGGGTGATCCATATCGCATAAGCCCGCGCCGCTGCTCGTGTGGTAATACATACATATCTGCCCTTGGCTGTAAGTAAGAAAAGCGGCGCCTGCCGTCAGCCAGTTGGAACTAAGTACACCCTGGGACAAACAAGTTGCCGTTTTGACGGGGAGGGCAGGCAGTACGGATACTAGGTTAAGGAGCTTCAATTGCGACGGAATGGCGATACATCTGCTCCATTGGAGTGAATGATAGTTATTGCTGTACTTGACACGGAGTAGAATACGACGGAGTAGCTAGCTGCGTGTTATTCGGTTTACAAGCTAGGCAGGGGGCCTTGCACAGGCGGTACCAGTAAAACAGCTCACGCCATCACCGTCAGTGAGCTCATCCCGAGCATGTCCGACCCACCCCCGATATTTGGCTCGTTGCATGCCTGGCTGGAGCCCTTTTTTTTCCCATGAGCCCTTGCCTTTCTGCCCTGCTGGCATCTGACTGTCTCCATCGGCGCCAGTCTGCCTTTTTTCCCCCAAACTTACGAGAAGCTTGTCCACTCGCCCCAAAAACCACATCTCTTGGAGCATAAGCCGACTTTGCTCCTTTTCTTTCTCTGCCTGTATACTCTTTCCTCTGCATCACCTCGTTTGCAGTTGCACTCTCGATAGTTCGCCATGCTGTCTACTCTTCGCATCGCCAGCCGTCAGGCTACCCAGCGCACGACCCTGGCTGTCGCCGCCGGCCGCGCCGCCGCCTCTACCTGGGCCAATGTCCCTCAGGGCCCTCCTGTAAGTGAATTGATGAAGATTGACGCTTTGCGACGCTGTTGAAGCTAATACTTGTCCGTTTTTCTCCTAGGATGTGAGTGTCACTCGTGTTCGCGCCGCTCGGCGACAACTTCAAGCTCGGCTGTCCGGCCGCGTGTGTTTGTTTGTCATGTGCTAACCATGTGCCATTTGTTTGCGCATTCAGGCAATTCTCGGTATGTCACCTCCAGCGCGCGACTCAGTTGAATCGTGATCGCTAACACGCATGTTTTGCAGGCATCACTGAAGCTTTCAAGGCCGACAGCTTCGACAAGAAGATCAACCTCGGTTCGTTTGCCTCTTCCCGAAAACATACCAGACACAGCCCACGAGGAGCCATAGCAAGCTAACACGCCGTCGCAGGTGTTGGCGCCTACCGTGATGACAAGGGAAAGCCTTATGTCCTGCCCTCCGTTCGCGAGGCCGAGCAAAAGGTCATTGACGAGAAGTTGAACAAGGAGTACGCCGGCATCACTGGTGTTCCCGAGCTTCCTCCCCTGGCTGCCAAGCTCGCCTATGGCGAGAGCTCGTCTGCCCTCGACCGTCTGGCCATCACCCAGTCCATCTCCGGCACCGGTGCCCTACGCATTGGCGCCGACTTCCTCGCCCGCTTCTACCCCGGCGAGAAGAAGATTTACATTCCCACCCCGTCCTGGGCCAACCACAAGGCCGTCTTCACCGATGCCGGCCTCAAGGTCGAGCAGTACCGCTACTACAACAAGGACACCATTGGCCTCGACTTTGAGGGCATGGTTGCCGACATCAAGGCCGCCCCCAAGGGCAGCGTCTTCCTTTTCCACGCCTGCGCTCACAACCCCACCGGTGTCGACCCCACGCAGGAGCAGTGGAAGCAGCTCTCCCAGATCACCAAGGAGCAGGGCCACTTTGCCTTCTTCGACATGGCTTACCAGGGATTCGCCAGTGGCAACATTGACCAGGACGCCTTTGCCGTCCGCTACTTTGTCGAGCAGGGCCACAACATTGCCCTGTGCCAGTCTTTCGCCAAGAACATGGTGAGTGATTGAGTGGCTGCCGAACCTTCTTTGATTCACTAACGTTATATCCTAGGGTCTCTATGGTGAGCGTGTTGGTGCCTTCTCCATTGTCTGCGAGGACGCCGCTGAAAAGAAGCGCGTCGACTCCCAGCTCAAGATCATCATCCGCCCCATCTACTCTAACCCTCCCATTCACGGCGCCCGCATCGCCTCCACCATTCTCGCCGACCCTAAGCTGCGCGAGCAGTGGCTCGCCGAGCTCAAGAGCATGGCCGACCGCATCATCACCATGCGCGCTCTCCTGAAGGAGAACCTCGAGAAGCTTGGCTCCAAGCACGATTGGTCCCACATCACCTCGCAGATTGGCATGTTCGCCTACACCGGCCTGACCGCCGATGAGATGACCAAGCTTGCCACGGAGTTCTCCGTCTACGCCACCAAGGACGGCCGCATCTCCGTCGCTGGTATCACCAGCGAGAACGTCGGCCGTCTTGCCGAGGCAATTTTCAAGGTCAAGGGTTAACTTGACTGGGCAACAGACAATGTGACGGGTTGCGCTGATAGTTAATGACTGGGCTGTGGCTTTCAGAAACGGAAGAAAAGACATGAGAAGAAAAGAGAACGTATGCGTGAGTCTTACGCTTCATGCGCCTCTTTTTACTAAGGTCTGTCTTTGGTTTTACGCTTATGGTAGCAAATGTACTTGTACTCTAGATAATTAGACCGAACAAATAACCAATTGTTTTGGTACATGATGAAACTGTGCGTGGACCGTTCTGTATTTCAGCTGGTATATATTTACTGCCGTGTGTGTAAGCGCTCCAGATCGAGCTTCACCTCGTCCACTTGCCGCCCAATTTCCTCGTGCGCCTTTGCCATTTCTCGCATCATCTTTTCCTTTGCGCTGCCGCCACCGTCATCGGCATCGATTCCGTATTCCTTGAGCTCGCGCTGCATATTTCGCACCCGCTCCGCGCCGCGCATCTTGGCATCCCGTAAGTGTGCGCCGTATGTGCGTAGCGCGGACACGACCTCGGGAGAGTAGACCTCGTCTTGTAATCCAACGAGCGTCTGCGTGGCCTCGGACTCGGTCTTTTGCGCCAGTAGCGCCACTTCCGCGGCACGCAGATCAAGAGACTGTGCGACGGGACCGTGCTTGGCCTCGAGGCAGCGGACGAGCCGTGCGAGGATCTCGGCGTACATGTGCAGCAGCTGCGTCAGCGCGGAGACGGCGCGCAGACGACTGGTCAAGAGTTTCGCGCGAGCGGCTCCAAGCTGGTCCCGCAGCGAGGCATAATCGTTTTCGAGCGCGGGAATGTGGCGCTGTACAGAGGCCGGGTTGCTGGACGGGTGCGAAAGCCGCGTCAGGTCGAGCGCCGAGGCGTGCAGATTCGTGGAAACGAGTTCCGCGAGCGCGGGAGCCAGTGTGGTGAGTTCGCACAGGGGCTTACTGGTGAGAAGAAGAGCTGCGGATTCGGGCGAAATCGAGGAGTTGCTATCGAGCAGCGGCGGGAGGATGAGGAGGAGGTCGAGGAGGGATTCGGAGTGCTCGGCGTGTGTCGAGTCGCGGGAGGTGTATGAGCCGCTCGGAGCGCGCGATCCTGGGGCTTGTCGGGTCTGCTCGGCCGGAGAGACCGTGGCAATGGCTCGTTCCAGGAGATGCTGCCTTGTGGCTTTCAAACGATGCTGGTTCGCTTGCTACCGAAAGAGAGCAGTGGTGAGTGGAGCGAGCATGGGGGATGGTTTTAGGCTGGGGCGCTGTACCTTTTTGATTGCCTCATTCTCTTTCGATTCTTTGGTTCGTCTTGATGTGCCATCCGGACTCAAAACAGTTGTTGTAAGGATCTTGTACAGCCTTGCGAAATCGGGATTGTTCTCAAGAACATGGTCGTCCACTGGTGGAAGCATGGTTGTGGTTGTAAATGAAGAATTGGCAATGGGTATCATATGCAGAATTATTGAGAAGAAAAAAAAACAGAAAAGAAAAGAAAGACGCTGGACAGAAAGAAAATCGATCCCCGCACGAGCCCTCGCAAAGCCGAATTACAGTCCTCGGCCCTGGGAGATTTGACAAAGATGCATGTTTAAATGGCAGCACCAGCTGCCCCTCCGTGCTTCACTACCAGTAGCTCCCCTGGCCAGCGGAGCTGCTCAGCGGAGATCTGGTGCTTGCCACTGGCGCATGTGCCTGGCCGCCTGGCGTGCGCACAAGCCAGCCAGGGGCGATGGCTCAGAAAGAGAATGGGCGCTGCCGGATCATTAGCGCTTCCGAAGGGCCAAAATTGTTCTCGGCTGACGCTCGCCTCACGCAAGACCTGAGCATCGGCGACGAGCGAATCGAAACACTCGTGTGGACTGAGCCTTTCGTTTACAATGAGATTATAACGACCGGAATCGTTAAAGCAACATTGACTCTGCGAATTTGGCCCTTAGGGCGATAGGCCACTAGGTACAGCTTTTCCGACCGCCCCCCATTTTGGCCTACCATGGCCTTCAGACTCTCCGCGACGAGGTCAATCCTCTCGCTCGCGACTCAGTGCCCGCTCGCAAGCCGGCCGACGACGAGCCCCCTCCTCAGATGTGCCGCCGCCGCACCTTCTAGTCGCACCTTCTCAACGACACCCGTACCGCAAACGAAGACGGTCAAGGCGCACCGCCTGCCCCAGGAGCTGATCCCGCCGTATCCCTACGGCGAGCGCCGCATCTACAAGCAGTCGAACCGCGGCTTGTACGGCAGCGCGCGGATTCGGTACGGCAACATTGTCGCGGGCCGAGGCAACAAGACGAAGCGGTTCTGGCGGCCCAACGTGCACGTCAAGGCCTTTTACGTGCCCGCCCTGGGTGCGCGCATCAAGACGCGCCTGACGCTGCGTGTGCTCAAGACGATCCGCCGCGAGGGCGGCCTTGAGAACTACCTCCTCAAGAGCAAGCCCGCGCGCCTCAAGGAGCTCGGCCCCGGCGGCTGGAACATGCGCTGGCTGCTGATGCAGAGCCAGGCCGTCCAACAGCGCTTCAACGAGGAGCGCATCGCTCTGGGCATGGAGCCCAAGGAGATTGAGGACCGCGATGACTTGATCCGCTTTGCCCTCGACTTTGCCACGCCGGGACCCCTGAGTGTCCGCAGCAAGGAGACGCTCGAGGAGCTGCGCGCCGCGTTTCATCGCGCCCTGGTGCTGGGGAATGAAGACTTGGCGAGCTTGGAGGATATCGAGGAGCTTTCGGATGAGGAGGAAGCGAGGCTGCTGCAGCAGCTCGACGAGGCGGATGCGCTAGAGGCTGCGCAAGCCGATACCCAGGCCGACCAGAAGCAGACGCAACTGTAAAATGGGAGAAGAGGATAAGACCATGGAGACGCTCTTCATATCGAAACCCAGTGGCAAAAGGCGCTTGCCCGCATGTATTCTAGAACATCATACAAACCTCAATGTACAACTCAAGTTTTTGTTTGCTTGCTAAGAATCCTTTTTCATTGCTTATCTATTGACCTTTTAAGAACGCCGGTGCATTTCTACGTGACAGATGACATGATCTGCAAAAATGTAATCCTTCCCTATGCTTTGCGCCAGTTAAATCTTGAGAATGAAAGCAGTGTGCTCTTGTCGAGCATTTTTTCACTCGAAGCGGAGATCCCAACCTATCTTGGGGCCAAGTTTGGGTAGTTCCTCGGCAACACTCTGAACATCTTTGTCACCACGGCCGCTCAGACAGATGACAATGTCCTGACCCTTCTCCATCTTCTTGGCCAGCTCGATGCCGCCGTAGATGCCGTGCGCAGACTCAAGTGCAGGGATGATACCCTCCAGCTGACTGCACAGACGGAAACCAATCATGGCCTGGGCGTCGTCGGCAGCGATGAACTCGGCACGGCCGCTGTCCTTCCAGGAACTGAGTTCGGGGCCAACACCCGGGTAGTCCAGGCCAGCCGAGATGGAGTGCGTCTCGGAAATCTGCCCATGTTCATCTTGCACAACGTATGTGCGGACACCGTGCAGGACACCCTTGGTACCGGCGCTGAGAGGAGCGCCGTGTCTGCCCGTCCCAATGCCCTCACCGCCAGCTTCGACTCCGAGAATCTTGACACTAGGGTCATTGGAGAAAGGGTAGAACATGCCGGCGGCATTGGAGCCGCCACCGACACAGGCAACAACGGCATCCGGAAGCTTGCCGCGCTTCTCCATCATTTGCTGCTTGGTCTCATCACCAATAACAGACTGCAGAGTACGGACGATCGTAGGGAAGGGATGAGGGCCAATTGCAGAGCCAATGATGTAGTGAGTGGTGTCGAGCTCAACAACCCAGGCACGGAGGGCCTCGTTGACTGCATCACGCAGAGTCTGACTGCCAGCGGTGACAGGAACGACCTTGGCTCCGAGAAGTCTCATGCGGAATACATTGAGCGCCTGGCGACGAACATCCTCCTAAGATCAGAGTTAGCAAATAGCTTTGGAAAATGGAGTAAAGCAAAGGCTCTTGACTCACAGCACCCATATATACTGTGCATTCCATGCCAAACTTGGCACATATGGTAGCAGTGGCAACACCGTGCTGGCCAGCACCAGTCTCGGCGATAATCTTAGTCTTGCCCAGGCGCTTGGCGAGGAGCAGCTGACCAATGGCATTGTTGATCTTGTGGCTGCCGGTGTGGTTTAAATCTTCGCGCTTCAGCCAGATGTTGGCGCCTCCGGCATACTCAGTCAGACGGTCAGCCAGGTACAGCTTGGACTGACGACCCATGTAGTCGTAGTAAGAGCGAATCTCGTCCCAGAAAACAGGGTCGTCTTTGATCTTGTTGAAGCCGTCCTCAAGTTGCGATAAGCAGTCCATCAAGCTCTCGGGAACAAACTGGCCACCAAACTCGCCAAAGCGGTCAGGAATTTTGGCGTGCATGGCTGCGAGCTGGGCGACTAGTTCCTTGTCCTTCTCGGGTGTGATGGTGGCCTCGGCTAGAGTGGCCTCGCTGTTCTGGATATCCTGGGCAGCGACGCTGCTGGCATCGGCAGCAATCTGCTCGGTAGAGCGGCCGCAGAGCTCAGAGCAGAAGTTTTGCACGCTGTCACAGATCCCGCCAGAAGGAGCGTTACCAATGGTCGTAATGATTTGACTGCCGACAACAACACCGTCGGCAACAGAGGCGACGCTCTCGAAGTGCTCGTGGGTGCTGACACCGAAGCCAACGGCCGCAGGCTTGTTTCCGCTATAGTTTTTGACGCGGCTGAGAAGCTCGGGGATGTTGGCGCTCAAAGTGCCAGTGGCTCCAGTGACACCCTGTCTCGATACGACGTAGATGAAGGAGTCGGCAAGCTGGCAAAGAATCTTCATGCGGGCATCCGAAGTGGCGGGGGCGATTAGGGGTACGTAGGAGAGGCCGCCCTTGGTGCAGAGTTTGCGGAAGGAGATGGCCTCCTCGGGAGGCAAGTCAACGACGATAAAGCCATTGACACCAGCAGACTTGCAGTCGGCCAGAAGGCGCTCCTCACCATAGTTCAGGAGAGGGTTGTAGTACCCCATGATGATGACGGGGACAGTCAAGCCCTTGCTTCGGGCATCGCGAATGATGTCGAGAGTTGATGAAATCGTGACATCATTATTGAGAGCAATCTATCACGGCATCAGTTAGAAGATCCGGTCTTGGCTGTATCAATTGGCAGTAGGCTTGCATACAGCATTGGCTTTTTGAATCGTGGGACCGTCGGCAATGGGGTCGGTGAAGGGGGATCCGACTTCGATGACGTCTGGAAAGCACAGTTAGCCAGCTGGCGGTAGCTACAACTGCAGACGGCGACAAACCGCAACCACCCTTTTGCATGGACAGAAGAATGTCTGGTGTATCTTGGGGTCTGGGATATCCAGCTGTGACATAGCCAACTAGGGCAGACTATTGCAAGAGGTGGCGATGGTTAGCGATCTCCTTCTCTCGTGCTACCCCTCCATTTCGACCTACTCGCTTCTGCGCCTTGCAGCGCTGGAACGTTTGCTTGATGGCCTCCATGATTGCTCAATGAATAAAACAATTCAATTCTAGAGACTAGTAGCGAGGATGCAAGAAACGCGATGAAAGGACTGAAGTGGCAGTCGGGGGAAGAGCTTCGAATTATACCTACTTATGTTGGGCCGTAAAATAGAGTGGCTCTCTTTTTTCCTGGGTCAGTGGCGACACCGGCACCCCGCGCTGCATGTGCTGCAGTGTTGCAGTGCTGCAGTGCTGTCATTAGTTGTGCTACAGTTGGCAGAGATCGGTGGGCGAAACCGGAAGGGTAGCCTCCGCCACTTTTTCCGTGCGCTAGAGCTGCAGGTTGCCGCACTCCGCATCTGCAGCAAGTACATGTTAGTGCCGGACTTTCCGAATGGGGCAAGATTCTCAATCTCTGCCGCCGCCGGCTTTATGTAATGGATAAGCTTTATTCTACTCGAGTCACTCATGCGGCGCAGCCTCTCGGCCATTCGGTTTCTCCGTGTTTGCAGTCATCTTGTTTGTATTTTCGAGTGTTCTCAATCTAAAGCTTGTACGTTCTGGGTGCTCAAGACTACCATCCCGAAACAGATTTGGTGAGCCATTGCAACCGAGGAAAAAGGCAGCTTTTTTTGTCGTTTTGTGAAAAGAAAATCAAAAAGATGAGCCGCGTAAGTGATGTCCAATCTCTGACTCGGCCTAATGAATCAAAGCAAAAAACAGGACCGTGACAAAGCAAAACGAATATTACCTCCCGTTTAAAGTCATTGATGCGAAGGAAATGTACCCAAAAAAAAATCTAACCCTCAATGCCGACATCAGTAGCCAGTCATTCTAACGCAAGTAGTTCAATAGCGCTACGCCATCGCCCATCAGGCCAGCACTAGAAAGTACCGCCTTGTCCGTGGTGCCCGTGCGCCTCGCCCTTCTCTTGCAGCGGGACATGTCTTGGCCGGGCAGCCTGATCCCCGAAGTCGCCAAATTGGCCATGGGCAGTGCCGCTGCTTTGTGGTGATCGGGGAGCCAGGGGGGGTCGGTCATCGCCGGTGTAGCGCATTGCTTCCTGCGGCCTTCCTGCGCCCGGAGACGCCATGCCCGCCAGTGTGCGAACGACACCAAGTAGGACAACAATGATGTAAACTAGCAAAATGCCGGTCGAAATGAGCGCTTCCTGAATGATGTTGTTGAGCAGCCAGTTGACCACATGCTTGATTGCACCGCTCACTTCATCTGTAGTCACAGAGGACGGCGATGAAAGGAAGGTGTTAAGGTCGGAATCCCCAGAAATGGAATCGTTGGCACCCTGACTGAATGTGTCGTTGGGAAATCGGGGAAAGTCGACGTGTGCATGGTCATGTACCCATGTCAAGCCTTTCTGGACGTTTTCAATCTTGATGCCAATAACACAGTGTAGGACGGACTTGATTGGGTCTAGGAGAATTGTGCCATTGAAAACAGTCTCCAGGCCCTTCTCCATGGTGTCCATGAAGGTGTTGATAGTGCTGTTGACGGCATCGGTGGCATTCGTCACGTATCCCAGTACGTCCTTGTTGATGTCATCGTTGAAACCGATGACAACGCCGTTCGCGTCGTTGGCCCAATCTACAGATACCTGCTCCAGAGACTTGACCACATTTTCAGCGAAAGCACCAACCTTTTCTGTTATCTCAGGGACTTCCTTTTGCACAGCCTTGAGCAGGATCCACTGGCAGAAGCAAGAAAAGAACCCAGCAACAGCAAGCGAAAGAACGAAAAGAGCCGGAGGTGAGGTAGCATAAGCGACACACCATCTCATCAGGACCTTTCTGTCTCCCCTGAGACGCGAACCAAACTTGATACCGACTCTGGAAGTGAGGGGACGCGATGCAATATAGATTACATCCATGGGATCGAATTGGTTCTTTTCGATAAGCTCAGAATGTTTCTGCTGCCGTCTCCATCGGTACATCTCAAACGCAGCCATGGGGGCGATGGCGAGAACGGCGAGGAGGCTAAGAACTACCAGGAAAATGATTCTTGCTTTGTGGATAAGATCAAATAGCTTCTGGAAGAAGTTGCTCAGTGTGTCGTTGTCAGAGCAGAATGTCATTTTCTTCTTTTGGGCTAATGGAAAGACGTCTTTTTTGAAAGTCCAATTTCCATATGTTTCGTTGAGGGCCTCGCGGACAAGTTTGAACGGAAATGAGACAGCTTGGCTGGTCAGGTTTTGGACTTCCTCAAAGGTGGGCAGATCTTTGTTGAGCTTTTGAACGTCCTTGACGAATTCGTCCGAGTTGAGATCGAATCCCTTGAGCTTGTCGACTGGCTTCGAGAAGTCGACCTTGGGGATGTCGGGAATCAGCTTTCCAAAGACAGAGTTTTGAATTGATTTTGTGATCTTGTTGATGCCACTTTCCAAGTCACCAGAGATATCTTGGATTTCTTTGGTAGCACCATCAATGACGTCGTTGAAGGCCTTCGTGGCATCTTTGGTGACAGAGGCCACGACGTCCAAACTGCCGTGGACCATGGCAGTGATGAGACAAGCGTAGGTGGCGACCAAGAAATTGATGTAGAAAACAATCATTGCAGGAACGGCTTGCATGATGAGATCCAGCATCTTGGCCATTCCGTGCACAGCCTCCTGCATACCTTTGGCGGCCATTGAATTAACGCCAACGGACAAGTAGTGAGGCATGGAGGCCATGGCACTTCCGACATCTTCAACCTTGCTGCAAGCGGAGAGTGCCTTTGTCTTGGCGTCCCCGACGTTGTCCTTGAGCTGCGCAATCAGGATGACAACGCGGAGCAGGACGAGGAGAAGAAGGATGGTCCAGCGATTGATCCATATTTGAGACATCCTGGCCCGGATACCGAGGTACGGGGTGATTTGAGAGTAGGCAACGGGACGAGCGCCGGGGTTTCGCGGATGATCCAGAGTCTCGTATGGATCAGAGCGTAAAGAGTGCGGAACGGCGGGATACGACGCCTGGTCGTCGCGTTTCTGTGAGGAGAACATTTTGATTCTGTCCATGTTATTAATTGTGTGGTTTCGAGATTATTTTGAATTCGCTGCGATGTTCGAAAAATAAAAGAACGGTTTAGTGTGGCAAGACGTTGTGACAGTGTAAGAAGTATAAGTTTGTGTTCCTGGTCTACAGTGAACAACAGACAGCTGTGGCAGGTCGGGATTCGCTGGGGTGAATGAAGCAGGGAAACAATGGAAAGAAAGATGAATCAAAAGGCCGTCGTGTGCTCTGCCATTCGTGACCCCGAACAAAAAAGAGAGTAGAGGAGAGTCGAGGAACAAGGACGGGGTAGACAAAGGATGCAAAAGAGGCCATGTAAGAGGGAAGAAAGAAAGAAGGTGGCGGCAGGTAGTGTAGAGAAAGAAGCAGAAATGAATGGGAATCGTACCAAGCGTCTCCACGACGGGAGGAATAAAACGGAAAATAACGAAACCGCGAAGCCCCTAGTTGTGGCTCTGCTTCAACTCGCACGGGATCGATTTGCTCGTGTTGCTGCGTTTAAGCGCCGAGGGCACGGGCGGACCAGTCAGCGTGCGTGATGGTGCCAGCGGCGAGGACTCTTCAAACGCAGGCTGGTCAGACTATTTTTGTAGCCAAGCCAGCAATGCAGCTAGAAGCAGAAAGAAAGATTTGCCCAGACAGGGGTGCAATTTCGAAAAGTGAGAAGAAGAAAGGATGCTCCTTTGATTGTCTTCGTGCACGATAGAGGACCGACAGGTCGAGTAAGTTGACAATAGACAGCGGCAGCCCAATTCAACTGAATGAATGGGCCACGGCAGCGGGTCAATATACTTTTCTGAAAGGACTTTAAGATCTCAGCAAGCCAGGAACAGGGCTAAATATGCTGCAGGTTTTTTTTCTTTTTCTTTACTGTGCAAGGGGGTCACCTCGGAGCGACAAGAGGTATATTGCAGGTGCCCATCGTTCCAAGCCCTTCTCGCGAGATTGAGGGACCCGCGCTCTTCTTTATTCGATAGGACGGGCTGCCGCTTTGGGCTGGATAGTAAAGATGCACACTGACGCCATGGCCACAACTGGAACCAGGAAGGGTGTGGCAAGCGGAGCGCCGTCGACGTGACGGGGCTTGTGCCTCGAAGAATGTATCATGGCCAGGATGTATGAGGCCCGGCGGTTGGCTAGAGGGTAGCGTTACTTGAGACCTGAGAGGCTAGTGAATATTTAGTGAATGGGTTGATGGGGACTCCACAGTGCATGGCGCACACGATGCGTCGTTGGCGCTGGCCAGGGTTCACTGTTGCCCAATCATGGCGGTGAGGTTCACAAAGTCTCTGGTAACTCGCTGAGGCCAAGGCCGAGAAGTGAATGGTCGTCGTGCATTGTGAATGATGCCTGTCGATATATTGTTCCCAATGTGAGCCCCTCACCGCAGGCTCAGCCATTTCAAAGCAATATTAATAAGCCGCGATGGAAGAATGCAGCATAATATCTTCAAAAGGCTCAAAAAGGAATTCGGCGATTTAGTTGCCTACCCAAGTGTGCCCACGGTACAGATTACGTACGGCCCGTCCCAGCTGTGACGCCCAAACCAGGTTTTTGCCTAGGGTGGCGCAGGCCCGCCACACTCTGCCCTACGGCAGTGGTGAAGGTGCCAAACAATTTAGCTGTTCGTTGCAGAGACATCATACACCAGCACAGAAGCCAAAACGCCGCTGGCCAGGATGCCAGGCAATAAAGCACGCAAAGATACGGAGTACTTAGGTACCTAGGTAGTTACTTGTGCTTGGGTCCAAGGCGATTGCCGTGCCCACTGTAACTAGGTGGTCAACTATCCACTACGTACTGGTATAGCAGCATCACTCCAGCCACCTTTTTTCCCTCAGCGGCGTTTCTACTGCGCCGTGCGCTGCTGGTTGCCATTTGTTTGGTTTGTCGGCCCCGTCGCCAGTGCCAGTTGGCCGGGAACAGGGGCAAAAACAGGTTTCCTACAGCCCGCTCAAGGTGATAACTGATTACCTTATATGTCCCCTGCCCTATATCAGTAATAGCCTGCCAACCTTGTTTCTGCCCCGTCTGCTTATGTACCGCTGAATTATCCGGATGTGCCAAATAAGTCCAACTCGAGGTAGTCAACATCCTCGCCTCTAGGGACAGCATGGAGGCCGCCAGCTACACTTCAATGAAAGCTCGCTGACGTTCGGCACTGCATCTCAAATAGAAGTACCAGCACTTGACTTTGTCAAGCACAAACCAAGTGCAACCAGAATAAACACATAGCTGCGTGCGGATAGCCAAACCTTGCACTTGATCCAAGAAGTTTGCACTGTTGGGCAACGCCATCTTGCGATACACTGCCTTGCATGACTCCACTGTGAGCCATGCCAGATGTTGAATTTAAGCATGTTTATTGATATGCCACTTCTCCACGGCCTTGCTACGACGTCATACCCTGCTTCCAGATCATCAGCCCTATGCTCATTTACCGTAGGCGTGGGGCGATGGGCCGTCTGCAAGAGAGACGTGCCGATTTGATCAAGATTTTCGACTAACATGCTGCCGAACAGCGAGCTTCAACCGCAAGGACGCTTCGAGATTTGTATATATACAAATATATATATATATATATATACTACCAGCGTCTATCTTCCTTTTTTTACGGTCCAGGTTTTTTCACGGCGTGGCAGATACTCTGTGCCAGCTAATACGTATTAGCTGGCACAGAGACTCGAGAGCAGAAAAAGCAGAGCATTCATACTATCTTAAGTGCTATCCGCTAACTATCTAGAGCACAGCAAACAGCGCTTGCATCTGACCGCTTCAACTACCAGTTGACACGAGACCATCTATCCTCCTCAAAAGCTCGGCACGTCATTCACATGAACCGAGTGTGTGTCCTTTTCGCAGAAGCGTCTCGCAGTGACGGATTGCAGCACAGCCTGTCAAGGTAGAAAACCTTGCATAGTCTATCGGAGTTCCACGCTGAGCAGATAATTCCATAAGATTCATTGCATAAAAGCCAAATTGGCGGCATTCTGAGTGCATCGTAATCAAAATAAACCGGAACGCCATTGTCATCATATTCTGGCCAGTGAGCTCGTTATCACGCTCGTAGCACTCACGCGCTGCCGAAGGTGTTCTCGCCGGAGTAGGTAATGTAGAGAAAGCCGTCCTCATCCTTGTGCTCCTCGTAGATGCTGCTCATTAAAGCTGCCGTGGGAGGAAGAACCTCGTCGACGAAGATGAAGATGGCCTTCTCAGGAGACAGCTTGATGCGCTTGCGGATGACATAGACAAACTGGCCAACGGTAAGATCCGAAGGTACGAGGTACTTCTTCTTGTCGATGGTGGCAATATCGCTTTTCTCGACCTTTTCGCAAATGACCTGGCAATGAAACTATTAGCACAAATCCTCGAGTTGGTGGAGCCGTGACTTTGGCCTCCGGTCGAAACCAGTTTGCCGAGGGCACATGAAAGATCGGTATCAGGCCTATGCATTCTATTTCCTATCAAATCTTGAGAAGGCGCGGTACTTACAGGAATGCGATCGGCGTATTTCTGGCGGATGCGCTCGGCCTCGGCCTTGCGCTTCTCAAAGGGGTGCTCGTCCTTGAACTTGCTGCGCATGTTGGGCAAAGATGCGGTGCAGACGGATACAGTAACGGGCAGTATGTGTTCAGTGAGATGACAACAGGAAGATTAGACAAAAGACGTGATGGTATTTGAAGAATCCAAGTTCTAGGCAGCGGTAAGGCGCAGGACGGAGCAGGTGGAGGAGAAGAGGGGCGCGGTGGAACAGTGACGACGCTGCAGGCCAGAGGGCGGTGGCAGGCAGACAAGCGATGGCGAATGGCAGGCGACCTGGCCAGGCCACCAGGCACGAGGACGGATGGCCACGGGCTGTGGCGCTAGCTGCGTTTGGCGTGCTAGGACAGTGTGAATCACAGCCCGTAGCAGCTGACACAGTCAGCTCATTGCACGCAATCAGGCGCTTTACAAAAGCGGCGACCGTGCTTGCATAGTAGTCATATGTTGGATGTCATTATTCGCAGGTAAGCACAGCATACAAGTTCAATAGAGTTTGAGGAATCTCGACGTTTATTGCCAACCCTCGCCCTCTGTTTTGCGGATCTACGAAGTAGCTCATCTGCAGTCGCTATGTAACCTATGTACTGTTGGTTCAATATACCCCGCGCCTCCTACACGAATCAAATTCGAATATGAGAAATGTGCGCTGGCGGCCATAGCTACTGCTTTTCCCCATGTTATTATTTGCCTGGTGACTGAATGTGTCATAGACTAATAAATGGTCGCTTTAGCTGGATTACAAACCACAGAGACCCGTCTGTGGCGGCGATGGGCCTATTAGAGACCTCCTCAGCAGCTACATGTTCGCAAGATAAACTTTTGACTTGTCTCCAGAATGTTAGAAAAAAAAGGAAGTTCGGATAGGCTACATGGCTAGATAACCTGCAGAGTCCAATGATAGTCATGATGAAAGGCGCGCAATATGTGCATGTGCGTACAGTGCGAATATGGCTTGCTCTCTCCGGTTTAGTACCTCTGATAGTGATATCTCGCCCCACCAGCCTGACGGAAGCTCCTGAGCCGCTCCCAGAACCACGCCACTGTAGAGAAATCAGTCCACGCTCAATAGCTTTGCATACGGCGACTCAATTGGTCTCGCGCTTTAAAACCCGGAACTGCCCTAGATACGCAGCTGTTCTGAATCGACGGCATTTTCTAAAGCGTAAGCAAGGCACACCGCGATGCTTGGAGCTGCCAATCGATCAATTGGCCATCTAGCTAATCAGCAGCAGCATCGGAACGCAACATCACGATGGCGGCACGACGACAAGGCCAGCATGTGCTCTCAATGCTGGGCGAAGGCTCGCGACAGTCATCCCGAGGCCGCTGCGCCAGTACTGTCAGAATGTTCTCAAGCAGTCAGAATCCTGCCGCCAAGCGGCCACTTGCGGCAAATGCTTGGCTGACGGCTGCCGCCATTGGCTTCGCTGTCCCTCTAGCGTATCAATTTTACAGCTCGGTGTGCTTTGCTGGTAGCGATAAGATTAAAAAAATAAGCTAATTTGTACCTCTATTAGAATGCCCGCGGCGGTACGAAACTCGACGCCGCATCGCTCTTCGAGATGGATATGCGAGCAAAACAAGAAAGCCCTGTCGGCGATAATTCGCCCATGCGACTGCGCATGGAAAAGTTCGTAAAGGAGCAGCAGCAGGAAATCATCAAGGCCATCGAAGAAATTGAAGGCAAGAAGTTTTTCCAAGACAAATGGGACAGAGATCATGGCAACGGCGGCGGCATCACTGCTGTGCTACAAGACGGCAACGTCTTTGAGAAAGCCGGCGTTGCTGTCAGCATCATATACGGTACCCTGCCAAAAGCGGCCATTGAAAGAATGCGCGCAGACCACAAGAACCTCGCCACCAATGTGGATTCCCTCGACTTCTTCGTCGCCGGCCTCAGTCTCGTGTTCCACCCGAAGAACCCTATGGCACCTACCGTACACTTGAACTATCGCTACTTTGAAACGGCGAACCCCGATGGAACATCTCAGGCATGGTGGTTTGGAGGAGGCAGCGACCTGACCCCGTCGTATCTCTTCGATGAAGATGCCATCCACTTCCACAAGTCGCTCAAAGACGCTTGCGACTCCCATAGCAAGGACTACTATCCCCGCTTCAAAAAATGGTGCGACGAATACTTTTACAACAAGCACCGCAAAGAGAGCCGCGGTGTTGGCGGCATCTTCTTTGATGACTTGGACGAGTCGGGGCGGGACCAGGAAAATACCTTTGCCTTCGTCCAGGACTGTCTGAAATCTTTCATGCCTTCGTACCTCCCCATATTGGAGAAGCGCAAGGATATGCCCTTTACTGAGAAGGAGAAGGAGTGGCAGCAGATTCGCAGAGGACGTTATGTCGAGTTCAACTTGGTGCATGATCGCGGTACTGCTTTTGGACTGCACACCCCGGGACCTCGTGTTGAGAGCATTCTGATGAGTTTGCCGCGAACTGCTACATGGGGTTACATGCATATTCCGGAACCTAACAGTCGTGAGCAGCGTTTGGTCGATGTGCTTCAGAACCCGAAGGAGTGGGTTTAATCGCCACTCGGCGACGTTGAACGTACAACACAAGACGTAGATCAGTGTATAAATATTGTGTAGCATAAAAGGTCGCCTCGAAATAAGCAGATACTGGTTTCTTACAATGCAGGTGTTGTCGTCGTGTCTCCCATGAAACAATGGTATGCCTACACACGGATTGGAGGCCAAGCACTGCTCGCTCGCATGTCCGTGGTGGAGACCACAGTATCACCTACTCTGCCAGCTACATCTGCGGTCAGAATCCCGCCATGGGCTTACCGCTGTGTTCTCGAGAGTAGCTCAAGTACAATCCAGCCTCAGCATGCTTCATATCCCAAATATTGAAATATAAGGCCAGGGAAGGATGCCGGGCACGCTCCCATCGCAGCGCGAGCTCCTCACGAACATAGTGCACGCACTGTGCGAAGCGGATCATGGTGACGGCAGCGCTGCCGACAGAGCAGCTGAGCTGCACTCCTCGCATTTCAAGGAAGCCTGGGAATCGCCTCAGCGAAAAAGTTTGATTTTGACTCTACACGTTATCTTCCCCGGCATGCTGCTCCCTGCGTTGGATCTTCTCGACAGGAACCTGGTGCGGCGCCTCGCCCTGAAGAAGCCGCCAGCGGGCAAGGAACGTCGACAAGACGCCTCATTTGCCTCTTCAATTGAGCAGCGCCGATTGCAACGACATAGGTCTACTGTAGGGCGCCAGCTTGTGTACACGGCTCGGTCTGTTGCATCCACGTTGCCTCGGCGAGGCGCTGGCGGGCCGGGGGCTTCGGCGCGCGTGTACCTAGTACACCTCGACGCGTGGAGCTGCTCCTGCGCTGGCTTTGCAGTGGATGCTTACGCTGCAGTTGGAAGTGAAGGGCGAGCTGAGCCGGCGATAGGTGACAAGGGGGATGCGGCAACACGAACATGGAAGTTTGGGGGTTTGAGCACAACGGGTCTGGATGCGCAGGGCTCACAAGCGATACCGTGCTGCAAACATTTACTGGCGTGCTTATTGGTGGATGAATGGGAGGAGCTGTTGGCTGCGCACGTGGAAGAGAAAACTTGCACAAAGGAGGAGCTGGCAGGCATCATCGCAGGGATCTAGAAGGCCTGCGAGTTATGGTGATAGTGATCGATCGTCTTGTCGTTGAAAAACAGCACCAGCTTGTCTATTCTGCAATGACTCCAGCTTAGTGGTTTTAAAGCAGATAAGTGTACAATAAAGCATCGCCGTCTTCTTACCACGCTGTGGGCTAGTGTGGGAGCGAGCGTGCTGGCAGCAGGATGCTTGGCATACATTCGCCTTATATCCTCCCAACATCTCTCGAGTACCTCATTTCTTCTTGTCCTTCGAATCCTTCTCCTTCTCACTGCCTTCCTTGGATTCTATGTTCGACTCGTTCGAGCCATTGGCTTTCTTCTCATCTTTGCCAATAGCTTCCTCCTTCTTGGTGTCCTTGTCTTCCTGCTGCTGGCGGTTCTGAATTTTGTTCTCTATCAAGTCATGGAATGCAGTGATGGCACGGATCAAGCTGCTGAGATAGATCGTCATAAGCTGGTCGTTGGTCTTGACACTCATGGCATGGGCAAGTTCGCTGCCACTAGTCTTGCCATCAGCTTCGGGAGTGGAGAGATTCGGTAGCAGGTTAAAAACGTCCTGGAGGTTGCCCAAGATTGCATGGTTCACTGGAAGCTGACCATCGAGTACTTTTTGCAGATAAACGCCAATATCACGCAGGCGCAAGTGAAGGCCCTGGAGCGACTGGAGCTGGTTTGTAATTCGGGTCGAAAGCGTACCGACAGCAACGTCACGGATGTCTCGTAGCAGGTGCTCGACGCCGATCTCTTCGGCTTCCTCAGCTTCAATTATCGACGGAGTGTGGAAGAACGTTCGCGTAGTCGTAGTTCCGTCCTTTTCTCAGATTAGCAAAAATCGTGGTGTCGTCTTGCTTCATAGCTTACGTCTTTGATTTCCTCAACGGCGAAATAGGCATCGGTGGGTACGCCAGACTCCTTTGGCTGGACATCGATAATTACCAACAGGGGGTTTGGCGTGTAGCGCTTGAAGAGTTCATTGATCTCCAAGTCGGATGCGCGCAGCTTGGGGCCGGAGTGGTACCATCCTATCAGCTTCTCTCGTGCGTTGATCTTCTTGAACATGTCGTTCATTGACTCGACGTAGTTGTGGTCGAGGAACCATACGGACGGGTCCTTCTCGTCCTCTTCGAAGGGGACTAAAGAAAATATATTAGCTGTGGCGCTTCGCAAAGATTGCCATGGCTACGCCAGGCATAGCATTAACGCACCTGCAAAGCTGTTCGACACCCTCACGTTCTTGCCATCATTCTGGCCGAGCAGGACACCGACAACTCTCCTCTTCGCCTTATTTTGAACGGTACGGTTGTAATGATCGACAGCAGAAAGCAGAACGAGGGGCGCGACAGAGACGTTGCGCGTCACGAGCGAGAGCGTCTCAGCAGTCGTGGTTGGCATTGTGGGCGTTGCGCGCGGCGGGCTCAATGTGGGCGATCAAAGCGAATTCGAGGCGGGCAATGAAGCTGTGGACGTAGTCTCCGGGAGTTCCGATAACTAAATCGAGCACCGCAGCAGGTAGTCCGGGAGCAGCTTGCGGTCAAGGTGCAGCCTGTTTGTGTGCGGTGTTGATTGTGATGTGAGGTAAGACGCAGACTGGAAGCTCACCTCTTCTTCAGTTAAGCCGATGTGGCAAGGGTGGTAGGCAGCTAGTGGATACGCACGTCTTCGTTAGTCAACCACCAGAACACGGAACCACTTCCAACGCCGCTTTAAGGCTCGCTCAGTGAAACTACACGATCAAGCAAAGATGCAGCATGGAGGTCCATGTCCCATGTAGACCAGAATATTGATTATGAGTTTATCGCAATTCACAATAGAAATTAAAAAGAAGAAAAATCTAGGACTGATCATAGATGGACAGCATATAGTCGAGAGTGCATATTTTGAATCAAAGATACAATGTCGCTGCTTTAGCCTGCATTACAAGGGCAGCAAAAACGGCAGAAGTAGCTTTTACGTCAAGTATAGCAAAAATGATAAAATAAGAAGAAAAGGGAAAGTGAGAGGAAACAACAAGAATATACAAAAAGAAAATTAAAACTAGTTGTCGGAGGGAATAAGAATGCGTAGGGGAATTTAAGATAGAAGAAGTAATTAAGCCACTACTTCCTTCTACTTGAACGGCGTTTTTTAACACCTACTTGTATGGCAGCGACTGGCTTCAAGGGCTGCTGGACAAGTCATTTCGCCCCTGAAGGCAAATTCCAGGTTTTTTTTATGAGATCAGCGGCTTTTTCTCCAATCCCGAATGCGGGCATCTGCGTATGACCACCATGAAGCGCTGGCATGATGCTGACATCGACAACTCTTAGGGACTTTACTCCTTTCACACAGAGATTGTGGTCGACAACGGTACGATCGTCCAACAAGTCGCCCATTCGGCAAGTGCCAGAAGCGTGATAACCTTGGTAATTCTTCAGTAAAATGCGTGATGGTGCTGTAATTATGAAGGTGACTCACAGGTTGTCGCATTGTTCTTGACATACGGTACCCAATCCTCGCGGGAAGAAAATGTGTGGTGCCAAGCTTCACGTGGCCAGGAACCCTTGACAATATCTTTTGTTCCCGCGCCTTGCGTGATAATTTCGTTCCCAAACCGGCACGCTTCTGCCAAAACTTCCACATCCAAAGGGTCAGTCAAATATTGGCAATCAACAACGGGAGCGGACAGTGGATTTGCATCCTTCAGCGTCACTGTTCCTCGTGACCTAGGGGCGAATAGCTCTGCTATCATGCCGAACGCAGATTTTTCATCGATAGGAAAATCAGAAAATTGTTTGGGGCCGCCGTAGCATTCGGTGGTGAACAACTCGATGTTGGGCTGCGCCGATGTTAGTCCCATTGGATCGCGGCCTGGCTCTCTTGGGGCCTTATTCCACAACTCAGAGTCGCTTAGACGCTCATCGAGGCGAGCAAAAGCAAAAGCACCGAATGGAAAAGTGGATAGAAACCCCTTCTTCTCAGCCTTCCAAAGATTATATGTTGAACTGAAAGCGTCTCCATGATAGACAAGGTGATCATTCGTTAATTTAGGCTGTTCGGTTTCATAAAATATGAAGACAATCTAGTTCGATCTTAGTACTTGATGAATTGTACTGTGTTGAAAGCAGACTCACGAGGTGATCCATCAAGTTCTTTCCGACGCCTGGCAGATTGACAAGAGTAGAGATGCCTAATTTTTCCAGCTCATCTCTGGCACCAATACCTGACCGATTCAATATGTTTGGGCTGCAGTAAGAGCCGCCGCTCACGATGACTTCCTTGTTGGCAGTAAACTCAATGCTTTGGCCATCCCCAGAATAGGCCTTGACACCAGTAGCCATGAATTCTCCTTTTGAGTCGCGTTCTATAATGACTTTTTCAACATGAGCATTCGTCAATATTGTGATATTTTTTCTGGCGTTGACATTGGTAATAAAGTCAGCGCCCGTTGTTCGTAGGCCTTTTGTCACAGTTCGCGGTGCATGTCCGCAGCCATGGGGGTTTTCGCCATGTGAAAACATGTCGTCGTCAAGTGTGAGCCCCTTGGACTCCATTGATTTCATAATTAACTTCGAAATGGGAGCCAAATCATGTGGCTCTACGCCCAATTTACCTCCGTATCCGTGAGATGATTTTGACTCGTTGAACCAAGGTTTGCTCACAAACGACTCAGCCTTGACACAGGTTAGCACATATCCAAGACCGGGAGAGGCTTAAATAGCAGCAGGGGGGGATTTGGTTTCTTACTTTCCGCATCCAGGCGAAAAATTCCTCGCCGCTCCAACCTGGCATACGCCAGTCGTCATAGTCTTGCTTAGATCCGCGTATACAAAGCGTGCCATTACAACCGGAGCAGCCGCCAAGGAACTTTCCCCTGCTCAACTTTACTTGACGGTTGTTGATTCCAGCTCCAGGAGTCGCAGTTATATTCCAATCCGTCTCTTTGTCAAAATTTTGCGACCAGCTATACGCATATGTTAACTGTCATGATCGCATTGCGTCGAATGGGAGCGACCTACCCACCGACCATGTGGGCATTTTCAAGGTCGTCATTGTGCGGACCAGCTTCAATAACCAGTACACTGGTGTTTGGATCTTCTGCTAAGCCTGCAGCTACTACACAGCCAGCGGTCCCCCCTCTGCACCATATCAGCAATTTGCCTTCGACGTGGTTGGGTGTGATCGCGTACCCGCAAACGATGAAATCGTAAGAAGACCCGATACCCTCCTGAGTTTCAGATTCCATCTTTTGTAAAAAGTTTTTGTTGTATAGGTTATTTCGCCGTTTTCTTTGGTTTAGTTTTATAAGAATCCGAATGCACGAAAGTGAGGTGCGAGGGGCACCAGGGTTTATAGTCACTATAGATAGATTCCAGCCTTAGCTCATGCCAGGTTTCCAGCTTCCGGTTCCGATTCCGTCCTGGATGATGGTGTAATATTCAGATTTTGCCGGCCTTCTATTGGTATAATTTTTTGTTTACGTACATCAGGCGTGCAGTAGTGAACGCCGCGTCGCTGCTGGTAAGTCAAAAGAGACATTGCTGCTATTAGGTTGCGTATGGGAAGGCGGCGTACGGCCGGCTACCCTGTAGTGACAGCAGATTCACACTGGTCAAATATCGAGCAGAATAAATCCAAGCGCCTAGCCAAACCCAGATTTGAGCTTCCCTCTTTACATTATATGTAAGAGCACCATCAGCGTGGCTTATAGCGAGTGTACCATTGAGAGACGTTTGCAATTGGACGTTCGTGATTGGCCTTCCGTGGAGGGAGGAAAGTTGATTTGTAGCTTTAAAGCGGCAGGCATTATATTTCAGCTCAAGGACCTTGCTTCGATACAAACGCGGGGTCAGGCCCTCATTGGTCAGAGGGTCTGCTATTTGCGGTAACAGGGCCGATTCTTCACGTCACACTGCAGCCGAGTACATCAAGAATATTCCGCTCAGCCGATGCACTCTTCCAGCATCATTCCGCCGATGAAAGGACCTGAGCACTGATTCCGAAATAGCCCCAAGCTAATAACTATTTTCCATCCTCCTATTTTCTCTTATTCTTCTTGTTCCCACCAGCTTGCCTAAATCTTCTTAATTTCTATTATTCCTCTAACAACCACCGGCGTCTTTTCTTGCTACCCCCTCGGCCGAGCCGCTTGCCTACCTATCTACAACAACAAGTATCGATAGCGCGTTATCTGACTATTTATTTGCCTGGCTCAATCTACGGGAGCATGGCCACAGTCACGTGGAGCAAGGGCACGTGACGGTGCCACATATGTCCCGGCAATCCTCGCAAGCAAAGGCTACCTGGTTAAAAACGGTGGCAGAGGGTAAATAGATGGGCAAGTACTCAAACAAACAAAAATAGCACAGGTGGGAAAAACGTGGAGTGTGCTGCATTGTGTACCAGTACCTAGGCACTGCTCGCCGTTGGTATGAAGTGTTTGCCGTACGGCCGGGATTGCCAGTACCGAGCTCTACCCGTGTATCTGGTACTTGATAGGTTCCTCGGCCCCAGGTGCCGTAAGTCCGATTACAGTGAGTCCCCAGCACTTGCCGCGCTGTAAAGGAACTGCACGTGGATGTGCCTTTCCGGTATCCGCTACGTTACGTTGCGCCAAAAAAAAAACCGCAGTAAGCCAAGTAGTAATGCCTGCAGGCCAATCAGGGCACTCGCACCGGCGGAGCTTTGCTACCTAGTTACCAAGACCACTCAATCCCCGTGCGTTTGCCGTGCCGGCGAGCACCCGTCGAGATTCCAGCGTCACTACTTTTCTCGACCTCTTCACCTCACTTCCTTATCCTTTTTTCTTCCGCTTCGCCCAACACACGTCCCAGGCATTGCGCCTCCGTTGCCTCCTCCGCTGCCCCGTGGTCCCGAACAGCTACATATACCGGCTGCCAGCAAGCTTTTGTCCGACTATTTTCGTAATTTCCTACAAAGCTACTTAAGCCGCAGCAAGATGGGTTTCGTTGAGGATGAGCTCAAGCAGCTGAAGGATGTCATTGGCAATCTCGACTCCCGCATCAAGAGTCTTGAGCAGCGTGCCACTGGCTCTTCTACTCCTGTTTCGACCGAGGAGATCCGCATGCTGCTCATCGGACCCCCTGGAGCTGGTCAGTGGACATTCCGTTGACGGATAGACCCTGCTTGCAACCGCCTAGCTCCATGCTGCGCGGCCGGACTTGGCCAATTACTAATTTTCTCTCGCAATGTAGGCAAGGGAACGCAGGCGCCTAAGATCAAGGAGCGTTTCTCATGCTGCCACTTGGTATGTACAATCGCGCCGCCGCAGCCCAGCGCACCAAATATCACTAGTAGCTAACGCTTTCCTTCTTGCCGCTTCGCAGGCCACTGGCGACATGCTTCGCTCCCAGGTTGCCAAGAAGACTCCTCTAGGACGTGAGGCCAAGAAGATCATGGACCAAGGCGGTCTCGTCTCCGATGACATCGTCATTGGCATGATCAAGGAAGAGCTTGACAACAACAAGGAGTGCCAGGGCGGGTAAGTACTTCAACCAAGCTCTCCACCCATTGGTGTTACTGACACCTTGGTCGCTACAGCTTTATTCTCGACGGCTTCCCCCGCACCGTCGCCCAGGCTGAGGGTCTCGATGCCATGCTGAAGGAGCGCAAGCGTGACCTCAAGCATGCTGTCGAGCTTCAAATCGACGACGGCCTCCTGGTCGCGCGTATCACCGGCCGACTGATTCACCCTGCTTCCGGCCGATCATACCACACAACCTTCAACCCCCCCAAGGAGTCTATGAAGGACGACATCACCGGCGAGCCCCTTATCCAGCGCAGCGACGACAACGCAGAGGCTTTGAAGAAGCGTCTTGGCTCCTACCACAAGCAGACTACCCCCGTCGTAGACTACTACCGCCAGCACGGCATCTGGCATGGTATTGACGCCAGCCAGAAGCCTGGTCAAGTGTGGAAGAACATGCTGAGCATCCTGGAGGGCAAAAAGTAGAGTCGCAGTTCTGGCGACCACTGCATCAGGGGCTCTCCGCAGGGGGATTAGAGGTGTAATTGGATAAAAGTGTGCCGTTGGAGCAGGGGCACGCATTCTGCATGTCTTTCGGCAGCGGTATTAAACCAGCTGCGTGTAGTCCTAGAGTTATGATAAAATCTATGTATCAGGTGCTTCAACGTCTAGATAAACGGCGTTTAGCATTTTTACTGCAGTTAGAGAATAAACTTCTTAACGACTTATATCTCGATTGTTGTTGATAGACGAAAAGAATGATGCCTCTATTTAACCCCACGAAGATGATATATTTGCTACCTGTTGCTGAAGCAGCTTTAGAACCCAGAGAGAACGTGCTCGCTAAACAGAAATGCCAATTTGAGCAATGTACACGCGATAATAAGAGGGAGTCTTCTGTAGAATCCAGGTTGGTCTTGAAATATGAGCTTGGCAGGCCTGCAGGTATGTGCAAACGAGCGTGGGTGGCCGGTACACAAGATGGTCCTCTTTTGTTTTATTAGATTTGCGCTACCGCAACTTGAGCGTAATCTGTTGGCCCAATACAGTAGCGCCAAGAGGAGTAGAGTGTAATGGTGGGCAAGGTCGCGGAGCAGACACGGAGCTCAACCTCCTAGATCCTATCTCCGCGGGGAAGCTGAGAATATTAGGTCAGTAGAGGTAGAGCATGTCGCGTTGGCGCAACTGACCATTGACCATCTGCCTCTGCTTATTCAGCCAGCTTTTTGGCGCATCGTGCCGGCGTTGAAGTACGACATGGTTACTCTGGAGACGGCTGGTGAGGTCGTACCATGCCGTGGCAATAAGTGCATTTTCGCGCTGCAAGTTCTTAATTATTTGATCCGTGGCGACCTGCGGAAGAAGATAGTCAGCTTTTATGATTATCGCAAGCTGTCACAATAGCGTTAAGCATGCTCGATTACTATGCACATACCTTTTGAGCTGTGGCAAGCTCGCCGCCCTGCAAAGCTTTGAGTTCTCTCTGCAGATCAATCTTATCTTGCTCAGCTTGTTCGAGTTGCTTTTGAATACGTTAGCTGCTGTCCGATTACAGCCAGGTACTTTTTTTTATTTAAAGCAAAGCCACCGAGATGCACGTTTCGTCCGTGCCATGATCGACACCACACAGACATGGCATGCTGGTGGACAAGAAAGTTTGCTGAGCTTACCTGTTTTCGTTCAATCAGACGATCTCGCAGTTTCTCAATCTTTTCAGCTGCTTTCTTGGCTGCTTCGGAAGAGTCTTGGTTTGCAGTACTAAGAGCAGCTGTTTCTTGAAGCTCTTTGGCCTCCTCTGCGTCCTTTCGAAACTTGTCTTTCGCAAGCAGGGCGTCAATCAGCTGTGTCTTCTGGGACTCCCGTTCATTGCTGACGAAAGCAAGCTCCTCTCGCAGACGATCGAGTTCGGCCTTCAGGGACTCAGATATGAGCTTATCTGTACTCTTCAGCTCGTCCAACGCTGAAATGCCATCTTTCTGAACAGCAGAGAGCTCTGTCCTCGCCACCATCAAGTCTCGTTCTTTGTCTGCGAGTTTCGCCTGCAGATCAGCAGTGTGCTTGTTCAGCTGCTCAAGCTCATGTTGAGTTTGAGAATGCTCAGAGCGCAAGTCAATGAATGCTTTGGAGCTACGAGCCGGCTAAGATTAGTACGCAGTTGAAGAGGGGGCCAGGGGAAAATGACCAACTTTTCTCCTGCAGAGCTCCTCATGAGAGCCTCTATCTGGTCCTGGACTATCGTGTGCTTCTCGAACATATCGTTCAGGCTCTGCTGAAGCCTTTCGCGTTGCTTCTTCTCGTCGTCGGCCTCTTTGCGCAAAGTAACGGCGTCTCCAGTAGACCCAATGGCTCTTCGTAACAAGTCATTCTCCGCTTTCAGTCTAGAAAGCTCAAGTGGAATGTTCTTCTGTCCATCATCGCTCGATGCACTGTTCAGTTCGTCCTCTAGACTGGAGGAAGTTGGGAGAGCTAAAGCCTCTCCCTGAGAAGCTCCACCACCATGCTGTAGTTGCTCCTGTAGATCTTGGATAAAGTGTTCGTCATGGCTGCGCTGCGCCTTCAGTCGCAACAGCTCATCCTCGAGCGTCTGCATGTCCTTCAGAAGTTGAGTTTTCTGACTGCGCTCATCCCACAAATGTTGTTCGGATTGTGTTAGCATGCGTGTCAGTTCATCTTCCGCTTTTCTCGTCCGATCTCCTTTCTCTCGCTCGTCCATTAGCGAACGAAGCTGCTCCTGCAACTCTGCGCGTTCGTATTGCAGATTTTGTACTTCCTTCACAAGATGTTGTTGCGATTCAAGCTTTTGCTTATACCGCTCAGCAGCATTGGCTTTTTTTTCCAGTTCCTCGGCTTTGTGTCGCCATTCCGTGGCTTGGTCTCGCAGTTCGTCCGCATGCTGACTCTTCTGGGTGAGCTTCTGGACTTCACTTTCAAGCTGCGCTCGCGCTCTCTCATGGTCCCGAATGTTTTCCTCGTTCTTTGCAATGATCTCCATTTGCTCGTGTACTTGATCCTCCAGAAGACGAATGGCTTCGGCATTGTTCGCGCCATCCTTTGTGGCTTTTCGTAACACTTCAAGCTCTCGATCGTTTCGCTCCTTTTCGTATTTGAGTTCTTCGTGGCTCTGCTGCAGGTGTTCGAGACGGGTGATATAGTCCGAGAGAGCCTTCTTGTTGATCTCAAGCTGTTGTCGCAAAGCTGCATTCTGCTCTTCAACCACAAGATCCATGTCTCTGGCTTCCATAACTGCATCCATGTCCTCGTTGAGCTTGTCTTCGTCACCGGCATTTGCTGCGTCGATCTGCATTGAGCGGATAATGTTCATAATTTCTGCCTGATTGACCTTGTCGAGGCTGGTTTGGATCAGAGGAACGTATTTCTTGTTATCCGGCCCCATGGCTGCAGCAGACACCATAACAGCGAGTAGCTGCGTTTCCTGTACATTAGCCTGGCGTGTTCTCATCGAGGCAAAGGCTGTGGGAGTGCCTACCTGGCTAAGCCCTTGCGGTTCGGGGTTTTCAGCGACAGCATGATAATCGAACTTTTGAGCTTGGCAGCCTAGTTCTGGGATTTGTCGACGGATGAAGCGGAATAGGCCCTTGTAGACAGCTTGGATATTGCGTTTGTTTGTCAGGTATCGAGAAGTGGCAGGGTTCGATTCCAGATGGGACGGATCAAACTCGGGATCTAGTTCGTGCAGGATATTCGCCAACAAAATGCCATTCGTTAAATCTTCCAGAGAGTCGGCTTTCTGGTCTAGACTAAACACATGGTTGACCTGAGCAGAGCTGGGTTAGAATCCTTGTAATGTCGCAATGTGATGGGTTGGGTAGCGAATGGGACAGAGCTGGGAACGGAACTCACAGCCTTCAATAGCGCGACTTGCGCGCAGCCGCTGTATATTGGCATGGTAATTTTTGTAGGCAACCGAGTAGCTCGTAAAGGGGTGGTGGTAATATGTGCTTAGTAGGTGCTGGTCAGCTTTCGGCAGGGAGCGCGGTCGGCAGTGTAGAGAGTTTTCGACAGTGACGGCATGACGAATTGTTAGCGTCCGCATGTGGGCTGATAAGAGCTCTGTCCAGAATATCACGCGCACAGTATTCGAAGGCCACGCTCGAGGCAACTGTTGCCTGTAGGACAGCTGTGCAAGATCCAAGAAAACATCCAAACTTCTACTGCTTCAAGGGACATGTGCATTCAACACGATAGACCCACTTTCCACAGAGCTGCAATCTTAACAGATCAGCGCTTGCGCCGGGGACATGGCGTTTGGTACCTAGCTTTATGCTACCAATAGCAAGTATTTGGGCTCTAAATCGCCCCGAGAATGGTTGAGCTTGGCCTAGCATATACGTTTTTCGGAAAGCTTACTTGCATTTTTCAATTAAGTCATCAAGACAGATGCCGGCTCGCCAAAAGACTCAGCGACAAAGAACTTGTTTACTCGCTATAATCCACAAGCTAGCCAAAATTGGAAGGAAGGAAGGAATGCAGGCAGCTTAACCCAACGCCGTCTTAAATACATCGATAATCATGTTCCCATAGCTATGTTCTCGAGCAATCATGTACACATGCGAAACGAAGGGCCGTGGCTTAGCCGCTGTTGGCGGTAACAACCTGATCTTCTTCCACCCTGATCGAGTGATCACTTCCAAAAGTCTGCACTACTTCGAGTGATTTCTCGGGCGCAATGGCGGAGAAGCCCCTGCAAATAGCATGGTTAGCCTCTGTTGCAGTTGAGAGGGAGTCTGAAACATACTTGATTATCTGGTAATCATGCGTAATCTGACCGCCGCCATCGATAATCTTCTGTCGCGCTGCGGCGACGATATCATCGGGAGTGTTTGGGTCGTCAAAGGAGATGATAACCGACACCTTGCGATCCACGGCGAGCGCGCCTGGGAGCAGTACCAGAGCAGCCACGATTTGAGAGAAGAGCTTCATCTCGAGAACTGTCTGTCGCTATGCTAATCAGGGTACAGTTTTGAGTCGTAATTTGTCGTCGGTGGGCGGTATCAGGCAGGCTTGGCGATGTTGCAGGAACTTGGCTGGATAGAAAGTAAAGATAGAGTGGCGATGACATACAGCGACGCATCCATCGGACCGCCCGCACTGGTTTGCGGTCGTAGTGTCACTTAGCCCAACGCGGCTCGCAACTTCGATTTTCCGCCCAGGCATGCCGAGACTTTCCCCACACAGCACGGCCCATTTGGGCAGGTCCCCCAAGTCGCCAAGTCCGTTGAGTAACAGTAATCAATAAGACAAGAAGGAAGAAGACGCCAAGCAAAATGAAAGCAGAGAAATTGGATTGCTGGGCAGATGCATCGACTCCTCGAACTGCGTCAGCTTATCTTCGTACTTATATTGATGCATTACTTGTCTTGCCTGTCTTTACGCTTAATTACTGACTTTTATTGGTCTTCGTTTAGATTTTACCACCGACTAACCAACGTGTGACGGTTGTCGCCAAATCTCTGTGAAGGACTCCTCGACGCACGACAACCAGAGCGCGATTTACTCAAATGGCCTAGGCTGACATATGTGCTGTGTGAGTAATGCAAGGATGACCACACGCTATCTGCTAATCTACTTTACATGGAAGGTTGGTGCCTACTCGCTACCACCCACGTTCTCATTTTCGGACCAGACGTCCTTACTTTCTTGTTCCACGGCTCGCATTGCCCTGGCAACATGTTCTAGTTTCGATACTACGTCTATGACGCTTGCGTTCACACGTTGAAAATACTCATCATTTGCTTCGCGCCGTTTCCTGGCCAATAATATATCCGCTTCAGTCTCCTCCTCCAACTTGGCCCCAAGTCGTTCCACATCAGCCCCTTCACCAAATGCCCGTGACGCACTGGAATTTGGATTTCCCTTATTAGGCTCTGATGCGCTAGAAACTGGCTTGGTAGCGTCCGCAAATGACCCTTTTGCGCTTCGCAGATCATCGCCAACATCCGCGGTTCCTTCTTCACGGGAGGCTTTCTCCGTCGAGCCATCTGCCTCACTCCGAGCCCACGCCTGTGCCAGTGCGATTTGGGCTGCTCGCAACTCTGCTAGCTTGATGTCGTGCGACCGACCGAATACATGAGTACCCGCGGAGGCAGACAGCTCAACTTCCTCCAGAGTTGCTTGCATCTCCGCCCAAAGGGCATCTGTCCGGTCGGCTGTACGGCCGCTATCTGCCGTCTTTAACGCGCGGCCGGCTCTTTGTTGATCTGATGCCGTTGCTGGTATATGCCGTATTGAAGCGTTGCTATCATATGACGAACGTTCTCGCCTGATGCTTGCCGGTCCGGGAATGGCCGAGCCTGGGGCTAAAATACCGGGTAAAGAAACATGCGACGCTCCTGGGGAGGGGTGAAGAAATAAGGACGGTGGAGGATCTCTCTGCTTGCTCTGAGGTTTCGAAAGCGGCATGTTGGCGGCGTTCTTATTGGACTCAGTCAGCTGTCAAGTACAGTTTCAACATCACTTCTGCGAGTGCCTGCTGAGTTGCCTCACGCAACCAGCCGCGAGTGGTTCACTGCAGGAGCGGCAGACCCAGTAGATGCCAACGAGGTGGGGCGTCTGCTGTCACTAGTCCCGATATAGAGGTCACCTTGAAAAGCACACATTACCTAATCTCGCGTGTTGGCGTCTCCTCACGTGATCACACCCACCAATTGTGAGTTCCTTGCTAGGGCCAAAAACCCTACCATGAAATTCTGGCGGGACTTTGGTCCAACTTTTCGTCAGCTCCGCAAGAAGTCACATCACCATCCGTTCCGCGATACCCAGATAATTCGGTACGTGCAATTCGCCTCGATCACTCGCAACGCTCACCGATACCTCGAACACGTCCGACTAACATAACGAAGCAATCATGGCTGGAGGCAAACCCCGTGGTCTTAACGCCGCTAGAAAGCTGCGAACGAACCGTAAGGACCAGAAATGGGCCGACCTTCACTATAAGAAGCGTGCTCTGGGCACTGCTTTCAAGTCCTCCCCCTTTGGTGGCTCTTCCCACGCCAAGGGCATTGTTCTCGAGAAGGTCGGTGTTGAGGCCAAGCAGCCCAACTCCGCTATCCGAAAGTGTGTTCGTGTTCAGTTGATCAAGAACGGCAAGAAGGTCACAGCTTTCGGTACGTCTACAGAGCACACCATTTACCCGCGCATCGCTTCGGGACTGCTCAGTCTAACGTTTATTTAATAGTCCCCAATGACGGTTGCTTGAACTTCGTCGACGAGAACGATGAAGTCCTCCTGGCTGGTTTCGGTCGCAAGGGCAAGGCCAAGGGTGATATTCCCGGTGTTCGTTTCAAGGTCGTCAAGGTCTCTGGTGTCGGTCTGCTCGCTCTTTGGAAGGAGAAGAAGGAGAAGCCCCGTTCTTAAACTCGGTGTGCAGTGGAAGAAAAAACAGCCTATTTTGGCATGAGGAGTCCTATCGGCGTGCTTGTATTGGCATTAAAGGTTGGGAAATGTATCAAGGCGGACTATCATTGAAATTTAGATGAAACAGTCTCCAAGACAATGAACCACGAATGATTTTTCACAACTGTCATTTGATGAAGCGGCCATTTACTCTAAAATTAATGCTACACTATTGTACAATTTTTACAATGCAGTCAGGCTCGTGTCGGCTCGACCTCTTTTGGCTCTGAATTGCTGAGACGAATTAGGTAGTCTGCAGCTAGGCCTGTGCTGATGACGCCACCAGTTATCCAGCAGCCATTAACAAACCACCACCAGCAATCCTTAACACTCTTCAGATTGACGCGTTTGATCATGATGCCCAGAGCAACTGCTGTTCCGCCACAGCTGCCGACAAAAAATGCTGGTCCAGCTCCTGCAGCTGTTCCCGCAGCAGCGAGAAGGCATATTTGAACGGCTGCAAGTCCCGTCAAGACCTTTTTCGTGTCGGCATCATGCTTCAGCGCAATACTCTTTATCCCAGCTTTGGCGTCGTCCTTGATGTCCATATGCGCATAAATCATGTCGTATAAAACGGTCCAGGCAATGTTTGACGTGTACAAGCAAGCAGCGGCAGTCAACGCAGCGCCATTTGACAATAAATCGATACCAAGAGCTGGAAATCCCATGATGGCTCCCCACGAGAACGTCAGTCCCAGTACAAACTGGGGGTAGTAAGTAACTCTTTTTGCCAATGGATAGCTGGCTACAAATAGCAAGCTAGGAATTCCGTAGTAAAGGCAGGGGATTGGAAACTGCACCAAAACTCCAAGCCCGGCGAGCAGCTGAAAGCCAGTGAATACCACGCCGTTGAAAGGGCTCACAGCCTTCCGTGCAATTGGCCGTAATCGCGTTCGTGCGACGTGAGGGTCGAGGTTCCGATCCCAAAGATCATTGATTGTGCATCCAGCGCCACGCATTATTAGAGCACCCGAGAAGAAAAGTAGAGATGTCCCGACAACAGATGCAATTGATGTCATCGGTTCTGCCATAGGCGCCGCCAGAAGAGTCGAGAAGAGACAGGGGAAGAAAAGATAATACGTTCCAGTTGGTTTATCGATTCGAATGAGCTCTCCGTAAGGAACCCATTTTGCAGGTAGGATTGAGAGAACCCCGGTCTTCGGCGCCTCATAAGGTGGTGCGCTTTGCTGGGTGACTGGGCTTCCGGGCTCAGTCACAGCCTGTAGTCGACGGCCACCTGCGTGAAATGCAATGCTTTGCCGAAGAATTGGCCGTGACCGTATCTTTATAGCATCACAGTATCTCAAGCCAAAATTTGTCTTTGCCAGACGGGACGTAGTAAGCCCCCGATTGAAGTTGCCGGCTAAGCCTCGCTGTAGCGTGAAGAGGGTCATCTGGACACGAACTGTCAGAATTTTTCGGCGTAGCGAACGTGTCAAGGGTGACAACACACCTCCGAGGTATGGACAGTAGAACGGCGCTAAGGTACGCGCATTGATTGTCTATCACCTTACGTCTATAAGCCAATGATTGGACGATGTCCCGTATTAGCCTCCCCCCAAAGTGGAATTACGTCTGGTCGCAGGTATAAGTGCAGCTGCCGTGCCTGAGCCCAACCAGGCGAAGCGCTGTCACGTGAGAGCGCGACTGATGTCCACCCACTCTCAGTTCTTGTTGTACATTTCCAGTTCGCCGCCTGCGTTTTGACAATTTGGAATTCCTCGGTGCCTTCAAAACGTTGTGGACTTCATCGAAATAAGAGAACTGTGTCGCATGTTCTACAGCCAGTCAGCAAATAAGCAACTCGGGAATGTGTTACGACACAAAGTTGCTTCGCAGGCACGGCATCTGATGTACGATCAGCTCCACTCTATAATCAGACACGATGCCAGCAGCATCGCACCCTCAGGCGAAATTTGATCCTATATCGCCGGATCTTGACCTGCGCTCTTTGGTTGATGAGGTGCCTAATCTAAAATGGGCACAGCGAGTCTCAAGAAGCCAGTTGCGCAATTTGGGACCCCAGGAATTCGAAAAGCTCGTTCTTATGCACGTCATCACAGGAGGAAAACCGCTTGTCATTGAAGGGCTACATGCCGCTTTACCGAAGTGGCTCTTCAGCACCGAATGGCTCGAACAACAGTATGACAAAAAGGGTAAGAGGCGATGTCATACTATCTCCATTTACCGTTATGACACTGATGGCAGTTTAGAAGAAAGAGTTCGCGATATCGTGTCGCAGAGCGACATTCCCATGACGACCGGTCATTATCTGCGATCTATGAAACAGCTGACCAATCAGTGGACTCCTACCAACTTTCGTGATGAAAGACGACAGCGCCTCTACCTCAAAGACATCGATTGCCCACCAGAATGGCACGAGGCCCTACAAAAGGTCATCAATCCGGTCTTATTTTATCTTAATAGTGCTGTCGCGCGCACCGGCACCGAACCGGAAACTGAAGATGAGCGACAAAATCCGGTAACTAACGGCACCTCAGCTGGAGATTTGATGTCCAGCTTACCTCGGGACATGCGCGCGGAAAATCTAATGTGCTACATTGGTCATGAAGGCACGTACACACCAGCGCATCGCGAGATGTGCGCGTCTTTGGGACAAAACATAATGGTCGAGGCATCAAGTGACGACAACGGCGAGAAGCCTGGAAGCTCGATATGGTTTATGACGGAAACGAAAGACAGGGCGGTCGTCCGCGAATACTTTCTGTCTATGCTCGGCCACGATATCGAGATTGAGAAGCACTTTGCACAAGTCAACGCTTGGAAGAAGGCTCCGTTTGATGTCTACGTCGTGGAACAGCGTGTTGGCGATTTTATTTTGGTTCCTCCTCTTGCCGCTCATCAAGTGTGGAACAGAGGCACAAGAACTATGAAGGTCGCATGGAATCGAACCACCGTCGAAACGCTTGAGCTGGCTTTGCAAGAGGCGCTGCCCAAAGCACGACTGGTATGTCGCGACGAACAATACAAAAATAAAGCGATGATTTACTACACCCTTGAAAGCTATTGCAAGCGTCTGCGAGCGCTTGACAACTATGCCGAAAAGACCCAGCTCGGCTTCATAGATTTGGGTCGAGATGACATCCGGAATTCAGTTCGAACCAAGCAGCTTGCATCAGACTTCAAAAAGCTTTTTGTCCTCTTTACGCGGATACTCGTTGATGAAGTGTTTGCATATAAGGAGAAGGAAATTGACTTCGTTCCTTTTGATTCCTGCATCACCTGCTCATACTGCCGCGCAAATATCTTCAATCGCTTCCTGACTTGCAAACACTGCGTTCGGACTCTCGTCAATGGCGACGAAGACACATACGATGTTTGCATGGAATGCTACGCCATGGGCCGCTCCTGCGTCTGTCTCTCGGGTTTGCAATGGTGTGAGCAGTGGTCCTGGAGTGAGCTTGTCAACAACCACGAGATTTGGCGGTCAATGGTCATATCTAATGATGGCTTCATTGACGTCAATGTTTCTCCCAAACCACTTGAAGTCGCCAAGCAATTAAGCGGTAAAAAATCGGTTGCGCAAATTTGCCAGGAGGCACTGCGGCGACGACCGTGGAAGGATATCACCCGACCTGAGAAGGAACCAACTCCGAGCGACTCTGAGGAGGGAGGCGATGGAGAGGAAGGCAAAGCAAAAAAGAGCCGAAAGAAGAAGAACAAGAAGGGCGATGTGCGGCGATGCCACGTGTGCTGCCGCAAGGAGTTCAGCTATCGCATGCAGACATGCTCAAATCCCGACTGCTCTGAAGCGTACTGCTTTGGCGTCCTTTATAGGGCATTCGACATGATGCCGCAGGAAGTCCTCCAGGACGAACATTGGATGTGTCCCAAGTGCTTGGGGATATGCAATTGCGGTTATTGTCGTCGATCAGGAAACACCAAGCCATACACACCCAAAAATACATCACTGGGCCACGATACAAGGTCCGTTGCGGATGACCGAAGCATCGAGGCCCTCGTTGATTTTCGACTACACAACTTGGCCTGGCTGAAGGCCGCGGGCGAAGAAAGCCGCGGAAAGGATACCAGGCGCATGCAGCGCTTGAGAGAACAAGCAGACACGGCCAAGGCGGAGGATGCGTCTACTGAGCACCCCGACGACGATAAGTCAGGAACAGCTGTCGAAGGTTCGGCCCATACATCACGCCAACACGGTGGAGCTTCGGAACTACTTGACGGCGATACTCCTCACTATCATGGAAACGACACAGCGGATTCCCCTTTTGCCCAGCCCGAAATCAATCGACATGGTGTAGAGCCATCATCACTGTCGGCCCCTTGGCTTAACAGAGACCAAGCTGCAAATGGGCAGCATGGAGATGATTTGTCTTATCCCGACCCGACCGTTTTCGCAGCTCAAAGGATTGGTATGGGCTATTACGAACAAGACGATACCCCAGATAAGATTCTTTTTGACCCCTACCAAGCCCCAACCGCCGAAGATTTGAGGGAAGGCGAATCAGATGTACCAGAATTCGTCAAAAAATCAATCCGCAGCGCGAAACGGAAGGCCAAAAAAGAAAATGAAGATCCAGACTTCATTATAAAGAGCCATCATCGAAAAAGGACACGGCCCCAGCGAGAGGCCGATTTCCTCGACAGTATGGATCCTGCTTTGTTCAATGAAGCTCCTGATCATTCTGCACAGGAAAAAATGCAAGATGATCCGTGGGAAAATGCCGAAAATATCACCCCTGTACAAACCAGCGATACGGAAGCGAAAAGAAAGGAGAATCCGCGGCATGACGCAAACGAGCCTCTGCTAAGACACGCAAAGCCCAGGGCATCTTACGTTGAAGTGGAAGATGTAGAGATTGAAGGGTTCAACGAAAATGAGCAAGGCGATATGCCACCAGCCAACAAAGGAAGCAAAGCGTCGCCTGAACCAGCAACAACTGGTGCTCCTGAGCCAGCAGCTGAAAATGGAGCTCTTAAGCCAACTGAACCGAAGGCTCATGCCCAAGATTTATCTTTTAGTGGCGCTTTCACAGGACCAAAACGACGTGGCCGGCCTCCAGCGCACACGAAGCGGCCCTCTGCCGCAACCCGTGAAGTGCAGTCCACACGGGTGGATATTTCAGAAGAGTCGAGGGTCGGAACTGAGGCACGGCGACGCGGCCCTGGCCGACCCAAGAGGTCTGCCTCCAACTCAGGTGGCGCTTCAAAGAAACACAGAACTGAGCATGACAATTCTGAGCCTACTCCCTCTCAAATGGCCCAAAGAGGCGGCAAACCACGCAGGGGTCGACCTCCTGCCTCTGGGAAGCCCAAGTCGCCAGCTACTAAACAGGCTGCCGTCGAAGGTCGGCAGTTTATGTCTCTGAAGGAGCGTATGGCGCTCCGTGGAAAGACATTCAAAATTGCAAAGCGGGATGGGAAAGGCTCACCAGTGCATAGCACACCCCAGCCTGGACCAATTCAGAAATCGACAAGCGTGACTGTGCAGCTGCCAAGCTTTACTCCAGTCAATAGGTGGGTGTCAACCCCCACGCACGCTTCTCAGCGTGACGAAGCAAAGCTCAGCACTGCCACCGCGCGAAAGAGTGGCGTAGATGTCGCCGAAACGTCAAGAGCCGTCCAATCAGGAAGCGATTCAGGCTCCAGTGACGATGATGATATTCCTGCAAGAATTGAAGGGGCTCAAAATGTACCTAGGTTGGCTTCTGTGGCATCCAGAGGGCGTGGGCGGCCCAGAGGACAGCCAAGCATGCGCTCTCGTGGACGAGGGCGCGGTTAAGGGAAAGAAGGGAGCTAACGAGGTCATCACCATGCGTCGAGAATGCCGTTTTCTCATGTGAATTTTTTTGTACCACCATATAATTGATAGGCTCTTACGGCGCCACTATTTGAATTTCTCCCACGGAAGATAGCTCATGAAACTAGAATTTACCGCGATTTCGGCAAGAGCAAAAGGTGAAGGCTGCACTCGAACGTTGTAAAAACGACATAGCCATGCCAAAGCAGCCAGAACCCCACTCCTGATAAAGTGTGACATGGCCTTATTCCAGTGTAGATCAGTTTTGATCAATTCGACGGGCATTTTCTCTTGCATTTTCTCGCCGTTGGCGGCTTATGGTGGCGTTGAAGTGGAAGCCAGCCGCATCCCTTCCAGAGACCACGTGCGGCGATACGGTAAGTTAGTTTGACCAATCTGTACTGGGCCTGGACACACAGCCTTGCCAGACTAGGTCGCGGCCAAGTCCAGCCAACTGCCAAACCATAGTTCACCCTGTACATGGCTTCAGAAATTAAAACATGTGGTATCGACATCGACTCGTCGACTGATTCATAGCATCTGCTTCCTGTGCCGACGTTTCCATCGAAACGCGTTCGGCGTCCCCCCTTCTCTAGGCATTCGATGAGCTTGACTACTCAGCGTGGCCCGGAATCGTTTGATGCACAGCGACCCCCTCATCGCACGCGCATTCAGACAATCTAACTGCGCAATTTTAACAAGAAAGGCCCGCAGGACTGCGACACTTTGCTATGGCCCCGTCTCTTAGTTCCTTTACTGCCGCCGCCTTCGGGCTCCTTCTGGGATGCGGCATGCCGCTTCGCAGTGCATGGGCGGCAGAAGTTGACACGAAATGGTACGCTCCCAGCAAGAACCAGGTCAATGACCTGGACACAGTGCCTACTGCGACTGGTGTGTACGGTTTTATCTACAATTCCTCCGAAATCCCGGACAACGATTATGGGGTCTATAATTGGTGCAATATGCCTCACGTTCGCCGCAGCGAGTATGTGAGGCCCAGCGCGGAGTATGAGCTGAAATATGTCGAGCTCGTAGGTGACTGTCATTCATATCTCTACCTTTCAACCATGTTAACGCACGCAGATTCATCGCCACCATAAACGTACTCCCTACTCTTCTAATGCATTTCCCGTGGAGTCATACCAATGGAATTGTGATGATTCCATGCTTCATTACTATGCCCAACCTTTTTCTGGCCCGAATGCCGACAGGGTCTATCAGCAGGGCTACATCTCCTCCAACAATCCTTTTGTACCATCCGGCTGGATTGGGACTTGCAAGTTTCCCCAAATCACCGCTGGAGGTCTGGTAGACTCGTGGCAACATGGAGCCGACTTATACGATGTGTATCACGATCTTCTTGGATTTCTACCACCCAAAGGCGCTTCCGGTCTTCCCTCTTCTGTCAAATACCGCGTCACCAACAATCTCATTACCAGTCAGGTTGTTGGTATGGTTATCAATGCCATGTGGGACATCACAGAGCCCGTGCCAATCCTGGTACAGGCTCAAGGCATCGACAGCTTGGAGCCGCAGTATCAGTGCAAAGCTTCGGGCGACTTATACAATGCCATCAAATCCAATTCAAATCAGCAGTGGCGTCAGCATTTGGATCTAGCCGCGGATCTCTATCGTACTCTGGACGACATCTCTGGTATTCCGCGTTCGGATGCCGGCTTCCACGAGTCTTTTGATCACTACTATGACAACTTGTCTGCTCGCCAGTGCCACGCAAAGCCACTGCCGTGTAAACTCGTAAGTGGCCGCAATACCACAGAGTGTGTTACTCAGGAGCTCGCAGATGCAGTCTATCGCTGGGGGAATTGGGAATACAGTCAGATTTATCGCGACAGCTCCTCATCACTTGACGCAGGCATTGGATCCTTCGGTGTATGGGTCGCGGAACTGACTGCACACATTCGCAACGTAATTGCGGGTAAGAGTGACACCATTTATTACCACAACGTTGCCCATGATGGGTCTGTATCACGTCTTTTGTCCATTTTGCAAATTGATGAAATGGTTTGGCCTGGGATGGGATCTGAAGTTGTTTTCGAAGTTTATGAGAAAAAGAAGCAGTCATCCCCCACGCCTACTCCGACCGGAGTCGCACCCAACTGCAATCATGACAACTGTTTGCGCCACATAATCCGCCAGTCAGCCACCGCCCCATCCTACTGCTATCAACTGGCGACCGCAACAGCCTCATGGCCATCGCAATGTGGCGGCAGTGAGTCTCGCGTCGCATCGGCCTGTTCATGTCTGGATCTTCCCGCGACTACTTCGTCTTCTTCCCCTACAAACACAAGCGAGTCGTCTGCCAGTGGATACTACGTGCGCGTGCTTTTTGGGGGGCAGATTATGCGGTCATCTACACCTGCACTTGGACTCATTGACATGATTCCGGTTGAGAAACTGCTGTCCTATTTTGAAGGCTTGGTTGGTGAAAGCGCCACTAAGATCAAGTCGAAATGCAACGGCAATTAGGTCGTGGACTGGACGGTTGAGAAGCTGCTGCTGTGCAGCTAGATATCATGGCATTAACTAGCTTTTAATACGACTTGTCATCACGGAGAGGTCTTGAGCTTCGTTGTTAATTCCTCCCAACGATTGGACCGCTGGGGATCAAGCTTCTTTATTCTCAATACCCAGCCTTCAAGCTCACACTTTTGCTCAGCATCCAATGACTTGTTGCGAAGTTTAGAGATGAGCAGTGTATACTCGAGTAGCATTTCGAAAATCCACTTCACGTCTTTATAATCGTCCAGGAGGTCTTTGATGAAGTCAATTTCGCGAGTGATCAAATTGACTCGGTCTTCAAGAGCCATCCCTGGTACAATCAACAGATTTGAAGGCTGCTCAGCGACGCTCCAGATAAGGTACTGATGGTAGTACCATAACGATTGATCCTCTGGACCAACATTTAACCCACTATCCACAGTGGTCAATTCTGTCAATTGTATTAGCCCAATAAGCCGGATTCAGTATTGCCTGCTGATCACTTGCCCTGATCTAGAAATGCCCTGCGCGACGAATCATCTGCTTCTCGCTCCACAAGAAGCCTCGGGATGAGTTGGGCGCGGTTGTGCCACGCCGAAAAATTCGATAGATCGCCCTTGATCATTTTGGTCGTATACGCGAACTCTGATTCGGCCATGCTCCGCCCTTCAAGCTCGGCGGACTCTAGATGAGATACAACGTAGCGTCGATAAGCCCAAGCATGGTAATTTCTTCGGTCCCGATCCAGCATCTTGCCGACCAGCTCAAGCTCTTCCTGCCAAACAGACTTGGCTACCTCAACAAACAGCAGAGACGTAGTCTGCTCCAATACCCACATTCTATAGTTCCATATCCAGTAGCACTTTGGGTGCGCCATTAACAGCGGTACGGTGAATATTAGCTCGTCTCGGACAGTTTCGGAGCATTGGCTAATATTGACTTCATTTCCATCTTTCTGTTTTTCTCTCGGAGCTGCGTTACGCTCGCTTGTGGCAGTTCGGTTACGTTTCGTTTCGGTCTCGCTCGAGTTGTTCTGTAGTAAAGATTGAGGCGCATCTATGAGCCCTTCGCTCGTTTCGTGACGCTCCAAGGCGCATTGCGGCAGCGATTCCTTGTTCTTCTTTTCCAATGGTCCAAAAATTAAACAGCGTCTCCTCGTATTCCACGCCGTATAATATTCGGGATTAATGCGTAGGAGCTTCGTAGTCAGCTCCAAGGTAGCCGAATCGAACCGTGACTCCGAAGTCTAGCGATACAGTCTGTTACTTCATGTCTCATATTGAGTTTTTATTCAGCAGACGTCTTCTAATTACCTGAATGCGCAACTGGCTGTCGAGAGCTCTGTATTTGTTGATTTTTTCGATTTCTTTCTTCAGCTGCTCGGGACTCCGGTCGCGTTCGGTTCTGGGTACGCCATGCTGTGTATTGATTATGAGCAGAGAGGTTACTCCAGAGTGAAGAAGGTAAAATGCGTACACTTGACATACTTTTGGTATGTAATATTGCAGTCGCTAGATCCTCGCACGCCGGTACAGGTAGCTTGTGGATGAAGGAAGAGCTTTGTCCTCGACCGTGAAGCCAGGCATGGTGGGGTACCTTGCCAGCTACAGTGTGAGAAGATAGACGCCTCTCAAGTTGGCAGTAATAAGGCGGGGTGGGTTGGTGCTTGTCACGCGCACTGGATCATTCTCATTTGCGGTCTGAGAAAATCGGACGGGAAAAACAAAATCGAGAGATTTCAACAGCGACTCTGAATTAGTTTCTCTGCCAAGTGCACCATAATTTTTGCTCAATAGAAGAAACTATGTCTTTACGGACAATTGTCTAATGCGCGAACATGGTCCACGACAGGGAATGCTAACATCGCTGATTTCGAAAAAAAGAATGCCGTGTGAGCAGGACAATTTTGATTATATGCCTTGTCTTCATACTGATAAAAAATCCTTTGTTGTCGATATTCTTCGTTGCAAATTTAAGAAGTAAGGTAATGCAGGATCACGACTGAAGGGCGATGACAGCCATAGGTGCAGTCACCAAGTCTCCCTTTCGGTAGTAAATCACAGTGCTCCCAGTATAACGTAGCTCATATGGATCAATGTATATGTGGATGCATCGGCGTTGTAGCACTTCGCGGTACCGTGGTTGCATAGACGTGATGGTATTGTATCATAGGAACACTGTGCAGGCTCATACGGATCCCCACGGCGCTTACAATTAAACATCATATTTTCTCTCCTTCAGAAGAGTCGTTCCTAAAAGTGGTCTTGTGACACCTTCATCCAGCGCCGAGACGCTAGAGTCATGGCACAACGTTATGACCGAACCAAATAACATGTTGCATCGCATGATGTTACAGGACTTAGGCGCTCATGCGCGACTGAAATACTTGTGCTTGTTGTTCAGTTTGCTCCTCTCATCTAGAGCCAACCTAGGAAAATTGTCTCCGGAACCATATCTGTGATGTATCTCATGAATAACCCAGCACCCATAACAAGCAACACAGAAACCTGAGTAGGAAAACCCCCTTCATCTTTGTGAGCGTAGATCAAACAGCAGAACTCGCACGCGTTTCCTGTATAAAAGAATCTCCCGTGCTCTTCTACATTGCTTGGCCTTTCGCTATGCTGGGTGACTGTTCTGGTAGCGAGCATCAGCAACGAGAGGTTGAATGGCCAATACGTGGGACCCTGCTACCAGCTATGAGCAGGAACGATCCATTAGCTCAACGTTTGTAGCAAAACAGTTTGAGGTTTCACTATTAGTTATAGAATCCACTGCTTTTGTCAATAATCAGGCAGGCTCTGGAAGAAGTACTCTCGCAGAGCGTCGGCGATATTACAAAATGAAGGCGTTTTGCAGAATATTCAATCGCCCTCAGTCGTTCCGGATTGTCTTCAAATGCCAGCTACTTTTCTCGACAAAGCAGAAATTTTGATACTTACTGGGACCAGTCAGAGCATCGGACACTAAAAATTTGTAATTATGTGACGGGCATTGAGTACATCTGGTGGTTTGAAGCAACTCATAGCCAGTTCGAAAGAATGTCGAGCAAAAGGCTACACTGAACCTTGTCATTCTGGGCACTCCAGCCATGGTTGTCGCGTAACGTTGCAGCTCAGGCCTCAGCGGATTGTGTGCCTGACATCAGCCTATGAATTCCCCAGACGAGGAAATGATGGGGCAATGGAGCTTAAAAGCGAGCGCCCTAACTACGATTCAATCTCGAAACTGACAGCTCTACGGACCAGCTTCGGCAGGTGGCGGGGTACAAGCATCCCATGTGGCAGCTCGTGCAGACGCCACTCACTCCATCGACTGCCTAATCTGGTGTAATAACTCCGCAGTGATAGCTACATTTATATTGAGTGCATGAGCAACTGACCACTGCATCTCACTTGGTTTTCTCGACGGTAACATGTATTACTCCCATTAATATGAACATGTGACTTGGCAACTTGGCAAGGCGGGACAGGGGGGACAAGGGCTCAAGGCCTCGGGGCTTCCTCATGAAGCCCGCGAGTACATGTAGCCCTTCGTGCAGTAAACATTAGCATCGAAGCTGTGTGGGCAGACTTGGCTAGCGCTAATAATGGTACTCCGTTCAAGGCACTGTCTCAGTATCAAGCCCCTGAAGGATCTGCGCACAGCCGAGAGAGTGGTGGCGGCATGCCACAGCGCTTTGCAGTCTACGAATACTCCGTGCGCTTTTGGTAGATACTTGTAGCCGGCGGTAAGCCATGCAGCACATGCACGGCCATGAGAAATCTGGGGGAGCGACGCATGCTCACCTTAAGCCCACAGAGCCAAGATCTTGCAGGACAGCTGACTGGTACGGAAGACTGCCTACTTTCTTCCTTTCTTTCTTTTTATGTCAATTCCAAAGACTGTCTCAATTCAGCGAGGGCCGTCCGGCATTCTCTCCGGACAGCTCACCAACTTTCAATTCTTGTTGTCGCCTCGGGAAAAGCCCAGAGAGGACAATGTGTACGAGCTTTACTCGCAGCTGTAGAATAATAAGCTTCACGCCCTCAGCAAGGGGCGGAAAATGACCCGCCTGCGGCTGGTATGTGACCAAGTTGGCAGCTTCTCCGTGGCCATCGACCCCTCCCTCCCTTCATCAGGCCCGCTGCTCCGCGTCGTAGTCTGGGGCTAGTTAATAAGTCAGAACAAGGTGCAAGGACCCAGCACAGCATATGCTTAAGAAACCTTCGCCGATGTGGCTGCGCTGGCTTACCGCTTTTAGCTTCTTTCTCGGGGAAATGGGCAGTTGCTCAAATCTTCTCCAAGACGCGACTATTGGCTCGCCACGGTCAAGCCATGTTTCATCAGGCACCCCTTCTTGGCTTGCAGTGGGAAAAAAGAGGGTGTCATGGTGGAATGGAGAGGAAAGATGGTCACAGCGGGCCAGAATTCGCGTAGGCAAAGATTTTTTACCCAGTTCTGTGTTTAGCTTGAGAGCATCCCGCGCTCGTGCCACTCATTCTCGACCCGTCCGACGCGAAGATGCTGCATACTTCACGCGTCAGTTCTGCTTGCGGTCCCTATGTACATCTACGAGCGTCAGAGGAAGGCGTAAAAGTATGTATGAATGTGCGCTGACTATCTGCTGCATTCCATTTATTACTTTCCCACCGAGTACTTTGCGGTTGGCGCTTGTGCACTCAGCTGCGAACGACGGCATTTCATTTGGCCTCGATGCTGTTGCTGGTTATCGTAGTACAGTTCACCCCAGTAGGATCCCTCAGCCGCCGATGCCTCACTCACAGTCTCTCAAAGGACTGTCACTCAGATAGTGCAGAATGTAATGCGGGGCTCTGGTCACCAGGATGGCTGAAATTTGCCTAGTAGATTTTGTATTTTTGCTAATAATCATACCTATTTTAGCGTTCATTTTTCTGCTCTAGCTAATACTCTAGCTAGGCACACAACTCTTCTACTAGGCGTAGAATAAGCCAATTGGAGCATCACAAAAAAAAAAACAAAAAAAAAAAGGCTACGCCCGGCTTCTCGAGAGTGCTCAGGGCAGCTTGGGGCTATTCCTAGCTTCTCAAGGCGGCGAGAGAGGCTGCTAGAGAGTGTTAAAGAGAGTGTTAAAGGGCGTGCTAGTAAGTGCTGGCGAGAGTGCGCGAGGTGTAAAGAGCCGCTCTGAGAAGTCTCCTTCCTGTTCGGGACGCGTCCAGCATACCTAGCTTGTTTCTAGTGCGGAGCCACACTCTCGCTCAACCATGCATGTATGTACAAACCACCATGTAAGATTGGGGGCATCTGCAAGCCAGCATTATGAACACCGGTTGGCGGCTGATTGCGACCCGTCCGCGGTCAGGGGCCGGTCTTGTCAAACTGGCTCATTGGGTACGATGAGCAACGTTGCCAGTGAAATTAACGCTGCGCTTTCTCTCAAGGTGTGTTTCCATCATACTCTTGCACTGTCGAGCTGTCGAGCTGGAGTAACGTGCGAGTCCACACGCTCGGTCGGTCCGCTATCCATTGAGGCGGGACGTCATCTTATCCCGAGACAACGTTAGCCAAACGCCGGTCCTACCTTTACGGAGTCAAAGTAGTCATACTCACGATAAGCTTTAAGTAGTGAGGTTGCAGTGTCAAGTCGCATAGGCCTCTGCAATGTAAATATATATAGCAGTGCATTCCTCCCGCTTCCCAAATTCCCATCTTCCATCCACAACAACTCGCCGATCAGAGACTAGAAACAGTTCTCCTTTTGATTCAGAAGGTCCCACTGAACGTCGTGTTTCCTTCCCTGTTCCGTTCGACTACAATGTTGAGCCTACTCAAAAAATCGATGGCTGTAGCCGTGGCCTTGCAGGCGGTCACGGCTTTGGCTACGCCTATCTCCAACGAGGTTGGCATTGAGAAGCGCGGTAGTGGCTTCGCAAATGCTGTTTACTTCACCAACTGGTTTGTTCGACTTTTTATTGTTCAGCTTTCTTCCACACTTGATTAACAAAGGAGCAGGGGCATCTACGGCCGTAACTTCCAGCCCGCAGACCTTCCAGCTTCGGAGATCACCCATGTGCTCTATTCTTTCATGAACATCCGCTCAGATGGCACCATGTAAGTCATCCTTCATATATGCTGAATTACGAAACTGATCAAGGCGAAAAGCTTTTCTGGCGATACCTATGCGGACTACGAGAAGCACTACCCTGGTGACTGTAAAGAAGCCCACAATTCTTTTGGTATAAGCGAATCACTAACATGCTTTAGCCTGGAATGATGTGGGAAATAATGCTTACGGATGCGTTAAGCAGCTTTATTTGCTCAAGAAGCAAAACCGCAACTTGAAAGTTATGCTGTCGATTGGTGGTTGGACCTGGTCCACCAACTTTCCCGCTGCTGCCAGCTCTGCTACCAGCCGAAAGACTTTCGCTCAATCTGCCGTTGGTTTCATGAAGGATTGGGGATTCGATGGTATCGACATCGATTGGGAGTACCCTGCGGATGCTACGCAGGCTCAGAACATGGTCCTCTTGCTCCAGGCCGTCCGCGACGAGCTCGACTCTTATGCCTCGCAGTATGCCAAAGGCCACCATTTCCTGCTTTCTATTGCCGCCCCCGCTGGACCTGACAACTACAACAAGCTGAAGCTCGCCGATCTCGGAAAGGTTCTTGACTACGTTAACCTGATGGCCTACGACTTTGCCGGATCGTGGAGTAACTTCACCGGCCACGACGCCAACATGTACGCCAGCAAGGACAATGCTAATGCAACTCCTTTTAATACGAATGATGCTGTTCAGGCGTACATCAAAGGAGGTGTCCCTGCCAGCAAAATTGTCCTGGGTATGCCCATCTACGGTCGGTCTTTCGAGAAGACTGAGGGAATTGGCAAGCCATACAACGGTATCGGCTCTGGCAGCTGGGAGAACGGTGTATGGGATTACAAAGCTCTTCCCAAGTCTGGGGCCACTGTCAAGTGCGACAACGCTGTTGTGGGCTGCTATAGCTACGATGCGAGCACTCAGGAGCTCATTTCTTTCGACACTCCAGCTGTTATCAACACCAAGGTTAGCTGGCTTAAGGGCCAGGGACTCGGTGGAAGCATGTTTTGGGAGGCTTCCGCTGATAAGAAGGGCGCCGATTCCCTCATCAGCACAAGCCACCAAGGTCTTGGTAGCCTGGACAGCGCTCAGAACTGCCTTGACTACCCCAACTCAAAGTATGACAACATCAAGAATGGCATGAAATAGGCACTCAGATATGTGCTGGCTTGATCATTGGCATTGGATCCGTCTTGCCCTGTACATATTACGCTGCACTGCCCACACTCAAGCTTGGCAAGACTTTCCATACTTTTATTGTACATATTATAGATGTCACGGTCATGTACATAGTCAATTGACTTCACTTTCTTTTTTTCGAAGAGCCAGAAGAACAAAAGTCGAGAATTTGTTGCGTTTTTGAAGCTAAGATTTCAGAGCGGAGAGTCAGCCACCATGTTGGCACCTGCAATGCACCTTCCCGTTTATCGAGCCGAGATTGGCCTGCTTTTGCTCACGGATATATTATTTTTGATCCCGCCCAAGTTTTCCTATTTCCCTTTTTCCTACGGCTCCGTCACTTTTAGAGGAATATTTCTATCCGGGCAAATCAGCCTCCATTTGCGGAACGTCAGCTCATAATTACCGCCGCTGGTCTCTTCCTTACACGTTTTACTTGTCTTCAAACCGTCCATGATCTCTGTCTGACTGATCTTTCGCTACCAAATGGTAGCCGCAAATGGCCTCCGCTCCCGAAGATTGCTGGTCGTAGGACACACCACGTCGCAGCCGCGCAGCACGCCGCAGTGTCACCAGTCCCGCATGGTCCAGTCGCGGGTCTCCAGACTCCGGGTATGAATCTTTCGAAGAATGCAGCAATCTTGAGACGACCTGCTACAAAGGTCGACTTATGAGCCAATGTGGTCTGGATGGCCAACAAGCTTCACAGGTATCTCGCAATAACATTAGGCTACTCGGGAGCGACCATCGGCGATGCCCTTCTCCCTGCGCTACCCAATTTACAATAGGAAATGTATCAGAAAGTTGTCGGGAGGACAGTGCTATCGAAACACGGTTTTTCAACGGTAGCGAGAACGTGCCAGCCCCCACAACTCCCATCAAGTCCGCCAAGGCCACCTCGTCTCTTACACCTGATAGGTTTGTTCCATTCAGGACAAATCAACCTACTTGTGAACGCTACCGAACAAACAAGCCGCTGGCATTGCTTTCCAATGCCGAAAGAATTTCCAGACGCCATTTCATCGGCCGCGATCCTTTCTTGCCTCGGCCAAGACAGTCCTCTTCCCTCATGGCACGGTTCTGTCCACTTGAAGAGCCTTTGAGTATGCTCTACTGCGTTGACTCTCGGGAGCTAGTGCACTAATTTCTTTTCCTGCTACTACCTAGATCAGTCTCGATCAATTCATCTAGATGTCAGACGATTCCAGCAAAGACAAACAAGTGCAGGGACTGTGTGGAACATTAGAGGTCTCCCGCCTCGTATCTCAAGAGTTTCCGCTGCAAACGATCTCCGAAGCTCGATAAATATCGGCACATTCACAGGTTATCAACAGCTCCCCAGAGAGTTGACCTCAAAGGAAGACTTGGCAAATTATCAAGATCGTGTTGCTTTTGCTCTCGATATCAACCAAGTCGGTAAAATCTTGGAATTTTCACACACACCTTCACTTCGCCCTCCTCCGATCGCCATCAAGTTGATAGAACCATGTGATCTTGGAAGAACTTATTGGACAGGGAGTGAATGGATAAACAACGCACCCAGTTAATTCAAATTCCAGTGCACTGCTCTTGTCATCCACTAACTCGCCAATAGGACCATTGCCAGCACCAAAGTCACGGCTTCTACCTTCTGCACCATTCAAGCAAGTAATGCAGTACGCTTATAGCTACTTGTCTAACACTTCTTAGGGTTTTAGATGCTCCTTTCCTCAGAGACGACTTCTATTGCTCAACTTTGGCTTACTCCCCAGTTTGTCAAACACTCGCCGTTGGCCTGGGCAACACGCTGTATACTTGGTCGGAAGATGCTGGTGTTCATGCAATGCACGGGCGCCCCTCGGAAGGACTTTATCTCTCTTCTGTTGCTTTCTCTTCCGTTCAAGGGAGAAAATGCATTCTTGCGGGCGGAAGAAACGACGGATCACTTGTGCTACAATCCACCTCTGATTCACTACCACGCTTCGAAGTGAGGCAACCTTTTGGTATCAGCTGCCTCGGCTGGAGGCCAGTATGCACACTGAGACCATCCAAGAATCCGTTCAATCCTGGAGTTCCAATTCAGACAGAGGATCTTCTCGTAGGAGATGATACTGGAATTATCTACTACTATATCGTTGAATGGCCAATGAATTGGGAAGTTTCCCGAGACAACTGGCCAGGGTCGATGTATCTGGTCGCAAAGATTGTCGTCCACAATCAACAGGTCTGCGGTCTTTCATGGTCTCCAACTGGTCGACTATTTGCCTCGGGAGGCAACGACAACATTTGTTGTTTATTTGATGTGGACGATGTTTTGAGTGAGGGCCAGGTCAGCAGAGTTTCTCAGAGTATGCCACGGGCTCCTTTGGTTCGCCACGGTCTGCCTTTCCGCCTGCATTCGGCGCAAAGAAGCCGCCACAGCTCTTCTCTCAGTTTTGTTGGGACCCTTATCGAGGAAGACGTCGATGTGACAAGGGTCCAGACCTCTGCGGACAGTCTTCGAACTCTTACTCGCGGTTGCGAAAGACATCGGTAGGTCCATGGAGCAGCTGTCAAGGCCATAGCATTCTGCCCTTGGCGTGATGGCTTAGTTGCAACTGGAGGCGGATCAAACGATAAATGCATACACTTCTTCCACACAAACTCAGGATCCCCGTTGGCAACTATCGCTGTGGCTGCCCAAGTGACTTCTCTTATTTGGTCTACTACACGACGAGAAATTGCTGCAACATTCGGATATGCCCATCCGGACCATCCATACAGAATTGCAGTCTTCAGCTGGCCGGACTGCAAGCAAGTTGCCGCAATACCGTGGTCTTTGGAGCTTCGAGCTTTGTATGCAATCCCTTACCCTTGGCAGCATAATGGTTCGGGACAGTCTCAATCTCCGCGGCCTTCTGGAGACGGCTGCATTGTTGTTGCAGCAAGTGATCAAACAGTGAAATTTCATGAAGTGTGGGAGGCAGGAAGCAAGAAAGCACTCGGCTTGCCAGGGTACTTCAGAAGCAGTGATATTCTAGAAAGCCTTGAAGGCATCAACAAGGAAGGTGAAGTGATTCGGTGATACTTCTTTTGATCAGTTGAAGCAAAAGAAAGAGCTACTAGGACAGTAAATAAGGCATCGTGTCAGAGTTGCGCAGGAACTCAAATAGAAAAAAATTGAACAGAGGCGACACATCAACAGATTGACAGAACTTGACTTCTTCTTCCATTAACATCTGTCCAAGACTAAGCTTCATTTGTCGCCATTGATTGAAGGAAATAATCATGACGAAACTCCCAGATGCGCCAAACATTTACAACGCAAGCAATATGCTTATACAGAATCAATGAGAACCTCCCACTATTTCAAAATTGCAATCAAAAGCACGAGAATAATTATCAGAGCAATGATGGCGGTCATTTGCTTGTTCTCACCCGCGCCTCTTGCAATCTTTCCAAGCATTCTCTGCCCTCTGTCGAGACGGCTCTGGTGGCGATCAACAACTCCATCTACCTCATCCAGTATGGCAACGTGGCTGTCGAGTTCATCCCCGATTTGCATACTTAGCTCTCTTTGGCGACTTATAGATTCTCCGAGGCGATCGAGTTGCTCGTCTTGATCTTCTATGATCTGGGAGTGGTATTCGTGAATCTGTTGATTCGACATGTCACCGGCCTGGTCGCGATAACCGGCGGAATCATTCGCTGGGTCATCTCGATAGCGTCCAAATAGCTCCTCTGACGGTGATGCAGGCGTATCGCTAAATCGTACCGATTTCGATTTGCGGTAGGCGGATGGTGTGGATGTCGCATGTTGGAAGTCGTCGGCCAGCGCTTCGGAGTTGGGATGCGTTACGGTCTCGATGGTTGCAGGAGACACAAAGCCGTGGAATTGCGACGTGAGATTGTCTAATTGCTCCTGAAGAGATGAGATTGATTCGCTTAATGTTGATACCGCGCTGCTAACGAAGAATAATGGTTAGAACAGCCGGTAGATTGCGTCTCGGGTCACAATACCTATTATCCCCGCTATTCTGCAGCTTCTGGTTCTCCGTCTCTAGTGACTCCAGGCCTGTTTTGAACTGTTCAAGCGACCGTGACAGGTGTCCATCCTGGCTATCACTGTCCAAGCCTAGGCTTTGGGCTCTTTGTCGCTCCAATAAGGACAGCTTGATGTGATCGGCCAAAAGGTACAACTGCTCGGCACTGCTCATCTTGGGAGACTAGCCTTAGATGAACTGGCGGTTTATATATTGCGATTCGCGCTCGTTTAATGTTGCTGTGTGCGGCTTCATTCATGGAAATAGCGTGACAGTGCCAGAGAGGAGAGATGCTGGATGGTTGTGGTGGAGCAGCCAGCGTGGAGGCACGCCAGCGTACGTTACGCATGTGCTGGCGTTGTGACGCTCATAGGTACCTAGGTATGTACCTAGGTAGGCGGACCCCACTGTTGCGTTTGAGCAGCGCCTCCCTACCTGCGCGGGAGAGGGGGGGGCTCTGGACATGGGATCTGTGACCGACTAGAGGCCCTGACATAGAAAAAATAGCCTGATAGAATTATAGATATAATAAGATTTTACTACAGAAAAGCTATTAGCTAGCTAAACAGCTAACTAATCAGCCAGCTAACCAGCCAGCCAGCCAGCCAGCTAGCTAGTTGACTTAGCTAGCGAGTGTTGCTATCCGCACAGCAAATCCTTAACTTCCTCCCTGCCGGTCTCTCTAAAGCTTCCTCCCACACACACACACAAACTGCCACGCACGTATAAACAGCCCTCTAAGAAGCCTTCAACAAGCCCTGCAGCAGGTCTTCTATCCAGCCACGTAGACATTTAGAAAAAGACTAGATAGAAGGCCTGCTGTAGGGCCTGCTGTAGCTGCTGGCGGCTTCCTAGAGGGCTCTTTGTATGTGCGTGGCCGTCTGGAAGGCTGCTCTGGCTGGCTGGCTGGCTGGCTGGCTGGCTGGCAAAAAAGTGAGGGTACTTAGGTAGCTATAAAACAAGCAATAAATAAAATTATCTACTTAAGAGAGAAACTCTTAGAGTATATATTGCCTAATATATAATTTCTATAATATGTTCTCTTCCCTGATATAAGGTCCACTCTGATAGATTTCTTTTACATCTTATCAATCTGACTAAATTTGCTAGCAAACAGCTGTGTCAGGTCACGCACCTTATGCCCAGAAACCCTCCCCTCCCGCGTAGGAAGCACCTAAGGTATTCTATTTAGGTAGGTAAGGTAGTTAATACTGAGCATTCACCAGGCACACCATGCTCACATATACCAGCTCACACAAGACTAGATTGCCTCTACCTAGTGTGTCAATTAGGCGTGGGCGCGAGACCTCGGTTTTTATTTCTGTCGGTGATGGGTGTCAAAATGTCACGTCGCTAGCTTTGTGAAAGGTTCAAATTAAGGATCTTTTTTCGGTTTGGTACGTATTGGCACTTCATCTGGGCAGATATGATCATTGCTGGGTTGCAACATGTGTCCAAGGGCTGAGCGGGCTGCCCAAAAATTGTGTTTGATTCTGTAATCAATAGTGTACGTGTTGCCGTAGTTGTCGAGGAAATGAATGATATCCTGCGCCTGTTCACACCGTGTCCCAAATGCCGGCTCTGCCTCCATCCTGTTAATGCGCCGCGAACTTAAAATCAAAACGAAGCAGTAAACTGTGTCTCTTTCCTTTGGTACTTTTTTTTGGATTTTGTTGTCGTGGTGATTTGCGTTCCCGCTTGCTTCAGCTCATGTTCATGTCCGTATCGTTGACGATTGCTACGGCAGCAGCGGCCGTGTCCACGCTTGAAATAGTCATGGCGCCTTCGAATGCTGGTGGTGATTGTTGCAAGTTGCGAAGAGCCGTTTGGGCATCGTGGCTAACCAGTCGAGCTTGTCGAAGGTCCTCTGAGCAGAGGAAGAATCCCTCTGTGGCTTTCACGAGGTACGACTGGAGGCCTTTGCTTTCAAGGCATATTTGCACGTCGCTGAGGGGGTAATGGTTTTCGATGAACTTGGCCCAGCCTCGCGCTGCTGCTTGGATGTGCTCCTCGTCGCTTATCTTGCGCCAGCCAATACCGAGATGCAGGGTGAAGTCGTCAATGACTGGGTTATTGGATTCCGGGGCAAGCGCAGCGGGGGAAACACTTGCGGGACTAGCGGCGGCTGATGGCTCGTCGCTTCCCATGCGTTGTAGCTTATAGCTTCGGACGTCGACTTGGGCAGCTTCGAGCTGGCGCTTAACCTCTGCGTCTGCTGCGGTGTTTTTCTCTTCTATCCAGGTGCCCGATTGGGTACTGGCGTCGGCAACATAACCAGCATCGCGCTTGATCAGTGTCATTCCTTCGCCATATACCCAGTCATCTTGCGACTCGACCATCGGCTCGGGAGGCGCGTCAGGCTCGAGATTGGCGCTGGCCTCGTCTCGAGACCGTTTTCTGCCCTGTGAGGCGGCGGGGCGATCAACAGGTTGGGACTGAATCTGCATCTGAACATGGGGCGGCGCAAATGCCGACCCAGCGATCTGATTTGCGTGCGATGGCTGGGGGAGGGCCAGCACGGGAGACGCGGTAGTGAATTGGCGTTGGAATGAGGCCATCTTCTAAGTATGTTGGTACGACTTTGGGCTGTGGCTGTTTAGTTAGTATTCGGTGCTTCAACAAACCAAGGCGTGCCTCTCAAGTCGGCGTGGTCGGTGGCGAGGCTGATAATTGGTGGCCTATTTGGTGGACACGTGCTGTGCAAAGTCGGGTAGCAGTGTGCGTCAACAGCAGCACTGGACGATCTGAGGTGGTTCGTACGTGTCCAGGACAATGAAGGAGTCGGGCAGATAACAGGTAGAACAGGTAGCGGGGATAGGTGTCCGGCACGATGTTGGTGGACTTTGGGAATATGGCCTGGTGTGACAGTGGCTAGATGTTGCTCAAGTAAGGGTTTCGATCGTGGAGCGAAATGGTGCGATGAAAGCTGCATGCTGTTTAACTTAAAAGATTGGTGGCACGGTGGCACCAGCAACGCTAATGCCCAATTGCTATCAGGACTAATCTGTACATACAAAGAAGTGTTGTTTCCTTGTGGATATGCATCGCCTGATTGGCCACTCACTCTCTACGTTAGTGGAGCGCAGGTTGGGGAGCACTGGCAGCGGCCACTCACTGTCTGGCCAATCGGTGTCTACAATAGCACGGCGGGGACGAGATTCTGATGTTTCCGGCCAACGCCGGTAGAACAGTCTTTCCACTGCGTAGATCGCGCAGTCTTCATGTAACTACTACCTCAGTGCACCAGAGCTAATTTGCCCTGTTTGCCTGTGCCGAGATAAACGGCAGGCTCATGCTGCGCTGCGTGTGCAGAATTGCATACATAGGGGTACTCATATAGAGCCGTTTGACTTCTTTCTTTCTCCTAGCGCTCGGGAACGATTAAGTCGTGCTTCTTGTCTGATTGTAGGGACATAGGCAAAGTCAGACGCAACCTAGATGACGAATTACGCAATGGCCCCGATGAGCAGACGGTATCGACAATTATCACACAAGATACCCGGCACACACCACAGTGTGATACCCACCCTCCAGACAGCGGCTCCTCGAACTAAAAGGAAGCAAAAGTAAATTCCAATCATAGCCACCACATAGAGAATAGGGTAGGATCACAACCCATCAAACCATAGAGTAGGCACACTTGATGCCAAAGGAAGGTCATTAGCGTACGATTCGCCATATAAACAACAAACATCACTACGAGTTCCATCAATGCGAAAATTCAATTAAGATGCCGTGTGGGCATGATAGCTTAAAACGAGTGCTGAAGACTCTGCTTCAAATTGACTCCCACTCGCAGCGTTACCTAATCATACAAAGCCAGCCCGGCCAGCTGGCAACGCGAGGGTACCCACCTTACCTACCTGCGTAGGTAGTAGGTACCCCTCCTTGCCTGTACAACACCTATGTCCCTAGCGGTTTGGTAGGCAAGGAGGTAGGTACTTGTGTTGGTACTTCGGCACCGCACTAAAGTAACAAGTTGACGACTGTACCTGCCAGGTACCTACCTACCCAAGGCCCTAGGCGTGTAACTGGTTGGCACCGCGCTAGCAGAGCAAGCAGCCGTGGGCCTTGTGGCGGAGTGAACAAAGACGCATCATCCATCCTATCGACACTGCACTGCTCATTGTCTACCAGGGAGCAAATCCGTGCCCACGGACTCCCAAAATGAACGGGGACCTGAGTCTCTCTCAGGCTCTTGGTGGTCTCCGGATAGCCAATCCTGACGACGCGACGCAAGACACTCTTCCGAGGCACGCCGACCCAACCTCCCAAGCCCCTACCACACACGACACCACGGTCACGGGTCACCACATTGCTTCTTCCAGAGACCTAGCCAACGGGCCTTACAGCATCGCAGCGGAACTGCACCCCAATGAAACCGATGACCAGTCACTGCCGTACGCACAGCCGCCTACAGACATACCTGCCCTGCCCCCGCAGCCCTCAATGCCGACACAGAGCCAGGTTGTGTCCGAAGCCAGCTACGGCGAGTCACCACTGCAACAGCAGTCAAACCGGCTCATGGCCCTGGCCACAGGCAGCGCAAGCGAACCCATGCCGCACCGAAAACAATCGAGAGGAAGTGCAGATGGCTACTTGCGCAATGAACTAGCCCAACCAGGTGCCCATCCCAACCAGACGAGTGCGGAAGACTGGAAAGATCGCGGCGCTGCAGTCGGTATCAGGAGAGAAATCGACATCAACGGCAGGCCGATAGTGCGGCAAGTCAAAAAGGGGGTTCGAGACTTCTCATTTGGCCGGATACTCGGAGAGGGCTCATACAGCACCGTGTACCTGGCGACCGACAGACAAACGCTAAAGGAATATGCAATCAAAGTGCTCGAAAAGAGGCACATCATCAAAGAAAAGAAGATAAAATATGTCAACATCGAAAAGAACACACTCAACAGACTCACCGAGCACCCCGGTATCGTCCGACTTTACTATACATTTCAAGACGAAGCGTCTCTTTACTACGTCCTGGATCTTTGCAACGGTGGCGAGCTTCTCGGCGTACTGAAGAAGACGGGAACTTTCGATGTCGACTGTGTGAAATTTTACGGAGCCCAGATTCTGGATGCAATCGATTACATGCACTCCCGAGGTGTGATTCACCGTGATCTGAAACCGGAGAATGTCCTTCTCGACAACGAAATGCACGTGAAGATTACAGATTTTGGTACCGCCAAACTGCTGAGAGATCCAAGAGACCCGCAAAGTACAAATTTCAGTAACGCCACCGGGACTGAGCAAGATGAAGACAGAGCCGCATCATTCGTTGGTACTGCGGAATACGTGAGCCCTGAGCTTCTGACACACAAAACTGCTTCGAAAGCAAGTGACATATGGGCGTTTGGATGCATCATCTTCCAATTGCTAGTTGGAAGACCGCCCTTCAAAGCTGGAAGCGAGTACCTCACCTTTCAGAAAATCGTCAATCTCGAATACGAGTTCCCCTCTGGTTTCCCCTCCGCTGCAAGCGACCTTGTTGAACGTTGTCTGGTCCTCGAACCTACTAGGAGGTTGACGATCGAGCACATCAAGAACCATGAATTCTTCGAAGGGCAACCATTCGGAAGGGGCCTATGGAGGACCAAAGCGCCGCGGCTTCGGGCATATGTTCCCCCGCCGCAAGAACCAAACATCATTCAGCTGAATGGCTTCCCATCCAACAATACCTCCAACACTAGTCAACACCGACAGCAAACCAATCAAAAATCAGCGCCCCGTCCGGGACGAATCATCACGGAACTGCCGCCTCCTACCCAGCTCGACATTGAATGGTCTCCAGTACTCACGAAAGATAATGAACGCATCCTTAAGTTGGCTGACTTGATGGTCATATCAAGTCCGCTACATAACGTAGCTAATGGAAAGAGCGCAGATGAAGGCCACAAAAAGCTCTCCCGCTTCTTTGGGGGTAGCACAACTAAGAAACGGCACAGACTCGTTATGATTACCTCGAGTGGAAGAATTGTTCTTGCTCCTGCCGGCGGGGAAGAAAAGCGATCCAAACAGGAACTTTCACTGCTCGCACCAGACAGCTCGTGGCACACCCATAATGACGCAAAAGGCCAACTGGTCTGGTGTGTAGACGTCGTAAGTTTGTTGTTATTGGTAGCTTTGTGTCTCTCCTCTAATCAAACGACTTCTAGGGCGGAAACCGTTACACATTTGAAGAAACCAAAGGTACAGCGCCTCCAGAAAGTGGTGCATCCTATGCAGAAGAGTGGATAAGCAGCCTAGAACGAGCGCGCGATCTTGCTGTTTCTCAGAACCTTGTGGCACAAGGAGCTGAAAGTGGATTTTCCGAAATGTCTTCAAGCGTGCCCAGTCCTTCCAGCACAATCGGTGGTCGAGGCAATGGACCCGACTCATACAGCATCAATGAGCGACCATCACGCGGTCATCTCACCAAAGGTCAAGGTGGCAACGATGAAACTACTCCCAAGAGGAACCGGTTTAGTAAACGACAGTCGCGCAACGGTCTTGGTGCTGCATTCTGAGGCACGGACAGTTGCATGTGCACAGGGAGTTGATTTACACATACAGCGATTATGATGTTTCTATCAATATTCTTCGCCGAATAAGCATTCCGCACTGGTATACGAAGCATGGCGTATTTTGGGAATCAGTGCTTTATATTTTAGGCGCGTGCATACTTTCTATGGCATTATTGTTCACAGCATTTCATGGCGGTGTGCGGCAATCAAGGGCTGATTGCTGCTGATTATTACATATCAGCTTCTATATATAGTTTTTTCGCCCTTTCTAGTGCTTAATTGGCTTTCTTGAAAAATCTAGTACATATTTACGCGACGAACCTGTTGTGCTCCCCTAGATGTTGACGAAGTCTGACGGCGCGAGGCAGTGGTGACGCCGTTATAGATGATATGTGATCAATGTAAGTAATCCGCTGCGACTACACCAAAACTGTTTAGACGCTTACTGTTTAGCCTTTTCTATTCTAAAATACCTTGAGGGTATCTGCGATTTGGGTCGCGCCTCCGCAGCATATGCATATGTATGCGAGCGAACATGGAGGAGCTCCATACAAAAGCCAGCACGTGACTCAGCTCTCCATGCCGCCGCGTGATGCGCCGCGACATGCAGCCCTCAGGCGCGAACCATTACACGCTCGTGCGAACGATCATTCTACAGATAAAAGCAGCCATTGGGAGACCTCAACCATGCAGCAACAGTATCGTACCTTTGCCCAGCAAGCGCCTCAGAGGTCGCCCCACGCGACTGCTCGTCGCGGTGGCATTGGTACGTCGCATTCCACAGATCGCGGTTCTCTTCCATCGCACTGACGTTTTAATAGGCCCGATGATGTCTGCCGGGCCTCACCCAGCAGTACCTCTTACGCAAGCGCAAATGGCACAACAGCAGCTAGCTCAGGTGCAAGCAGCTGAGCTTGCAAAGCGACGCAGCCGCAAACCTACCGACAAAAACATACCCGATGGTATCGAGGACAGCGTTGTCAACCCAGAGAGCGCCCAGCGATACAGAGACCTCAAAGATGTTGAACGCTTGATTGATGCAACCATTACACGCAAGAGACTTGATGTACTCGACAACACACAGCACCCGACGAAGGTAGGTGAACTCTTGAGTGCAGCAAGGGAACACCTGAGGTTAATTTGAATATAGTTAACAAAGACGCTTCGTATTTGGATCAGCAACGCTGTGCAGGATCAAGTCTGGCAGGGAAATGGACCGACTTCTGATTCATTTGATTTTTCAGGTGCTGCCGAGGCATCCTACCGCGTGAAAATTGAAGGATGCCTTCTTGATGACGAGGCTCCCGAGGAAGAGAAAAGCACCAAGCCAACCGCTGCCGACGCTGCCACCACAGAGGATAATGACGACAAGATGGACGAGGATACAGCAACCAACGAAAAATCCAACGCCACCTCCAGAAAGCTTAAGCTATCTCACTTCTTCAAAGCCATGACCGTCGACTTCGATCGTTCACGCTTCCGTAATGGCGCCGAGCAAAGTGTTGAGTGGAAGAAGCCTGATGCAGCTCTTCGACAGCCTAACGGACCAAATCTTCCTGCTTCTGCCGATTTCGACGAGATTGCGTTTAAGCGCAATGGCGATGAAAATATCAACATCACAATCAACCTGTTCCGACAGGAAATACCCGAGCGATATCAATTCAATCCGGAACTAGCAGATGTCATAGATATGAAAGAAGGCACGCAACAAGAAGCAGTGATGGGATTTTGGGAATATATTAGGCAGCGCGGTCTTCAAGAGGACGAAGAGAAACGTAACTTCCGCTGTGACGAACTGTTGAAGAAGGTGAGATTCTTGTTGATTGACCCCAGCCACGGGGAAACCTTACTATATGCTAACGATACAAAAGGTCGTGAGAGGCGATGTTGGCTTTATCCCAATGCTAAACGAATACGTGGCTCAGAACTTGCGACCTCTCCCCCCTGTTGCCTTGCCATACACTATTCGTGTGGACGAAGAATTCCACAAAAACCCACAGCCAACTATCTACGATGTTCAAGTGACTATCGATGATCCTTTGAGAGCAAGCCTGCAGGGGTTGATAAATAATCCTCAATATTTAGCTATGCTCAAGGACATCAGCGGACTTGATGAACAACTTGCACGTCTCGTGCAAGCTGTTTCAGCATCCAAGGCTAAACACACGTTCATGAAGTCGCTGGGCGAGGACCCCGCAACGTTTGTCAAGAACTGGCTCAGTTCGCAGAAGCGGGATCTGGAGGTTATCATGGGTGAAGGCTCCAACGGAGGCGATAATGGCTATGGCGACGAATGGCGTAGAGGTGGAAGCAGCAGCGTTTGGGCGACACAAACAGCGAGAGAAAGTGTCAATGTACTACTTTCTCGACAGCGCTAGCCGCAGCTTGGAACTCTTCTGAGAATGTACACAACGGTGGCATTGCAACTCGGCGCGCTTGCGAAAGTGCGCTACTAGATAAATGGGTAGGGTACGATTGGCGTTATATAGGGCTGGTGCAAGACTGTATTACATTCGTTTATGACTGTTCTGGTCAAAATGCTATCTTCTTCGAGACGCTCGACATTTCCATTTGGTAAGAGACTTAGCTCCGTAATGATGTGAATTGAACAAGGACGCCAACTGTCAATAAATACGCCTAGAGCGTTGGGAATGGTTCTCAAAAGCATTGCATTGTTCTTGCAGTCTTTGAATGATGATAAAGCTACCGCTGTGATGGCACTGGTGTTGGGGGCATGTTCCTAATTTGCTTGATCAAAAATTCTCGCTCGTCAATGAATTGTTCGTCATCTGTTCTGTCCTCCAAGAAATGAGACAAAAATGTCAAGAGTTTCTCGCGGTTCATCAACAGAATTTTCTGAACCGGCAGAGACTTATGAGGGTTGGCGACAAACACTTTGAAAACATGGAAACCCTCGTACTGGACCATCTTCCGATCGTCTCGAAGCAGGTTCATACATATCTTCAAATGCTCGCCGCTGTCGACATAGGCAGTCATAACGCTGTAGTTGGAGCGGTCCAACAAGATCTCACCAAGAAGCTTGATAGACTGACGCTTCGTGACGTAACTATTCGATTGAACCAGTGTATTATTGTATTTGTCGAAGAAGAGATCGAAATTCGCAGAAAGGTATCGCGGAACGAGATCTTTGTGTCGTGTCAGAAGCTCCTAGAAGGATGCATCAGCAAATAGAAGAGGCTTTCATGCGCTTGTACAAGTTACCCGAAATGTTGTGAAGGCGTCAGCTGCAACTTCAAAGGAGCTTTTATTAATCCAGTCGAAAAACCTCCAGAAAATTCCCCTTCCACTCTGGGGTCTGTCCCTGTCGATAGCATTAAGACCTTTCGCACTAGATCCTGGCGCATCACCGTCATCATAGAGAATAACAGCAGCCGCAGCTTCATTCTTGAGTAGTTCGCGGAGTACTGATCCTGCTGGAGTTGCACTCTCTTTATGATCGTATGCTCGGCACAGCTCCACAAGAACCTGAGGACGATTGCAAACGACGTATGACAGAGCTATCGGATCGCTTTTTGGAGCTGCCGCGGCAGGACGAAATCGGAATACGTATGAGAAGATGACTTGGGTATCCTTTCGCGATTCGAAGGGCAAGCGATGGAGGTTGACGGCTAACAAATGGAGGAGATCTTCGTCAATCATTCCAGTAACGAGCTGATATATTTGTTCTGGCGAGCTGTCGGTCTCTAGAATGTTCACAGCGTTAACAATTACTTGTGCATAGAAATGCTGAGGAAGAAGGTGCGTGCCTTGTGTGCCTTGCAGTATCACTTTCATCTGCGCGAGGACGCGAGACAGCTCCTCGGCCTTCGGTGGGTCAGTCAAGTGTCGTAGGATAAATAGATAATATTAACAAAACGAACTTTTGCGGTGCCGGCGGGACCATCGAGCTTCAGGACGTGTTCACGAGCTTGTTTGGGGAGATCGGCCGCGGTGCGAGCGCGGGCTCGACCAAACAGAAACGACATGACGAACTGCGGTCGATCCTACTAGGCCTCTTTCTTAAGCGCCGAGGTGTAACCTGGTTAGGTTGTCGTGTCAGGGCTGATATCGTCAATCTGGCTGCCACCATGAGAGCTGTCTGCTGTTTGATGCTGGCTGGTAATTCCTGAGACAGTGGCCTTGATTGATTGGCAAACAGGGGGTTGCTGTGGTAGCTTGCGTTTAATCACTGGGGGCACCTAACCAGTTTTGTTCTGTAGGAAGGTAGGTAGGTACCTAGCCCGTCCCAGTACCAGTAAATAAACAGTGAAACACACCACAGCTAGAAAGGTTTTATTGATGACCCGTTCTAAATAGCTATATACATGCGACATTTTCATGCGTAAAAAGAAACAGAAAAAGAAAACTTCGACATAATTAGCCAGCGAATTGTCTTCGTCGCGTCGTGGGAAATGATTGATTATCTGTTGCTGTTGTTCGACAAATCTTTCCAAGTCATTCCCGAGCAACTGCTGTTGCTCCGCACTTGAAGGCAGAAAACACCGCTGGCCGGCCAGACTACCAACGTTACTCAGTAGGTAGGTAGTTGCCTCAAGCCGCTCATTTTTTTCCAGGGAGTACCTAGTGTTAGGTGAGGTACCTACCTACCTAACCAGCTACCCCTCCATCCTTCACACGACGAGAAGGCAATCAATGGTGGGGCAATGACCGATATGTCTGGAACCCCCACCACTTTGAAATGTGCCCGTTGACTCACCCACCATCATCTTCCAAACCTGTCGGCCACTTTCTGGCCGTTTTGTTCCGGTCGTTATACGTCAAATTTATGACCAGAATAAGGTGGAAGTCAGTCTACAAGTCACTCACGATCAATTTGCCGCAAAGTCTTTGTGTTCTGTAGAAGACTGAGTTTCACTGCTGGCTGCAAACGGCGGGGGCAAGCTCAAGACACACAAAAAAAAAAGCTCCTCCAGAAATTTCCGCATCATGTCTATTGACTTTCCAAAGGAAGAGGAGATCGTCCTCGAGAAATGGAAAGAGATTAACGCTTTCCACCGTCAGGTTAGTTTGCACAAATTTTGCTAGGAACAAGCTGAGCTACAAAGAAGCTGACCAGTCTTGTACAGCTTGAGCTGACAGCTACTCTCCCGCGATACACATTCTACGATGGACCTCCGTTCGCGACAGGCTTGCCTCACTATGGCCATCTCCTTGCATCCACTATCAAGGATATCATCCCTCGTTATTGGGCAATGAAGGGATATCATGTCGAGCGTCGCTTTGGATGGGATACCCACGGCCTCCCCATCGAACACGAGATCGACAAGAAGTTGGGCATCTCTGGTAAAGCCGCAGTCACTGAGCTTGGAATTGGCAAGTACAACGAAGAATGCAGAGCAATTGTCATGCGCTATGCCTCTGAGTGGAGGGCTACCATTGAGCGATTGGGACGTTGGATCGACTTTGACAACGACTACAAGGTATGAATGCAAGGCATAATAGCCCATTAGCCCGAGCGCTCGCGAATTATAAGTTCCAACGGAGCTAACCTCATTTCATAGACCATGGACCCTACATTCATGGAGACACTTTGGTGGGTTTTCAAGCAGCTCTTCGACAAAGGAAGCGTGTACCAAGGCTATCGAGTCATGCCGTACTCGACGGTACTTACGACCGCACTGAGCAATTTTGAGGCGAATCAAAACTACCAGGATGTGACAGATCCGGCGGTTGTTGTGTCTTTTCCCCTCCTCGATGACCCGAACGTCAACCTTCTGGCCTGGACTACCACGCCATGGACACTGCCTTCACATACCGGCCTGGCAGCGCACCCCGACTTCGAGTATATCAAGATTCAAGATGGAAAGTCTGGAAAGATGTATATTCTTCTGGAGAAACTCTTGACTACGCTCTACAAGGACCCCAAAAAAGCAGACTTCAAAATCATCGCAAGGATCAAGGGCAAAGACATGCTAGGCTGGAGATATGAGCCCTTATTTGACTACTTCTATGAAGAATTCAAGGATAAGGGTTTCTGTGTGCTGAATGCTACTTACGTTACTGCCGATAGCGGTGTTGGTATTGTCCATCAGGCGCCTGCGTATGGCGAGGATGATTACAACATTGCACTCGAGGCCGGCATCATTTCTGAGAAGCGTCCACCGCCAGACCCAATCAATGACACGGCTCATTTCACTGAACGTGTAAGAGATTTCGCGGGAATGCATGTCAAGGAGGCGGACAAGCACATCATCAAGTATCTCAAAAACTCTGGCCGCTTAGTTGTGGAGTCTCAGATCAGGCACTCTTACCCCATGTGCCCTCGATCGGACACGCCGCTCATTTACAGAGCAGTGCCGTCATGGTTTATTCGCATCCCCGAAATCGTCCCAGACATGCTCAAAAATATTGAGGGCTCGCACTGGGTCCCTAGCTTTGTCAAAGAGAAGCGCTTTGCCAGCTGGATTGCGAATGCTCGCGATTGGAACGTCGGCAGAAACCGCTATTGGGGAACTCCTATCCCTCTGTGGGTAAGCGACGATCTCGAAGAACGAGTGTGTATCGGAAGTGTGGAAGAGCTGCGCAAGCTCAGTGGGCATGAAGACGAAATTACCGACCTGCACCGCGACAAGATTGATCACATTACTATACCCAGCAAGATGGGCAAGGGAGTACTGAGACGCGTTGACGAAGTATTTGATTGCTGGTTTGAATCTGGCAGCATGCCTTATGCCAGCCAACACTATCCATTCGAGAATGTGGAAAAATTCAATGCATCTTTCCCTGGCGACTTCATTGCTGAGGGCTTGGATCAGACGCGTGGGTGGTTCTACACGCTACTGGTCTTGGGCACGCATCTCTTCGGCAAATCTCCTTTCCAGAACTGCGTGGTAAACGGAATCGTGCTGGCTGAGGATGGAAAGAAAATGTCGAAGCGCCTGAAGAATTATCCCGATCCAGCGATTGTCATGCAAAAGTATGGCTCAGACGCGCTGCGCCTGTACCTAATCAACTCCCCCGTTGTCAGAGCCGAACCTCTTCGTTTCAAGGAGTCAGGTGTGAAAGAAGTCGTTCAAAAGGTACTACTGCCCCTTTGGAACAGCTACAAGTTCTTCGAGGGCCAAGTTGCTCTGCTCAAGAAGGTGGAAGGGGTTGATTACATGTGGAACCCTGACTTGGAGAGCACAAATACCAACGTCATGGACCGCTGGATTTTGGCAAGCTGCCAGAGTCTTCTTGAATTTGTAAACAAGGAAATGACAGGTGAGCTAACTACTTTGGCGTTAATAGTCGAATCCTAACAGGTCTGACAGGGTACCGTCTGTATACCGTGGTCCCGCGCTTGCTGGAACTCATTGACAACACCACCAACTGGTATATTCGCTTCAATCGTCGCCGTCTCAAGGGTGAAAACGGCCTTGATGACACGCAGCATGCCCTCAATGCGCTTTTTGAAGTGCTCTTTACACTTTGCCGAGGCCTGGCACCTTTCACGCCATTTTTGACTGACAACATCTACTCCCGCCTCTTGCCTCATATCCCGAAAAGCCTACAGGCAGAGGATCCTCGAAGCGTTCATTTCCTTCGATTCCCGGACGTTAGAAGCGAATTATTTGACTCTGCTGTGGAACGTCGCGTCTCGAGAATGCAAAGAGTTATTGAGCTTGCTCGTGTCTCCAGAGAACGACGCAGCATCGGATTGAAAACACCGCTGAAGACACTGGTTGTCCTCCATCACGATCAGCAGTATCTCGACGACGTCAAGTCTCTAGAAAATTACATCACCGAAGAGCTTAATGTCCGGGATCTCGTGCTTACGAGCGATGAGGACAAATATGGGGTTCAGTATAGTGTCACAGCTGACTGGCCCATCCTCGGAAAGAAGCTCAAAAAGGATATGGCCCGAGTGAAGAAGGCGCTTCCTTCCCTGACAAGTGAACAATGCCAGGGATACGTACGCGATAAGCAGATACTGGTTGATGGAATCAAACTCGAAGAAGGCGATCTAGTTGTCAGACGAGGTGTCAAAGAGGACGAGACATCCAAGACGTGGGAAACTAACACGGATAGCGATGTGCTTACCCTATTGGATGTCCATATCTACCAGGGTTTGGCACAAGAAGGTCTTGCGCGAGAAGTTATCAATCGAGTTCAGAAGCTCCGCAAGAAAGCAGGCTTGCAGCAGACTGACGACGTCAAGATGGAGTATCGAATGCTTTCTGACCCAGAGTCGATTGGCTTGGAAGACGTTCTCGGCACCCAATCCGCTGCTTTTGAGAAGGTTCTGCGTAGACCACTCGACAAGCATGAAGATGGAGTCACGGGCGAGGTCATCGCCGAAGAGGAACAGGAGATTCAAAGGGCAACTTGGATGTTGAGATTGCTCAAGCTGTAGCTTTGCAGCCGTGTCTAGACTCTATCAATACACAAAGGTCGCCAGGGATTGCCATTTTTGTAAGCTGGCCAACATGCGTAGCAAAATAGCATCATGATCACCTCATGTGATTCTACGTTGAACTTTTGGCAGCACGCTGCGCACTCACTTGTCAGCTTGTTCTCCCTTCTCTGTGACATTAACTTACCATGTAACAGTTTTTTAGTTTCATAAACTCGCGTGCACACTTGTCCTTCTCAACCGCGTTATAATCTGCGACTATACATTTGCCGTATAAAGCTGCCTATAGCATAGTCAGTGGTGTTGATGAGTGGCTAGCTCTGGATTTGTGCACCTACTTCTGCACTGCACTTTGTTGCTGCCTTGGCAAATTTTTGAATCGGGCGAGGAGATGTCATTGCAGCGAGTATAAAACAGAAATGTACTATAATGTCCGGCAGGCCTATAGCGCGTCCATTTAGTTTGCACAAACCAAAGTTGAGACAGAATGTGCAAGAGCCCGTTCCTAACTTTCCTTGGTACGTGGTCTCGCCACTTTTTAGCCTTACCTAATCTCTTCGCCTGTCGAGGGCCATTTGGTCACGATAACTGATTAAGCGGCCGTTGCACTGGGGGCAGGGTGACACGGGAATAAAACTGAAGGACGTGGGAGCTGTCAGATAATACGTAGAGGGAGATACTTTTTTCCCTCCACACAGATGATCACACATATTGCGATGTCGTAGAGCACTGTACGCCTCCAGGACGATTTTTGATGGCGCGTGTGCGTGATGACCCACATGCTCTCAACGCGTAAAGCCGTGGCTGCGCGTGCCCAGCCAGTCTTCTTTGGTGGCTGCCATCTTCATACCCCAGCTTCACCTCGCAACGACTCGCTGCTTCTGCCCTTATATTGCCAGGAAAAGAGCGCGCAACCTGCATAGTGATTGAAACAATTACTTCTGAACGCACTGGCCATGATACATCAACAGCACCCCGTCTCTGAGCTGGCCAACTTCGACAGTAGCATTGCTTCTTCGCCTTTTGCCTCGATTATGGACCGCTAGCAAGCGCTCCCAAATATGGGCTCAAGTATGTCTTAATAATTATCCGGGTGCATCTGCGCAAGTATAAGCTAACGCTAAACCTCCAAATATAGTGGCTTACGCGCCGTTACAACCACCGAAGAACCACTCACCGACGCCTGAGCATCACATCGATCCTCAATCCCCAGCGTGGACCTCGACCACTCAGGACCCCTATTACTCGAATGAAGGTTTGTACATACAGATCCAGAGCATAATAACACCACTGGATTAACATGTTGAAGATATCGAAATTCTCCACGAGATCGTCTCAAACGCCCAAGAAAAACTGGAAGATCCGAATGGCCCGCGACCACTTCCTGCAGCTGCCCTGTTCAAAGCTTACGACGAAGTGCTCCCCAGACATGGCGTCGACCCGGACGATGAGAAACATCTCTCGCGATTAATATTCCGCGTCGGAGGAGAGAAGGGCCCCGGTAGCTTTCCAGAGAAATTCCAGACCGTCTTGGCTAGCATGGGAATATCCTTGGAGTATGGACACAGTAGCCCAAATTCACGGAGAGCATCCCTCCCATCTCATTCGTCCTTGGATAACTCGAACTACCATGGAATAGAGCATCAGAAGCCATCATCAACATTGCCACAGCCTCATGGCAACTTTGGCGAGCTAGTCGCACCTTGGCGCGACGCCGCAGATTACGAAGACCAAAGTATCGAAATAGAATGGAAGACAGCGGACGGAATTTCGCCCATCAGTCCTCTTTTGAAGCCGAAACCGAATTCAGCGATAAGAAGTGTCAATGACGGCCCTCCCTTATCACAAGAAAATCAGCAAGGCGCACAAAGACGTGTTGGCCATCACTCCCCGCGACCCGTTACTGTTCGTCCTACAGCACCTGCAGAGGATGTCTTGGAATTTTCGGAAGCCGAGCATGAGCTACCGGTTTTGCAATCTGCCTTATCACGACCGCCCTTCCTTGCAATCCTTGACCGATGGCGAAATGTAAGCAAGAACGAGAAAAGTCAAAATGCGTCATCATTCCCGTTATCGGACAACACAATTCCGCCTGCACCTGACGTTGGAAGACTCGGAGAACCGGTTGCGAAAGTCCTTATGCGACAGAATCGCTCTCCCAGAATAGAACCCTTCTTGCCTCAGCAAAAGGAACCTTCAGCCGAGGCGAACGCGAAGCAGACCAACGCTGCTCGCTTGCTTATGCCTGCCTCTACCAGTCATTTTCGGCCAACAATGCCGCGAGGGCAGGAAAACGGGAGCTACGGCGATTACGCTGCTATGCTATATCGTGCTGGCCGAGCCCGAGAAATTTATTTAGCTAGCAGAGCATTCAATCACTGGGCAGAAAGGACTGCGGCCAGATTGGAGAAAGAAGCCGTGGCGCGCCGACACATGATTCGATTCCGCTGCTTTCGAGGCTGGAGCAACGCTCCGAACTCGACGGCGCCTGTCGTTGGCCATCTCAGAGCCGCCACTGCGGTACAAAAACTCCGTCGTGCGGTTGCTTGCCAAGAAGAGCAGTTGCGAGCAGCTGCATCAGCCATTTACGAAGCCCATCGTATCCAGAAAGCCAAGCGCATACTGTGTCAATGGCTTTGCAGCACAGCCCAACAAAACATTCGGCGTGCAACCGCACAACGTGCCAAACGAGGCGTTGTCCGATCCTGGAACGACATGACGATCCTACATCAGAAACAAGCAAAATCGGCGGCGCAAACCCGGCAAGATAACCAGGAAAAGCAGTTGATACATCATTGGGCCAACAAGGCGCAGCAGGCGGAAAGACAGCTCTCCATTAGTAGACATGTCGGACTGGCACGGCCAATGTTTGCTCATTTAGCGGCCTGGTGGGATCACGCGGAAGTTGAAAAAAGAGCAGAGTTGTACCGTGCGAATCTGGTATGGAGGAGAGCACATTCTGCCCTGGATAATTGGAATTTGCGCGCTCGAGCTCAGGCATTTGTTTGGCGAAGCGACTATCAGAGTGCTACATGCGCGTTGAACAAGTGGACTCGAGTAATCGGGACTGGACAAGCGCAGCAGCGCAGCGCAGCTTTCGTCATCGAACGGTGCAAAGTTCCCACTGCCTTGAGTCGAGCTGAACACTTTGTTGACTATATGAGCAAACTTGAATCTTACGCGTACCGAGCCCGGCTATTCATCATGGCCTCGAAATTTCTACGGGTGCTCGATCATGCTCATGAGGCGATGAAAGTCGCTCGAAAAGAAGAAATAAGACAGCAGCTTAGGGTTCGCTATAAGCAGGTATCGTCTGCAAGAAAGAAGCGACAGTTTCATTCTGCGTTGAATTTGTGGCGCAGTTCAGCGCAGCGTCACGCCTCTATTGCCGCTGAGACAAGGCAACATGCAGAAACACACCAGCATACCTCGAAGCTGGATGCAGTCAATACATGGCTAGGAGCCGCAAGCCAACACGAAGAGCAGCGCGCTGCCGGCCAAAGGTACGCTGTTCATCATGTACTTCGCAACTGGGCAGAGCTCTCCGACGAATTGGTGCAGCAAGACACACAAAGCTGGGACATGTGGGTGCAGCGCAAGCAGCGGCAAGCTCTCAAGTCTTGGTCGATTTCCTCTCTGCAAGGAAGTGGCCGAGCGCACACAGCGGCGATGGTGCAGCAAAGACACGAAGCAGACAAACGAAACCGGGCATTTCAACTTTGGCGATACTCAAGTCGAGGTACGGAAGCTGCTGATGCCACATACAACTCAACAACGCCACACCATCAGGCCTTGACTGGCCGACGGACTTCGAGAACAATTTTTTCAAGAAAGTCAAGCGCAAGGCATGAATTTGGGTACCAAGACCTGCGCGGCTTCAACGCGCCCGCAGCTCCCTTGGAAACCCCTACTCGATGGACTGGGGGGCCACTGGCAATGCCGAGTACATTGCCCAAACCTATGGCGTCTGTGAGTGAAGCAGACGAGCAGTCTGCAACTGCTTCTCACTTGAGCGATGAGGCTGAAATTGGTTATAAGCTGGCAGCAAATACGAAACAGTCACAGCAAGGTCTTCATCGGAGTCTAGTCTTGCGACCTGGCAAGTTGGCTTCTACAACGCCCGGGGCGCCGCTACCCCCGACGCTACGCCGAAACATTCAGGTTCAAAAGCCGGCCTTGAACAAGTCAACAATCTCTACTGTTTCCGAACAGTCTTTCTACCCTAGAAGATCTGTGACCGAGCAACAAGAGACTGGTGCAAAACAAGTACCAGGTTACGTCGACTCTGCCATTCAAACTGGTTTGCCTGCCAAACTCGGATCGCCCAGCCAGAGACCCCCGACCTTGAATTGGCGCGGCCCTGCAACACCAAGTAGGCAGTCAACAGAAAGCGTTGCCAGAAGCGATTCCAGGGTTGAACCCCCTAATTGGATAAATGCCGCCAGGACCGCACCTCAACCCTCACGGTTTGCTGGCTCGGGGCGTCGTGGTTGATGACTGGTGCAGGATGAAATAGAACTGGACACGCGCAGCTCTTTGCGCCACTGAAGTGACCAAAATCATGGTGGAATGAAATTTGGCGTACTTGTTACCGAGATTTGGACATCTATTCGGTTTTAGAATAACCTCACATGGCTTGTGTTGGAATTTTTTAAATTCTTTTTGGTTCTTACGTATCTGGCGTTTTCACCAGGAGTAAATGTCTGGCGTTGGGCTCTCACTTGTTGTATCATAGGGAATATAAAGCGTGAGCTGAACACCTATTGTCGGTCACTGTTGGACCGCACTAAAAATGAAATGAACATCATCCAGCTGAAATGATCCCTGAAGGTAAGAGGTGAAGCTGAAAGATGTGGGGTCGCTACAGGGTGAATGTCACGCAAAAATCGTGGCCGACCACTGGTTGTGGACGACCTACCTATACCCTCTTATCTGCGCGGCAGTGAATCCGTCGAGGCGCACATAGCCCCACATAGCATGTGAGCTTTCCCCACGACAGTCCGTAGAACGAGGATGCAGCTTGCTGCCATGGCTTGAACCTCATAACCGACCTACACCAATGACCCTGCAGTCGCTAGAAATCGCCCAAATGCTTACACAAAGAAACAGCTGGTAGCATGAGCGCTGTTCTACCAGGAAAGCCGCGGTCAAGGCTTCAAGGCCTTGCCAGTGGCTCTTGGGCTAACAGACACGTCAACGTGAGCTCTCCAACCGCGCAATGCGGCCTAGCTAACCAATTTATCGTAACAATCTAGGCTTATATCACTGGCAGTGCGCTGACTATTTTGGATGACCCGCAAAAAGTCGTACAGACTATTTACGATGACAACGACGACGAGCTGGAAGCTATCGCTTTCGATGACGCGAGTGGCAAGATAGCTGTCTGTACCACCGACTCAATTCGAGTGTATCGGCCGAGCGCTCGACCAGAAGATCCATTCAAGGTCAGAATGGACACTACATTGCATATTTACTACCAAACTGAGCTGACACTAGCCTAGTGGGCATTAGAGGCATCCTTCGAAACACCACGAGCCGCAACTGGCGAGTCGTTCGCTTTGTCGTGGGGCCGAGAGGAGGAACTCCTTGCTGCGTCATCTTCATTGTCGCTATATTCCACGAAAGCAGAAATACGATGCTCCTGGCAGAAAGCACTCCCAAATAGAGCCAAAGTGGCAAGCCTCTCCGCCGATTCAGCCTACATCGCCTCCATTTCAGACCACGACAAATTGCCAAAGGTATGGCGTCGTTTAGCCTACGGCCGAGACGAAGTTCGATTCGACCATTCATACCTACCACACCCGGATGTTGTTACTATGGTGCGCTGGCGTAAGCCTCTCCATGTTGACCAATCTGCGACGAATGTTCTCTATACGCTTTGCCTAGACGGCCTGGTTCGCATCTGGACCCCTACGGAGACTGCAGATGGGCAACACTGGCAACTTTGGGGATCGATCGATATCAACGAACCCACCAGAGACCCAGCAAACGATCCATCTAGCTGGATCGTTTGTATTATAGACGGGCGAGAGTTCATGCCCTGTGTGGAGCATCTAGTTCAGGTGCGCATGTCCGATGATCCCACCACGGACGAAGTAGCTATGGAACACTTGGTAGCCGTTGCAAACAAGACACCGGAAATATGTCTAGCGATAAACCGCAATGGCACCATGTCGGCTTGGGCTCTGGACAATGTTGGCAACAATATGCCTGAAGGCGATCGTGTGTTCAACATTGCTCAAGTCAGATCTCCGGCTTTTGAAACGCTCGGGGGCTTCAGAACTTCTTCGGAGGCATACCATATTGAAGTGCAGTCATACTTCGACAAGAAAACTGGTAAACTAGCACTTCTCATGCATTCGTTCGATGGCAGAATCGGCGTGTTCTATAGCGATGTCGCAAATTTATTCAGCCCTACAACAAACGACCAGCGATTTTCTCTTCAAACTATTTGGTCTGGACATTCGGCCTCTATTGCGAAGATCAATCGCAACTTCAGTGGGCGTGCAGTGGTATCAAGAACTGAAACAGGGGAGTGCGTTGTGTGGAATCACTCGGAACATCAAGCTGTGCCAAATGTTGGCCTGAACCGGAGGAGCGTTATAACACACGATGGCCCTATCCACAGGGTTTGCGTTCTTCGCAAAGGCAGATTTGTTGTCTTTCTTGGCACAGACAGCGTGTCTCTCTGGGATTGCCGGACCAGTAGAGCTTCCATGCTGGCACAGTGCGCGGCTCAATGGGATGGCAACGCACTTTGTCTAATCGCCTTGCCTCGGCCGGAACCTGGCGAAAGAACGAAGGCTCATATTTCCATGATAACATCCCAACGTAACGGAATTGTTTGGGAGGCCACGTTGCCGGCATATTCCGGTGGAGCCTCTGACATAGCCAGTGGCTGTATTGACGAATTCTGTCGATTTGAGCTAGATGTCGCGGATGGACTCAAATATGTTCTTCCTGTTGACCCTGCGGGGAAAACACCTGTTGTATCGGGGTTCCTAGATGTTTTTGCTCGAGATGTCGCCATCTCTTATACGAAAAGCGGCCGCGTGGATTTTTGGACCGCGAGAGTGGATTTGGAGAAACACAGAGTCGATTGGCTTTCTACCTGCTGTACGGAAACTGCGATGGAAGAACCTGCACTAGCGAGTGGAAGCACTCTGAAAAAGGCTGCGTTGGTAAACTCTTCACGGTCTCAGCTCACGATTTGGGACATAGGTGGCTCCCGCCTGGAATTTGAACAAGATTATGATACACACAACGTTATTCAGGACCTGGATTGGACTTCAACGCCGGATGGTCAGTCAATACTTGCAGTTGGATTTCCGTACCGAGTTATCTTACTCTCCCAAATGCGTTTTGACTATTTGAACAAAGGATCAGCATGGGCACAAATCCGCGAAATAAGCATACGAGAGCTTACTCCTCATCCTATTGGGGATTCAACGTGGCTTGGGGATGGTCATCTTGTTATCGGCGCTGGGAACCAATTATTTGTCCAGGATCGACTTGTCAGTAGCGATGATGCTAACAGCTTGGATATTCGCTTACCACAGCGGCGTGACGGTTCATGGGATATATTTGAAGCCGTTCAGCGATTTAATGGTCCCCTACCGATCTTTCACCCGCAATTCTTGAGCCAATGTGTTCTCTCCGGAAAAGTCATGCTGGTTGGGCGAATTCTCAAGGCACTGCACAAGGCTTTAAAATACCTGGTACCTGGAGAACCCGTCGACGATTATGTGGGATTGGATGTGACTGAAATATATGGGGAAACAGTAAGTTAGACTGACCGAAAGCTTTCAGCCATTCACTAACAGCCGAAGCATACAACAGCTCCAATTTCCAAGAAGGGCCAAGTGCAGTATTTAAATTCTGACATTGGCGACGATGACGACGAGGAGGAGCCCTTTCGAGAGACTACAGCTGCTTCGATCAACGAAGTATTAAAGAAAGTTCGCATTCCACAGCTGTCTGGACATGAACAAATCCAACTCATGGACATGATTGAGTGCGCTGCGTTCGTTGAGAAGCACCGTCGATCCATGGATGAGAATGGGGCACGTTTTATGCTATTCTTCCGCCAGCACGCACTTCGGAAAGGCCGAACCAGTGAGATCATGTTGTCCTGGAGAGAAATGAATTGGGCGTACCACTCCACCACCCAGGACATTCTTGTTGACTTCGTTGCACGGCAGACACATGGTCCTATGCTCTGGAAGCATGCCCGGGAAAGCGGTCTTTTCATGTGGATGACAGACGTGTCTGCTATGCGAGCACAATTTGAGATCGTGGCAAGAAACGAATACACCAACAGCGAAATCAAGAGTCCTGTCGATTGCAGTTTGTTTTACCTGGCTTTGAAAAAGAAAACTGTGCTCCAAGGTCTTTGGCGCATGGCTACTGGAAACAAAGAGCAAGCAGCGACGCAACGCTTACTATTGAATAATTTTGAAGAGGACAAGTGGAAGACAGTGGCTCAGAAGAATGCATATGCATTGCTAAGCAAACGTCGATTTCGTAAGTTGACTTATCCCATAGCTATATCTCAGAACTAACGTGGCAGAATACGCTGCGGCCTTTTTTCTTCTTGCTGGTAGACTCGATGATACAGTTGACATATGCCTCCATCGGTTGAAGGACATGCAGCTGGCCATTGCAGTTGCTCGCGTCTACGAAGGTGATAGGGGCCCCGTTTTGCGCAGGCTGTTGCAAGACGAAGTCTTACCATTGGCGGCTCAAGAAGGAGATAGATGGTTGGCATCATGGGCTTTCTGGATGCTTGGACGAAAAGACATGGCTGTACGAGCACTAATAGTATGTCAATTGTGGTCCAGGTACCCTTCACCACTAACACTTTGATACAGACACCAGTTTATACACTGTTGGAGACGCCATGCTCGCCAGATTTTCGATCGCGGCTGTTTCTGACAGATGATCCGGCTTTGATTGTTCTTTACGGACAACTGCGCCACAAAAGCCTACAAACCTTGCGTGGTGCATCAAAAGTGAACCCGAGAATAGAGTGGGAGTTTGTCTTGCACAGCGCGAAATTATATGATCGCATGGGCTGTGATCTGCTAGGTTTGGATTTAGGTAAGAAACACTACGAAGAATTTTAAAACTGGGTGAAAGCTGATGCAGAAACAGTGAGAAACTGGGAATTTCAGCAACCATCCTTGGCAGGCATTGGTGGGGAAGTTAATCCGCTGAAGCTCCTGCGGCGAAGGAGCTCTCTTGTTGTCAACGATCTACCTTTGATGCAACTACAAACAGGGGTGCCGAGCTTGAAAGAAGGACACTCGAAAAAGGAAGCTCGAGCTCCGACCACTTTCGAAGAGCCGGATGCAGGCTCGCTGCTTGATAGCTTCGGGTTATGATTAAAGGAAAAGGCCACGTCTACTGCGTGCCCCGTAGCCAATATCGCGAGCGTAATTTTAATACATTATTTAAACAATGACATTCCATTCTCGTTAGTTGCAGCAGATCAATGAAATCCGACTGTGTTACGCCGCCTGTTTTGCGATAAATACTTCGAGCTACATATTGCTGCGTAGTTGGCCAGTTTTAGTAGCGTGCTTCCGTGAACAACAGCGCTTATTATTTTGTTAGGTTGCAGCGGGTACAGCAGCCTGTCCGTGTTCATGACTAATCTCAAATAGATCCGCTCAATGACGCTGTCTGCTAACTACAGCTCCAGCATCAACACGCATGGGGAAGGATTGAGCCAACATCAGAAAGGTGAAAACAATGGCGCCTAATATATCCGGGCAAAATTTTACGCTCCGTTCGGTCGTAGCCGGGTTAGCCATTGGCACGGTTATCTGTGCTGCCAACGTCTACTTCGGACTTCAGACAGGATGGGTCTCCATCATGTCTATGCCCGCCAGTCTAATGGGCTTTGGCATATTTCGACTGCTGCGAAGTCATCTTGATCTACCATTTTCTCCTGTAGAAAATGTTTTCGTGCAGAGCGTTGCTTGTGGTATGGCCATTATGCCACTCGGCTGTGGATTCGTTGGTGTGGTATGTATTATACAGATGGCTTCCTACCCCGCGTCACGCTCCGGTCCGCTTGGTCCCTTCAGCTTCTGACCAATTTGAAGATACCTGCCATGAACTATCTCTTATCCCAAGACGAGAGAGGGCCACTGAATCTTAGCATATGGCAGCTCGTGGTTTGGTCTCTAGGTCTCTGTTACTTTGGAGTCGTTTTCGCAGTACCTTTGTACAGTATATCCAGCCATTATCTGGCTTCTTCTCCAAACGCACAAACTTGCTAATGGCCAATAGACGTAGGCAAGTTATCATTAGAGAACGCTTGCGATTTCCTAGTGGCTTTAGCACTGCCGTTCTTATTTCTGTGCTTCATGGTCAGGGAACACAGTCTAAGCAAGCACTAGATGATGCATCAAAGGGCGGCTTTGCCAGTCTAGTTCCACGGGACAACGAAGATGGTGAGCAACAAGAGGAGGACGATAGAGCCACATTGGTGAATGAGCCTGCTAAGACCCAAAGCGAATCGGATTGGGCGGCAAACTTGCGACTCCTGCTCCTCAGCTTCATCATATCCGGGCTGGCCACCGTCCTGACATACTTCTTTCCCATTCTTCGGAACATACCTGTATTTGGACCTGCAGCAGCGCAAACATGGCTATGGACGCTGAATCCCAGTCTCGCATACGTTGGGCAGGGCATTATCATGGGAACAGAGACAACTATGCACATGACAGTCGGTGCTATCGTCGGATGGGCTATTCTGAGCCCGCTTGCAAAGTATAAAGGCTGGGCTCCCGGTCCAGTCGATGACTGGGAAAGAGGAAGTAAAGGTTGGATCGTCTGGGTATCCTTGGCGATCATGCTCGTGGACGCCATTGTCAGCCTAGGCTACGTCGCCACCAGGTCATTATTTGTGGCAAACTCTAATTTATCGATTCCCGGGATTTTCGACGCTATACACCAAACTTCGTGGGGGAAATTCTTGCCGGGTAGCAGAGCTCGCTATGCCCTTTTGCAGAGACGAGATGACGAGGACGACTCAACTGACGATGAGGATGGTATTTCTGGAACGCGTGCTGACCAAGATGAGGAGGATGCTCCAGAGAATCAGCGTATTAACAGCAGAACTGTTGGTATCGGATTGCTGCTCTCCATAGTCCTCTGCATACTTACCATCCGCACTGTTTTCGGAGATCTGGTGCCCCTATACGCCACAGTAATTGCGGTCTTTATGGCGCTTGTACTGAGTATCATGGGCGTCAGAGCTCTCGGTGAAACTGATTTGAACCCTGTGTCCGGTATTAGCAAGCTTGCACAGCTCTTCTTCGCTCTCATCATCCCGCAATCGAACAAATCAAGTGTTCTCATCAACCTGGTAGCTGGAGCAGTGGTAAGTTCGTTATGTTAAAGAGCATTGTCTACAATGTCTGCACGCCCCATTAGCTAACAAATGCTTGATTTAATATAGTCCGAAGCGGTAAGTAATTCGATACAATTGCCAAGGTCTGTATGAAGAAGCTCACTTCTCGTTCCTTCTTGAAAGGGTGCCCTTCAAGCTGGAGACTTAATGCAGGATCTAAAGACTGGTCACCTCCTTGGCGCGTCTCCGAAAGCGCAATTCTGGGGACAAATGATAGGAGCAACTGTTGGGGCAGTTTTGAGCGCTTTCATTTACCGTCTCTATACGCGGTAAACATTCACTCGTCGTCGCAGGATCTGTTTTCCCGTTACTAACATACTTCAGTGTTTATGAGATCCCTGGTGACCTCTTCCAGGTGCCTACGGCGTACGTCTGGATATTTACAGCGCGACTGGTTACAGGCCAAGGTTTGCCTTACATGGCCAAAGAGTGGGCAATCGCAGCCGGCGCGGTTTTCGTTTGCACCACTGTCCTGCGAACTGCTGCTGTCGGCAAACCGTGGCGCTCGCTGGTCCCAGGAGGTATTGCTGTGGCGGTCGGTGAGTTAAACTACCACGTCGAAATGTATCACATCCTAATTTCACTTCCACAACTAGGCATGTACAACGTGCCTTCATTTACACTCGCTAGGGCCGCTGGCGGTATACTAACCTGGGTCTGGCTGCACTTGATGAAGCGTTCTAGCACACCGCTTATCATTCTAGCTTCTGTAAGGAATGTCCTTTGATTTTCTGTGAGCCTGTTACTGACAACGACAGGGGTTTATTCTCGGCGAAGGTTTCCTGAGCATCGTAAATCTAATCATGGAAGGACTATCGGTTCCCCATTTTTGACAAGCCAGCAAGCCGAGTCTGCGTCGCTCATTTCAACTTCCAGCTTCTGCTCTCCTCCTCCCGGCCTTCTTCAGCCCATGTCAGCCGAATGTCAAGAGCTCTAGCATTTTCCTCCAAGGCAGAAAAGACGATCTGGCCTGTGATTTTCGGCTGCGAGGCTTTCAGCTCTGTGGGGGGTTGGAGCAAAAGCCCCTGCTTCCAATGTGTTGCCTTTCCGAAAGGCCCAGTAGTGAAAGCCACATAGCCAGATTTCTGCTTCACGAATACCTCGGGTGTCGTTTCAGGTGCTGGCAGCTTATCAGCCCGGCAGTTAGCAAAAAAGTTATCAAACCAGATCAAAAAGCCATCCAATGAATCTATGTCGCGATTCACCTGAGACTCCCAAGTCGCGGTGAAGAACAAGTCCTCCGGCTTGACAGTGTGAAGATCCAGAACCTTGAATGGATGGGGTGTACCACAAACTGTAGCGGGCGGCATGTTTAGAATCCTGGTCTCGTCGTAGATGCACTCTTGCATGGCCTTCATGTCGAACCCGTAAACATCTCTCCAAAATGACACTGTGTCTGTGACGAATTCCGAGTCTCGAACGGGTGCCACCCAAATGGTAGCGGAGCTGGGCACAAGGAGGCCATCCGGTCGGAGGTATTTGTCACGAGCGTATAGGACGCTAGGTAGCATGGCCTCGTACAGCAGACAATAGCCCATCCACTCGCTGACAATGATGTCGACCTGATCAACAGGGAGCTTGACATCTTCAATAGCACCACGGAGACAAGTAATGGTGCCCGCTAGCCCGTTGTTGAACACGTTCTCTCGGGCTTTGTCGATGATGTCTGACTTGTCGACAGCTATAACCTGCGCTGCACCAGCCCTCGCACAGAACATGCTCAAAATGCCTGGGTGTGTTAGACGCAGTATATTGTACACAAATCTTGTTTTTCTTCGTTTGCTTACCTGTACCGCATCCGATATCAAGAACTATCTTCCCCTGGAACAGTTGCTTGTTCTCGTAGATAAAATCACGATATGCGTCGGTGCGAACCTCATCCTTGAGCATAGTTTCGTGGATGTCTGTCGCATGTTAGCGTGTTGCTGAAACTGCATGTATGATATCAAGTGGCAGTTTTACCATTGTAGGCATACGACTCGAAGTAGTAATCAGAAGAGTCCTTTTTCTTTTCGCTTCCTGGTTTTCCAGCCTCGTTCTCATCGCCCCAGCGCTTGTCCAGTGTCTCCTCAACAGCCATTCGGTAGCTAGCAAATCGCTCGTTAACAGCGGCTAATTCAGCCTCGAGCTCTTTATTTCTGGTTTCTGGTGATGAGCTTTTCTCAGGCGAGGCGTTTTCAATATTCTCAGGGACTTCGGGAAGGATCTCGTCCAACGAAAAGAGCAGGGCGTCGTTCTCAAGTACCGGTTTGAGATACTTGTCGTCGGAGAAGTCATGGACCGAAACAACCTGGGGCAGACTCTTCTTCTCGAGCGTACAGGCTCTAATAAAGTTAATGAGCTTTATGGCATCGTGGAATTCAAGTCCGAGGCGGTGAATGGTAGCGACCAGGTCGAATGCGTGTTGAGTTTTGCAATGAGTGAGAAGGTCTTCGATGCTGGAGAAAGTCTCTGCGTCAAAGAGTGACACAAACGTAATTTGTTCCTGATCGGGCTCTACATCCAGCCATCCGGCTGCGTCTGAGTTCTCGGAATCGCTAGAAACAGACATTTTATCGGCTTCGCTGCTTCGTCGGGGCCTAGGTTTATCATGAAGGTGTAAGATCTCGCTCTGGCACTGATTTGTTGCGGGCCCACAGATGTGTTGAAACTTTGTCACTCCACTCTGCAATTTTTGCACGCTGTAGCAGCCACACACCAACTTTATTAGTACCACAACGAGAATACAGTGTTTCGGAAGCAGCCGGATTATTAGTTGCAGTGCAGCACGGTTCTTTGTATTTTATTATAAAATTGGCTTGTTTTACAGGCCTAGTCAACACCGTTCTCTTCATCACTTTCGTCTTCCTCCGCGTCTGACACTGGCTCGCCGAGCTCACGAAGGCGTTTCTGTATAGAAGAGATAACTACGTTAGTTTTACTCGTACTGGTAAAGGGCAGCGTCGTCGTCCAACATACCTTTTGCTTCGCAACTTGATCTTCCAAATCGGCGAACACTATAAGCAGGTCGTCAAGTTCTGATTGAACGCTCTCTTTCTCCTTCCTGCTCGTTGCCAGTGCTGATTCGATCTAAAATTGCGTTAGACTTGCAGGCCTTCGAAGCAAGCACATGTAACATACTTTGGCGTTAGCTTTGCGCGCATCTTCCATCTGCCAGCTGGCTTCCTCGAGCTTTTTATCCAGTTCCTGGGTTCTTTGTCCTAGCTCCTTTGTCGTTGTGGTCTGCTTCTCGCGAGCGGCGCGGAGTTCCTCGCGAAGTTCGTCAGCCTCGAGTGCCTTGGCTTGCAGCTCACTTTGCTGGTTCTGCAGGTCTCTCTCTCGTTCATTGTTCGCCTGTATATTTGCATTGATATAAGAACTAGCTGCGCACAATATCCAGAGGAGCTTACCTTTTGCAAAGAGGCTTGTAGGCTAGTAATAGTGGCTCGAAGGTCAGCAACTTCTCCAGCGTTTCGCCTCTTAGCGTGCTCCGCCTCCGTTTGGGCGACTTTTTTGACAGCAATTAATTGCTGTTCCATAGCAGAATCTTTAGCAGCGATAGCCGCTTTCATAGATGTGATTTTCTTCTCGTATTCTGCTTCTTTCGTCGATGACACAGATTTAGCAGCTGCAATCTGCTTTTGGCTTTCCACATCCTTCGCAGAATGAATGTTTTGCAATTTCCTGTTCACAGTTAGATTGGTCCGTCCAAGTACTGCGGCAAACAAACCTTATTTCTGCTTCATGAGATCTCTGAATTCCTTCCTGAGCTGCCTTTGCCATAGTCATCTCTCGTTTAGCTTCCTCTCGCAACTTCTGTAGTTCTTTGTTGGCTTCTTCCTTGAAACGCCTGTATTCCCCTTGCTCTTGGCCAAGACGAGATGCTTGAGACTCAGCAGCCATCTTCGCTTCCTCGATAGCCTTATCCTTCTCGCGAATCTGCTCGCGCAAGGAATCGACCAGCTCCCTAGATATTCCTTTCTGTACACCATTAGTGATGACAGAAATTTCAAGCTCAGGACTCCTGTCGATAGCTCTCGCTATACGACTGTAGTTGTCTTTGAAGAAATTGACAAATACAGAGTCAAAATAGACGTCCGCTTGGCCACTGAGCAGCGCCGGATCTCTTCTTTGAGGAATTGTTTCGAAGTCTCGCAACAACGGATGTGAGCGCAGTTTGAGAAGTCGATCAAGATATTGTTCTCGATCCAGACGAGTCGTCAAGATAGAATGCAACGTCGTTCTAGGCACAGGCGAATCTTTGGTAGAAAATTCATAAGCGATACCTAGAAGCATAGCACAAAGCCCCTGAATCAATTCACTCTCTGCCATAACAGGCTGCGAGATTGCTTGGATAAGGCTTTGGACATTGCTTCCTTCGGATAGGAAGTCATTGACCGCATCCAAATCCTCGAACAGCCATATCGTCAGAAGCATCAAGTAGCCGACAGATATTCGTGGATCGTCACCTCGCCGAAGACCTGTCAGCAGATGTGCTGTGACCGTCTGGATGCTGGTAACAACTTCCTCGTCCTCAGCAGCATCGCCCTCCGTAAGAGACAAGGCTTTCGATTTTGCGGCAGAATTATCATACAGCAAGTGAAATGTAATAACCGCAGAAAACCATAGGCGGTACGGGTCGCTGGCCGATCGGTCGGCAGAGGGCGCAAGCAAAACGGTCAATGCATTGGTTAAATCCTCGCCACCCGCCAGGTAGCCCTCGATTGCCCTTGCTAGGAAATGTAGTCGAACGTTCAGATGGTTAGAGAAATAAGCCTTCAAGCACTCGCTAGCCGCATATCGGACATTGAAAGCTGCGCTATCTTGCAAGTTCAGGATCAGGTCAAGCAATCCATCGATGACGTATACTTCTGAATGGCCGCTAACTTCATTCAATGAGATGAGGCTCTTCTCCATCCGTGAGACACGAAGCTGGGCAAAGCTCTCCTGCAGCGATGCAGAGTCGCGAATCATGTCGCCACATGCGATTAAAGCCTTGCCCAAAGTTAGCTCGGCAATACGCCACTGAAGCTGTTTCAACTCACCTCAGCTCGAATCTCCATCGGAATAGCTAGACTGAATGCCAAATGAAGAACGTCGGCGCAGAGTCCGTGCTTCCAGAGTAGCTTTTGGTTATGCGAAACGCCAGCAGAGCCAGGTGTAAGCAGCAGTCGCAGAATTGCCAAAAATGCGTACAGATTTCTATTTCTTTGCGATTGCGCCCAAACCGCCACATCCTCTCCGTCCCCGGGTTGCAAAACACTATGCAGCAGGTCCGCTAATTTCTTCATACATCCAGATTCACGAAACAGGGTCTGGTTTGAGGCATTGCGACGGAGTAGATTTGCCAACAGAATGAGACAATCCTCCACAGATCGTCCTCCTTCTGATAGGGAGCCATCGGATGCAATGATTGCAAATATTCGTTCGAATGCATTTTCAAAAGCAACTAGCTTCTGTATGTCGATTGAGGCTGGTGTCAAGCTCGTAAGAAGGGTTATTCCTTCATTTCGAATCGCGTCACGTTGATCGTCAAGAGTAGCGACCAGGCGGGGGATTCCTAGCGGCGCAGTAAAGATGCATTCCTCTGTTCGCTCAGTTCGAGCAGAGAGGATTGCTCCCAGAAGTTGCAACGAGTATAGGCGAGAATAAAAATCGTTCGTTTCGAGAAAGTCGAGAAGCAAGGTGACATTTTCCTGGCGCTGGGTAAACTCATCAGCAAGCCACAATAGAACCTCGTCAGACGCCTCAGGGCTATCCTCATTGGGAGTGAAGAGCATAAGTAACGTTTCTAGCACGACCTTGACAGTGTCAACATCCTCTCCATCTTTAGCAAGGCTACCAATGAGCCCCCTCAGAGCGCTGGACGAGACGGTGGCTGGAAAATCCTTTGCAAAACTCCGTAGCCCTAGAATTGCTGCCCGGCGATCTTCCAACAGGGTCGCAGAGCCTAATCGGCCACTTAGAACGGAGATGGTGTCCGTGGCAGATTGCTTGGCGGGTGCTGTTGCGATCGAGAACATGGCGTCGAGTGTACTATTGTGTGTTCCGTGCCATTGAGTTCTTCTTCGTGTATATTCGACCGATATATGTACAATTCGCTTAGCGCGGAAGAGTCAGCCGTGGAAACCTTGTATACTCTTGGGATGGGAGATTGAAGTCTTGCTGTCCTCAGCAGTGGGCAGGGAGCTCCGCCAGCCTCGACTAGCAAATAGAGAGCTTGTTCCACACAGCTCATGCTCTTGGCCGAGCTCCCATTACATACATGGCCACACCCGCCGATTATACTGATTCCTTGGACTATCCTTCTCGAAAAAGAGTTTAAGTTTTAATACGTGCCTTTCTTTACTTACTTTCATGGTGTTGAATTAGATCGAGTACCCTCCAAATTAGCCAGCATAACCTCCAAGCTCGTGTCCATTACATAAGCATGGTATCTTTATCTTATCTGGTGCCTAATTCTGATTTCTCACTTCGCGACACACGTCGATGCTTGCGCAACTGACCTCTACACTAGAGAGAAGAAAGTATCAGGCAACACCCTTGCGCGAGACATTCATGGCCGTCATCTCTTGTTATCACTGAAAACATTAGATAGCTCCTGATAGATTCCGCATCGTACTTGGAACACCAAAACGAGTCCGCATAACTACACCTGTCCAACGAAGGCACATGCAAGCGCTGTCAATAGTGTTACTACATTGCCCACGTACAGTGGTACCAGCAGGTCACAATGGGCATCCCAGCTGCTTTCCGATGGCTTTCGAACAAGTATCCCAAGATCATATCGCCTGTCGTCGAAGACCGACCCGTCGTTATGGACGATGGCACCGAAATACCTGTCGACATTACTCGTGCGAATCCAAACGGCGAAGAGCTGGACAATCTTTATCTTGACATGAATGGAATCGTCCATCCCTGTGCGCATCCAGAGGATAAGCCAGCTCCAAAAGATGAAGAAGAGATGATGCTTGAAATTTTCAAATATACCGACCGTGTGGTTAACATGGTCCGACCACGAAAGATACTCATGATAGCAGTTGGTACGCTCCCCTACCCCCATTGACTATCCTGCTCTCGATATGTTGTCTAACGTGCCATTAGACGGTGTTGCGCCCCGCGCCAAAATGAACCAACAGCGATCCAGACGATTTCGATCGGCGCAAGAAGCTAAAGAAAAGGAAGACGACAAACAAGAGCTGATAAAGCTGCTTAAACAGCAAAATGGAGGTGACTTCGCTGCTGAAAGCACAGAAGCGGTGGCGAAAAAGGCGTTTGACAACAACTCCATTACGCCGGGCACTCCTTTTATGGATATACTGGCAAGCAGCCTGCGCTATTGGTGTCAATATAAACTGAATACGGACCCTGGCTGGGCAAAACTGAAGATCATCATCTCAGACGCCACCGTGCCAGGCGAAGGCGAGCATAAGATCATGAACTTTGTCAGATCTCAACGAGCTAGCCCGGACTATGACCCTAACACTCGACATGTTATTTATGGGCTAGACGCTGATTTGATTATGCTGGGACTTGCAACCCACGAGCCTCATTTTCGCGTCCTACGTGAGGATGTTTTCTTTCAGGATGGCAAAGCTCGCACGTGTAAGCTTTGCGGTCAGCGAGGGCACGATGCCCAAAACTGCAGAGGCGACACGAAAGAGAAAAATGGAGAGTTTGATGAGAAAGACAAGCCAGTGATACTCAAACCTTTCATCTGGCTTCACGTCTCTGTACTAAGAGAATACTTGGCCGCTGAGCTTGCGATACCCGATCTGCCGTTCCGTTTCGATCTTGAGCGGGTTATCGATGACTGGATCTTCATGTGCTGCTTTGTTGGAAACGATTTTCTTCCACATTTGCCAGCACTGGAAATTCGCGAACATGGCATTGATACACTTACAACCATTTGGAAACGTAATCTACCTGCACTTGGCGGTTACATCACAAAGGATGGCCACATTGATTTGGAACGAGCTCAGTGCATTTTAGATGGGCTTGCACTGCAGGAGGATATGATTTTCAAGAAGAGAAAAGAGCAGGAGGACCGTCGTGAAGCAAACGCAAAACGTCGCCGACTTCAAAACAACGGAGCAGCAGGACGGGATAACCGCAACGATGGAAAAGGCCTCAGAAGCGGATACGAAGACCCATCTCGCGGGCTTGCTCTGCACCCAATTGGGTCGATTCCAACAGCACCCTTGAGAGCCATCACTCATGACATGATCGTCAATCGAACCGGCGCGGGCGACGCAAACGTCGCCAACAAAAGTGCTGCTAGTGTCCTCAAAGAGCGCTTGAAGGCAAGCCGAGATGCCACGGCTCCCGAAGCAGGCCAGAATGACTCTGAAAACGGCTCAGCACACTCGGCACCGGGAAAGCGCAAAATATCAGCTGTCGAAGGGGTTGACGATTCAACTCCAAATGATTCCCAAGGCAAAGCCACTCCGGCTGATACCACTGACATGCCAGCGGACCCGGTCAGGCTATGGGAGGATGGATATGCCGATCGTTACTATCAACTTAAGTTTCACAGAGATCCTGGCGACATATCATTTCGCAAGCAAGTTGCTCATGCTTATGTTGAAGGACTGGCGTGGGTTCTGCAATATTACTTTCAAGGCTGCCCGTCTTGGGAGTGGTATTATCCATACCATTACGCGCCGTTCGCGGCTGACTTCAAAGAAATAACAGAGGCCAATGTCACATTCGAAAAAGGCATCATTTCCCGGCCGTTTGAACAGCTGATGAGCGTTCTGCCGGCCGCTTCGCGCGATAATTTGCCGGATGTTTTCCACAGTTTAATGACTAACCCGGATAGTGAAATCATTGATTTCTATCCCGAAGAGTTCGAGGTTGACTTGAACGGGAAGAAGATGGCATGGCAGGGAGTTGCATTGCTACCTTTTATTGAGATGGACCGCCTTCTGGCAGCTGTGCAACAGAAGTATCCGCTTCTAAGCGACCTAGATATGAAGCGCAATGGCGTTGGAAGGGACGTTTTGTTGCTATCAGATAGCCATGAGAGCATTTACGACGAGATCTTGACAAACTTTTACTCCAAAAAGCAAGGCTCTGCTCAATTCCAACTCAATCCCAAGACGAGTGACGGACTATCCGGCTACGTTGAGAAGCAAGAAGAGTACGTGCCACACGGTACGCTGCACTATCCCCTCGAACGCAAGTCCATGCCGGATTTAGACTATGATCGCTCCATGAGGTACGTCTATGAGAACGTGACAAGACATGACATTCGGCTAATAGCGGAAGCGTTAACTACGATATGCCGAAAATGGCCCATGATCACAAGTCGATGCTCCTGCGTGGCGTCAAAATGCCGACCCCTGCACTCACGCGAAGTGACATCGAGGTTTTGAGAGGCAAGTCATCGCGAGGGGGTTATGGTGGCGGCAACCGCGGAGGTCGCTATGACCCTGGTGGACATCATCAATTCAGACAGAACGGAAGGGGCAGGGGTCAAGACTTCGGCCCTAGCCGTCCCCAGTCGAACCATTATAGGCACGGCGATTCGCGTCCTCCGCCTCAGCAGCATTTCCAGGGACAGGGAGGCTGGCAGCCTCCCCAACCTGGCTCTTCTGGTTTTGGAAGGGGCGTTCCGCCGCCGCCACCTGCAGCACACCAACGAGGCTGGGGTTCCCAAGGCTTCAACGGTAGTGGTCAAAACTACGGCTCAAGTCAGAGCTACCAGTCGCAAGGCGGCCAGTATTACCGTGGTGGGTGGAGCGGTCACCGGTAATTCAGTGAGGAACATGGTCATATATTTGATCAGAAAACGTCAGCAATGTACAATAAGCCTGTTCATATGTTTATCGTACTTTTCAGTTGTTAAATAGCCTTTCTAGCAACACAGTCATGGGCTCTCTCATTCTATTCACTCTATCTGCCAGAAATAGTTTATCGGTGTCAGCGTAAGTGCAACGTGAAACCTGTCTGTTTTCCTGTGACCAGCGCGTTGATGCCACAGCTCTCTGGTTAAATCCAGTGCTCATCACGAAGCTCTGCGTCGCGTACGAATGATCCTTGATACGGCTTCGGGCCAGCAGGTCCTTCAAGCTCAGGTATGTATCCAAGGGTACACTCATCCAATGAAACCCAAGGTTGCGAGTCAAAGAAGTCGTCAAAGCTCTCCTCCAAAGCCTCGTGCAGACTGGTGACTTCGCCGGATGGGAAAATCGTCTTCCAAGGATAGCGGCAGGAATCACGTTTGCAATCCTTGAGAGTCAAGACCAAGGTATCAAGGCGTTTGGTGAGCTGCGTGATGTTGTGAGGACTGCCCTGGGGTTGCTTGCCGTACAAGTTGAATGTCTGGTAAGGGTCTGTCTGTGTAAAGTATTGGTAACTGTGCATGTCTTCAACCCAGTTCGCCAACGTACCTGCATGTTGTACAACTCATGGTCGCCATTACACCACACAGTGTACATAAACTCATGATTTTTAGAAACAATCCGCAGGGTCTTGTACGTATTCTGGTCAAAGTAGCCTTCTGGATCGACTGTCAGCAAACACATGATGATTCGGAAAAACATATGCATACTCAAATTATCAAACGCGGTTCCTTCAATGATACCACTTCCCCAGTACTCAATACTGACATGCTCGGTTTTTATTGCATCAGCAGTTTGGTCTGCAGATCTGACAGGAATGGGCAAACCGTCAAACTCGTCTCGCAGAGGCATGCCGGCCAGTTTGAGGAAAGTCGGCGCAAGGTCAGTGTGCGAAGAGGGGAAGTTCAATACATTGTTTTTTGCGATTCCGGGGCCACGAATGATAAATGGGACGTTGACATCTTCTTCAATACTGCATGTTTTCCCGGCGGGCAGTCTATGCTGTCCAAGGTGGAAACCGTTATCAGCGGTGTAGATTATGTAGGTGTTGGCCAGAACCTGAGGATGATCCTGGAGGGCATTAAAGATGTCGCCGATCAGGTCGTCCACAGCCTGTAGAGATTGCAGACGCCTTCTCTGGAAGTTATCGAGGTATTGAACTTGCGAATCGTTAAGTCTGGGAAGATCCTTGAAGTAACTTGCAGTTCCGGGCTGCGACGTAATGTCAGCATTAGCTTGTCCATAGCCTCGCATATTAATGCACTTGATTACCTGTGCGGGGTTGAAGTTTTTGTTTCTTGGTACCTTCGCATCCGGGAAAAGACTCTGGTGGCGTCTGGCCGGTACAGGTTCTCTGAAGGTATCAGTCAACTCGGAGTGAGGCGCGATCGGTGCGATTCCGAGAAAAAATGGCTCATGGGTATCAATGCCTTCCTTGAGGAATTCCAATGCTCTTTTGGCAATAAGATCGGTGGAATACTTTCCGGGGAAAGCTTGCCATTTCTGGTTGTCGAGGGTGAAATAAGCGTTGTTGTACACATAAGTGTTCGGGTCGAGCAAAACTATAATTGTAAGCAGTCACACTGTACAGAGGAATGACTGATTCCCGTACAGTCAGATCGGTTCCATCCACGAGGGGGTGGGCTTTGATAGGTTCTGATTCCAAGGTTATTCATCAACTTTCCAGTGTAGTACGTGTTGTAGCCCGCGTCCTGAAGCCAGACTGGGAGATAGTCGTCGTTCAGCCCTTGCGAGATGAACTTCGGGTAGCCGCCTGCTTTTTGTTAGCCACTAAGAGACGCAGAAGGGCACAACATAAATCACCCCATGGCTACTCAATCATCAATATACATCCCACCTAAACTTCGGCGATGGCGCATTGAAAGAGGACATACCGGTTTAACGTCAGTCACGTTTGTATTATGTGCAGCTTTGCCGGTGAGAAGGGAAATCCGCGATGGGCAACAGAGAGAGACGGTACAGAAATGCCTGGAAAGGGTGGCCCCTTCTTTTTTTAGGTGTTTCTGTACAGAATCCATGTAGTCGACGGAGCCCAGCCGCTGATCCTGGTCATCAGTTATGATGAAGACGAAGTTAGGCTTAGGGGCATGGGCTGCCCGCGCAGCACCGCTGAGCAACACAGTGGCCAGAAAACTGGCGCACTTCATCGTGTTGGCTACACTTCTCTGGATGTGAACTTCGCACCAAGGACAGCTGGTTGGATTCTAACAGCTCCCGTCGCAACGGGGTTTGGCGGACAGTGCTGGATATTTATATACTCGTTTAACATGGATGTCTCTGTGGGGCCGTGGAATTTACATCCTAAGCTGCCGTGTGAGTCGTAGCGGTTGACGCTAGGATAGTCCAATATTGCGGCAGCAATTCGACGATCAGCGCAGAGAATTTATGGAATGGCCAGTGAGGGGGCCAGCAGATCTACCAGTGATCGTCCGGTAACCGGTCAAATATGTAATTTACTGTTAGTGTACCAGGCTACTCAGCTGTCGGTGCTCTTGTAGCGAGGGTAGGTTTAGAAAATAGCATGTGTTAGCCAGCTAGCATTGAGGGCGAGAGTGAGTAGGAGTTATCGGCAACACCACAGCGATCAGCCACCAGTATGTTATCCCAATGAAGACATGCTGGCAGGTTTTCCTCAGTTCCCATAGCCATCTTGGCGGGCCAGGTCCACCTTGCTTGGATGAGCTGATCGTTGCGAGGAATGACGAATATGCACCAGCTACCCTATAGTTAAGACGTTATTAACTCTTACGTACCGTCCCACGTGCAGCAACCGTATCATGTTTACCCGCGGGTAACTAGCTCTGACATCCGTTGATTGGGCAGAGCTGACAGTATGTAGTCACTGGGGCATTATTATGACAACGGCTGTCAGGAGGCACAGTGGACAAGCCCGCAGAGCAGAAAGTACACCCCGCACGTAAGGAATGGCCCGAATCTTTAGGAGGCGGTAAACTTATATCCACAAAATCAATATCGTTGATTGAACGGCACAAGGAAGAAATATTCGAAATCAATATTGTATCCATTCGCAACGATGTTAGCATCTAGCAATCCCAAGCGCAGCGCAAGTGTACACATATGGCATGGTGATGATAACGGCACCAGCAACCTACAACGCTCGAATAGGCTTGATATTACCCATTGAATTCCGCGTTTTTTTCTTCATGTTTCGTTCTCCATTAACCATTTTCCCAACTCCTTCATCTATTCTGCTGCTGACGGCCACGTCTCAGTTCGACGATACACGGTCCGGAATTAATCTGCTGTAGCAATAGCTTCCGTATACTCAATGGACTGGAAACAAGAATTGGCACTAGCGATTTTGGCAGTTCTAACCAAGAAAACCGTCAAATCAACTGTGTAAATGTGTTTTAACGTGTTGAATGTCTTGTCATGTGACTCGATATTGTCTTCCACAAGCAACTACATAAATTCCCCACATCTTACATGAAACCATCGTTAGCCACCGACAGGCACAAGGGATAAACCACGCCAGACCGCAAGCAATCTCCAGCTGCATGCACTACAGACTGCTATGGTCACGCATGAAGAGATAGAGCGAGTGACTGACAAACTCCTCGCAAATGCGGGGCTCAAGCTGCTACACTCCGAAGAACTCCAAGCTTTGTGGGCAGGTAATTCAGAGATTAACGGGTTAACCTCACCATTACAGACTGAAAATGGCTAACAAGATCTGTCAACCAGGCTATGGGTTCATCTATGCTCTGGAAACGAAACCCATAGCATCTACTGGCTTGGGGTCGAGTCTGAAAGCACAAGATGGGTATCTTCTGGAGGCGGATGGTAAATTACGTGTCGTGTTAAAAATTATCTGCCCTCCAGATTCCGAAAGTGATGAAGGCCACCTACGAAAACTGTTCAGCTATGATGTGGAGCAGTATTTTTACGAGGAAATTGCCCCCTCGTTGTCGCCAGGCGTTGCCGTGGCGAAGTGTCTGGCTTCAACGCGTGATTTGGCTCCAGGCATGTCTAAAGATGTGACCAGGGTCACTGCAACTTTAATGACTGACCTGAGGAGGACTTTTCCCATCGCTGGCGAGAAGAGGAGTTACTTGTCTAGGGCCCAAGTCCTCTCAGCAATCAAATGGCTCGCAAATTTTCATGGCAGTTTTTGGAAAGTACAGAACAAGCATACGATGGACGGGCTTCTCTTACCTCCTATGGCCGAGTTGGAGGCTAGGAGAGCCGGCGAAGTCTCGGCACCCAGGTCCATCTGGCTCAACGGTGGATATACATACCTCGCCACAAGACGGACAGAATTCGCCGCGCTGGCCAGCAGATCTGACTCGGAATGGTCTGCAGCGTTATGCAACCCTGACGATACAGCTTCGGTTGCTGAAAAAGTTGCAAAATTCCTCGTCCCGAGGGGCAGGTCGTTCGAAACCTTTATACACGGCGATGTAAAATCCGAGAACTTGTTTTCCACTGAATCGGGAGACGGCGTTGCCTTCTTTGATTTCCAGTATGTCGGACTCGGACTCGGGGTCAGCGATCTTGCCAAACTCTTTACTTGCTCCGTTCCTTTGCATATGCTCGTCAACACGAGCTCGCCGCTTCCTGATAAAATATCCATGCAGGGGGGGGAATTGGAGCTACTAGTGCAGTATCACCAACTGCTCATCCAACACAACAAAATCGATGGTACGAGGTACGATTTCGTGGACTTACAGCGGCATTGGGAAACGGCACTCGTGGATTGGTGTCGTTTCCAGGCTTCTTGGGGTTTCTGGGGAAATACAAGTTGGTTGCAAGGACGCGTTCGGTCGATATTATGTGACAGTAGCTGGAAGAGATGGCTAAATGAACAGGAATAAGTTCTTACACGCTGGGTATTGATAAACTGGCGACAGTCATCTGCCAGTCATTTGTACGTGACTTGCAAATCAATGATACTCATGCCAGCACGCTTGTCCTCGTTAAAAAGTGTACGAAGGTTTCCCTATTAACTATGTAATCTCATTGGTCGTATATGAATTGTTATCTGGTCTATGTACAACACTCCTTGTTTCCAGTTCAGCCCCTCTTAAGGTTTACGCATTAACCATCGCGTAGTAGTCAATAGCCCGCGATCCTGGGCGGGCATTCGGGGATGACCTGCCCACAGTATGGTCATATACGTTGGTGAGATGGTTCGCATCGTCCAATGTGATCTTCAGGTTGGGAACGGAGTTGGGGCGGAGAATTTCAGTCATAACTTGTGCCCACTTCCAGGGCTCTCGGGTGCCGCCGGGCTCGCTATTGAAGTATTCCCATCCCATCACACCGCCGATTTGGCCGTACTTTTTGCGAAGAGATATAACAGTCGCGTTTAATTGACTGTATGGGATATAGCCGTATCCGTTGTCGGAAGAAGTGAGCTGACCAGCGAGGACCTTTGACGCTGCAAAGCCGTTGGACACGATCTTTACGTAGTCGTCGGTGCGTGCCATGGTGCCGAATCCGCTGTAGAATTGCCCATTGTAGAAGGAGATGTCCCGGCCATTGCTGGATTCGAGAGACTTGTAGTCAAAGCCGCTGAGATTTCCACCATTCCGCAGCGCAGATGCGACTGGTGCTAGCGTGATAATGAATCCAGATCCAAAATCTTTGCGTAGTCGGCTGATTAGTCTGGATATACCAGACTGGCTCATTGGCTGTTCAACATCCAGGTCCATGCCTTGGAGACCAAACTTGGTAATAATGTCTCGGACTTGTCCATAGTATTTTTCAAAGGTCGCGGAGTCTCCGTCGAGGGTCGATGAATCAAAGGAGCCAGAGGCGGCTCCTCCAATCATACCCATGACTTTCACACCAGCTTGCTTCATATGCTTCGTTTCATTCCACAGCGTGTAGAAGTGAGGATCGCCTGGGGGGTAGTCATTCAGATGAACCTCCGAGTCCTTGTTGACATGGAGAGAGCAGACAATGAGATGGGTCAAGGCTATTCCCTTCTCGTTGATGAGAGGCAGCATGGAGATAGGATTGCCGCTCTGGTCATGCGTGGTCTGGAAGTAGACAACAAGTCTAGGCAATGCGGACGTTGCCGTGGCTGTAGCAGAGGCCTCGGCGCCAGCTTGGACGTCGCCGACCGGGCTGGCCTGCAGCAGAGGAGCCAGCAGCGATACGACGGGGAACAAGGACCACCGCATTTCGTGTTCAATTCGGGTTGGCCGTAACAGGTGATTATACAATGAGGAAGCCAACTAACGCATCAGCATGCGCGGGGAAAACGAGCCTATATATGCCATTTCCGCTACATTGCGGTTGACTGGGGTTCTTCTGGTGCACAGACAGCGGATCGCACAGTACAGCAAGTAGGTAGGGATATGCCGAAGACAAAGAGGAGACCGGTAGTGCATCTGGACTCGCTTGTAGGAAGGCCCGAGAAAACTAACTCCACAACAGTTGCTACCTTCCAGTAGTAGAGTAAGCCGACAGATAGTGGTTTGTTGGTATCGATCCTACGGGATGTGACGGCGCATGCCATCTCACTTCTTGCTTTTGTCTTCTGTGCTGGTCCGTTTGTCTGATCAGGCGATGGCTTCGTCACCTGCGTTGGCCATGGTGACGATCGACAGCGCGTTTCTGCTGATCTGCCGTCGCGTTGCATTGACATGGACTTCACCGAGGACGGCACAGTGACTTGCAAATTAAAGTCTCATAGCAGATGCGGGTGTACGATGAGGATGGATGGATGGATAATAATAAGCAATTGGGTGGAGAGACATGTGGCGGGGCCGCCAGTCCTTTCCTCGGACGTGTCCAGTTCCTGGTGGGCTCGATCTGTGGATGCAAGGCTTAGAATCCTCCTGTGAGAATCTCTCAATCCGTGGGCCATTAATGGGTAAGGCTTCACCGGTGTGTTCCATTGTGGCAGCTGCCGAAGAACTTATCCGCTGCCAGCTCCGGTACAGAGCGTGGCATCACGACCAATGCTCCTTGGCACCGTCCAGTTTACAGCTAAATGGCAGTTTACATGATTATCGATACCACACAGTGGACTGGCCACATGCTGTCTCAAAGTCATAGCAAAAGAAAGCTCTTGCTGTGTCGAGCGGATGAGAGGCGACTGGACGGGCAATTGCTGCAGCCAATTAGGTTTGGAAACAGTGCACCCATGAGAAGAAAAATTACTAACTTGTTCAGGCAACAGGTTAACACGCACGGAAGTCTCACTTGCAGTTAGCTAACACCAGTAAAGCTAGGTTGCGCCAAGGCTTGAGGCCCAGCCCATTGTGCGGTCACTGGATCAAATAGCAATACTTATCATGCACGTGCGGTGCGGCAGGCTTTTCCGTGAGGATTCAGCCAACCGCGTGCTTATTGCAGCGGTCAGCCTGCGAAAAGAATATGTGTTTTCCTACTTACTTTGCTCCGCTGTGAGGAGAGGCTAGGCCTGCTGGCTCGCTATCGTGTACACTCTCAACCACTTTCGCTCTGGCCACCTGGCCAGGTGGCCACCTAGCCACCCGAACCCTGTGTTCATCCAGTGTTGGAATCGCGGAGACCGCGGAATCCTACAAGTAAGGACAAGTCCCGAGGCACATCGCAAGAGTCAGCCCGCAAGGAGAGAAAAAAAATGCGAAAAGTGAGACATTAGCGGGTGACCCAAAAGGCCCCATCCTTCAGGGTAGGCTGTAAGCACATTGAACTGTATGAACGTAGTAGACCCGTGTCGCTGCCGGCCGAAACCCGGTCATGTACGCAGTATGCAGGTATTATGCCGTGTCAAACAACATATTCACGCAATTGTCGTCAATATTTCCTGTGAGATCCGTCAGTTTTCCCCGCTCGTGGCCGTGTTACTGGAGCGTAACCCCGCATTAAACCGTAAACAGTCGTTGCTTTGTTGCCGCCCGCGCGCAGATGAGGTGGATATCCAGCCAAGTCAACGACATACGGAAAGAAAGCCGCAGGCAGAATACGCAATAAGACGCACAAGATGCTCGAGATAACATGCCGGGGAACTCCATACGAAGTGAGAAGGCCGAGCGTTAACCTGTCCGTCGTATCTTTTCACACCTCTAACTCGACACCAAGATCGGGCTTCATCATGGATACAATGCCAAAGACCTCATTAGAGAGAACGTGACATTTTATTCGCAGTTTTTCCAAGACTGGAGCAAAGTGACATGGGTAGAGGCCACCACCACGGCGCAGGCCTTCCTCCCGTATCTCAAAAGGCATGTCCCTCACCTGGTCGAAGAGATGAATGGTGAGCCCAATTGAGATCGGATGGTTGACGGCAACACAAGGGGTATATCTGATAGCTAAAATGATAAATAGGCATTGCTCATGGGAGTGGTCTAGAGTTTTCGGACATTCTGACGCTGAATTCAAGATCGGAAATTGCCATGGGCATGCTCACCGACGGATGCACCACTGTAGCATGGAAGACCGACATGTTCTGCGTTGCTGGGCAAAATTGGGACGTAAGTTGAGCGATTGTTAATATGTGATATCCGGCATAGCTAAGCCAGATTGCGACAGTGGGATATTGCGCAGAAATCACGCCTTGTGCTGCAGCACATCATTCCCGTCGATGGAACAAAGCCAAGAATCAGCCAAGCTACCGAGGCAGGCCTACTGTCCAAAAGCGGTATCAACTCAAAAGGCGTTGCCGTATTTTTGAATGCAATCCCACAAAGGGGTATCTCATTGCAGGCCTTACCAATTCACATTGCGCTGCGAGAGGCATTGGAGGCGGTTACAAGAGAAGATGCAATATCCAGAATCACCGAGCTAGGAATAGCTACAGCGGGTAACATTCTTGTTGCAGATGAGACTGGAGGCACTTGCCTGGAATCCAGCCACGCCGACTTGATACGACTGGAAATGACGGCCGGCCAAATTGCACACACCAACCACTTCGTGGTCCGTCACAGCTTCACACCATCAGAGAAGTTTCCATGGCCAGACACAAAACCGAGACTGGACAGGGCAGCGCATCTGCTAGAGGCCTACCGTAGCGAACTGACGGCCGTGACAGATGGGATGAAGTGTATTGAGCATGTCCTGGAGGACGAAGACGGGTTCCCAGCAGCCATCAATCGATGCAACGCAGATGGAAGTAACAGTGCTACTTTATTCAGCATTGTGTCCAACCTATCCCGAAAATCAGCTCGTTTACGATTAGGTCGACCCTCTGCACCAGAGGGCATTTGGGACCTGAATCCGGCAGAACTGTGAGCGGCCGTAGCAGTATCAAACAGAGTATAATTACACTAAGTTGGATGAACGAGACTTAGCATAAGACGTAACTCGAAACCATCGTCAGCATCATTACATCCAATGGCAATATGGATGAAGTTGAATTTCTATAAAACGCGTGCTTGCCTTTGTGTCGCGCAGAGCAGAGGGGGGTATAGGTCGTCCACAACTAGTGGCCGGCCACGACTCCTGCGTGACACTTTGCCAGGTAGGCTGCCTAATAATAGTCGTGAGAGCTTGTCAATGCGCTTCTTGTCAGTTGGTGGGCTCGCCTTTCTCCCGCCAGCGCAGCCGGAACAGAGGGGCCACTGCAGACAGAGGCCATATTGCAGGCCGTTGTTGCCCAAGTTATACACCGACCAATCGATACATCTATCTTCATCTTCGTTATGAAGCCTACACTAGCAGAAAAGGATGACAGATGCGGCTGCAGTAGAGTATAGACGTCATATCAACACATATTTTCAAGTCACCCTTGGCCTCGCCCTTCTCAACCTGTAACAGCGTTGGCCAATCAAGTCACCCGTGGCCTCGCCCTTCTCAACCTGTAACAGCGTTGGCCAATCAAGTCACCCGTGGCCTCGCCCTTCTCAACCTGTAACAGCGTTGGCCAATAACCTAGGTAGTTTCTTTCTGGCAGCCCATCTTGTGTGCTGGGTATAGTTGTCACCTTGTGGCTAACCTAGTTCGGCTTAGACTAGTTAGCGAGGGCAAGCCTTAGGATGCCGCCCCAGACTTGTCTTGACATAAGATAATAGAAAGGATAAACGACCCTTTTGTACATGTCAAGAAGTGCAACAAAATAGGTATTACAAATGGAACTGCGGAAGAAAATTCTTTTTTGTTAGGACAACTAAAAGAAAATTGGAGAGTCCTAAGCGTGATAGAATAGGAAAACCGGAGGACTGCTAATGCATTACATGGTAAAAGCAATATTGATGAGCGAAAAAAAGAAGAAAAACTCACAGAGGCCTCGCTACGTAAGTAACGAGTTAAAGATGAATTTGAAACAAAAAGGGCAGCACTTGAAAAATTATACACGCTGTCAATAAAAACTTGGAATATGAATGGCTGCCGTGGTGCTTTTTTTTTGTTTCTGGGTCAGCATTTTATCAATCTGCAGTTCACAAAAAAAAAAAGAAAGACGCCCAAAGCAAGCCAATATATAGGTACAATAACAAATTGAATTCCGCAAGGTCAATATCTCATAAGATAGCAACTTCTTCTATCTTATTATACACAGTAATAAAATACACACCCCACCATTATAATAGCTTTATGGAATTAAAATAATACTGTTGCTCGCTAGTAGCCTTTTTTCGAGCCAAAAAGCGATTCAGTTTATTAACACAAACCTGCGCAGGCCCGCAAGCTCGCTCATTAAACGCAACAAGGGCACGCACCACCAGGCGGGGTAACTCCTGCATACTGACCGCCGGTGATGCATGCCAACAACATAGAGCATATGCAACAATACAGCATGAACATCTTATCGTTCTTGACCAGCATCGAAATGCAGATACAATGAGCGGTGACGTAGGATTGGTAGGCTATCTTGTCCATAGAATTGGTGCCAAGGTAAGCTCTCATCGAATATAAACCATCGCCACATCATACTAACTAGTCGAAGCTGCCTCAACGCGTAGGAGCGAGCGGCACACGGCCAGATGACGACGACGTTGTGCAAACAACACAAGCAACACTCATTAAGCTCAGCAGAACGAGAGCTAGTGTTGTGATTGACTCTCTCCTTGACCTGCTGGAGGACCTCTCACGGCCCTTCGCAAACATCTCAGCCCATCCAAGCCACATCCTCCAGTCCGAACTGTACGTCTTGAGTCTCGTATCAGCATGCTGCTCAGCCAACTGGTCAGCTAGAAAGAATGAGGGGCTATCGCCAGAAAAGCTGAGTGAGGAGCTCGTGACTCGCCTATTTGATGTATTCAAATCGGTTCTTGAGCCCATACCAGACGATTATGTGCTTCCCGCACAAACGCTCCTCGACCAAACATCTGTGGCCAACATCACGATTCCACGGTCTGGCAGAGGATCGACTGCAGGCACAACCATCGGTTTTACGGATGGCCCAGACTCTTTGGACTCTCAGCTGGTTGAAATTGACAGGCATGTGAAAGTAATCGTGGAGTATATGACTGTCTCAAGTTGGACAGTAACATTTCGCTACATTCGCAACGTCATTCAAAGTGTACGTTCTGCAATTGGAGACTCCCATACAGATATGGCCAAAAGCACTCAGCAGCATGAACGTGGCGCTTTGATCGTTCTTAGGCTGCTGTCCTTCTGCTGGGTTGACGGATCGAAGCTCGGGCTTCTCATACAGGAGCTTTGCTCTAACTATCTTCACTTCAGAGGGCCATATCAAAACACTGTGGCAGTGGCGATACCTCTTTTAATCACACGATGGATAGACAGATACCCTGATGAGTTCGTCATGCTTCATCGGCTTCACAAGAGGCTAGACGGTGGTGCAGATACCTTGTTTGATATGACGCAAACCGCCACAGAAACAACCAGGCGCAAAGTCTATCTATATCCTCTTCAAACGACCCTGCTGTTTCTGATGCCTGATGTTTTCGAAGTGGCCAGTAACTTACGGGAGTCCAAAGGCCACAGTGTCATCAAGAAAGTATCCTTTCTTGATAGTCTGCGGAAGGCACTCAGGAATGGAAATGAACAGGCAGGCTACTGCCTTGTTTCCCTTCTTCGAGTTGCTCGTCACTTCGATGTCGAGAGTGACTCGGCACTTGTCAGCTATGCGATGGACGTGCAAGATGAGGTGCGCGATGCCATATTTCGTCCCTCTCTCGCCCCCGCCGCCGCTCTTCCAGTCTGGGACCAGAGCATGATTACTGCGGCACTTGTGAGCCTATCCTATCTAAATTTAGATGGCTGCGTTGACAATCTTTATGGCGATTGTGTAGCGTCCTCTGCTCCAGATGGATTCAAGCTTGCCATGATCCAGGCCTGCTGCTACTTTGCCCAGCTGCCTGAGCCAGAGAAGTATGGAGAGCTATTTGATCAGTCCATACCGTTGATGAAAACACAGCTCGAGGTAAAGTGAACGACCTCCACCTCCGCGGATAAGCGTGCTGACGATTCTGCAGAAGGAAGAGCATTGTCATCATGATGAGATACATCGAGACAAGGAAAGGGGTAGAACGAACATGATTTGCAGTATTTTGAAATACTTGAGCATAGATCAATCACCAATTATTGGGGAACTCTCGGGACCGACGTTGGATTCCGTGTTTTTCAAGACGATCCTGCTCTGCGCTGTATCCGCTGAGCTCGCCGTTCGACAACAGGCTGCTGAAGTTATCGAAAGGCTGCATGCTGAGCTTCCGATTCTCGTTGGCGAATTCGACAGCAGAGTAGAGCCAGACATGCTCGAACTGCGGAGGGGAGTTTGGAACCGCAGGTCAGTAATATCTTAAAAATACCGCCTTGTGCTAGTACATACAGCGCTGATAGAACCCGAACAGCTCGAACATAATTCTCCATCTTAGCGAGCGGCTTGTAAATGAAAAGGATCAGCCTGTTCTCGCGGAGATTCACAGCTATTTGAAGGATCGTATGGTCCTCCTTCGGAGGCTGCCGGTATGAGATCCTTTGTCTGCTCACGTTCCTACTGCCGCTGACATGGCCCAAAGGGGCTTTCACATGTACCTGATGGCATCTCGAACTTAGTCGCCAGCACATCGAAGCTGGAAACTGCACTGCTAGTATCATTGTGCTCCCCAGGCATCGAAGACTGTGAGATCGCCGCATCCTGTCTCAACATCTTCGTGGAAGAATGTCGATGGGTGAATAATCACTCCGAATCCGCAAAATACTGTTCAGCGATCCTCCGGAATGCCGACACATTTCAGGAGATAGCCTCGCCCACGTTCCGAGTGACTGGGCTTGTTGCCTTCCAGAAAAGGACAAGAGGTCTTCTTCGCCGGATCAAATATCCCACCGCAGGCATCATCCATGCATGGGGGACAGCATTTGATACCTGGATATATCTGGGTAGACAAGTATCGGCGACGTCGGCCGATGCCACAGATGCCACCACGCTCTCACAATGGCGAGACTTAGGCGGTTTTCTTGCCTCCATGGGGGGCATCTGCACAGCCCAACAGGCTCTCGCACAGGAAGAGCTCTCGCTGAGCAACTTGCGGTGGATTGACGGTCATTCTGCCGGCGAGGACCAGGAGACCCTGCTGGTGAGATATCTTCGGCTGGGCATCCAGCTCATGAGCTGCGCAAACGTCAAAGTAAGAGAAACCATGCGAGATATATTCGCCCATGAAGTACCATCCTGCCTGTATCAACCTCTCTTTAATTCTCTGGAATCTGAGGTTGAGGTCTTCTTCACCGGCGCCTTTGCTCCTAACGCGGAACGAGCGCAGGACAGCGATATTGTCTTTGCCGAACAAGCTGTCTCCCTGCTGAAAGACATGGTCGAGCGCCTAGATACCCCCCAAGACCTTGCTGCTGCTTCGTCTGTGCACCTTGGCTCGCTCACTCTCAGTTTTGCCAAATTTATTGCCGACACCACCGACTCATCGACATCACTGCGCATCAAAATACGAATCTGCCAGCTTTCTGAAGCAGTGATGCGCAGGAAAGAGCACCTCAATCTCCGAGATGACGTCCTGATACGCAACCAGCTACTGGAATACATCATTGGATGGATCCGGACTCCCGGCGCTACGTTGGAGCCGAGCCGAGGAACGTCAAGACTGGAGGAGCTAGAGCGGATGCAAAAAGATCTTACCAGGGCATGCTTAAAGGCACTCTCAGACCTCACATTCAGATTGCCACTGCAAACACAGGATATACAGTCGGACGCTGGCATGAGCGCGAAGAAATCAGAGCTCTTTCAGCGCTACTTTAAGCGCTTTCTCGATCTTATCAGTACTGGGGGACCAGAGGTTGTCTCTGAGCCCGCAGATGGGCTTTCAGGCTCCGAGATGGCCATAACCATTCTATCAAATCTTCTCAGTGCAAATATCGACGTCGGTTTAAAGCACTCACTTTCTCATGGCTATCACGACAGCGTTGAGGTCCGAACTGTATTCGTCAAAGTATTGTATAACATCCTGACGCAGGGCACCGAATTCAGTAATTTGTCAGATTCCGCCGTCAGCGAGAGATATGAGGAGCTCCTTGGGGTATGCCATCCATGCTCGCATGCCATATATTACGCGACTAATCAATCAACTGTAGCTTCTTACGAAAGATCTATCCTTGGCTGTGTCCATGAGCTCCATCTGTCCCGGCGCGGAGATCGATGAGCTCACCGTGTGTCTCTTGATCGTCTTTGAACAAAGAGGTCGCACGTTTGAGCTCCTGGAAGCTCTCATCAAAGAAGAAATAGAACAAACTGGTAATTCGCACGGGTACGATTAGGTTTGCTCTGCTGCTAACAAGACTAGAACATGCCAACGAAATTCTGAGGAGAAGCTGCGTAGCCACCAAGATGTTATCGTTGTATGCCAAGTGGAAAGGCTTCAAATATCTGCAGGGGACGCTGCACAAGATTCTAGACAGGCTCATGATGACCTCGCAGGAGCTTGACCTGGAGCTCGACCCAGCCAGGGTTTCTTCCGCAGAAGAGCTGAAAAAGAACGCCGCACAGCTCCAGATTGTAGCCAAGGTGTTTATGGACGACATCTGCGGCTCGGCCCCGAGCATTCCGCCTTCTTTTCGAAAGATTTGCAGTATCGTACGTTGATCATACGCCTACCCGAGTGTCCAATCCATGCTCAGTATGTTAACAAGCGCAGATCCACGATGCTGTTCTGCCACGGTTTCCAGATGCCAAATATACAGCCGTAGGTGCGTTTATCTTCCTGCGCTTCTTCTGTCCTGCGATAGTGGCACCAGAAGCGGAGGGTCTTGTCGACGCGCCGCCACCGAAGGAGCTCCGTCGAGGGCTGCTGCTCATTGCCAAGGTCATCCAGAACCTTGCCAACAACGTTCTCTTTGGCACCAAAGAGCCGTACATGTTCCCCTTGAACCGGTTCCTGGTGGAGAACATCTCAGTCGTGACAAGTTTCCTTCGCACGATCTCTGTGAGCAACCAGTAGTCATATTGCTCGCTCTAAGCTGACCCGAGCTTGCAACAGGTACCCCCGGCCTCTGTAGATATTGCCGTCACCAAAGAAACGACCGATTTCGGCTCCTGCGTGTCCTTCCACCGTTTTTTATATGACCACTGGGACCACCTGCGCCAGACTTTGGTTGCTAGGGAGCGTCGAGAGTATCTCCGCCTCCAGGATAGCTCGCCGCGCAGCCACTCTCCTGTCTTTGAGCCGTTGCGCAACCTCATCACGAATCTAGGCCCGCCTCCTCTGGCGATATCCTGGAACAGGCCGCATATTGCCCTGAACGGACCACCACTGTATTCACGCTTCCAGAACTTCATGCTACGTAATGCCTTCCGCAGCACAGAGTCGTTTCTGACGTCGCGTACCATCTTTGACGGCGGTGTTACGCAGGTGAGCCAAGGTACCAGCGCAAGTGAGAAGTATCTAACTCTTGTCTAGGACGGCTTGTCGACGATACTGATAATCCTTCGCTACAGTGAGACGGAGGGTATCGATCACGAGACACTGCTGCACTGCTTCCTGAAGGTGAGCTCCACCGCATGGTCTTTGCTAAGGGCCTCGTCTTGCATACACGATCAGGAACTAATCTGAGGCAGATTGCAAGCCGGCTATGGCATGAGCCCTTCAGCGTTCTCATCGATGCGACTTGCTATAGTGGCAAGAATGACCCCAAGGACGATTTCTTCAAGATGCTCGATCTCCTCATGCCCTGCGAGGTTTCGCAGAATCTTACCCGCATCTACATCTACAACATGAACAGCGCCTTCAAGTACGTACATAAGATGATGTCATGGTCTGGATCTGGTTAACCGCTGATCTAGACGATGCTTCCGGCGACTATTGAGGATCGTGACGAAGAATGAATGCAGCGCCTTCCACCCCAACAACGTTAAGTATCTACTGCCCGGGAACATGGACGAGATGCGGAGCCATTTCGTTCTCAGCACGCTCCAGGTTCCGAAAGAGCACTCCGCGATCGTCTCAGACATACGTTACTTTTATAACAACGCCACACGTCTGTCTAAATCAAAGGGCAAAGTGGAAGTTGGCATCAAGGTTGGCAGCCACCACGTACAGGTGACGACCCTCAAGCACCAGGAAATCTTCTCTAGCATGCGGCTGAGCACAACAATCAACGATATCTTCCGGCTCAGCGACATTGACGAAGCGGCAACGGCGATGCCGAGTGACGATGGATTTTCTTTCGGATTGCGTGCCGACGGCGGCCGCATCGTCATGTGCTTCACGAGTCCTCAGAAGGCGAACATCCTCCAGGCCATCAGGAACGCCAAGGCCAAGTATAGCAAAGACAACCGGATGCACAAGCCTATGGAGCGACTCCTCCGACCGCAAGATGTCCCTGGTACGTTGTTGAACCTCGCTTTCATGAATATGTCCAGCCTGGACCACCAGCTTCGGTTAGCTTCCTACAACCTGCTCGGCGCCCTATGCATCACATTCAAGTTCCGCACTGCCACGCGGCTTGTCTGCTCACGAGGTAAGATGCGATGAGAGGGGAGCAAAGTGCCCACGGGCCACCAGGCTAACCATGACCCCAGACCTTTCGATTCCCATCGACCCCACACGCTTCATTGTCAACATTAGCCGAGAGCTTGCCGCTTCAGAGCCCCAGCTCACGTGTGACTTCTTGTCGGAGTTCTTTGCCAGCTGGGAGACGTTCACGGAGGAACAGAAACCACTGAGCCTGGCGTACATGGCGCCTTGGCTGTCGGGCTTGCGGAGAGATGTGCTGACGGGCGAAATGGACGGCGAGAAAGGCAAGGAGAAGGTGGCCACCATTTTTCGCAAATTCATTGACATGATCGCGCTGGACCAATCTCTGAGCTATGCGCTGGACCAGTTTGTGTGGCCGTCACTCGGCCAGGACGAGGTGCTGCTCGACATCTTCCTCGAGGAAGTCATGAAGATGGCCATCGGCTTCGGCACGCAGCAGGACATTGTTGAAACAGTGGCGTCTACGGTGGCCAATATCGGTACGGTGACACTACGTGCGCGATTCTTGTCAAGGCTGCGAAAGGCGCTAAACCGTTCTTCGCTGCGGCCGACGAAGAACCTGCCTGACAACGCGGTCTGGCCCGAGATATGCATCATGCTGCAGATATGCACCTCACTGTCCTTCAGCAGTGGCGTGCAGTCCCAGCTCTTCTTGCCCGAGATATTTCATATCGTCACAATGTTGGTCAATACCGGCAGCGCCAACGTAAGGGTGCAAGTGCACAGGCTGCTTACCAACACCGTCCACGCCGTCTGCACGTCTTTTATCCTGGATGAGTCCAAGTTTACCAAGCTTCGCGCGTCCTTAGATGTACTTTCGGAACCCCGCAGCGGCATCTTCTCCTCGCCACCTTCTGCCAGGAGGGAAGCGGCGTCGGACTCTCTCGCCGGAGACGAAGGGTCGCCGCTGCCGGCCATGGAGAATCTTGTGGCCATCCTGTTCGACATATGCACCGTGGCAGCGCCATCCGTTGACACGGCCAACGCCTGGAGGTCACGCTGGATGAGCTTGGTGGCAAGCACCGCGTTTCAGAACAATCCGGCTGTGCAGCCTCGCGCCTTTGCCGTCATGGGCTACCTGGCCAAGGAGGAGGTGGACGATGACCTACTATACCAGGTCCTGGTCGCGCTGCGCAACAGCGTTAGCCAATTTGGCGAGGACGGGCATAGCGAGATGCTCACATCCATCATCACCTGCCTGTCTCGGATGATGGCCAACCTCCCGTCCGCGTCTCGTTACGGACTGCAGCTGTTCTGGCTGGCCATGTCCCTCATCCGGCTCGTGCCAGGCAACCTCTTCAACTGCACCGCGCAGTTCCTAGAGGCGCTGTTGATCAACATCGGCAACATCGGCGGGGTGCGAGGCGATAAGGTGATCCCGATGCTGCTGCACAGCCGCAGCCAGCTGGACGAGGCCGTGGAGCCACTGGACGAGGCCTACGGCATCCATTTCGATGAAGACAACTTCCACTTTGCCGTGTGTGCCTGCCTGGTCCGCGGCCTGACGGACCACACGACCCGGTTGGCGGCCGTGCGGGTGCTCTGGTCATTCCTAGAGATGACGGCACCGGCGTCGCAGCTGTCGGCGAAGCTCGTCCACACCATGGTCGACTCGCCTTATCTTGCGCTCATGCTCGCCCGCTGCGTAGACCAGGACAATTTCCGCGACAACATGTGGCTGGCGGGCATTAACCCAGAGGGCATCAGCGGCATGCTGGAAGGCAGCCGGCGCCGCCACGCTGACGTCATGGAGGATAGAGACTTGCTCCTCATGTCCGCGATTGAGCTGGTGGATTTCCAGTACCTGGAGGATACCGTCCAGGCGAGGACCTTGTTGTGGCTCAATGAGCTGGCGCTGTCGAGACGAACCGTCTTTGCCTATCTGTGAGTGTCGCGCCTCTACAACGTCTTACCTACGATATTAATGCTGGCTAGGTGTGGTGCGATGCCGTCTATTCTCAACGATGTGCTCATGCACGGACAGGACTCCGCCGCCCTCGAGGCAGCGCACACACTTGTGCGAACGCTCACGTCAGAGAGGGAATACGCCAACGCTACGGGGTCCATGGAGTCGCTGGAGGAGGCGCTGGAGGAAATGGGCTTTCGCGGCTTGTGGAAAGCCTCGTTCCAGGAGATGACGGAAGAAAACAGGGCTGAGTGCTTCGAACTGACGGAGAAGCTGATCGAGGTAAGCACCGCTGTCCCGCTGCAGGTGTGCAGATGCTAATCAGAGGTACTTAGCTCATTGTGATTTAAACGCCGGGGGCGTGTCACACAGGCATGTGTGAAGCGGGCCGTGTTAGTGGCACGAAAGCGCTACACTGAGGTACCTCAGCTTGAGATGCCTCAAGTACCTTGTCCAGGCCCCATGTCGAGTCCCCACTCAAAATAGAACGGTCAGTGGCATCGGTGCTGTGTAGCCTGTAGGGCGCTGCAGCCAGAACGGGAACTATTAGTTACTGTGAATCGAAAGAAGTTATCTAGGATTAACAGGGTAAATACAGTAGAGAGCAAAAGTAGGAAAACAAGAAATTGGGAGAAATCATGCACATGAATAGAATAACATGAAATCTTCTCCTGATTCTTCGAGGCCATTGCGCGGGCACCTAGCTCTTCTCCCACAGCTTCGTCTGCGCCGCCAGAAGCCCATACCCCCAGATGCAAGGAGCAGCATCGCATCGCTACTATACAAGGAGTCAATACAGGACGCCGCCTTCGATCATGAGTTGTGGCCAGATACATAGGATGAAACGAGCAGAGAATGAGAGATTCCAACAAATCTGGCTTCGGGCCAGCCCTGAGATCACACAAGGTCTCCACTCAACTAATCTAACCGATACCGGCCGCATTCATGCCACTTGCAAAAAGTTAGTCACATTTTTGGGATGCCACCATATCTCCTCGTACACCTTCCCAGCTCTGCACCTGGGTATGGCAGCTGTCTAACAGGCATTTTTTCGCATCAATATCGCGCAAAATGGCCGAATCAGCGTCAGAGTCTCCCGTAATTATCCCCATCCTGGGCCAGCCCAGCATCGTGGTCGACAATGGCCTCTGGGCAGATTACATCGTACAGGACCTATTGAACAATGTCGCCTCGTCCACGTACGTCCTCATCACTGACACGAACCTGCACAACACCTACGTGCCGCGATTTCGAGCGAGTTTTGAGAACATCACCAAAGGCCAAAGCGCCCGTCTTCTCACGTACACGATCCCACCTGGCGAAGCTTCCAAGAATAGAGAAACAAAGGGCGAGGTCGAGGACTGGATGCTTTCACAGCAATGCACGCGCGACACAGTCATTGTTGCTCTTGGAGGCGGTGTCATTGGCGACATGATCGGCTACGTTGCCGCCACGTTCATGCGCGGCGTCCGCTTCGTGCAGATTCCGACCACGCTACTGGCCATGGTCGACTCGTCCATTGGTGGCAAGACGGCCATTGACACCCCCATGGGCAAGAACTTGGTTGGAGCTTTCTGGCAACCGCGGAGAATCTACATCGATCTGCAGTTCCTAGAGACCTTACCCGTCCGCGAGTTTATTAATGGGATGGCCGAGGTGGTCAAGACGGCCGCCATCTGGAACGAGACTGAATTCGAATTTCTGGAAGCATCTGCCTCCAAGATCCTTGCCTGCGTCCGATCGCGGGCTACCGACCGCCTGATGCCAATCAAAAATACGCTGAAGCGCATCGTTGTGGGCTCTGCCGGTGTCAAAGCCGAGGTCGTCTCCAGCGATGAGCGGGAGGGTGGCCTTCGCAATCTCCTCAACTTTGGTCACTCCATTGGCCACGGTATCGAGGCCATCCTCACGCCACAGCTACTTCATGGTGAAGCTGTCGCCATTGGTATGGTCAAAGAAGCAGAGCTGGCCCGCCACCTGGGCGTTCTGCGCCCCGAGGCCGTCGCCAGGCTGGTCAAGTGCATCGCGGCATACGGCCTACCTATCTCGCTACAAGACAAGCGCGTGCAGCGCCTGACCGCAGGCAGGCTCTGTCCTGTGGACGTGGTCCTCCAGAAGATGGCCGTTGACAAGAAGAACGACGGTCTGAAGAAGAAGATCGTACTCCTATCCGCCGTTGGAAAGACGTACGAGCCAAAGGCGAGTGTCGTGGACGATCAGAGCATCAGAACCATTCTCTCACCGGCTGTCGTCGTCTCGCCCATGGTGCCTACCGATCTCAACGTCACTGTAAGCCCACCGGGCTCTAAAAGCATTTCCAACAGAGCACTGGTCCTCGCCGCGCTCGGTTCTGGGTCCTGCAAAATTAAGAACCTGCTGCACTCAGACGACACAGGCTACATGCTTTCCGCTATTGCCAAGCTTCGCGGCGCCTCGTACTCTTGGGAGGCTGGGGGTGAACTTCTGGTTGTCAATGGCAACGCCGGCAAGCTGAGTTCGAGCAGCGAAGAGCTCTACATTGGAAATGCCGGAACCGCTTCCCGTTTTCTGACCACCGTTGCCGCGCTCTGTTCGCCTAGCGATGCTGCCAAGTCCGTTGTTCTGACCGGCAACTCTCACATGAAAGCGCGCCCCATTGGCCCGCTCGTCGATGCGCTGAGGTTAAATGGAGTGTCTATCGAGTACATGGAGCAGGAGAAGAGCTTACCCCTGAGGATCGGCTCCTCTAGTGGGTTCGAAGGAGGAGTCATCGAGCTCGCCGCCACGATCTCATCTCAATACGTCTCGTCGATCCTCATGGCCGCTCCTTATGCCAAGAACCCTGTCACTCTGAAGCTCGTTGGCGGGAAGCCCATCTCGCAGCTGTATATCGATCTCACGGTCGCCATGATGAAGTCGTTTGGCGTTTCCGTGACGGCGTCCACCACAGAACCGCATACGTACCACATCCCGCAGGGCACGTACAAGAACCCCCCAGAGTACGTAATTGAAGGCGACGCAAGCTCGGCAACATATCCGCTGGCCATGGCGGCCATTACGGGAACTACCTGCACGATCCCCAACATCGGCTCGGCCTCGCTCCAGGGAGACGCGCGCTTCGCCGTCGACGTTCTCCGTCCTATGGGCTGCACCGTCGAACAGACGGAGACGTCGACAACCGTCACGGGACCGAAGCTTGGGGCACTGAAGCCTTTGCCACATGTCGACATGGAGCCTATGACAGATGCCTTCTTGACCGCCTCTGTCTTGGCTGCTGTTGCTGGTGGCAAAACACAAATCACAGGCATTGCAAACCAACGAGTCAAGGAGTGCAACCGCATCGCGGCCATGAGAATACAGCTGGCCAAGTTCGGTGTCAAGTGTGCGGAGCTCGATGATGGTATCGAGGTTTTTGGTATCGCACCAGGCAATCTCAAGACACCAGCCAAGGGCATCTTCTGCTATGATGACCACCGTGTAGCCATGAGCCTGAGTGTCTTGTCTGTTGTGGCCCCAGCTGGTGCCGTCATCACTCAGCAGGATTGCGTTGGCAAGACCTGGCCTGGCTGGTGGGACACCATGTCCCAGTCCTTCAAGGTCCGCCTGGATGGCACGGACAAGTGCAAGGCCGAAGAAGAGGATATACCGGCAGCCGCAGGCGCAGATGGTCGCTCCGTATTTCTCATTGGCATGCGCGGCGCCGGCAAGACTACCGCCGGAAACTGGATCGCAAAGAGCCTCGGCTGGAAATCAGTCGACCTTGACCATGAGCTCGAGCGCCGCTGTGGTCAGTCCATTCCAGAGATTATCGCGAAACACGGCTGGGAGGGATTCCGTAAGCAGGAGCTTCAGTTGCTCCAAGATGTCGCGGAAAAGCAGCCCCTCGGCTACGTTTTCTCCTGTGGCGGTGGAATCGTGGAAACCCCCGAGGCGAGAGACCTTCTTCAGGGCTACGCTGGCAGCGGAGGCAAGGTAATATTGATCCAGCGCAACATCGACGAAGTGATGCAGTACCTGGAGAGAGACAAGTCGCGACCTGCATACAGCTCGGAAATTAGGGGCGTGTATAATCGCCGCAAGACTTGGTACAAGCAATGCAGCAACTACAGCTACTACAGTATCCACACCAACGAGCCCACCGGCAAAAGCCTCATCCCGAACGATTTTGTCCGCTTTGTGTCGACCGTCTTTGGCAAAGCCACGCAGCTTCCACAATTACGCAAAAAGACGCAAAGTTTCTTCGTTTCTCTAACACTCCCGGACTTATCTACCGCTACCAACATACTGCCCAAGGCAGTTGTTGGCTCGGATGCTGTCGAGCTCCGCGTCGATCTCCTGAAGAGCCAAGACATAGATTTTGTGACGGAGCAGGTATCAATCCTCAGACAGCATACAGGCCTACCCATCATCTTCACGGTTCGTACCGTGTCGCAAGGCGGATCGTTCCCTGATGATTCCATTGAAGCTCTACTAGCGCTGTATCATCTTGGTTTGCAGCTTGGCTCGGAATATCTCGACGTGGAAATCACGGCACCAGATGAGATACTGGAATCTGTCAGCTCTGCACGAGGCCATACAAAGCTGATTGCTTCGCACCACGATCCTCGTGGTGCGCTCTCATGGCGAAATGCTTCTTGGATCGCACACTACAATCGCGCTCTGCAGTACGGCGACATCATCAAGCTCGTGGGTATAGCCCAGAAAGTCGAGGATAATTTTGATCTGCTTCGATTCAAGTCCAGGATGGCATCCGATCAAGGCCCACCTCTCATCGCCGTCAACATGGGGTCGGCTGGCCAGCTCAGCCGCGTGCTGAACGGATTTCTGACGCCTGTATCGCACCCAGCACTGCCATTTAAAGCTGCCCCTGGGCAGCTGAGTGCTTCGGAGATTCGGCAAGCGCTTGCACTTGTCGGAGAATCGAAGTCCCTCAACTTTCATCTCTTCGGAAAGCCCATTTCGCAGTCGCGATCGCCTGCGCTCCATAACGGGTTGTTCGGCCAATGCGGCCTCCCTCACCAGTACCATCTCTTGGAAACAGACAACGTAGCGGACGTAAAAGCTACGCTGCGGGATCCTAGCTTTGGTGGTGCATCTGTCACCATTCCTCTCAAGCTCGATATCATCGACGAGCTAGACGACCTCACAGAAGCGGCACGTACAATTGGCGCCGTCAATACGGTCATACCAGTATTTGGTACTGCAGAAGATGGCACACCGCGTCTCCTCGGAGACAATACGGACTGGAAAGGAATTGCATATGCACTCCGGGAGGGGGGGCTTAGGGAGGTCTCCAGCGAGTCTGCTGCCATGGTGGTCGGGTCAGGCGGGACTACAAGGGCTGCGGTGTTCGCGTTGCACTCTCTCGGATTTAGCCGCATCTACGTGGTTGGGCGCACGGCCAAGAACGTTACGGCTATGATTGCAGATTTTCCCAACAGCTACAACTTGCAGGCTGTCACAGATGCCGCAACAATCACAACGCTACCCAACGTGATTGTCAGCACGATTCCTGGCGACAAGCCCATCGACCCTGTGACCGAGAAGGTCATCAGTGGAGTTGTCAACGCCTCTGCTACAGCCTCACAACAGCGTGTCCTTTTGGACATGGCGTACAAGCCTCGCGAAACCCCAGCTGTGAAACTGGCTGAAAGCGCTGGTTGGCCTACCATTCCCGGACTTGAGGTTCTCGCGTCTCAAGGCTGGTACCAGGTTAGTCAGATATACGTGGCGTTCATATTTTTGGCGGGAAAATACTAATCAAGAAAGCAGTTCCAACTTTGGACGGGCATCTCCCCACTGTACAATGATGCTAGACAGCTCGTTCAGGGGGGTCAGTAGATTTTAGACGCAAACATCACATGTCACTTAACATTACGAGTAAAGACACTGTTTAGACGGGTGATTCACATGCGTGATATTTGTTCTTTTGATTTGCCGGCCATTACCATGGGCTTCATTAACTCGTGTCGTATACCCAACTAAAAATACAGCTCCAGACTCTATACCCAATTCCAACAGCGCTTTAGAAAAAAACAAAATGAGCAAGGCTATAATAAACTCAAAGGTTTTTGTCCGCTGCGCACCCAAATATGCAATGCAGGACAAGGACAGAACTCCGCTTAGGGTATGACGTAAATGTGCAATTGAGACAGGGGTGGCGTAGAAGGTTGCTCGCTGTGGTGAAAAAAGCTCCGCTGAATGCTGACACAACTATGATGTAGCTTTCCGCGAAATAGAAAAAACAAATAACAAGAAAACAGCAGCTTAATCAAAGTTGTATCATCTCTTGACAGTACACTCGTAAAACTTGATATCGATGATGTATCAAAGTTGGCGGGCAAGGGCCCTAAATCAGAGCTAGTGCTTGATTGGCCACTTGGCCTTGCCTCTCGACACCCAGGGAGAGGGACTGGAGAGACATATCGCCGCATGATGATGCCAGTGCTGATACGCAGAGACAACGGCTTGATTTCGAGTGGCCGAAAGCGAATGAAATGCGCCGTGGTGATGTCAGCCCACGAGAGAGTGACGTCAGCGGTGTGGATCGACAAGGACCCTGCAGCTGGACGAGACGAGAGGCTCCATAATTCTCGTGTTGATTGGCTCGATGGCCTAGTTTGTGGATATACTGACCCCACCACCGTCAAAGGGTTCAGTGGGCGACACGCCCCCCCTCTCTCTGCATTCGCTCGACTGTGTACGGGCGTACAGATGGCCCGAGGAGGCCGGTACACAATATGCCTGAGTGCGAATATCGTCATCAGACGACTCGTCTGCGATGCTTGCCTGGAAGCTCTGCCTCGGGATGGCACACACGGTAGTGCCTGGTGAGTGCGTCGGCGCGGCTGAAGGTCTTCTCCACAGTGCAAAGATCGCACTGGACCTTGTGCTTTCGCTCATTGTGGATAGTGTCTTCGTGGCGAGTCAAATCGTATGGGCGAGAGAAGATGGTACTGCACGGCTTGCCTGTGCTGGGGTTGATGCGATCGCAACGATGCGGGCCAGCTTGACTGTTCAGCACGGACGCCGGCATACTGTTGTCCTGTGGCCTCAAGGCTCCAAGATTCTGTGACTGGCGATGTCCCTCCCGTTTATGTTTTTGAAGCTGGACAGGTGTATCAAATCGTAGAGAACACCCGTGATATGTGCACGTGTACGTGCCGCTGTCAGCGCCGACTCGGGATGGCCGCTTGCCGCTTGCATCCGTCTTCGCTTCGGAGACACTGCTTCCTGACGATCCGAGTCTCGGTGGCGTGATATCGTTGATTTCTTGTGCACGTGCAACGAAAGGATATTGTTGCGGTATCCTATTCTCGATCGACATATCGTTGTAGTGCCTTTGGCTGGCTGGTGTTTCTTGCGCCGAAGGAAGCTGGACATGGTTGGGCTCAGCCTCTGACGCCATGGCTTTGCTATAGGCGTCGAAGTCGAAGTCATTTGAGCCTTCTGGAAACAGAGAAAAGTTGGGTTCGCCATCAACCCCAGTAAACTCTATCATAGCATCCCGAGGCGAAATGGTTTTTGGCGTCTCGGGCTCGATGTCGCCTGTGGTGTGCGCGGCCAGGCTGACGCCAGAGTGCTGAGTCCTGCAGTCATGCCCTATCTTTGGTGCGGCTCCGAACGAGGTGCCGAAATCTTGCAACTGAGGTGGAGCGTATGGCGAGGTAGCCTGGAACGGTGAGAGACCGCGAGAGGCTGTGGAGGACGGCGAGTGGGCGGCATTCAGATGTTGGCTGTTGGCTGCATTGAGACGCTGGCTAAACAGCTGGTTGCGACTGGGGGCGTGATTCGCGGGATTCGCAGGCGATGATGACGTGATGGCGAAGCTCGGGTTGTAGAGCTCGTCGCCATACACATCCGTCATTGTGCGATCAAGCTTGGGAACATTTCCGTAGGCTGCTGCGTACCGAAGCTGTGAGCGTTTATCAGACATGGTAGGGTCGGTAACTCGCATACCTCTCCTGCGGTCAACATGATCGACGTCTCCCATGCTGGGCGTAGACGGCGAGTCTCCAGCAATAGAGCTGGTCACAGAAGCTGGGTGGGAGCGGCTTAACATGTGGCTGAACTCGGGAGCTGGAAGCAGTGAGCGATCAGTCCGATGGCGGTTCATGTGTCCCGACAGCGCGGCGGGATAGGCCATGTCAGGAGCGGCAGCATCGAGGTGTTGATAACCTGCGAAGGCATCGGTGGGCTTCGCAAACTGGTAGTATGCTCCCGCGTTGTGAACATTTGTATCGTTATTATACATTTCGTAGAAGGGCTCCGTCGCCGAATCGCTTATAGCAATTCTCGGGTTGGAGATGGTCTGTGTAAAAGGCGACGCCGGTCCAATGGAGCCGAGAGATGATAGCGAAGACTCTCTCTGGTGTGAACTGCGGCCCAATTTGGGCGTGAACTGCGAGATCGTGCCTATAGCGTCGGGCTGCATATGCGAGGACCGGATAAAGTCTCGGGGTGCAGTGTCGAGCGCTTCAGATGAGAGCTGTGTCGAGGCCCAGTTGTCGTAATCGAAGTCGTCAGCTAGTGAGGCTTCTTGGGCTTGAAGAGCGGCGAGGTGTTGCTGTGAAAGGTTGAACTGATGTGAGTTACTTTGCAAATTAGGGATGTAATTTGTAGCGGCTGATGTCGATGTCATGGTGTTGTAGATGGAAGCGAAAGGTAGGGGCGTGGGTGGCAAATCCGAAGAGGCAGGACTCTTTTATAGAAACAGAGCAGCATATGCAGATACCGGCCAGGCCGGTGTGTGAGTACTAGCCCCACTTTCAGAAAAAAGAGCTGCGGAGGGTGGGCGGGGGGGTGTGTGTAATCCCTGCGCGCTGATGTGTAATAGAGCGAAGCGGCGATGAGATCGAGTTGTCCCGAGAGGGTGCGGCCGTCGTACTTTTCGTCGTGCTCGACAAAGCAGCCAAGCAAATTTGCAAAAGTCCTGACACCCGGGGAGCATGCAACAGGTTTGTCAATAGTCGGAATGTGTCATGAGCCACAGCCTCGGCAATCTTCAACTAGCCACTTCCAGCACCGTCGACGGTTTTCTGTCTATGACTGTGTCGACGATTCTAAGAATCAGGCATTGTAGACTCGCGCATGTTGTTTTTGTCAGCAGATGGGAAGCATACAAACTCACACCTTGGAGCTTTCGGCGCAAGTTCATCTGAACGGCTGTGGTCGTTTCCGGGTCCTCCATGCTCTAGCGCCCAATCCAGCCGGGCAGGCCTTGTTGGAAAAAATTTATCAGCCACACTGGCTGGAAAGTTCCAAGGCGACATAGGGTGCCAAGATCTAAGCCACACGCCTCAGCTAGAATGACAAAACAGTATCACATGACCCCTTCATGTGACTAACCATGTACGAAGTTTGAGCAAGCTTGGTGTACTGGGTACATTTACCTACTGCCAGGTTAGGTAGGTACGTAGGCCTCCCCTCCCGTCGAGTCACACCCAAATCCCAGATTCCAAATGCGAAGTCCAAAGCAGACCCCTATCTTAGCCTTGCGAACTGGCCGCAAGCGATTTCCGAGTACGAGATCCTTCTTTTCCTGCCTCGTGAGAATTCCTGTACTCTCGCACGCTCTGGCTGGCTGTAATAAATGTGGAATGCATCTTGGCTTGCCCAATAATCAGCCCGACTTCTCGTGTAAAATTTCTTCCGTCTTCTTCCATTTTTAGCCAGTTCCAGGGAGCAGGAGATCTCGGTTTGGCCGGGACCTGCAATCGCCGTGTTTCGGATGGAGCGCTGGCCAATGAAAACCTCTGCACAGCGGTACTCAGCCACACTTGTCCAGCGCATCTCGGTACGCTGCGAAGAGTCGGCCACAGCGCTGCATTCGCCCATGCTGCCCTTTACAGGCATTTGCGCCGTTGGTGCAGCATTTGGGCCGCTTCGGTCATGCGTGTTGAAAATTCAGACGGCAAGCGCGTGAGATCCTCGGCTGGCGGGCCACATGGCTGTTATCCTCTTTATTTCTACGTTGTGACAATCTGGGGGCTACGTTGCTTTGCCCCTGCATCACAGGCCCGGCTCCGGTATGGCGTTGTGCAGCTGGCTTCCTCGATAAGAGGAACGGTAGTCTTGTAGACAATATTTCTTTCTCGGTATCTCCCTCTATTAGTCATCCTAGTCACTAACAGCCATGTCCTGCCGTTGGCAACCCCTTCGAGGGTAGGACGCCCTGTCGTTGTACAACGGTTACAGTTTCTGGGTCTGAATACGTTACTGGGAGCTTACTAATTTCTTCGCAAGCTCTCGGGGACTTGTCCACGTCAACTGTGAGCTACTCTGGTGCCAAATCAAGCACTGGCAGCATGCGGAGCCTACTGCATACCTACAAATACACGTCACCATCGCCTTCTGGTTTGGGCCCGGAGCAGGAGCCAGCACGCGACGCGACGCGACGCGTCAATGTTTACACATACGAACGAGCGCCATTCACAATGCATGTCGTTTTGTAGATCAAAAATGTTGCCTCTTGGGCTTGTTTCCCATTACCCCAATGTAAACCACCGTTTCCCCTATGGTACAGAACACCCAAAAGCATGAACCGATTCCGTAATCATCATGAAACACCCCGCATGCGCAATATGCCGCGCATGGGTCAAAACTCGCAGGAAATAAATACACAACACGCTTAACCACCGAAACCGTAGAGAGTACGGCCTTGGCGCTTGAGGGCGTAGACAACGTCAAGGGAAGTGACAGTCTTGCGCTTGGCGTGCTCGGTGTATGTGACGGCGTCACGGATGACACCTTCGAGGAATGTCTTCAGGACGTTGCGAGTCTCCTCGTAGATCATGGCGGAAATACGCTTGACACCACCACGACGAGCGAGACGTCGGATAGCGGGCTTGGTGATGCCCTGGATGTTGTCACGAAGAATCTTGCGGTGACGTTTAGCACCGCCCTTGCCGAGGCCCTTGCCACCCTTGCCGCCTGTGGTATGTTAGTATTGTGTCTGTCTGTATGGTGTTGGATGATGTCCTGCGTGTCGCAGTCGGCGCAATGTGCCGGTGACTCGCAATAGACAGGCGTGGTGTTGAGACTTACGTCCAGTCATTGTGATGTATGGGGGTTGTGTGTGTGAGGTGGGAAAATAAATTGCACAAAGTTGGCGGTTGATCAAAAGCGTGAATGGAGAAGAGTGGTGGCAGCTGGCCAGCTTAAGTACAGGTGGGCCAGATCACAGATCAGTTGGGGTACAGAATTCCGGCTGGCCAATTTGGAACACAAGACGCGTCGACACAGGGGCAATGCGCTAGGGAGGGGGGCAGATTCCGCATCAGCCATCAGAAAATAAACAACCAAAAAATCGGCACTGAAGATGGAGCCCCTGTGGGTCTGTGACATATTTTTACGTTTATTTGATTGGCCCTATGTCCAATTCCCCTCCTGAAGTCGCTACCGTCTTGTCAGCCTGTTTTATCGCCCTACTGGTGTGCTGGAGCGAGGCTAGGCTGGCGGCTCTGTGCAGCAACGGCGACTTGATCGATCTCGCCATATCGAATCCACGGATGTCGTGTGAATGTACGTCATGTATGCTTGTGATGGAAAGTCCGTACGTAGGGTATATCGTTTTTTTACATCGTTGCTGTATTATTTCCGTAGTTGCTGGATGTGTTTCTGCTTATACATGATGCCGCCGCATAGGTTACACTGTCAGTATTTAGTGCTGTGTTTAGAACATACTCAAAAGCACTGATGCTGCGAATACAGCATTTTGCAAATCATACGATAGACACCAGAAAAAGAAGAATAACATCACCACCAACAGTAGCGTGTGCCAGGCAGAAATCAGATTACTGTCCATTGTATCCGAAACCAGCGAGAAACAAACACGAGAAAGCACTGTAGCTCACACCTTCTAGTAGATATAGGGTAGGCAGCGCGTGCAGGTGGAGGTATTTTACAAAGTAAGAGCCACAACACTACGTAGTACCCTGCGAGTAATTGACAGGCGCATCCAAGGGAACACAGCTGAAAGAAACAAGCCGACGGAAACCCCAGCCAATGAATGCAGCCAGGCTAAAAACAAAGGCTCACATTGCCACAGCCGCATGTACTGGGTAGAGTCAGACCAGCGTGAATCGGGCAGAACACTCATGCAATAAAGATTGAGTGGGCAACCGCTGACCCGCACCGGCGGCCGAGTGGCGCATGGAACGGCAAATAATAACAATGGCACATGGCAGGAAAATACAAAAATGACGAAGGGAAACAAGCCGGAGCAAGCAGGAGCTACAGGAGCAATAGCGTGAGGTTCGTGAGCCAACGATTAGGTACCAGCAAACAACAATATTTAGTGGTTATTGCAGCAATACTGCTGGCCTCTGACGCGAGTTTTGTACCAGACCTTTCCTGATTAGGAAAGCGTTGTCAAATTTTTTGCCAATGGCGCCTTACCCACTCAATTTATTTATGGTCCTTATTTTTTTAGGCACGCAGAAAGAGCACATTTTCGAGCACCCAATTAATTCTGATCAGTCGCGCACGGTCCCCACACCGCGTCGCCTCAGATCAGCCGCCCCAGTTGTGGCCAGCTAGCCAGAAGTATTAAAGGCTCCCCCCCGCCCCCGAAGTTCCCGGTCTTTTCCTCCTGCATCAGACATCCACTGTTGAGCACACCCCCACAACACACACTCTCAACATCATCTACAATGGCTCGCACCAAGCAGACCGCAAGAAAGTCCACTGGTGGCAAGGCTCCTCGCAAGCAGCTTGCCTCCAAGGCTGCCCGCAAGAGCGCTCCCTCCACCGGTGGCGTCAAGAAGCCTCACCGTTATAAGCCTGGTACCGTCGCTCTCCGCGAGATTCGTCGCTACCAGAAGTCCACTGAGCTCCTGATCCGCAAGCTCCCCTTCCAGCGTCTGGTAAGCATTCATCATTGCTCCAACACACAACACAATTACTAACAAACATCAGGTCCGCGAGATTGCCCAGGACTTCAAGAGCGACCTCCGCTTCCAGTCCTCCGCCATCGGTGCTCTCCAAGAGTCCGTCGAGTCCTACCTCGTCTCCCTCTTCGAGGACACCAACCTGTGCGCCATTCACGCCAAGCGTGTCACCATCCAGCCTAAGGATATCCAGCTTGCCCGCCGCCTCCGCGGTGAGCGCAACTAAACCTGGCTCGGATATGGTGAACAGATTATGACACTGCTTTGATACGATGGAAATCATGGATTTTAGGGGTTAATCATGGCGTTACTATGAGAACTTGCTTTACAGTTGGGATGTATATTAAGCCACGGGCAGCCGGTGAAAGCTGCAGGACTGCAATGGACTTTTATTGAAATCATCATAATGGTCATTTCCTTGTGCAACTTGTAAACGCGAAATGTATCTATGTGCCCTCACGAATTTGTAACGCTACTGCCCGATGCCTGCGGCCCCACAACGCGTAACAAGAACACATCCCCCGAACCTGCGTGATATTTGGCCGCAGCGCTTGCGAACGCGTACACACGTGAACTGTAGGGATGACCCGCGAAAACTAGAAGTGCTTGATTATATTAGGACTAGGAGTAGTACGACAAGACAGTCCAGATATCGTACAACATGCGGCACATAGCAGCATTCGCCCTTACTCACGCCACTACTGCCATCGCATTTCATCTCGATGCTATCTTGCTTGCGGCGAGACGCTGACCGCCATCACAAGGCGGCCTTCCATCCAGGCGTAGCTGGCTGCTGCAGTCCCAAAAAGTTCGCGACTTGGCATATATGATCTACCCCCCAGAACGACTGCCTTTCACCCTGACTATTCGTGCAGACCATCCAGGGCAAGCCAAAGGCGCCATCTTTGAACGCGCTCTCGGTGTTCTGGATCAAGACTGCTTTGGATTCTTTGCCGGCCATCTCGGCGACCTTTGCCGCATCAGCTTCTCCCAGGACACGGCTTAAAATCGGCATAAAAACTTCCGGGTTGTAAGTGGCATCGTGCCGTTGCCAAAAGCCCTCATAAATGGCGTCGAACGCCTGGAGTAACCGGGCCTGGCTGCTGCCGTCCAATTCCTGAATCGCGACAAGGTGCCGCATCACCGAAAGTGTTCTTGGCGGAAAGTTGGGCGGGAAGTCATCCTTGATCGGTACATTGAATGTCCGTGCCCACAGCTGTCGATTCTGGTCGATCCAATCTTTCTTGTCTGTCGCCGTCTGCTATTTAGTAGACACGCCTTTACGTAGAGAAGAGAAAGTGTGGCGCAGGCACCGTAAGGCTTACTTGTGATGGTGATTGGCGCAGCATTTTTACAGAGATTCATCAAGCCTCCAAGGAGGATTGGCACATACGTGATCTCGCATTTTTCGAAGGCCGCGTCATGCTGGAGATGGTATTAGCAGAGCTGCTGTGTGACGCAGACAGGCATGTGGCGAACCTACGCGAAGGAGGTAATACGCCAAGTAAGCAAACGGGCTCACAGTATCAAGATATACAGTAATCTTTGGAGCAGCCATTTCTGCGTGTGGTAGTGTAGAAAACACGTAGCAAAATGCTGCAGTCATGAAAACGCACTGTTGTTGCACTTTTCGACCGACCGGTTCCTCGGCATTTATGGGGATAGTCTCGGTCGGCTTGATTGCTCAGCTACGTCGCGCTGCGGGGTAATACAAAGCTAAATTACACCCTCGACCGCCTTGAGGTCGGATGCTCTCACTCACTACTAGAACTGGCGGACTTAACGCAAACCAGACAAACAGGGCAGTGATACCTCAGTACAATTGTCATGTAGGCCGAGGCTGGGAGGGTGCCTAGGAAGCCCTCAGCATCCCACAGAGAGGGGGCAAACCGCCACTTGGCGCAGCTATTCTGTTCATAATCAAGTCCAGCATGTGAACGAGTGATATCCACAGGAGAATACCAGGAAGCATTACTTTTCCCTTCCAAAGCGGCTGATGTCTCAATGTTGCCAATGGTACCTGACAGATCTTGGGCGCCTTTTGCAGTGGAGCCTGCCAGACCCACCATAGGCACGGTCGCGACAGACAATTTTTGACGATGCAGAACAGCGAATCGCAAGTACGTTTGCACTCCATCCGCACACCCGAATTTTGCTCATATTGACGAACGATCTCGAGCTTGCGCATGCGATCCATATAATAAGGTCGAGCATACTTCGAAAGGCGCAGAGAACAGCCTGTTGCTGTCGACGCGAACAACAAAGCGACGGGCTCATTTCGACAGCTGTTACGCACGGCGAAGCAAATCATGGAGCGCCAAGCGGAGCCATCGGGGCTTGGTCCGCGACATGACTCTTCAGCCAGAATACAGAAACCAGAGTCAGCATCAGATCGCTTGGCTGCGTTGAAGGCTCGAGTTGCAGCGGCGACCGCGACGAGCAAGGCGAAAGGTGGCTTGAATGTTGGCCTGCATCCAGCTCTAGAAGACCTGGCAACATGGAAGCCTCAAAGCAAGGAGAAGAACTCACCAAATCCCGGAAGGGGCACACCCTACGGTTCCGGGAGGCCTGCTGCAGCTACAGTCAAGGGCAGCGCAGCTTCTGGTACGAACCAGCACAATCCGTACATTGACGAGTCCGCGGCAGCGCAGCCGTCTAGCAGCCGAGATCGCGAGCCTAAGCGCCTGGTATTTAATCAAAAGGGCAAATACATCCAACAGGCCAACGCCCTCCGGCGGCAAGAGGCGCTCGAGGCGATGAAGAAGCGCATCGCCGAACAGACAAGGAAGGCCGGTATAGACGAGGATTTGGATACCGAAAAGAACTTCCTAGTTGAAGAACCGCCTCTAGTTGAATGGTGGGACGAGGGCCTTATAGATGGGAATTCTTATGATGCAATCGAACATGCCGACAAACTGAAAATCGCCTCTTCAGACAGTATCATCACGGAATATATCCAGCACCCCGTGGCGCTGGAGCCGCCCCAGGATCGCTTGGCTCCTGCACCGAAGCCCATGTATCTCACGTCCAAAGAGCAAGCCAAGATCAGAAGACAGCGGCGAATGGCGGAAGGGAAGGAGATGCAAGCAAAGATCAGGCTTGGCTTAGTGCCAGCGCCCCCCCCAAAAGTAAAGAAGGGAAACCTCATGCGTGTTCTTGGAGATGGTAAGTCTACGAAGTACCAAGTTGTTTCGCGCCCATTCACTAACATTGCAATAGTTGCCGTGAAGGATCCCACCGCAGTCGAAGCACGTGTGAACAGAGAAATCGCCGAGCGCCACCAGCAGCACGTTGATACCAACGAAGACCGGAAATTGACGAAAGACCAAAAGAATGACAAGTTGGCCGCAAATCAGCAGAAGGATGCCGAAAAGGGTATCCACGTCCTCGTCTTGAAGATCAACAGCTTGGCGAACGGGCAGCACCGCTACAAAATTGGTGTCAACGCAGAGCAGCTTTCTTTGACTGGCACCTGCATCATGCATCCAAAGTTCAACCTACTGGTTGTCGAGGGTGGCTCTTGGGCGATTAATAAATACAAGAAACTCATGCTCAATCGCATTGATTGGACTGAAAATGCGCCATCTCGAGACAAGGATGGCAAGAACGCCACGCGCGACTGGCTTTTGGCAGAAGATGCAAAGGGCGAACTTAAAGATATGTCGCTGAATCGTTGTACGCTGGTGTTTGAAGGTGAGCAGAAGGCTCGCGGCTTCCGCAAATGGGGCAGCAAGGTATGCGAAACGGACACAGAGGCTCGCGATGCTTTATCCAGGGCAAAAATGGAAAGTTTCTGGACATTGGCAAAGGGGATGGCTTAGCTGAGGCACATGGCGCTATATGTAATATTTAAATACAAGACAAGCTAGCGGTCATTAATCAACAATTTAACTTTTACACATTATAGATGTCTTTGATTCTCTGACTTTGTGGCACGACAATTGTACCGTCATTTCAAGTGTTGGATTGCGGCACGCAGTAACTGTACATAGACCTGGTGCGCAACGCTATGAGGCCCCCAGCTTGATGTGCTTGCATTGAGGCTGGACGTTACCTACAGGTGGTAAACAGTAGTGTAGGTACCTTCTTAGGAAACTACTGTAAATACTTGCCTGCATAGTTTCCTAGGTACCTGAAGGTCTTTACGGTGTCTACTCCCAGGTGTTTATTTGCCAAGGTGGCTACCTGGCATGTTTGTGAACTACCTTAGGTAGGTACCTAGTGATTCAGCGTCCCCCCAACTTACTTAACAGACGCGAGGGTGCCCAGTGCCAGTAAATAAGGCGCGCCCCACCGACGCTGCACCGCGTCACTCAGCCTGAGGTCGACACAGTGACAGATAGCTTATTACGAAGTAGAGCAGCTCGATTATGCCTGCCCTACTTCTAGCTTCCCACGACCGCGAACGTCCACTTGCTACTCAAGCCCCCAGCATCCACACATGGGAGCACTGATACCACCGTCGGTTTCTCGGTAGCTGACCGAAATCGACCTCGGGCGCAATGGTGCTCGTGGAGCATACCTTCGATGCCAAATGCCGACAGACCCCCGTTCGCCTTACTGAGAGGGACGGAGGCATGCCGCCGCTTAAGGCGCAATTCTTTTACTCTTCATCGATACCCATAGACGATCCGCTCTCTGCGAGCTCGCATACGGCTACTACGGACTTTAGAAAATACAAGGAGCTGCTGCGACCCTTCGGCCGAGGTGATAACAACGCTCTAGAAAAAGTGTGGTTGTCTCTGTCCACCTCCGAAAACCGCAGTCGCCACGAGGCGCTGCGTTCTGGAAAATCAAAGAATGGATCCATGGCCAAACAAGATGCCGAGGCGCGCGAGGACCTTGTGCAAAGAGCTGCTCAAAAGTACGGAAAATTTCATGACGGAGTCAGGCGCGGCCAAGACAGTCCGGTGCGCTCCACAATCGTAACACATGAGACGCAAGAGGAAATATGCTGTTCTGAGCTGCTGGAAGAGATTGAAATTCAGCTCAAGACAACAACATGCTCACTAGCGAGAGCAGTTGATCCGGCGTTTAGTCCAGAGGCAGTTGCCAAAGACGTAGCAGCATTGGTACTCCGTCGTCAGCTAGGCCGGGACGATGAGGGAAGTTCTCACGCAATTCCCTTCCAGGCAGGCTCCTCTAGGAACCAATCCAAAATCGTCAGTACGGGCTCGCATGCGCGACCTTCAACGCCAAAGCATATTCGTGCCGGTAATATGACCAGCGCCGGGAACATCCAGAGCAATCGTTTGTCTTGGGCGGGATTGGAGCCCGAAAATCGCATACGCTCTGATTCGCAGCTGTCTGACCGTTCGAACAAAACGACCGAAACTCCGAGGAACTCAGTCCCGGACGACGGAATCACAGGAAACCCTTTTGCAAGGGTTAACAGTCCACGGTTGGGGGCTGACGCTGTGGCTTCTTCGGTACAGCAGAGTGAATCCCAATCTCCGCCGAACGACACACCAGGCCCGCGTCTGCAGACACGGCCGCGAACTCCTACTCGGAAGGAACACGAAACCAGCAAATCGCATGACTCGAATCACCCGCCCACAACCAAGTCCAAACTAATGGAGCCAAAAACGGCACATGTCACCGTTGGAATCTCTAGACTGCATATGGTTGATCTACCTGCTCTTCAGATGAAACCAATTTACTGGTCACCGATAAACGATATTGCAGTTGTAATGAGAGCAACATGGTTTTACAGGCAAGTACCGATCGGACTTCGACTTGAGCTTTCTGGAGCAAATTTCCTAACAAGTAAGCAGAGATACGATGTCGCCAGTGTCGGCAGCAGTGGCCAACCAGTTAGAAGCTGGATATCAAGAATTGAAGCCTTGGACAGCGACCTGGACGGAAGAATTGGAATGCGCTCTGGAAGTCGGAGCCGCAGGCGAAGAGAAAGTTTCACATCAACTATGGCCGAAGCACTACCAACCGCTCAATGGAGTCACCCCCAACGGCACCGAGCCGGTCATTTCATCTGATCTATTCTGCGCAGCACGGTGTTTTCGGGGCGATGCTGCTGCCAACGGATCCATACACTCGCTCAATATGGAGAAGGAGCTTCCTAATCGTCCCTTTGCCAACTACCAAGTCATCTATAGAGATTGCAAGACGGCATTCCTACTGAAGCCCAACTTAGCGCCATCTTTAAATCATGGTAGACGCCCCGTTGCAAAGATAATGCGAGGAATCACTGTGGGACTACCCGTCGTCCGTGACTTCGATAGACGTTCCTGGAACAGGCACCACGGTCCCAAGAATGCCGCCGCTGTGGCAGCAGAGGAGGTACCTGCTGTTGACAACCAAGAGGAAGAGATACTAACCGAATGTCCGGCTTGCACAGCTGAAAAGGACCGTGGGCAAATTACAGACCTTGTTCTAGTTGCCCACGGCATTGGTCAAAAAATCGCAGAGAGGGTGGAAAGTTATCACTTCACACATGCTATCAATAGCTTCCGACGAGCCGTTAACATTGAGCTTGGGAACCCAACAATCCAAAATGTCCTCCGCGCCGACCAGAATGGCTTGATGATATTGCCACTGAACTGGAGAGTTGGGCTGTCTTTTGACAGTGAGGACGCGGCACAGAAAGGGGTCAAGGATATGGTAGAACCCTTTGATTTGAAAGACATCGAGCCCACTACTATACCTGCGGTTCGAAGTATGATTTCTGATGTCATGTTTGATATTCCGTTCTACATGTCCCACCACAAGAGCAAGATGATCACAGCTTTGGTTCGCGAGGCCAATCGCGTTTACAGACTCTGGTGTCGAAACAATCCTGGGTTTTCTGATAAAGGCAGAGTTCACCTGATCGCGCACTCGCTGGGTAGCGTCATGACGGTCGACATTTTATCGAGACAGCCAACCAGTGTCCCGAGATTGAACCTCGCCACGCCAACAGCGCTAGATGATCAGCACTTTGAGTTCAACACCACGAACCTCTTCCTGGCTGGTAGCCCGGCTGGCTTCTTTTTGTTGCTGGAAAAAGGTGCGCTGATTCCTCGCCGAGACAGGCGAAAGCCAGGGGCGGATGATGGTGATGCAGCTGCGAGAAACGTAGCCGGGGAGGCTGGGACATTCGGCTGTTTGGCTGTGGATAACGTATACAATATCTTGGCTAAAGAGGATCCAATTGCATATCTGTTGACCGGCGCAGTTGACCCCTCATATGCCTCGAGCCTCAAGGTCGCCTACGTGCCCAGCGTCACGCCCTCGCTCATGAGCACTGTCCGGGATGTTGTTAGGAAGGTAATTCCGGGCCTGACGCCGGAGCCAGACCCGCTTGCTGTCGAACCCGAACGACCGACGACAGCTCGCATGCCCTCGCAGCTAGAGCTAGAGATTCACGATTTTACAAGAGAAGAGATCGCCGAGAAGAAGGCCTACCTTCTCAATGATAACGGCCAACTTGATTGGTTCTTGCGGTCATCTGGGGGGCCCCTTGAGATCCAGTACCTGAACATGCTTAGCGCGCACACAAGCTATTGGACAAACCAAGATTTCATCCGCATGGTGTGTCTGGAAATTGGCCGCAAACCAGGCCGTAGCCACACGTTTCCAGCCATGAGAGCTGTTAAGGACACGAAACGGAGCAGCAGCAGGTAACATGGTGGTTGCGAAAGATTGGAATCTCACTGGTTCTATTTCTACGGGCAATTGTTTTTCACTAATGCTCTGGCCCCTTTTCAGCTGGCATATATCTTGAGATGCAAAGAGATACCATTCCTGATCTATCTTCTGTACATAGATGTAGCTAATTTATGAATACACTTCCCAAAACGTCAGGGTTAAAAAAGTTGCAGTGGCACAATAGAGTGAGCGATATTCGTGAGAGATGCGTATGCCTTTGCGTGGTGAGGCCGTAGACCTAAAACCCCTCGAGCTCCATCATGTCTTGATCCAAGTCCTCGTCATCGAATTCGTAGTCATTGTTAGTGCCTTGCATAGCGGCCAATTCCGCCGCTTTGATCGCAGCTGCCTCCTCTGCCTTGCGAGCCTCTTCACGATCAAGTGCGGCCTTGCGCTCCAGATCCTCGTAGCCCCATGTGCTGATGCCTTCTTGCTCTTTTGCGCGGAAAGGCTGTGCCATTGTCTTCAAGAAGCGCCGAGCGCTGCTGACGGCCATGTCCGTGCTTAGGTTGACGTCGACATCCATCAGGCCCTGGTTAATCCACTTTGGCAGCTGTGGTCGCTTCTTTTGGAACCGCCTGTCGGCGAGCACCATGATGCCGTAGTCGTCTTTGCCTCGCAAGACGCGCCCCAGGCATTGGGCAGCATGTCGCATCGCGTCAAAGGACAAGAAATCGTTCTCTTTGATGCGATATGTTTCTCGCAGGAATTCCAGTCTTGCCTTGAGGATTCGCGATTCCGTGTACTGAAAAGGAACCCCTATGCATAAGACAGTGCGACCGTACTGATGATCGAAATCGATACCCTCGGAAACCTTGCCACGAGCGACACAAAGTAAAATGGCACCTCTTCCATTACAGCAAGCCGTTCGGTATGTTTCCAAAGCCAGAGATGTTTCTTGTGCGTCAGGCGTCTCAACCAAGATAAGTTTGTACTTCCAAACCTCATCAAGGATGCCCATTCCCTGCCACATGCTGATGATGGATTCCATGTAGAGGTATGAGGGGAAGAAGACAACCAACCCATCTGGTGTAATCTTGGCGAATTCTGTAAGCAGATTTCCATAATTCCGCACCACACTAGGCTCATTTCGAACTTGAAAGCTGGTTGAAATAGACGCCTGATCGCTTCCTCTCGTCACAATCATTGGCAAGAAGGAGCGGCGGGCAAGGGTCATGCTGTATGACTCTTGAATGACTGTGGAGAAATCGAGCATTTTCGGGTACATTTCCAGAGGTGAAATGGTTCCAGAGGTAATGATGACCGAATAAAAACGATCAAAAACTGGTCGAATGGCGATTGCCGCATCCAGACAAGTAAAATGAAGGATTGGGTTTGGAACTTCAGCTGTATCTGATTCGTACGGTTCTAGAATCAACAAGAAGCCTTTTTCATAAGTTGCGACAAGCGTGGCGAATGTCGCAACTTCTTGGAGAGGTTGGTAATCCTCTATGCTGGTGAGCTCGAGGGTTCTGACGAGCGAAGTTAGACGCTCTGCACAGAAGCCTAGAGGCTTCTTTTCGATAAATGTGTGCTCTTTCAAATGCGCAAGAAAGGACGGGGGCGTCTCTGAAATGACTTGGCGGACTTTCATGCGTGTCTGTCTTTTTGTCAGTGAATGCGATGCTAATCCGTGTCATTGAGACCTGCCTTTAGATATTCGATGAATCGCTGCAGGAAAGAGACGAAATGCTCTGCTCTACGGATATTGCCGGGCACTGCTTCTCTTAAGAGTTCCTCGGGCAGCACTAATATGCCTAGGCATTAGCTAGTTGAGGGCGGAGGGTTCGAAAGTGTCGGGATCATACCTGGATTTGCCATAAAAGCATCTTCTTGTCTAGCTTCATCAGCCTCTCGCAGACCCTGAACCAGCTTTTCATATTCATTTTGCAGCTGCTCTTGATCTGTCTCGCGCATATCTGCAATCTTTTGCTTGAGGTTTTGGGCTCCGCGCGTCGCGCGTCGTAGCGACTCTTCCGTGATATCGGTACTCAGTGATTCAATGCATACGTTGTCGATGTTGTGTGCTTCATCGAAGACGACAATGCAGTCTTTGGAAAAGTCTTTGGAGACACGTTCTGCAATCTTGGGGTCTAAGAGGTAGTGATAGGAGAAAATGACAACATTGCAGTATTGCATCTGGACAGAGGTATAGTTAGTATATGTGGATCATCAGCCATTGCGCTAAAACACGCACCATGCGACGCGCAGTAAAGTATGGGCATTGCTTGTGCTCTTCTCCGTAGCGTAGTATGCCATCAAATGTCCAGACACCGTTTGGAATAAGATTGTGTGGTTCGAGCAAATCGAGATTCTGTCATCATAGTGAGCGGAGAAGGACAAAACACCCAGGCCAGAACACCCAGGCCAGAACACAAGCCTACATCATGATAGACGCACAGATCTACGTCCTCTCCGCGCTCCTTCTTTTCCTTGACAAAACCTGCTGTCAAGCTTCGACATCGAGCATCAACCACGGATCCACTCTTTTCACGCTTGACAGAGGGATGAAGACACAAGTTCTTTCGACTTGTTAGGCCAAGACCCCGAAAATCCTCCTCGTATCCCAGCTGTTCAGTGCGGTACTTCATCAAAGCTTCCAACTCCATCAGAGCCTTTTCAATTTCGGACATGGTACCTGCAAACAATGTGTCAGTGTCGTAGTCTGATTATTTGCTCCGGAGTTGATACGGACGAGAGCAGTAGATGAGCTTCCTCTTCTCCGGCATAAATTGTTGGTAAGCTACGATGAGAGACAGTAGGGAGACTGTCTTTCCCGTTCCCGAGGGCATTTCCAGCACACAGTGGCCTCCTGCATCGAGAGTTTCTGTAACAACATAGTTAGCTGGCTGATTTGGAAGGGGCGGGGAGGCGGCTTGGTGGTTGGAAGTCGAATGTATTGTGATGGAGCATAGGATGAGAGCATACTTTTCAAATCACACATATATCTGGTAAATTGGACTTAAGGTTAGTGGATTGGGCAAATAACGAGCCAGACATGACTTTGACGTACGCATATTGCTCTAGAAATGACAAATAATGTCAGCACACGGGGCGGCGCATAGTGAGGCGGGCTGACAAACCTGGGTAAATTCTCGGGTAGGGGAAGAGAACAGGAAGGTCCCTACATAGGTTAATTAATTGACAGGATGCTGTAATTTGGGTGCAAGGGGGGTTTACCCTATGTAAAACTTCATTTTTGACAAATTGACCGCAGAATGCGGATTGTGGTCGAGCTGCGGAGGCGCAGGCAGCTAGAGAATCACGGTTGATCTTGGAGGACGTGAAACTTGCTTGAAGGCGTAACACCAGTTGTCGCGGAATCACGTGACACTCCCGCAGGGAAGTGTCGCACGGTAACCGCCGAGGACACAATTCGAAATGCCAAGGTGAACAACAATTCTACGCAAGGTTCTTGGCTTTGTGAGTTATTGCCGTGTGTCTAGGCATTGAGCTCTGCTGGTGGACTGATTATTTTGTTGCTGTGAGGCAACTGGGGTTACCACTTGGCAGTTATCGTTTGCAGTGACACAAACGAGTTGGTGGCGGGCGTGGAAATAGCATAGATACCTAGGTAGTCTGCTACGTCTGTGATAGAGGGTTGACTGGGAGTACCTTGTTGCTAGCTGAGGCATAACTATGATGCTGGTAGCTGGCTAGCCAAGTTGTGGTCGGTCCAGTGCAGCCATCAAAATCAAGGAGGGGTGGGTTTGCAGCTTCTCGGGATCATAGTTTGGGCTAGCCGCAAGGATAGAAAACCATAACGACGAACAGTTGCAATGTCGGATTTCCTTCCATTTTGTCGTGCCATTTCGACCATCCCTAACCTTGCTTCGCGAAAAAAAGAAGCAAAAATTGCAAGCAGGGAAATACTGAGAGGGATGCTGGGCAGGTATCCGTAGAGCCCATCAAAAGAGACAACGAGCTACCTACCTGAGGCTATTTGTTGTCGCACCCAGCGGCCATTGAGCGCTAATGTGGTGCATAGGCCCTGCTGCTATCCTTATTGTTGGGTGGGCGCCACTTCTCACAGTGCCGTGCGCTGTTCGCTACCCTATCCCAAGGACAAAATGGTCATTCAACAGCTGCATTGAGAGATGGCTATATTGAAAACACAGGTGGTCTTCTCCCGAATAAGAGCACATCTCCTTAATTGCCGTGTGTTATTTTCTTGCGTCGACCAAAATGGTTGACTTTGGGCTTCAAGGGATCCATGGGGGAGCGTAGATTTTGGAGGCACACGACCACCAGAATTGGGGTTCCCCCGCAAGCCATGCACTGGCATTCGAAAACCGGCGGTACACACCTCCTAGGGTCTTGAACCTTTCCCACCTGCAGTCTGCTGCTCTTCACCTAGAAGATCTGCATGTAAAGTCTGTGCACTCGTTGCCATTCCCAGACAAGCGTGAGAGCTGGGCGCAGTGAAATGCCAACAGGGCGGAAGAGAAAGATGCGTTGTCCCGTTTGCCATGCTATGCAAGCGAGCCTGTTCGTCAACGTCACCACATGTATCGGACAGATGCCCAAGGTAGAGTATCTAGTCTAGGAATTATGTGTAGTGCTAGAGCGAAGCAGAGATGTATTGGCAGCAAGGCCTGGCAAGAAAGGCGACATGACCAGTCGGAACACACAGTTGATCATGACCCCGCCTTGCTAGAGCGGCCGCTATCGCGCACTAAACTCGTCGCCCACCACACCAAAGCCACGCCAGCCTGCAACTTGCTGCAAGCCTGCAGGCCTGGTAAGACTTGAGCTGGTTCATTGGCCCATCTTCCATCCCACCCTTGCCGCCATCACGCTCTGGAGACTGGGGGAGGGGGTCCTGTGGCAGTTGGTGGCTGCGTTATCACCCAATCCACACCGTTGAACAGCCCAACTTTTGTCGGGTCTTGTGTCTCCTCGACTTGACCTTGCCGCTGGCGGCGTTCATACAAGCCTCCGAGCTTTCAGGCTTGCAAACCATAACAAGCAAGGTCTTCCTCTGTGCAGCCCTTCTGCCCTCTTTCCTAATTTCTTCCCTTGACCTGCTCTCCCCTGCTCTCAACATCGAGCCTTCAACCCAGGCTATTTCTACCTCTTTCATCACTTGCCCTTTGCGCTGCCAATCTTGACATTGTGACTTTGCGCACTGGCAACACGGCTACCGCTCTTTCCGCGCCCGCAAAACCAGCATCGCCCCGTCCTCGGCCCTGCCACTCGACAGCCTCAGCCTGCAGCGCGCGCCTCCCAAGGTAGCTAGCAGCCGTCCTCTTCGATCTACTGTTAGCTGGCTGTACTCCTTCATCCAGTTTGTGGCGCCTGGTTTCCTACATGCAATGTAAGGCGTGACACGGGTTCTCGACCCATTATATTACAACACCGCCAGCTACTCCTTGAAGCTCCCAGCACGCTGACGTTCCCAAGTTCTCGTCGCGCAGCGCTGAGCCTTCCCACATTCGCCAGGCGTTTTCAGGCGTATTCATTACATCAGGCATGCTTTGTTGCGCGGCCACAAACAAATCATATCTATCGTGTATGCCACCTTTGCGCTCTGAAAATGTGCGTACTGATCTGACCTGGCCACCGTTAGACCTCCGCCACTAAAGCCAAATCGAATTGGCCACGAATAAACTTACACGATCTCATCCGTATCCATTTGATCCAAAGTCGGACAGATGGCCACTATTGCCCTACCCAGACCTATTCCTCCTCACCGCCCTTCTTCCACAATCGATGCCGGCGCCGATACGATCACCCCGCCACCTTCGCTTGACTCGTCTGTGACGGCTGCCTCGTCACAGCATGCCGCTCTACCCAACAAACATATCCCAGCATGCCCTACGGGACCTGCTAAGTATACCGACCTAGATACACCTCCACCTTCGCCAGGAGGCGCGCCTGAATTTCGCCAAGCATCACTTTTATACCCGCCCGATAACTATGCCAAGACCGTGGCTGGACCTCTTACCATCTATGAAGTTGTTGCATCACAGGTTGCCGAAGCCCTGGATTACGCAGCTAATCAGCCGCTTCCTTCACCGTCTGCCGTCTTTCCATGGCTGCACGGCTTACATCCTCTCAATCACATGCAGCAAACATTCTTCACAGGTCGTCGAGGATCAATTCTTAAGCCGCCATCAGGTTTCAGAGCAGTTACTCTCGTCAAAGCTGATGGCGATCTCACCAACAGTCGTCTCAAGGGTGCCATTGGCCCCGAAGAGTTTATGAAGAACAGCCCGTCGGCCGAGTTCATAGACCCAGACCCTGCAGATGGCTTCTCTGTGCGAAATTTTCAAATCCAGACCTCGAAGATGGCTCTTGTTTCCGACATCATTGTTTACGGCGAAGACGTGCCCCAAACTAGGCGAATGGCTTGGGATATTGCTGCTGCGCAGAAGAGGTGGCAAGAGCAGAATGGCATCCACGCAGACGGCATTCAAGATTACAATTGCTTTGTGTGTACCTGCCCATTTTCCGACTTTGAGCGGCACCACGGCGATCTCGTAGCTGTCGATGCCGCGGGCTGCCTAACTGGCCAAGTCTTGGACTTGGTTCACCAGGAAAGAAGAGAAATGTGGGATATGACAATCGCCTCCGAGATATCTCACAATGTTTACATGGGCCCAACCCCGGAGCCAGGAAGCTACGAAGAGCAGCGCTTTGACGTCTTGATCGAATGCAGCGACCTCGGTAGGATGAACCCGGAGTTGCTGAAGCAGGTTGCCAAGTGCTGCTCTGAAAAAGTGTCCGAGGTCTTTCACGAGTTTCCTTCCTCAGGGAGCATACTCCCTCCCACATATTCTCAGACAGAAGCTGACGGTATTTTAAACACTTGCAAATGGCTGTACCATATTTCGCATGGCACACTCCCAGACTCCGAAAATATGGAAGACAAAGATGGAGACGCAACGATGCGTTCTGACGAAGACGGGGATCGAGGCAACCCACGAGCTCGCAAAATCTTGATCCACTGCGCCGATGGCTATACCGAATCCAGTATGCTAGGTATAGCATATTTCAGTTATAGCTCTGGGCTGCCAGTACCAGATGCATGGCTGAATCTTCACACGACAAAAAAGCGAAATTTTTTCGCATACCCTACTGATGTTGCCCTTCTGAAAGCCATTTCCCCTCGCCTCCTTCGCGAGTCTCCGGAGTGCAGGGAGAGAGATACTAGCGACCTCATGGCTCTGGTTAAGAATGAACCTGACTGGTTTTGCGGCCTAGATGGCTCATTGCCTAGCCGTATCCTCGATTACATATATCTTGGCAACCTTGGTCACGCCAACAATCCATCCCTCCTACGAGAAATGGGTATCGGACAGATCCTGTCGGTCGGCGAGACTGCTTCTTGGCGTGAAGGAGATTTAGAGGCCTGGGGAGAGCAGAATGTTTGTGTTGTCCAAGGAGTGCAAGACAACGGTATTGATCCCTTGACAAACGAATTTCAGCGGTGTCTTGAATTCATTGGTAAGAAATGCAAAATAATCTTATTTTTTATCATACTGGCTAACTGATTGCGTGTTGCAGATCGGGGGAAGCAGCTCGGAACAGCAACTTTGGTACATTGCCGCGTCGGCGTTTCGCGAAGCGCGACCATATGCATTGCCGAGGTGATGCGCGTCCTTGGACTCTCATTTCCACGAGCATACTGTTTTGTCAGAGCTCGACGATTAAACGTTATTATACAACCTCATCTGCGATTCGCATATGAGCTGTTACAGTGGGAGCAAGCTCTATTGCAGCCCGAAGATGCTGAAGGGACATTCCGACGGGAACTTGAGTGGGCAGAAATAACGCGAGAAATCGCGCTGATGAATAAGCCATATTCTCGATGAAGAGGAAAAGAGAAGAAAACAGCTCGAGTCTTTTGACAGTTCTCTGTGGTCGATATTATGCACAAAAACATATCTGTGGGCATGAGCGTTCGACATGGTTCATCGGGAACGTTCTGACGCCCTCTACACAGTAATGATTGATGGTGATTTTTTTAAGGACTATTATGGGAGTAATGTGTTTATCGACTTCTTGTTATGATGCAATGACTGCCAAACTTGCGCAATAGCAATGTCAGGGTGTTTTCGTGCTCGCTTGGATGCTTTCTATGACTTTGGCAGGTATCGCCAATGCAGCATTAATATACGATATTCTAGGCTCCTGTATGTAACATCGAAGTTTGTTCCTAACGGCATGCACTTAGGTGACAACTGATTGGTTTAAATGAAATGACGAGCTTGGCTCAGCACCTAGGCCCAGCCATCACGTAGATATTGAGTTTAGTAGGCTTGGTTGAATAGTCCTGTAGAATCATGAAAGAATGCATATGAGCATGGGCAAGGCAAGTACAAATAACTCCTTTATAACATCCCAAGAAGCAACAGAAACATGAACAGAACAGCTCAGCTAATTGGAAGCCAGAAGCTGTTTATGTGAGAGACCTGTTGCCGCACACGGCAGCGACAGCGGGAAAGAGGGCCAGCACAAGTACGTCCTTTTCGGGGAGGCGGTGTATTCTATCTCTACTAAAACCGCCCCTGCCTCAAGTACCGTACGATGAACCGTCAATTTTATCGTCTCCTTCGAGAACACTGTAGACGAACTTCGTTAGTCCAGGACCTGGGGAATTACACGTAGCTGTCATGTCTTTAAGCAACTCACGAAAACTGTTTCACGAGATATCCCTCGCCACCATTTTCCATGTCAATATTATAGACGTAAAATCCGCCGTCGCTAGTCACTACCATGACTTGAGGGCTACTACTGCTCATGGCTACGACGCTGCGCAGAGGACCCGCAGGTGAGCCGCCACTGTAGCGCGAAGTATTCAGCGAAGCGTTGGATTTGGGGATCTTGATAAATGCAAAGTCCCTAATGGGCTCCCACATTTCGGTGACCGATTGGGGGAGGTAGGAGCCCACTACGCCTGCGACACCTCGCCCCATGATTTGAGAGGACCGACGGAGCATATTGCCGAAAGAGCCACTCTGCCTTCGGTTGGTGACTTTGCCAGGGTTATTAGCAAGATCTGCCGCCTCGCTTCTCGGTGACTCGGCGGCACTGTCGCCGGGGGAGCCTCCGTCATCCGACTGTCTGCCACGCGACCAGCGATCTTGTCTTGGAGAGCCAGGAGGCTCAATCGGCGCGCCACCTGGAGTACCGTTGCCCGGAGGCACTCCCAAGCGGAAAATGTGAACGGTGTCGGAAGTCGAGGAGATACAGAGAAGCGTAGAGCTCAGGTTAAATGACATGCTGTATATGGTCGATGGGTAAGTCCCGCGACGGAACTGATAAAGTTTCTGGCCACGGGGTATAGAAAATACACGAATAATGGTGCCAGTCTCGCTGGCCGTCGCGAGCAGTGTCCCATCATTGTTCAGGCATATACTGCACAACGGCGAGCGGTGCGCTTCGATCACATTGACAGCTTTCAGAGTGAGGGTATCGAACACAAGAACGTCCCCTGCGGTCGGGGCTACATATGTTGATTGAGGTGGCGCATGAGCAGGCCGTCTTGTATCGGTATCCTCTCGTGGTTTCGGAAGCGGGTATGCGATGAAGCAGTTTTCGGACGAGGGCGACAAGGCGCAGATGGCCGATGGATTGGGAGATGTTGGTATAGTGTAGATGAGACTCATGTTGCTAATATCATAGAGATATATCTCTTCTTCGAGTACGACGGCGAGGCGCTTGCGGTTGAGGCGCACTGCCAGAACTGCAGAAGGGAATGTGAGCTCGCATATTACCGAAGCTCTCTATGTGTAAAAAAAGCAACAGTCAGCGGTGGAGGTAGCAAATGCGGCTGGCTGAGACGAACCTTTGTGTTTTGTATGACGAGGTGGCGCGGAGATAGAATCAAGGCAACGAGAGACGTGGAGAATAACATCTCAATAATCGCAATGTTGCCATCGTCGCTGCTAAAGATGCGAGAGAATGGATCGGTGTGGTAAATTCGGAAGCCTTTCGAGGTGCCTGCAAGCGGTCAGTCAGAGGGCAACCTTCCGGGGAAAAGGCCCTTCGTAGCGCAGTGGCCAGAGCATATCAAGGCTACACACCAACAGCAAGGCAGCTGTGGTCCTGATTGAAGGTGATAAAGTTGAGCGCCGGGCTCGCCATGACGGACGGCCCTCGGCGGAGACAGCTTTGCGCCGGGCCAGGCGTTGGATAACTGTGGTTGCCACGACGGCTGCGTGTGCTTCGGCGGTGCTGTTCGAGGCTTTGAGATGCTGCGAAAATGGCGGCGAGGGCGCGCGGAAGCCTGAAGACAGTTAAAGTAACGGACGGACCGTCAGGCAGTCAAATGACGGGCAGTTGCGCACGTGGAGGGTTGGTTGCGAGGCTAGGAAGCTCAAGCTGCTGATAGGTACTTGGGAGCTTCGAGGTGGCCTAGCGGGTGTGATGTGGGGTTTGACTTGCAGGTGAGGGGAACGTCGTGACCCAGCCCAGTGGCACAGGCAGCAAGAGTGTGGCGGCAAACAGCACAACATCATGTATTTTCTTATTTTTCATCCGAGAAAGCGGCGAGCCCAACGACGCCCCCAGCTTCTAATCTACTTGATGAATAGTCTGTTCAAAGACAAGCGGCAGTGCATTGTATTATTGCGCATCGACCAAGACACAAGGTAGAGCCGTGCATACAGCCAGAGAGCCAGGCTGCCCAGCATTTCATCTTGTTAGCCAGAACCAGCCTTGAACGCCTTGCCGAAAACGACCAGCTGGACTTGGTCATAGATGGCCAGCACGCCGGCGCCCGCAACAGCACGCAGAATGTTGGCTCCACAGCCGTTGAATAGAGACCTGACGCCGTTCTGCGCGATAATCTGTCGCGCTGCGTCGATCGTGTTCTTGTACTTGATCGCCTCGCCAGACGTCATCATCATGCGACGGCGGATCGTGTCGAGCGGGTATGCCATGGTGCTCGACAAGGTCGTCATGCACCATGCCAGCGCAAACGATGCCACAAAGCTGTCCTGCAGCGGCCCGACGAGCACCACTGGCTTGAGCGAGTCGTACAAGCCAAAGTAGAAGCCGCGATACACCATGATACCCCAGAGAGAGGGCATGAAGCCGCGGTACAGTCCCATGACTCCGTCTGATGCTAGTGTCTTGCGATAGACGTCCACCATGCCGCTAAACTGGCGCTGGCCGCCCGCGTTCTTGGCATCGTTGGCAAGCCGGGTTCGTGCGTAGTCGAGTGAGTATACAAAGAGGGAGCCCGTAGCACCGGCCGCCTGTCCAAATTGCCATTAGCCGTGATGCTGTCTGCTATATTTCTCATCATATATGTACTTACCGCGCCGGACCCGATGTTGCCAAGCATCCAGAGGCCGAAGCCGTCCCTCATCTTGTCAAAACCAAACATTTGCTTGTACTTGTCTTTGAAAGCAAAGTTGAATGCCTGCGTCGGAAAGTAGCGAAGCACATTGGCCGTGTTGCCGCGCCAGAGCGCCATGTTTCCTTCCTCAGTCATGGTGCGACGGAAGCAGTCAATGATGCCATTGTACCTGCGATCCAGGCGACCAGATTTAATCATCTCGTCCTACCGCAAATGAGTATACGTACGAAATAGACTGTCACTATTCGCCTCGCCGCGTGAAGTCGCTGCCTTCACAAAGAGTGCGCATTCCTCTGATGGGAGTGAATAATGAGTCAGCAAAGACAGCGACTAGAAACAGTGACTCGCGAATAGAGCGGCCTTTTTTCTAATGAAGTTTAGCGATTCGGGTAGCAAACCTGATTCTGGACAAGGAGTTTGACTCGTTCAATTGGAGCAGCTGCTGTCTTGGAAACAGCAGCGCAAACACCACCCACTACATCAGGTTAGTGGCTGCACTTTGGAATTGGGATGGAGTCGACATACTCAAAAAGTCGACTGCAAAGGACTTTGAACCTCAGAAAGAAAAATGGCCCGTTAACATCATCTTCCGCAACTTGCAATATGGCTTACTACTTACCGACTTGCCGGTAGTGTTTTTGTTGTCGTCGAAAGACATGGTGAGAAATGATGGAGTGGAGATAGGTCGAAAGCAAATCGTATAGTGTGTTTTTCCTGATAGACGAACTACAAAGTACTGCGAGAGAGAACAATATCAGGGATATACGGCCATATGGCACCCTTTATATTTACACCATTTGTTCGTTCATAACACCGCTGAGAGCTTAGCGCCAGGCTGACGCGAGATATCAAGTATACCGGCTTCACCCGACCCGCAATCAAGACATTAAACCCAGTCTGGAAACAAGTCAAGCATCAAAATACCGCTCCGAAGAGCCATCCATTGAATGCTTTGAATTCAGGTCTCATGACTGTCAAGCCCCCGGAGGTTTACCCGGGCGGCTCCGGGTTTAAAGTGGAACGCCCCGAGAGCCCAGCCTTCTTTTGCAGCTCAATTATACTGTCAGGCGAGCGTTTTGGGGAGACAGCAAGAGCAGTGAAATAGTTGAATTCGAATATTGAATCCGCATTATCTTGTTCAAGCCATTGCATTACGAAGAGTATTTTGGTCAGTGTGTCGACGGAGGTAGTTCGATCATTTTATCTTACCTAATCAGTCTAGGCACCACGGCCCGCCCGCGAAAAAAAAGCCCTGATCAAAAGTAAGAAAGCCTCATTTTGGCTAGTGGCTATTTGCACGAGACTTTCCGAACCATTCTGCGTCATATTACTGCAGCGCTCTGCTGCTTGATTTTCGGAAACACGGACTGAATATGGAGTCAGAGGCGTCGTCGGTACCGGCGCCGTCCGCTTCTGTCCGGGTGCAAAGATCCCAGGCGCTTGACGACCTAATAATGGGTGTAAGTATTCCCCGAGCTTGCTCTGTGGCTTTCAGCCCCGGATCTGAGATGTAACAACACGTAACTTGACCTTGACTAATTTAGGAAATCATTAGACAAACAGCAGCAGCATTGTTTCCAAGCGCAGTGTCGAGAGGCTTTACTATCCAGATGAGCCTCACTATTTCCGCTACTTTGTAAAGAAGTTCCAGCGACGAGCTCCGCTGATCAATCGTGGATACTGGCTACGACTTAGAGCCATTGACGTTATTGTCCACCAATTCCTTTCCCGGTCTGCTGGTCAAAGAGTAATCATAAACCTCGGATGTGGAAGGTACGCAAACGCGCTCTCTCGGATGACTGGCCGATACTAATAACGCACGCAGCGATGTCCTACCATGGCAAAGTCATGTCCGATATGGAGACGAATGCCGGGATGCCTTGTTCATTGACATTGACTACCCAGATCTCATGCATAAGAAGCGAGCGCTGGTCTTGGAGACTCCTCAGCTGAAGGAGCTACTTGGGCCATCTTTTGAGGTCTCCAAATCTGACAAAGACCTTGTTCTGCTGAAAAGTGAAAAATACTGCCAAATCGGATGTGATCTTCGTGAATTGGAAGCACTCCGACAGGTGCTAGATACTCTCGTCGACTTGTCAAACTGCCCTGTACTTTTCGTCGCCGAAGTCTCCGTCACTTACATGGATACGGAATCTGCAGATAATTTACTGAAATGGGCTAGTTCTGTCGGAAAGGCCGAATTTTGCCTTTTAGAGCAGCTTTTACCCTATGGGCGCAGTCACCCGTTTGCCCAGACAATGCTCAAACATTTCGACAAACTCAAGACGCCACCTCGGTCTGTTGGGCATTACCCAACCGTTGGTGACCAGTGCGAGAGGTTCAAGAGCCGCGGATGGTCTAGTGTGCGCATATGGGATTTGTGGGATGCTTGGTGCTGCGGCGAATTTGTGAATGCCCAACAAAGAGCTTCCCTAGACGACGTCGAGCCATTTGACGAGTGGGAAGAGTTTATTCTATTTGCTCGCCACTACTTTGTTCTTCATGCTTCAGCAGCTGAGAACCTAGAGACAATACATGACGCGACCAGCACACAAACTAGCAAATCGTCCTCTAGCAAAGAGTTGGAGATACAGTTCACCACGATTCCTGGCAGCAGCAAACGCCGATTCGGAGCACCAGCAACACTACAAAATGCAGAAGGAAGGAGTTTTGGATTGAACGTGATGGGATTGGGTCCCAATGCTCGCGATGGTAGCTATGATGTCTATTCTCTTGATGGCGGGGTAGCATGTTCTCCAGTACTACCATTGACAGGCCCATCACCGCGCATGTGCTTCACAATTACAGAATTAGGGTCATACGGCATCCTACTTGTGGGGGGTCGCAGTTCTCCAGCCAGTGCATTCTCCGATTGTTGGCTTCTCAGAAATGGCCATGACTGGGGCTGGCAGACGACATGGAAGCTTCCATCTCCTCTTTATCGACATTCTGCTTTAAGACTGAATGGAACATCATTGGTTCTTGTGGCCGGAGGCAAAACCGGTCCCTCGCAGATATCTGAGGACTATTTCGTGTTCAACCCCGAAAAAGGCTGGCTCCAATGCAAAACTGTTGGAGACGTACCGAAGCCATCATTCGGCTCCATTGTATGCAACAACCCTGTGGGCTCCTCCACCGGCAAGTTTTCAGGGCTTTTTTGTGGCGGAATCGAAAAGACTGGTCTGGTTGTTGAAGAGAAATACGAGTGGACACTAGACATGGCTTCTCAACAGGCGAGTAGTCTTCATCATCTGGTATTGAAACCCAGCTGACCAGCGAATAGCCCACCATTACTTTTACATCAGCGAGAAAGGACTTCGTTCCGGAACTATCTATATTCGGAGCAAATGTTGTCGACCTCAATGGAAATACGCTTGTCTGCGGAGGCATGGGTGCAGATCGAAGAGTCGATGGGCAAGCAATGTATTGCTTGACCTCGTCAGAATCCAATGTCGAGGTCGCCATAATCAAGCAGTGCCTAGGTGATGCGGCTATCAAACCGTTTATGATCGGCTCTTCGACCTTGTATCATGACGGTTTCATTATCATCGCCGGAGGCGGTGCGACCTGCTTTTCAATGGGCACATTCTGGGAAACGAACGTCTACCAGGCTCCGGCGCCTACACTTCTCAAGAGCAACCAAGAGACGACAGCCAAAGGATTAAAACCCACCGAGTTGAGGTTCATTTCCTCACACCGCGTCGTAAGCAGCACATCTGCCCAGAAAGATGGTAGTGAACTTGGCAGACCTGATGCGAAAGCTAGAATAACGACCATCCCGCGCATTAGCTTAATCTCTACGTCTGAGTTCGAAAGTATTCTCCGTCGTGGCCAGCCGGTGGTGATCGAGAATCTTCAGCTGGGAGAGTGTATCGAGAAGTGGACCGCGGCATACATTATTGATCGAGTAGGAAGTGACAAAAAGGTACGCCATCATTATTCGTGCTTCTGCTGATTTTGTTCGCCCCTGACCCAGGAAGTAGGTGGTTGTACATGAATGCCAGATTGAAACTGGCAAGATGGATTTCAATGCGAAGAACTTTCAATACGTTACAGAAAATTTCGGTAACATCATGGCCAGAGCGAAGAACGGTGATCGATTGTACTTGCGCTCACTGTCAAACGACAAGCCGACCGAACAACCAGCCAAGCTAGAGGAGGACTTTCCTGGCCTGGCAATGGATTTTGTACTGCCAGAGCAACTCAGGTATGTCAAGGAGCAGCTTTTCAGCTCAGTATTACGTGTTTCCGGCAAGGTCAACATGTGGCTACATTACGACGTAAGTTTCAAGGTACGGCTTGGCTTCGCCCCCAGTCTAATCACGGAATAGGTCATGGCGAATGTTTACGCGCAAGTTGTGGGATCGAAAAGAATGATTCTATTTCCACCTAGCGACGTACCGCAACTGGCATTCGCGCCTGGGGCTTCCAGCTCCAGTGTAGATGTCTTTTCATCGCTCGAAACGCCCAAGTTAGCTCGAACACGCCCCCACGAAGCCATCGTGAGGCCCGGAGATGTGCTATTCTTGCCACCTCTTTGGCTGCATACGGCAACACCTACAACGGACATGAGCGTTGCAGTAAACATCTTTTTTCGGGATCTAGACAGCGGATACGCCGCGGGACGGGATGTGTATGGCAACAGGGATCTAGCCGCCTATGAAAAAGGCAGGCAAGACGTGGCCAAGATTGCAAAGCAATTTCAACAACTTCCGGAAGAAACACGCAAGTTTTATCTGGCACGTCTGGCGGATGAACTGCTGCAGTCCGGAGAAGGCAATTAATTGAATGAAGTTTACGGAACACAGCGCCCACTGAATGCACGACCAGCAATAGCAGCCGTGAAATTCCTAATTGGCACCGCCTTAATTCGCAAAAAGTCCCGAGGCATCAAATATACATTGTCTATGTAAAAGAGCCGTGCCATCTTGCACCTCTTCTTTTTCTCAACCAGCAAATTGAGCGTGTGCGCTGAGCATGAGGTTCAATTGGGCGAAAATGGAGCTATCGGGCCAGGCTCGTAAGGCCCACAGCCTGGGGTCATGAGCTTTGCTTGCCCTTGCCAATGGTCTCCGCAACGAGAACGCACGCCCCAGTGGCAGTTGCCAGTCCAAGTGTAGCACGCAGCTAGCTTTACACCACCAGCACTTCTAGTATCCCGGCGGGGTTGACTTTATTTGGTCTGTCTCCCTCTGCATCTTTTCCGCCTCAATTTTATCTCGCCAGGGCCGCGTAACTATTTTTGAGCTTGCCGCCAATACCGAGGGCGTAGATTACCATCTATTGCGAATCTGGAAACCAATCTGGCGATCTGACGTCAGCCCTGGAACACGTCCCAGGGCTAGATCGCAGCGCACGCGAATAGTTGTTTGCCCCGGAACAAGGGGTCTCAAAACAGGGCAAACCATCATCAATTGCGATTTACTTTACTCTCAATCGAGGCATTTGCAATAATCCGAGCCCGAGCCGAAATCAGCCAGCATGCCGGCAGGTGGACGATTACTTCGTCGCATGCTGCTCCCTGGAGCCGTCGTGACGACAGGAGCTGTCCTGGTCTACAGCTATCGGCCGCGAAACATTCCTGGCCATTCATCAGCCGCGGTACCGGCGCCGACATATGCCCCCGATGGCTCCTTTACGATGCCACGATTCCCGCACGTCAAGTCCCGCCAAGAGCAGCTTGACGCTCTGCGCCTGAGCGGCAGCGGCTCTGCCAACGAAGAATATGATATGCTTGTGATTGGCGGCGGCGCTACTGGTGCCGGTGTTGCTCTCGATGCCGTTACTCGCGGTCTCCGTGTTGCTGTCGTGGAACGTGATGACTTCAGTAGCGGAACCAGTAGCAAGAGCACAAAGCTGGTCCATGGTGGTGTTCGGTACCTTGAAAAGGCCGTATGGAACCTCGACTACAACCAGTACAAGCTTGTCCGCGAGGCCCTCACGGAGAGAAAATACTTTTTGCAAACGGCGCCTCACCTTTCCATGTGGCTTCCGATTATGCTGCCGCTGGATAAATGGTGGAAGGCACCCTACTACTGGGCCGGAACCAAGTTTTACGATATTCTGGCTGGAAGCGAAGGTATCGAGAGCTCCTACTTTCTTACACGCAGCAAGGCTCTCGAGGCCTTTCCGATGCTCAAGCAGACGGACTTGGTTGGCGCTCTCGTCTACTACGACGGAGCCCACAATGACTCCCGTATGAATGTATCCATCGCCATGACAGCTGCTCTCTATGGTGCCACTGTCGCAAACCATACCGAAGTCACCGGACTCTTGAAGGACGACAATGGCCACCTCTGTGGTGCTAAGCTCCGTGACAATATTGCCGTTCGCGATGGCAAACCTGCTGAGGACTTCATGGTACGCGCGAAGTGCATTGTTAATTGCACAGGCCCGTTTACAGATGCTATTCGCAAGATGGACGACGAAAACTGCAAGGAAATCGTTGCGCCATCCTCGGGCGTTCATGTCATCTTGCCTGGCTACTACAGTCCCGGTAAAATGGGTCTGTTGGACCCATCTACCTCAGATGGCCGTGTGATCTTCTTCCTCCCTTGGCAAGGCAATACCATTGCTGGCACGACAGACTCGCCTTGTGCAATTACCCCCAACCCTGTCCCGGATGAGGAATCTATCAAATGGATCCTAGACGAAATTCGAGGCTATTTATCTCCCGAAATCCGCGTCCGCCGCGGCGACGTTTTGGCCGCCTGGTCGGGTATACGACCTCTCGTCAAGGACCCCAAAGCCAAGAACACCGAATCGCTTGTGCGCAACCACCTCACAGATGTTTCTCATTCTGGACTTTTGACCTGCGCTGGCGGAAAATGGACCACATATCGTCAGATGGCCGAAGACTGTGTCGATGTTGCTGTCGAGGAATTCGGTCTCAAGACCCAGGCAGTTGAGAATGCCCCGCGAGTTAGTGGAACCAATCATGTAGATGATGGCGCCATCCTGGACGGCAAGTGTCAAACGCACAACGTGAGATTGATTGGAGCACACGGCTTCAGCAAGACACTCTTTATTCCCCTGATTCAGTACTTTGGCGTCGAAACCGAGGTTGCCAAGCATCTTACTGAGAGCTACGGAGATCGTGCATGGTCAGTCGCTGCTCTTTGCAAGCAAACGAATCAGCGTTTTCCTGCTCGCGGCGAGCGCATCTCACAGCTTTACCCCTTTGTGGACGGTGAGGTGCGATATGCTTGCCGGCACGAATATGCACAGACGCCCGTCGATATTCTGGCACGACGCACGCGCTTGGCCTTTCTCAGCGCACAAGCAGCCCTGGAGGCTCTTCCCAAGGTCATCGATATCATGGCAGAGGAGCTAAAGTGGGATCGTCGCAGGCAAGAAAAGGAATGGGAGGACAGTACGTTATCGACAGCACCCCGCCCTTGACTGACCCCTACCCTCACCCCTGCTGCGGCAGTTATTTATCGGCTAGTAACTAACCCGTTATCTCTTTAATAGCCGTCGACTTTCTCAAGTACATGGGTCTACCCCAGCCAATGTTGTCGGCCACCCGCAAGCAGGTTGAGCAAGGCAAGCTCGACTTTGCGAACTCGCTTGAGTGGAACATGTACTCGCGACACGACAAGCCCCAAGAAGACTAGACTATTTCTAAAGATACCTGTGCTATGCAGAGGACGAGGCCGCGGCTTGTTGCCAGCTTTCATTCCGACTACGAAGAGGGGTGGCATCATGCCCGCTCCAGACTGTGGTCATTCCGGTACAGCGCACTCCTTGCCGGGGCAGCAGGGCCAGCAAGAAGTTTTGCGACGCATGACAGGCCTGAGGTGTGCTCCCGCCTATGCCTACCGAGTCATACACCAGGGCCCGTGTTTTAATCTGGACGTTTGCGAATGCCGACCGACTTTCCCTTTGTATTGCGGGGCCCAGTGACGAATGGCAAGCTATTGGCTTTCCCCAAACAGTCATGGGACCTTTACTTTGGTTACGACGACGATTAGTAGGAAGATGCCGAAGGCGCGGGCGGCGCAACGCCTCACACTCACCACCCCACATTGGCGCAACTGACTGGTCTTGTGCCCTTGTGCCCGTCTTACGCAAGGCTCCATTTATGGCAAGATACCTTTTGCCACTTGGCTATGTGAGAAAGGGAACGCATACATCTTGGCCGGCAGCCACGTGTGCGTCTGCATCTGTGTGATATTTTACGTATTGGTTATTTTTATTTCTTGTAATCTGTGTCGTGTTTTGTCTGGTGTTTCCTGTAGTCTATGGGTCCGTTGCCGGCGTTCTCTGGAAGGCAGGAGATGACAAACGTTCGTGTAATTCAAAATGGATAGTGACGAACACTTTGCATCAGTACTTTTTTGTTGAAATGGTAACCTTGCTCACTGCCACTGCCACTGCCACTACCTGCTGTCTACTTGTTTGCCCGCCATGTTCGCCACAACCTACCTGTAACCAGGCATCCATTTACCTTTAAGCGAGAGCTGCCTAGTCGACTCGGCTACCTGGCGGACGGTGCGCGTCTACAACATCACGTCACAGTGCTCCAAGTTACGAGGACGCCAAAGGCGGAAAGTGAGCAAAGTTATTTTGAAAAATAAATAAAGGTAATCGTGGTCTGGTGCGTACACACAGAGCCAAAGTCTCATTTGGAAGAAGTGCTTTGCGCCATAAAAATATGCTGGCGACTTCTGCGGCAGAATGCAACAAGGCAAACGCCAAAAGCGAGAACAAGTAATGTACAGGAAGAAAGCACCCAAACTCCAACCATATGCCATGATCTCTAAAGTGTGTAACAATGTCGCTCGCTGTTCAAGCAGCTCGAAAAAGAAAGAAAAAGTGAAAAGGCGCAAGCCATGTCAAAAAGAACAGAGAGTCGGCGCCCAATGTAAGAATGAACGCTCTTGAACCATAGAAATAAAAAAGGTTCCGCCGGGATAAACTCCAATGAAATACCAATAAATCAAATCGCCTTCATGATTGCAGATTCGTGTCGTAAAGGATTAGATAAGAGGGGTCGAAAAATGCAGTCGCTTTCTATCTCCGCCACCATTCGGCTTCCCAGCCATAAGAGTCGTGATTGGCGGGAATGCCGCCTGTGTAGGACCGTGATCGTGCCCAGTGAACGCCATAATCATCGAAATGTTGTACACGCTGAGGGTCGCTCTTGAACCGAAAGTAAACAAGCTCACGGTTTTCGACAGCGACGTTGGGCGCGGTCATGGCCACACACCTTCATAAGGTTGTACTGGTACCGCTGCCGCGACGGCTACCAAATCCGCTTGAGGAGGAAGAGGTAGCGTTGGGCCGCCGACTGGAAGCCTTGCGAGTAAACCCCAACTTTTCGCCTACCCTTTTCCAGCCCTTGTTGTGGGCAGCAACGGCACGTTGCAGGCCGCCGGGAGACGAATTGAACGACCAGTCCGAGGTGGTAGGCGGAGTTGTAGGAGGGGTCATGGGCTCGTTGGTGGATGGCGAGTTGCCCTCGCTGTCGTCGGTGAGGCCGTCAAACTCGAGGCTCTGGCTAGTCCGACTCCTGCTCGTGGTATGAGATCGGGGAGAGCGAACCTGCTCCTCGCCCTCAAGGTGAAGGGGGGCAACGGATTCGAGAAAGGGGACGAGGAGCGAGTCGTTCATGAGCTCGTAAATGATGCGACCGGCCTCGTCGAGAACAGAAGGATGAGGAGGGATGGGGTTGTAATGGGTCATTAGTAGGCGATCGCGGACGCGCGAAGGAATATTGACCTCGCGAGGAGCGCAGGGGACAATGTACACCTGCATAAGCTTTTGCCAAAGAGCAGAGAGACGGACGTTGGCGTCGGTGGCCGACTCTGCCTCGGAAGCGAATTCTTGGTAAAAGTTGGCGTAGCGCTGGGCATCAAGGGTGAATTCAAGAGTTTCCATGCAGTGGTTCTGAGAGAGGTAGGCCATGAAGGCAGTGAGGGTATAGGGAGGAGGAGAGACGTCGAGAAGAATCTCGGTCAGCGTGGGAGGCTGGTGAGCAGCCATGATGTATCTGGGGGAGCCCGGACGTGATGCGAAAACCTCGCTGGCAGGGCGCGAGTAAGTGTCGATTGCGTAGAAGTCTTCAAAGGCAGACGACGGTCGCGGGGACAGTTCAGTAGGACTGGGGATCAAGTCTATCAAAAGGCTAACCATGTCTACTTTTGTTCCCGGGGAGGGATTGTGTTTTCAGGGCAGCGGACCAGCGATTGCAGCAAGACAGCTTGGGCGCAACAGAGGCCGCGATGAGGGCGTGAAATGGGACGGCCGAGTCGTTTTGTGTATTGCAAAGGCAAGCGGAGAGATAAACCACGCTTGGTTTGCGTGCACGCGAGGCGCGAGAGACGAGGGCGTACGGGTGCACAGCGCGGTGCGACCAAGACGTCTCGACCAGAATACCGGTAATGGAAGTTGGAGAGGAGACGCGAGAGAGTGATGATGTCGCTTGCCGAGGTCGGACAGCAGGATCGAACGCGTGCGACGAAAAGAATGTGTAGCACGGAAGAGAAGGACACTGTGTATCCGTACCGACGAGGCTGGACCGTGGTTTAATAATGGCGAGAGGAATAGAGTCGCTGGAATGGCGAGTCGAGGATGGTGGTGTGTGGACGCCAGCAGAGACAGGATTGGAAGCGACGCTGGAAGCGGGGAGGCGACGGTATTAGAATGGTGGTGCTTGTGGAAGAGTGGTAGTGTTCTAGCGTGCAGCCCGTAGGTAAGGTGGTTTTGGTGGCTTGCAGGGGGGCGATGCTGGTATGGCGCTAGGCGGTCGTCTGCCACTTGGAAAGTCAAAAAACGGGAAACAGGTTGGAAGGGTTGTGGGAGCGGCCGAGTTTTGTACCAGGTAATGGAGGGGAGGGTAGACGAACAATGCCAGTGCACCCTACTCCGTAAAATAGTTGCAGAAGTATTGAGTTGAAGAAAAGACGATGGACGACGGAGCGGGGGGAGGGGGCGTCTGCCGAAGCAATCGCACATACACCCATCAAGGTTTTGGAAGCTTGGGCGAAGGAAGGGCGAGCACTGACTGGTACTGGCGTGACTGGAACCAGTAAAAGCAGCAGCGAAGATGGCGTACCAGTAGAAGACAGAGGAGGGGGCGGCGGCAGGGTGTGATCGGAGCTTTTTTTTTTTCTCTCTGCTGTCTGCTGGGCTGGGTTGTTGACTTGAGTGAGCGAGTCCGGGGAGAGCGACAGGCAGAAGAGAAGCCAGGACCCTCTCTTGGCCCACGAGCCCCTCTTCCCTCTCTGGCCCAGTGGCTCCTCTGTGCCCTGGCCCTGCACCCTGGTAGGCTTGGTTGGCCATTGGCCGTCATCCCTCACCCTGACCCTTTTGCCTTGCCTCAAGCCCGCCCCCTCCCTGGTCGCTGGGTGCTGGGGTGCTGCTGGAGCTGGCACTGGATCCCAGAAGAACAAGCCTGTCTGTGTGGATGGCGCTAGAAGCGGGCCAGCGCAGAAGCTAAAAGGCTTCTGTGAAAGGGAGCGAGGGAGCAGCACACACGGGTGGCCGGTGGCGGCTTGTGTGCGCGAGGCAGACGAGGATTGTGCACAAAATGAATGGCAATGCCAATTCTTCCAAAAGGACAACGACGATACCGACGGATTACGACTCTTTTTATCCCTCCATTGTTGATCTCCCTCAGTCTTGAATTTCTCATAGTCTACCAGTAGAATACTTGCCCATCCGTCATCGTCCACTTCTCGGCCCTGCCCTGGTCACCCTCGGTCGGCGTTGGCGGACAGGGCTACCCAGCCCGCCCGCACTTGAGTCGCGCGTGCCGGTACTGCACGGAGTACAGACTACCAGCCGACAGCTTCGAAGGTCGTTCTCAGCGCTGCCCACGTTGTTTCTAGAACAACAGCCCTGGCCACCTTTGACCAGTCCGCGTCCAGGCTGAACCGCTCGACACGACATGGATGGCGGATGGGGGATGACCCTGCCTGCGGCTCGGATGGGGGATGGCGCTCATCATTGTGCCATTCTTCGCGACGAGGGCACCGCACCAGAGCAGCAAGCAAGCAATCGTCTACCCAAGGATTGCATCGTACTTATTTTTGACTTGCTGTTACCAGGCATGCAAGCAGGGTCGGGCCACACCACCCACACAGCTCCATCGCATACAGGTATTGCCGTGGTATTCCATCTCGACCTGCAGCCATGTCGGGATCCATGGAATGATGCACACACACATCGAATGGCGAGAGGCCTGTGGCACCCCAGAGACGGCAGTCGTACGCGCCGCCATGTGCTTGGCGGTACTTGTCAGGTACCTATAGCTATGCGGTTTCTTCCCGCCACGGCCAGGTATCTCCGAAAGTCCCTCCACCCCATCCCAGGTTCGGTCTGGGTACGGCAGCCCTGCGAGCCAAGGGAAGGGCTTGCCAACAATACCTTACCACAGTGGCGTCGATGCCCTCCCACTTGTACTGGAGCACGCTGCACGTTTCAGTACTTGAAAACCAAGTTGGCTCTGGTGAACATCGCTAGCAGTATCCGTACCTTTGCATCTTGCGATATTACCGCCAAGTGCGTCTTGCCCCCAAGCCACAGGACCAAAATCATGGCACCTGATCGCAACAAGCTTCCGCCTCCCGACCCGGCACCTGCATCCGCCCCGTCCGACTCTGCTCAAGGGCAGGTCACGGCGCGACAGGCTCCAACATTGGATCTCTGCGGCTGCCCCACGTAACTGCTTTTTCTTCTTCTTCTTTGTTCCACCAGTAAATGACAGGAGGCATGTCCGTACCTGTGGTTGCCTTCTCTCACGATCCTCATTGTCCGTTCCGACCCTTTGAAACTGAATCGATGGATGTGGAACAGGGCGGGCTGTGCAAAGGCCCCATATTTCTGACGCAAGTGTTGGGCCCTGGCACGCCTGGTTGGCGATACGCCCAACAGAGCAAGAAAACCAGCAGGCGAGCAGGCGATTAAGGTTTTGGACAGCCAATCAGCCATTCACGAGCAAGATGCCTCGCAAAGGGTCCTTAAACAAAATAGCCAGATGTGGCTCGAATAGCGCGCGTGTGTCCTCGAGATGCGGCGCTGCGAACATCCCACGTCGCAGAGAATCGGGCATTGAGCGGCGAGAGTCATCTGGGCAGCATCAACGGCCCAGCCATCCAACCAAAACCGGCGCCGCCAACGCCAGTCCGACCCAGGCCCTCCTGGGATCCATAAGCCAGCCCGTTCTAGGCCAGAAAAGCGGATCCAGGTGGACCAGCTTGAGGGTGGATCGACCTCTGAGCCAGAAGCAGAACAACGACCTGACGCTAGAAGGACGCTAGAAGTTGCGAGCCCACGGAGCCCAAGCCCAGTGCTCCATTTGGTGCAGTTCGTTCATTCGGGTTGGGTGGACACTGCGGTTTTTGCTGCTGGCCTTTTTCCCTTTCCAGGTTTCGCAGCGTGGCAAATGACAGAAGGCCATGTCTGTGCCGTGCAGACTCTGATCAATGATACTGTACTTGACGCAGCTCCATACTGCTATTACCAGGCGGCAGGGGGAAAAAACCACAGACCCAATTTACAAGCCCCTCTCAACGTGCGACTACCGCACCCTGAGTCCATGACCGCTCAACGTGCCACGGAGCAGATGGTGGATGGCAATGGTCAGGCTTTGGCCTTGAACCCGTCTTTTGCTCCGTGCAGTGGGGGAAAAGGCCATGGAACAATTTTTTGTCGTGATGTTTGCAGCACTGTAGTCGGTGACCGGCTTTCCAGGACCCTCATGACGACGTCCTGCCCACTGCGCATTGCACTGTAGCCACTTTACAGTGGACAAAGACAATGCGGCTGGAAAATAAGAAATACGCTATCCGTACATCGAGATGTTGTCCGTAACCAGGGCATCCAATTGAATACTAATTATTACTTTATTCAATTCTTGTCACCGCTACTAACAGTAGAGTTAAGTGACTGGTAATCAGACAAGGCCCGCATAGTAATAGGTAGGTAGCCACGACGGGCTGGGCATAAACAGGAAACTCCCGAGCCCGCTCGGCTCTTGGCATTTCAACACAATGGACGAACGCCCCGATTCAGTGCAGATCACCCACCGTTGCTTGACTAAACTGGCCGTGTCTTTCTCTTCTCCTTCTTTTTCGCTAGGTACCAATTGACAAACCAACTGGCGTGTCGCTTGTCACTCTCGCCATGTTTGCCGTAGCTCGAGACGGCGTGCAAGCCGCGCCCTGTACTGTTGGCAGCGGTCAAGAAGCGTTGCACACCCGCCCTCCGCCGCCGCGCCCCCGGTCGACGCCACCAACAACACCCAACGCCGCCGCAGGGCGACGGACGACTCGCGCGTTTGAGCCTCGTTCTCGAGCCCAATCCAGTCCAGACCTCGTTCTCGCCGGTCATCCAGCCCAACCGGGGGCTCTCCTCTCAATAGCGATCCAAAACTATCATCAAAACATCAGCACGAGGCTCATGACGAAGACCAGACACGCCAGGAGTGTCCCAAGCCTCTACGGCGTGCCCGATTGCTTGTGCTTCCCTGCGCTGCGTCATCAAACGGCCCGCGTTTACTCGTGTACACGCGTAAGTAGCTGACGACGTTTTTTACGGCCTTGTCCACGGGAAAAAATGGAGGCCATGCCGTCAATTCCTCTGGGGCGGGCGTCATTCCCGGGCACACCCATTCACCTTCGGATCGTAGAGAGTGTGGTCCATTCCATTGTGGCCTGTTCACTCTTGTCCTTTGTTCCAACACAGCCCCGGTTTACAACAAGGAGTTTTATGTCTGCAGGCTCGAACCGTGCCCGCTGCCGAGAAACATGCAGTGGTTCGAGAAAGCTTAAACGGCCTGCGCCATTGTGCGTTGCAGTGCGTAAACGGTGTTTTTATGTGTGGCTTGTCCAAGTCCCGCCAGGACGTCGTACGACTGTCGGCCATGCCGTACGGCGGACATCGCCCCTCATCAGCACCCTGGCGACGGCCGCTGCCGAAATGAAATGTTCGCTTACACGTAATTGTTTTCGATCAGACGAGATGGCCAATTGCCTTCTGTCGCCGATACTCCTTGGAAAGCTATTTCAAAGTCTGGCAAGCTCTGGCTGCTGGCACCGATACAATACGCATGATGCTGCAGTGATGCTTAATAAATCTTGCGGCTCCGTCTGCATCCCCATGTAGCTACCTGGCCAACTGACCTCCAGCTTGGTAGCGAGAGACGGCGAACTAACATGCATTCCGGTGCGGTTTGCTTTACGGCGCCCGGCTGCGGATTGTCTGATACGACATGACGCCCGGCGAACTGCAGACGACGCGTACACTGCAATGCACACGTGGCCATTCGCCAGTTTGTTTGCTGCCTCAAACTGAACCGGCAATTCCCACGCGAAAATGTACATCATTATTAACGCGTACGATATCCGTGCTTGACTTACTGATAAATCCATGTCCATCGAAGCGCCAGGTTTTTCAAGTCAATCTATAAATTACACTACCATGTAAATTACACTAGCAAATGGCCATTAGCTCACAATGTGCCTTCCTCCTGGGTAATGATGTGCAGTGCAGCTAAAAGCGCCTCTAGCGATCTTGCAGCCGTTGTAAGATTTGCCCCGAAACCCGTCATCACACTCATCGAACTAAAGAGATTCTCATCATCTCTTGCTTCCATATTTGGTTAATGTCCACTTGCGCTCTTTATATTTCAACTGCGGACTTGGTAAATAACCACATCTTGCTGAGTATTCAGTTGGCAGTATTCATACCTACTAGACGTCAGATATTTGACATGGCTCGTCGCGGTATTAGCGGTGCACCGCGTCATTTCAGTCATTGAATCTCATCTGCTTAATGATTAATGACTGGTGCCTAAATTACTAGTTCAAAGCAAACGCGCCCGAGCTTGTCTTCTCCTCGATCTCGGCTCCGAATTCCATACCACTACGGTCACTAGACGAAAGCGGAAGAAAAGTCAGGGTCCTCGGTCACCTAAAGCAGAGAACACTATTCGTACACCTGTACGACTCCTGGTGCAATGATGTCCGTTGGCAGGCGCCGCTCACCCTGTGAGAAATGGCCATGGAAAGCCACCGTCTAGCCTTTGGTGCTTCTTCCAAGGTACTGGTATACCTCGAGGTACAATGCTAAAATAGTTTCAACACTAAATTACTAGTTTTCTGTGTAATAAATAGTAGTGCCGAGTTCCGCTTCGCTGCGCCTCCGCCGCGACTGCAACACTCCAAGATTATCCTCCTCCAGCGTCACATCGGACGGCTTCCCCTGCCCTACTTTCACCACTCACCTCTTGCTTTTTGGTGAGAAATTCTTGGGCCGCAAAGCGGTCCACTCAGACTGATGGGCCGGATTGGATAGGGGCAGGCCATGGCAACGCAACTCGTTCGACCTCGTTCCCACCCATGCTGCTACCATCCGCTATATTCGTCTTCCCCTCGCCCCCCAGGAGCAATGATGCACAAATCCATCACCATCTGCGGAGCTCCATTTCGGCCGCCGTTCCTAGAACGAGTGGTGCTGCCGTTGGAGGGAGGGGTACCTTGGCCGATTCTGCTGACTACCGCATGTTCCCATCTGTTTGCACACCCCGGCATATAGGAGAGTAAATATGCAAGATTCGCGTTTTTCTGGCAAGGTTGGGGATAGTCCATGCAACCACACCACCAGCGAGCTAATCGTGATGCGTCTCAACTACCGCGCGACGAGCTGGTTCTCTTTTCTGTCATTCCTCGCAGTCGTCTGATTTCTAAGGGTATGTGTCCTCGGCAGACTAGCTATCTTTGTACAAGAACATGGTGCATGGTCCCCAAAATGAGCGGAAGTGGGCACTCCCAGGAGCGTTTTCTTAAAAAGCTTCAAGCAATCGTGGAGTCGGTGCTAGAGGCGACTGGAATTGAAGTGCTGGGGCTCTGCAAACCCACCGAGTGCGGAAGAACGTTGGTAGTCACAATGTCGCCACAATAACCTTTTGCAGCATTTCAATGCACAAAGTCGTAAGAGGCTTTTCCTCTCCAGGCAAACAAATTTACCCCAAATTCCCGCAGGGAAACCGCAGGGAAGAAAAGCAAAGCCGTTGTGGCGCGACCATGATACTGAAACCTGCATTGGTGGGCACATGTCGCAGCCCATGAGCCAGTAGCATCGCACCATCACTACGTCACGACGAGGCATTCGTCTTGAGTGTGGCAGCCTCAGCTTCTGTGTCAAGCCAATGAGCATCTCCCATGCACCCTCCCCTTGGCACTTTACTGTCAAAGAAAAGAAAAAAGAAGACCTGCAGCTTGCGGAAAGTATCTGCCAACGATCGGGTCCGCGCTCACACACAGTTCACACCTAATAAGATCCAGGTATGCCGTCTCGGCTCGGCACTTGAAGGCAGCCCGGTGCCGTACAATTACCACCCGTCAAGTTCGCGGAAGAAACGGTGGCGGTGGTTGCATCGGATCCTACACTCGTGTACCACCTTGCCCGGTTTCAATCTCTTGCGCAGGACCGTTTTTCAACTACCAATTAACTGCTCAATTGGCGTTTTGCCTTGCACTTTTAGATTAACTTGCACCCAGTCTTCACAATACGAATCTTCTCATCCTGACTCGCGACTCACTTGACAGCTGGCCTGGCTAACCTATATGCAGTAAAAGTATAATCAAGCCAGTTTGTTCGACGGCTGCAGCTCCCCATCCAGCCACCAACTTACTTTAAAGCTGTCGCTGTGAGAACGACCAGAACAAGATTTCAAAGACAGGCAGGCAAGCAGCCGTTCCGATACTGCAGGGACGGGAAGCCCGCAGTAGGCTCCACCATCCCCGGAGGGCTGTTTTACCAGTAAATCATGGAAAACGAGAATAACCTGACTCTTGTGGCCCGGGCACCATTGTCAGCTTGGCAAGCCCGTCTCATTCGCGCTGGGCCGAGATGGCTCTGAGATTGTGGCAAATTGCTTGCAGGGGGAAATGTAGTCGAAGTCTCCTGTGCATGAAAATAAATTGCCTTGCGCCTGCATTTTATTGAAGAGCACCGCCTCCCCATTCCGCTTCACAAGTCAGCTAGTCGCCCCGGGTTAATTAATGCCAATTGAATTAACCTGCAAAACAAAAACCTAAAACCAGGGAACAGGCAAATCCACCAGAGAAGCTTTTTCCTCGAGCATTGTGGCTTGCGCTACTCGCTGGGCTGAACGGCGCCAACACCTAAAAAAAGAGCGCTGGCGTCCCAACAGAGCACACAATAATCAGCGCACACGGCCACTCCGGTCTAGGCCCCGGCGACGTTGTGGGACAAACCAAGATATCCTGGCGGGTGGCGCTGGAGTTTGCGAGAGGGAAAACAATAGAGTCGTTTGCATGATGAACTTGAATCATGTAGAATGGGGGCATGGATGAACCTGAGTCGTTTCTTCGGCTCCGATGGCTCCGCGCCGGTGTAGTCCGGAGGCTTTGCCAGACACATACCGGCGGGTGGTTGTATCATTCAAGTATTCGACAAGATGGCTTATGCGCGACAAGTAAATTATAGTTATCGGGACATGTGGCTTCAACGCCGAGTCTCCATACACAAGACGCATACAACTGAATCATCCGGATGCTGAGATGCATTGCCTCTATTCACAGAGCGTCGCAGATTGAAATGACCTGCTCCAGGGTATCAACCACATAGTCGGGCTCCAACTCTGCACACGCCTTTGCGTCGCCGTAGCCGAACCGGCACCAGCACGACTTGGCGCCAATGTTTCTCGCGAATTGGACGTCCGCCACGGTGTCGCCCACCTCCAGCACCTTGCCGGCGTCCAGGCCCGAGACACCGTACATTTGCGTCACCGCCGGCAGCAGAACCGCAGTGTAGCTTGACGGGTCTGGCTTCCGCGTCGCCCCGGGCGTGCTGTCGCCCACGATGAGCTCTCGCGGCACGTAGTCGGCGAGCCCGCTCCTCGCCAGCGCCGTCACGACCGCGGCCACGCCCTTGTTGCTGACAATGGCCATCGGGACCTTTCGCTGCGCGAGGTGCTGCAGCAGCTCCTTGGCGCCTGGGAACGGCCGGATCAGCGGCTGACCGTCCGACGCATAGACCTCGCGGTATTTTGCCGTCCACTCGGCTTCAGTGTCCTTGTCAAAGGCGACGCCGACCGAGGCCGTCAGCGCCCGAAACGTATCCGACAAGCCTGTCCCGGAAGAGATGTATCGCTGCACTTCCGACTCTGGTGGCGATTGAGTCGGGGAGAGGGCATCGAATGTGAGCTTGATGCTGTGCGAGATGGACTGGTGCGTGTCGAACAGCGTGCCGTCAAAGTCGAATATAACGAGTGACGCCATCGTTTCTAGCTTTATGTATTTGCCGGCTTGTAAGACTGGCGAGCTGAGAGAGCTTTACTGCCTATATTATCGCCCCGTAGTCTGATGTAGAAGCGTCCTTGACGTTGATAGAGGAAAAGAACGAACAGAAACGCTCCGTCAGAATTCCCCGCATTAGTTCTATGATCAACGTTCTGTCCAATCTCTGTCCGAGATACTTATACACCAGGGTTCCATTCATCCAATTCTCCTTTCCCCTATTTGCTCTCATGTCTGTACCCTATGCGATAGCTTCCGTGCTACCGGAATAATAATTTTGACTAAGCCCAAGGTTTACTCTTGGGTAGCACCGGAACGACGAGTTCGGATCCGAACGGCTGCACGACCCGCAGTGGCTGTCAAAATCTTCCTGTCCACACGCACTGCGCTAGCGACCTGCAAGCCATCCTGGCACGGCCTGGCAATCTTGCCTAGCAACCTTGGCTTTGCGACCAGCGAAAAGGTTTTCAACTCGTCTGCCGTCCTTAATTGCCCAGATTTTCGGCCCACCGGGCTGAAGCCGAGTTCCATAGTTGCACCGTTTGCGTTGTTTCTCTTTTCTTCTTTTCATTTTGGCGTCTTGTGAATCTTCCACCAACCAGCGGTTGTCCTTCCCGGGATATCTCCCTGTAAAAACCTCATCCGCACCCCCCCTTGCTCGGCTACCTGCGGATATTGAAAACACACTGCTCGTCGGCTATGCGTTGATGTGCTTGCCGACAGCCTCGTTCTCGGGACATTTCCAGGCGATTGTGTCTGATTAGAGCGCGCGCCATAAACTGAAACTGAACGTACGACACAGCCTGGACGGTAGACGGTAGTAGCTCAAGTACATGTCGAGTTATATTCAATAATAACACATAGGGATATCAATGTTGAGAAGCAAACAATACAGTACAAAATACAACTCCATGCTCTGCCACGCCGCCAGAGCTTAGAATCCGAGAAGATCCAGCTCTCCTGTAAACCCTCCATTCACCAAGACTGCCGACATTTGCAGTCGTAACGCAGGCATTTCAGCAGCTTTATAAGCCGCAAATGGATCAACACCAACAGCAACGCAAATCGCGTTGCATATCGTGTGAACACCGCAGTCGTATCCATTCGTCTGCGCCGGGTGATCATACTTGATTGTTGACCACTCCGCAGGAACAAACTTCTCATCCAACGCGTCCTTCATCCACATTAGAGCGAGATCTGTGACCGATTTTGTCCCACGTGGGTTCAATGAATCAACATGGGCCACCGTCTTTTTCGACGGGTTGATGACCATCAGCGTCCAATGCGAATGTTCGCAAATTGGCAGCAAAATCGTGTTGACCTTGAGTAGATTCTCTTTCGTGACCCCCTTTCGCTTCAGCGTCCTCTGCGTGTTTTTGCAAGCCGTCTTTATTTGTTTATAGTAGAAAGATGTCATGACGAGACATTTTCGGGTCTGTGACTTGGGGTCGTCAACACCGCCAATATGATTGACTGCCTGGTCCAGCCAGGACAAAACTCCATTAACAATCTCGTCATTAAGCCATTCTGTCTTGGGTATGACTCTGCAGAAGTCATGGCGATGCAATGGTGTTGAATCAGCTGCCTTTGCTAGGACAGCATCAGGCTTCGCATATATGGTGCTAACAGTTCGTTTGCTCATCTGCTCGGATAACGAGAGCAGCAGCGGTCGACAAGGATCACGTACGTCGTATTGTTGCAGATTTATGATATATTCGCGAGTAATCTCCTCATCAGAGACTCGCGTCTTGCGTTGCGCTTGGATGGTATCTCCCACCACGGTGTTGAGCTCGAGCGACCATGGCTGCTTCTCATCAAAGATGGCCTCTATACGATCATCGTAGTTGGCAGGGTCATCTTCACGCGTTTTGAAATAGCTGGGTTTGTAGTGGGATGTCAGGGGATCGGAAAACACTTCGTCGGCTGCCGACGAAGCTGTTGGCTGCGACTCAAGCGTGAGTTTATCGATGATGCTGGGCAAGTCATCCATGACCGGAGGTTTCGCTTCAGGCCCCTCTGGCTTCTCCAGAATTTTTGTAAATCTCACAGGCTTGGGCAGGCGTGACGGCCCAGCTCGTTTCGACGCTTGCCGTGACGCCGCCCGCCGCTTCCCCTTGAGTATGTCTCTGGTTGAGGGTCTCTTACGCGTTGCATCGAAAGCATTGTCAAGACTCGGTCCAAATGCATATTGAGAAGAAGATGAGCGGAATCTGTCAAGAAACCTGCGCGCTTTGCTGTGTGGCTGGCGCACGTCGCGCTTCCTTGGTGAAGGTGGTGGCGAAGGTAGAGAGCCGCGGCCTAGGCTCGCATTGCCTGCGTGCGACTCGCTGGCCACGCCTGATTTCAAGCCCGAGACTTCATCAACAAACCCCGCCGTGACTCCCTCGTGGCCATCTCCGTTGCTCTTGGCTGATGTGGTACTGAGTTTGAGACGCTTTGCGCTGGGATCCTTTTCCCGGGGTTGCGCGGCAGTGTGATCGTGACGAACTGAAAATGAGAACGCTGCTAAAATGACGGAACGTATAAACTTACAGAATTTCTGCACGGCACCCCCCACAGAGAAGAATGCCGACTGAATGGTTTCTATCATACCGAAGACAAATTTGAAAGCGAGGGGAGGTTAATATGTCATAGCTCTACTACCTTGTTAAATGGAGCTTGCGAAAATGTATCTCAGTGAGACCTACCTCCACGCGACTATCTTCGCATCATTTTGGCCATTTGATCGGGTGTCGGAAAGAGGCTGATGGCGATGTGAAGTGAAGGTGTGTTGACGCTGGGTCCCAGCGTTGCTACAGTGGAGGGATGCGCCGGCTGAATATCGGCAGCACTGACCTAGTGATTGTCGCTGGCGCGCCGGCACGCTGCCTCACTCGGTCACTTCAGAGCATTCGGAATATTGACAGGGCGTAAAGTCACGACAGGAGTTAGCGTAAGATTGTGAACCGTGGCATACATTACGCCAGATCTCCCGCACTAAGTACCTCTTTGGGTGCCCGCGCAAACTGGTACTGGGGTCATTCCGTTAACCACTATCAGGCTCACTGAGGTAGCTGCACGCAAGGCTATTTGTGCAGGCGCGCTTTTGACCCTGAAATTCGATATTCACTAATTATCAAGCAAATGCAATGTACAATTATCTCAACGTTATGCCTAAGCATGTGTGAGAGCTGCCTAGGTGGTCTCTGCCGCTCGCTGCGAATGATAAACAACTCAAATGGAAATCCCGGGGCTCTCTACAAGTCCCCAATCTTTGGCGTCGATGCATCGTGATGCTTTGGTGCCATCCGCGCTAGGACAGACCGTCAGCCTCCGTTCTTCATTGCGCTGGAATTCTGTGAGACTTACAGATGCGATGTGAGGCCGCCCATCTTCTTCGTGCAAAAAGCAGAAAAGTACTCGTTTAGCGCTTCTACCGTGCTGCTGCCCTCAACGAGGCGGATGACCATGGCGACGTAGCCATCGGGTCGGACAAGAACGACTCCTCCTTCCTCGGAGTCGAGCCCCATGCGAGCATGCGCAGTGGCATCAGAGTTGGGAAAATGACGATCCCATCGATCATCTGCGTAGATGTGATCTCGGTATCGTGCTAGCAGGGGCGGAACCTGGTCTTCGATCTCGATCTGGTGGCGCTTTGCGGCGAAGATGGTGCAGATGGTGAAGAATTTGCTGTGTGGGTTATGTCTTTCATGGTACGATACTTGATCAATATCGTCTCGGAGGTAGCTGGCGTAGAAGGAGCGCTTATCCTGCAGGTAGTGGGCGAAATCAGCAACTGCGGTAGCAGTTTTGCTAGGATTGCCGGCAAAGAGAAATAGTCTGAATGATCCATTCCACGGCACTTGCTGCTCAAGATGAACAACATTCGCGTCAGAAACTCTTGTCACATCTGAATTCTTGAAAATGCGACCAGTCGTGAGTGTTGTCCCGGCAGGATGAATTAATGGCGACTGAGCAGCATGTTTCGAGGACCAGTTGATCTCATTAGGTCCATATGAGACCCCGTATCCGCTTGTGAACTCGCAAGACTCTTTGAACGTCTTGATAAACTCACTATCGGTCATTTCGTCGGAAGGATGTGATTTTGACGCCGCATCGACGTCGCCTTGCTCAGGAGGGCGCTGTGAGAAAAGCTTGGCATAGCGGTTGTCAAAGTCCAGTAGAGCTTGAGCGACGCTGCGCCGTTCCACCTCATATGTCTTGAGAATATCACGCGCGGCGAAGCCAGCCTCTACGGCATGTATCTTCCATGCCAAGTTTTGCGCATCCAGAAAAGCCGTGTTCATTCCCTGTCCAGCTTTGGGCTACTTGGAAGTTAGCACTGTGGCTCAAATGAGCAGGTAAGGCACTTACACTATGAGTATGACAGGCATCGCCACCGATAAAGACGCGCTGGTCCAGGGAATATCGATCCGATAGTCCCTGCCCGATGGGGTATACTGAGTACCACTCGACGCGTTCCCATTGAATAGAATAAGGCTGGAAAATCTTTTTGGCGGATTCCTTGACCTGCTCTGCAGTGGCTGTCTTGCGAGGGTTCCAATCCGAATCTGTCGATGATGCGATTTGGATATATAAACGAACCATGTTGTCTTCACGGGGAATAACCATGATAGATCCATGGTGGCTATGAATGGTGCATTTCATCTGAAACCTTGTCAACACAGCGGGCCAGAGCCATCAAGTAAGGGGAGGGCTCACCTTGATATCGGGAAAATTGGTCTGCACAACGCCATCCATGACACCCCAGACATGAGAAATAGGGTCTTTGTGGCGAAGTTCAATATTCAATTGCTGGCGGATAAACGACCTTGATCCTTCGCCGCCAAATAGATATTTCGCGTGTATTTGCTCCTTGGCGGTGCCATCTACATGCTCAAGCTGCACTGTGACGGGGTATTCTGAGCTTTGCGACTCCTCTGACTGAAAGCCGGTAATAGTCCATGGTCGTTGAACTTCGACACCGTTCTTCTCGAGATCAGACAGGAAAACGCGTTCGATGTGGCCTTGATGCAGGAGAGTGGTGAATGGGTAGCGCGCATCAATGAAATCTGGACACGATGCCCATGTACCTGTTCTCTGAATTCCGGATGCTGAATCAGAAGGGTCCCAGAATGCAACCTCGAAAACGCGCGCAGGATTGTGCGCCATGATGGCAGACTTGAGGCCCATGTTGCGGAGCAGATCGAGAGACCGGGGCTGGATGCCATCTGCGCGGCCTGTGGCTGTCGGCTCAGGGCGGTTATCGATGTGCTTTATTTTATAACCCCAGCGGGCTAGACATGTTGAAAGCATTAAGCCGACAGGGCCAGCTCCGACAATGACTGGAAAGAAAACACATCAGTGGCTGTGATACTTGGCAGTGACAGCCGGGTATCAACGTGCGTACCAATGTCATAGTGGGAAGCCATTTGTTGTGGCATCGCCATGTATGTTGATGAAGAAGCGCGCGCTGTGAAAATACAACGTAGAATGGATCGAGCGATGATTCCGTTAGGAGGAGTGTACGATTTTTGCCAAAACTAAAAAAAGGGTGTTAAGGTTGCACAGCCAAGCCTAGCATCGGACGAAGAACGATGCCTCGTCGTGTGTTACCCAGGCTGGCGCTGCAAGATATTTAACCATTTTCGCATGACACGGCTGGTACCCAAGGCAGTTAGGGTCTTGCATTGGTTAAAGAGAGGGGGCGCAAGCCGCATCGCATTCGTGAGGAAGCTTATTGGGCGACGAGCATGCCGGAAATGCGAGACGGAGTGTGGGAGTGGCTCGCTGGCGGCTTGAGCTGGTGGAGGAGACGACAGACAGGTGGGCCGTGGGCGGCAAGCTAACAATGCCCGGCAGCAGATTCGGGAAGTGAACAGACAGGTCCCCAGTTTAATATAATGCAGTTGATCGTTTCTATTACGGATAGACTCATTTACATTTCCAAAGTACCTGGACACCGGCGAAAGCAGCGCCCCTAGCGGTCGTCGTCTGCCGCCTGTGCTCAGTCAGCACCCTGCTGTGGCACGACGTTACGGCGCAAAGCCCGTGTTTTAGCCCTAGAAGTGACCTAAATTACAAGCTGCCTTGGTCACAGCTGCCACGAGAGAAGTCTCCAGTCAGTGCCCAATCATCAGCCGGCATTAGTTGAAGGGGCCGAGCCTTCATAGACTCTTTTAGCTGGGGGCTCTGACTGAGATTCTGCATATTCCTGCGCGGGGTGTCACAGAGCCAGACTGCATCCATGATAGATAGTGCGGTATAATTTATTATTTGTTAGGCACTGGAACTGGGCCCTCGCTCAACCCAGCTGGTGCGGGGGAGATGCGCCTCAGACAAACAGCAACGGGTAGCAAAATCGGTAGTCTCTATTCAGGTAGCACGATCCGTCACCCCATTTTCTGCAGGGCCCCATGACGCACTGCATCCGCCGCACGCCCGATCCGCGTTCGCTGAACCCCTAAAACTCACTCGACGGGAAATTTGCGAGCTGCTGGAACTCTAGCGCCCGGTGTGATTTTTGCTCTCTTGCCGCGAGAAAGAGCCGGTGTTTCTTTCCGTCCAGCATTACCGCTCAGCCATACCCGGCCTCGTGTGAAATACCGGACAGGAAAGGCCGCAGAGCCTCGCGAATCCCGACGCTCTAGCCGGCCGCGCTCGCCCAATGGATCCGGCCCTATTCCGCATTCCGAGCCCTCCCATGGAGCATACATTGCTGCAACTGTTATCAAGCTATCAGGCGTGCGACCCTCCTCTGAATCTCTTCACAGCCGGCGCCATCTACCGACTTGCCGGGTGGTTCTCTCTGTAACGACGCTCAACAATCTCAAATCATTTGGTCAATGCTTTGGTATCCGGTGGTCCTGCTGTCTCTGCTCCGTGGCCGGAACACCGGGGTGTGCTGCCAAGAACTGCCGCCCAGCCTGCCAAAATTGAAAGGATTCTCGGCAGGCCTGTGACAATTTTCATGGCCTACGTCTTCGCACTTGCAACTGGGTACGTTCTCCCCCGGATCAGCAGTGATCTTGGCATAATCACACACGTTATTGCATGCGATGAATCTGAACGCAGAGTGAAGGGGCACTGCCTCCACCACAGGGCGCCAGAGCGGCACCGCGATAAAGCGGTTCAGACAATGGCATGGCGTCTTCCCAAACCGGATTTGGTGTTGGCACATCTCAAGAACCGCACAAATAGTCTTCTAGATGAATCGAAAATTGTGAAAAATAGACTGTTGACGCTCAGTATTCTGGTAATTGCCTCCGTGTAAGTAGGTTTACGCTCCACCAGGCGGGCCTTTCGGGAACCACATCGGTAGTTGAAACCTCACTGATATCGGAGCCTACCGGGCTGAGATCGTATACCATCAGTTGACCAGAAGCATGGCTAGTAATCCGCCTTGAAGCCGTGTCAGCCGCCGAATCTAAACGCTCGACTTGCATGATACTCACGGGTACGAGCTCGCCGTTACACCGCTTCGCTCTGCCAAACGGAGCGTGAGTGCACCCGCTTTGGCTTCCAACAGGCGGAGTATCGATGTGTACGCAAAGGATTGTTTGTTACCATAGGGCCACAGTTTGATGTTCTTTGTCTGAGATCCGAGTTGGCGTGCGCTAAGGCCTACGTTTAGGGTGACGACAGTGAGGACCTAACGTTTCGTGTCAAACTGGATCAGATGATAGCAGGAAGCTTGGTTGCAAATAGGACGCATAGTTGGACGAGCCAGTCAATTACGAAATGGTTGTAACGGATATCAGTCAGTAGCCACCATCGTACGCTACCACTCAAGACGAAGCACTAGGGTGTACATGCCCAAGATCAATAAGCATACATGGTAAAGCCAACTATTATATCCTGAATTCATGAAATATAATCCAAAGCTGCTTGGAAGGAATGTGGCCTTTTTTCCCGATTCATCGTGCGCAGTGCGCATCGCCGTTTGGCGCCCTCCTGCCAGCTGGCAAGCATCCTGGCACCGCCACCGTTTGCTAAGGTACTTGTTGTGGCCGTCACTCGCTCTTTTGCTGGGCCTCTTTTCAAACTTTCTATACGGACGTAGTGCCCAAAAAAATTGTGAATTCTTTTTTGTTAGAGACAAAAAAATACAAAAACAAAGCCTCAACAACCACGGCCTCCTCAGCACTTCAATGTCGTCCACATCACCAGATACATCAACCGCCAAACGAAGCTCTGGCCCAGGTTCCCCCGTTGTGCACTCTGTGAGATCATTTTCACTGCGCAATTCTCCCTCTGCAAGATCAAAATCGCTCTCCCCGAAAAAACGCAACGCAAATCAGCCTCTGCACATACGAATGAATCTGACGGAGACACAAATGGACAAGATTACCGACGCGTAAGATGAACCCCTCTGCCCTTTTGAGTTTCAACCTGACTGTCAGTAGATTCACGCAGAAACTCAACCCGGATCGATTGAGCCCGACAAAATCGCGCATGATTGACGAGGGCAATAATCATTCATCCCAAGGTCAACCTTCACGGTTCGAGTCCTCCAATTTACAACCAAAGCCTTACGAAACCATAAGTGTTGTTTCTCCAACCTTTTCAGAGCTCATGCCTCGTGCAACCGATGATTCTCTCGCCAAAAGACGACAGAAAGCGGCACTAGCTCAAATTGACGTGTCTGCCCAGCACCGAAGCGCCAAAAAACCACAGAGACCGCAGATGGAGCATGTTGACGCGGCCGTCTCTCCGCTAAGTGCAAGAATTTCCAGCAAAAGTGATGCGAATAACAAGGCTCCATCATCTTCCTATTCGTCTCATGGTTTGGAACTACAACCCCCCAGACCACTGAACATACCAAGCAACCGCAGAAGCCAGCCGCGGCACCACAGCGACGATGGCGTGGTTGACATCTACAATGACTGGACGCAGATCTATAGGTCTGGTGTCTCACCACATTCACCCGAGCCAGTCAGATCTCGTGACAGCGGTACTTCTCATCCACGAAGATCCAAGAGCCTGGCCGAGGGCATGAGAAGACAAACGAGCCCCGCGAAAACGTCGCGAAACACCGAACCGGAGCGGCAGGCATATTCTCCTCCTGATGTGGTCTCTGAAAGCCCCACGTTTTCACCTTTGCCTCTGTATTTCCGGGGACAAGACTTTCCCACTTTCAAGCAAGGCGGCAAGACGCTGATTGGTAACAATGGATGGCTTGAGAATACCGGACAGGACGGGGAAAGCAAGACGCCTCAAAAGAGAGCCGGCATCTTTGACAGCATCAAGAAGATTGCAAGAGACATGGTACGTCGCAGCATGCCGCAACCTTGACCCAAAGCTAATCTCTCAGACTGAAATTCACTATCCACATCGTCGACTCCCGCATGCAAAGGCGTCTGGTGCGCAACTCCTCATATCGCTTGACGCGAGAGAGCAGAGCCTGCTGTACTGCGAACTCGAATACCACCTCACCTGTGCTCTCAACAACTACATTTCCCGTGAGCTCGAAAAGGGTCGCCTCGTGCCGATCAACTTCAAAAAGATTACCGACGCCTGGTACCAGCAGGGCCGACCCCGTGTGGTCGGCTTCCGCTTCGACCTCGAGACGCAGGTCGATCTCGTGGCGCTACACGTCAATGAATTTACCTTTTGCGGCCGCCGCCAATGCAACCCAGTCGAGATCAGCAGCCTCCTGCACAGCATGAAGGTCAACGCGCGCGCGATGCGCATCCGCACCTTTTGCCAACCCGACTCGGTCATCGCCAAGCAGCTCGCGGACAGCCAGTCCTTGTTTGACATGATTGGGGCGGTAGACGACGCGAACAGAGCCCTGTCCGAGATTGTGCGCTTTTTCAAGGTGATTGTTGAGCGGGAGCACAAGGTTCTGCAACAGCGGCAAAAGGAGCAAAAGCACACCACAAGGTTGACATCGCTTGACGATTAGGAGACTAGAACGGGCACTGCTTACGAACGGCCTGCTACTACGGTAGCATCTGCATGAGGAATTGGACATCGAGAAATGGGACACTCAGTGGAAATGTAGATCACTTGTATTGAACCGAAACTAAAAAGCATTAAATACTCGTACCGGCATAATTGCAGAGCGTGACAGAAGCATCTCATGCTTCTGAGCTTTTTATAAATTTTAAACAACGAAATAGCAATAGTTTGGTCGTTAAAACATCACGTTTCTCATAGTCGAGGTCATTCATGCCATTATTTCATCTCAGTACCTTCTGTAGTCGTCACGTCGGCGGTCGTCATAGTCGTCATAATCATCGCCGCGTCGCGAGCCAGAGCGTCGGCTACCATAGTCGCTATCATCGTCTCTGCAAGCCAACAAGTTAGTGATTGCTCGGTTCTCCTGCCACTTGGCGTCAGACGACGTACCGGCCTCTGTGCGGGTGCTCGCGCTCGCGCCTCTTCTCTCGCTCTCCCTCGACATGGTGCGCAAACGCATTGGCACCCAAACCGCCCGCAACGGCACCCAGCAGCGTCGAAACGGCCTTGGGCACCGCGTTCTCATCGCTGTGGCGGCGGCCGCGGCCGCCCTTTCCGTTGCGGTTGTACGCCGCATCCGCCGCCTTGTTCGCCGCGAAACCACCGACCACCGCACCGAGGATGCCCGCGCCGATGCCCGTCGACGAGTTGCTAAAGTTCTCCTCCACGGCGTGGCGCGCGCGTCTCATGGGGCTCGGGGAGCCGCGACGGCGATCCCGGCGCGACTCGCCATCGTCGTCGTCGTAGTCGGAGCGCGAGCGCGAGCGCCGGCTGTGACCGCCGCGGGAACGCTCGTAGGGCGACTCGGAGCCGTTGCGGTAGGCGAGCGCATTGCTGGGCGGCACCGAGTTGGCGCGGCCGTAGTCGCGGGCAGGAGGCGCGAGCGTCATCTCCTCGCGCTCAAAGGGCGCGTCGTCGCGAAAGGGCCGGCCAGGGTCGCCAAAGCCCGCGGCGGGACCACCGCCCGCGCCGGAGTGATAGTCGGGGGAGCGATTGCGGCGCGAGCCGTGTTCCCTGCGATACTCGCTGTCGTCGTCATAGCTGGAGCGCGGCATGTCTGCGGTATTGCTGGGAGAACTTGAGAGCTGGCGATGGCGGGGTGGTGACGCAAAGGAGGGGTTATGTAGATGCAAGTGCTTTAAAGGCCAAAAAAAAACTGTCGCAAGTATCAAAGACGCAACAAGTCTCGGGCTTTAAAAAATCGAAACGTCATGGAAATCTTGTCTCAGGGAAAGAACGGCGAGGACTGATACTGACGCAGGTGACTGGTGAGGCTGGGACAAGAAATACGGTGCCTTCGGGTCGAGCCGTCAAGTCGCACAGCGCTGCGCCCAGCCCCCCCGGTGAGCGCGACACAGGAAGCAACCAGAAATGCGACGGTGCTCGTGGGCACAACCAGTGGTGGCGGGACGCTCGGATGGCCGGAAAGCTGGGCCATGCTGAATTCGCCGCAGTTGACCTTGCGCAGGTGGGTTAGTCCTCTGCAACGGCAGACCTTGTGAGGTCGATAGGCTCGGAGCCGGCGCTATGTATATATACAATGGTGTCGCTACCATTACCAGCCCTATCCGCAACGGCGGAATCCTGCAAGGGCCCGATCAAGAGAGTGTGGAGGACGTACCGAGAACGATGAAGCCAGGCCGCCACGGTCGTGGTGTACAGTGTGTACAATGTGCTTCTTGGCAAGCTGGGAGGGCTATGACAAGATTGCCTTTGCGATGAGTGCTGGTGGGCGAAACGGCTGGACTGATATCGATGCAAAAGTGCAACTCTGCTCATTTCGCGACCGTTTATTTCCACGAGAGCCATCTCCGCATTATTCATCCAACGACCTATTCTTTCATTTCCATCAGTAATTAGCGGGTGGAAAGATCCATCAGAGAGGATTCTCAGCGGGATGTCGGGCCGACAAAGCTTGAAATCCCTCCTGTAGGGCGCACGACCGCAGCAAGGATAGCGCCACCAAGGGTCTAGAAACAGGCTTGACGCGCAAAAAAAAAAACAAAAATATTCATGTTTGCATGCTTGAAGCTGCTCGATGCCGACATGTGCTACACATCAGCTGCTGTGCAAGCCCTGTCTTTGATCCGTATTCCCAGCGGCCCGTCGTCCCGAATTGCCTAAAAACCCATTGCGTGATGTATGTACACCCACCTCTTGCATCCCGTCCCGTCGCTTTGAAACCGAGGAAACCTGTTGCAAGTCTGAGTAAGAAATGGCGTTTTTTTTGTGTCAAATACTTCCGTAATAGTAATGCAGCTCTGCCAATGAGAATTTGGCATCATGGACAGCCTAGCTAGCATTCGCTCAGCTTCCCCAGGTTACATACATGACCTCCACAGACCACACCAGCATCACGGCCCAGCTTCCAAGGTACCTACCTGGCTCTCCGCTTCCGGGACGCCAACGCGGGGATTAAGTCGGGGCGAACAGATAAAAATGACCCAAAAAATCCTTCTCATTCAGCCCGACTGTTCATCGCCAAGTTGACCACCCTCCTTCCTTAGATCCTTGCTTCGATTATATACCCGAGTCAGCCTAGTCCTGTCTAGGTAGGCAACTTGGACTGTCTTTAAGGTTGTGGGTTCGCGCCCATCTCATGGCTCTTCTATTCCTTCGGCCCAATACCACCCCGAACCTGAGATATGTAAAAAGAGCATCGCTCCTCACTCTGCTCTCCTGCTTTTCTTCTTTTGAAATTTATACATGGTCTCGTTGAGACCAGTGTCTAAGTTGCCGACATCGCTGCATCTTCCTTACACCGCCGTCAGAATAGTTTAGTGGCCCTCGCCACTAGATTCTGCTTGTCAGCTTCCGTCTTTTCATCTTCTCTAGTAACAACCCAATTGCTACTTTCGGCCATTGTGTTTTTGAACCGTTCATCCCCCCCCCCGAAATGGTCAGCTCGCTTCGCGAGAAGAGAGGCTCATTGGCCGCAAGCCAGATCGAACCCGTTTCCCACGATCCGCCTGTCGCAGACGTCGAAAAGGCAGCGGCTGGCCAAATTACACAAACTGCTCTCGGAGGAACTTCGTCAGATACAGGCAATGAGACCGACTCTTCAGGCCGTCTAGAGCGCTGGAATGGCTCGCGAAATAACACAGCCCGCTTCTTGGTTGTCAACTTGGCCCTCTTTATCATGGGCATGAACGATGCCTGTATAGGTGTAAGTACCGCAATTTCCATCGACCAAGCGTTCCTCTCTCATCGCATACTAACGTGCAATCACAGGCACTTCTTCCATACGTATGTCGCCCTGTTAAGTTGACCGAATACCCGCGCTTACAATCTAGATTGAACCATACTACAATGTCAACTACACCCAAGTATCGACTCTCTTCGCCGTCCCTTTCGTCGGCTACGTCGCCGCCGCCCTCTCCAACAACTGGATTCACTACAAATTTGGTCAGCGCGGCGTGGCCTTCATCGGACCCATCTGTCGCGTCATCGGCTACCTGCCTATGGCGCTGCACCCGCCGTTCCCCGTCCTGCCCGTCGCCCTCCTCGTAGCCGGCTACGGCAACGGAATCGAGGACAGCGGCTACAACGCCTGGGTCGGCAATATGCACCAGGCCAACGAGCTCCTCGGTCTGGTCCACGGCGCATACGGCCTTAGCGCCACTATTAGCCCCCTCATCGCGTCTGCCATGGTGACCAAGGGTCATCTGCAATGGTACACGTTCTACTACGTCATGATAGGGATGGTTTGCTGCGAGTTTGTTGCCGGCATGATAGCATTTGCACCCCATGACGGAGCGTCATATCGTAGGAAGCTAGCGTACGACGACGAGGGCAAGGAGCGCATCACCACGCGCCACGTTCTCAAGCAGCCGCTGACTTGGGTCGTGGCTGTTTTCCTGCTCGGTTACGTCGGCGTTGAAGTTAGTCTCGGAGGCTGGATCCCTACATTTATGATCAAGGTCCGCCATGCCGAGCCCTTCCTGGCTGGTCTGTCGGTAACCATGTTCTGGCTGGGCCTGACGCTTGGCCGTGTTATTTTGGGGTTCGTCACTGGCCGCGTTGGCGAGAAGCTGGCCATCACTGTGTATATTCTCCTCAGCGTTGGCTTGCAGTTACTCTACTGGCTTGTGCCCAACTTTGCCGCATCACTCGTCTTTATCATCCTCCTGGGTTTCTTCCTTGGCCCTCTCTTCCCAGCCGCCATTGTCACGGCCACCAAGCTACTCCCACCAGAGTACCATGTCAGTGCGATTGGATTCGCAGGCGGCTTTGGCGGTGGCGGTGCAGCCATTATACCGTTTGGCGTCGGCGCCATTGCGCAAAGCAAAGGTGTTGCTGTGCTGCAGCCCATTGTCTTGGCCTTTCTCATCTTTGATCTTGTTGGCTGGCTGATCATGCCTGGAGGCTTCAAGAGAGGCGGACTGGAGAGAGCACGCCAGGAGAAGACACCTGTGGGTGGTGATTTCGTAAAGGCCGGCAAGTGGGTAGCAGCAAAGGCACGAAGAGACTAATCAGCACATGATCAAAATTGGTTTTCCGCAAAATGCCTATTTCATTGTCTACATAGTATCGACAACACTCAATTAAACTCTCAAACTAATAGCCGTCTGGGAACTCTTCACCGCCCTCACCATCGAACGGAAAATTTTCCATTGTCCTGTAGAAGCCTCCAGAATATTTTCCGTTTACCCCCGTCATTGGAGGAATGGTACTTGATCATCAGGTCATCGTGATGTTGGATAAGGTCGAGAAAATCGTTGATCGTAGTGTCGGGCGTGTCAAATAGCTTCATCCTGGTCTGCGCATCAGACTTGACCCGTGTAAACTCTCGCAGAGCAAACGGCATCTTCTCCTCTCCTTCGCGCATTGGACCCAGGCGAATAGATTGCTTCAACTTCTCCGAGAACACTTTCGTGGCTTTTGCTTTTGATGCGGGTTTGGTGACTCGCTTCCTCTTCTCCCCCGGTTTCGGCTCCGCCTTTTTCTGGCCCTGAGGCGCTCTCTTCTTCTTCTTGAAGATTTCCTTCAGCAAGTGGTCGTCATCCGAGTCCCAGCTGCACATCATCATCAGCGAGTTTCCCTGCTCGTAGGGAAAGGCGCTACGAAAGAGCTGGAGCCTGGCTGGGCTAAAACCTCGCTCTCGCAGGTCTTGTTCGCACTTGTGTCCGCCTTTCAAGCGAATGAAACTCCACCGTGCATCAGGAGCATCGATTTTTCCAGTTTCCTCATCGTATTCCAGGTCAGGAAGTTCAAGGAAAGCAAGGAAATTTTGATAAAGCGAGCGCAGCTCTTTGTACTTGTCGCTTATCTGGGTGTGTGAAAGCCGATCCTCAGGAAATGCGTCCTCGATCTCTTCTCGAATCACCGAGAGCGCGTGGTGGTAATCAGACGCGTATCTGGTATAAAGCGCGCGCTGTTGCCTTTGGGCTGCGAACTATATCTAAATCACACGGAGAAATCGGTTGCTCCGAGTCGTATAGTTTACCTTCGGAATCCATGGCTAAGAATATTCAAGAAGTCGACAGAGCGATGCCAGAAAGAGGGGAAGTTGTAGCGTAAAACGTGCAAAGCGTGTTTTGTGATATGTAAAGAAAGGAACGCGCAGTGTATTGCGGTTTTTTTTTCTCGTGAAAAGGGGTAGTAAAGATCCTTGCCTTGTTGGCTTAAGGGCTTGATCATGAGTTTGAGACTGAGTCCCGGGGACTGCGACTACAGTACAAGACACTATTGGAGAACCCCGCACAGTCCCAGAGATTGAGTCCAGACCAGACTGACCAGGACTCAGTCTCACCAATTTATTTATTAAAGAATACTCATCCTTGAAGGCAAATTATGAGTAGTGAAGAGCCGTGGCCACGGCCTAAATCAAGAAACTCGTTATCACGACGGTTCGGCTTGACTTATTTTTGGCGGGGCCAACCGCCGACTACGGGCAAACGCCATTCAAGCCCACCGTCTCAAGTCAAGGGCTAACTTCCCACCAACCCAAGGGTCTCCGACGAGCAATTTTCTTTTCTACTTATTCAACACTCGCTCGCTCCTCCAAAATACCCATAATCCATATATCTAATCAATCGTTCCCACGAGCCGAATCGCCTTCGACCACGCGGACCGTGTATACTCCACAATCACACCTTGCTCCCCTCCCGCTCCGAAACCCGAACTCGAGGCCAGGATGCAGCCGACGTCGATACCCTCGGCGAAGGGCGTGGCCCAGGTCGTCGCCCTTGCGCCGCTCAAGCCTGACCTCTGCGAGCGTGCCTGGCAAACGACCCCGCACCCGACGCTCCCCCTCGTTGCTACCGTCCATGGCAAAGGCGTAACAGTCTTCTCGCTCGCGACGCTCTTCTCTCACAGCAGCCTCACCGGCGGGCACACACGATCCGTCCGCTCCGCGGCCTGGAAGCCCAACCTACCGCCTCATAAGCTCTGCCTAGTCTCCGGTAGCTTCGATGCCACGGCAGGCGTCTGGCGCTGGGACGGCGACCAAGCAGGTGGTGACGGCGAAGCGGCGCTCGAGCGGGAAGTTACCTCTGCCAACGTCCGGGACAACAACGACAACGATGACGACGACTCCAACGATGGCGAAGATAAGGAATGGGAATTCACACTCGTCCTCGAGGGCCACGACTCGGAGATCAAGTCGTGCGCCTTCTCGCCGTCCGGCGCGCATCTGGCCACGTGCTCGCGTGACAAGTCCGTCTGGATCTGGGAGGACATTGGCGCTTCGGAGGAGGACGACGAGTGGGAGACCATTGCTGTGCTCAACGAGCACGAGGGCGATGTCAAGGCCGTAGCATGGTGCCCCGACGTGCCCGGCCGCAACGCCCGCCGGCGGTACAGCCCAGACGTGCTGGCCAGCGCCAGCTACGACAACACGGTACGCATCTGGCGCGAAGACAGCGACGGCGAGTGGGTGTGCGTCGCTGTGCTCGAGGGCCACGAGCAGACCGTCTGGGGCATTGAGTGGGAGTCGCGCCCGCGCGCCGGCGACAAGTTCCCGCGCCTACTATCGTATTCGGCCGACGCCACCATGCGCATCTGGACGCTCAAGGAAGACGAGGAAGGCGATGACGGCGAGCAGGGCGGTCGGAGTGCTCTGGGTGGTATCCCCAACACGATGCGCAAGTCGCTTCGTGAGGAGTGGGTGTGCACCGCGATCCTGCCGGCCGCGCACCACCGCGACATTTACGGCGCTGCGTGGAGCGCGCAGACGGGCGTTGTGGCCAGCACAGGCAGCGACGGCAAGATTGTGCTGTATAGAGAAGGTCTCGAGGAAGAGACAGCGACGACAGAATCTAGCTCCGATCAGCCCATGACGGACGCCGGTGAGGGAGAGCCGCTAGCTGTGCAGCAGCCGGCGGCATCGCCTCCGGGCTCTGCGAGATGGAAAGTCATTGGCACAAAAGAGAACGCGCATGGGCCGTATGAAGTCAATCATATTACATGGTGCAAGCGCTACGACAGCGGAGCGAGTGCTCGGGGCGAGGAGGAAATGTTAATTACAACAGGTGACAATGGCATCGTGCAACCGTGGGGGGTAATTCTGGACAAGGAGTAAAACATATATCAACGGCATAGGGAGGTGTTATGTACTTGGTTCCAACATAGACGGGTGCAGGCAAATAGAGTCAGAGAACATGTGTGCATAGTTCATTAGAGGTGCGCAGGTCATTTGACATAGAAGCAATATTATTAAGAGCCATTTAAATCCGCTCATACTTGTACCATGCACCCGGGTACAATGACAAGTGGTTTTTTGGTCCTCAAGGGAGGGGTATGATACAGTGTGATACACAAAGGAGATGACTCCCTCCCCTGAAAAGTTCAACAGTGGAAGCTCTCATTCCTTTTTTCTCGATTTTCTCCGACTTCCATCTCTTCGAACGGCACCTTCCCGTGGCTCCGCTTCTTGGAACGCCACCCAGTATTCTCTTACTCGCCCTTGAGCTTGTCCTGCTTGACAGTAAAGGCCTTCTCGAGCAGGTCCTTCTCTTCCTTGCTGTGGACGTGTTTCAAACCAGTAGCAACGGACGCGCTAGGGCTACGGCCAGCGTACATGACGTGTTTGCGGTCGTGGTACTTGGTCTGGTTGAGCAGAGTCTCAATGCGGGGTTGCATGAAGCTCCAGGCACCGGCGTTGAGAGGCTCCTCCTGGGCCCAGACGATGGTCTTCGCGTTGGGGTACATGTCGAGGTTCTCCTTCAGCTGTTGCCAGGGGAAGGGGTTCATCTGCTCGATGCGGGTAAATGCAACGTTGTCGATCTTGTTGTCGGCACGGTACTTGTGCAGAGCAGCCCAGACCTGACCAGTGCAGAGAATGACACGATCAACCTCCTCAGGAGACTTGATGGTGCCAGTCTGGTGCTCAGGGTCGGGGATGATCCACTGGAAACCAGCATCCTCAGCAGTGAATTCCTCGAGGCTTGAGCGGGCGAGAGGATGACGGAGGAGGGATTTGGAGAAGAAAATGATGAGAGCTGCCTATTGTTAGCATGATTCAGTAACATAATCGAATTCACTTACGCTTGCGGAACTGGCGCTCCATCTGGCGACGCAGAGCGTGGAACAAGTTTGCAGGGGTCGTCATGTAAGCAATCTGCATGTTGCAGTCCTGGTGCTGGCGAGCAAGCTTCTCCTCGCTAGGGAAGACACGGGGGTCCTCGTTGGCAAGCTGAAGATAGCGCTCGATACGGGCAGAGGAATGCTCAGGACCCTGTCCGTCATACCCGTGAGGCAGAGACATGACGAGACCGCTGCGCTGCATCCACTTGACCTCACCGGAGGCGATGAACTGGTCAATGATACACTGAGCGTTGTTGGCGAAGTCACCAAACTGGGCTTCCCACATGACAAGAGCGTTGGGAGATGACAGGGAGTAGCCATACTCGAAACCAAGAGCACCAAACTCACTCAGAGAAGAGTTGGAGATGACAAACTTGCCCTGGTCCTTGCTAATGTGCTGGAGAGGTGTGTAGGTAGCCTCATTCTCCTGGTCGTGAAAGACGGCGTGACGCTGAGAAAAGGTACCACGCTCGACATCTTGGCCGGAAACACGAACGTGGTAACCGTCAGTGACGAGAGTGCCAAAGGCCAGAGCCTCGGCAGTGGGAAAGTCAATGTTCTTGCCCTCGACAACAGACTTGGTACGGTTGTTGAGAATGCGCTTCAAGTTGCGGTGCACGGTGAAGCCCTCGGGAGCGGAGCCAATGATCTCACCAATGTGCTCAATAGTCTTTTTGTCAACGTTGGTGGGGTTGTGGGGAAGGATCTCGGTAGCCAGCTCCTTGGGAGACTTGAAGCCGTTCCAGGCGGATGTGGTCCATTCCTTGGACGTGGGGGTGTAGTCCTTGGACTTGGAGAAGCTCTCCTCGAGCATGCCCCAGACCCACTGCTTGTGCTCCTCGATATCTTCCTTAGTGAAGGTGCCTTCTTTCAGCAGCTTGTCAACGTAGACATCGATCTGAGGAACCTGAGAGTTGATGCGCTTGTACATGAGGGGTTGCGTGAACGAGGGCTGGTCAGTCTCGTTGTGGCCGTGCTTGCGGTAGCAGATTAGGTCAATGACGACATCGTGTTGGAACTCGGCGCGCCAGTCGGCAGCAAGCTGGCAGACGAAGTTGACGGCCTCGACATCGTCAGCATTGACGTGGAAGACGGGGGCGTCAATTGCCTTGGCGATGTCAGTGCAGTAAGCAGTGGAACGAGCGAAACGAGGGTCAGTGGTGAAACCAATCTGGTTGTTGACAACCAAGTGGATGGTACCACCAGTGGAGAAGGCGGGCAGAGAGTGGAAGCCAAGGCACTCGTAGACGATACCCTGGGCAGCGAAAGCGGCATCACCGTGCAGGAGAACGCTCATGGCAGTGCGGTGGGCCTTCTCGTCGTTGTTGTAGTGCTGGATAGCACGGGTCTTGCCAAGGACCACAGGGTCCTCAGCTTCCAGGTGAGAAGGATTGGCGACAAGAGAAAGCTGGACGCGCTTGCCCGAGGGAGTAGGACGCTCGAAGTTCATACCAAGATGGTACTTTACGTCACCAGAGCCCTCCTCAGCTGTGTCAGTACCAGCAAACTCGCTGAAGATGGACTCGTTGGGCTTGCGGACGACGTTCGAGAGTACATTGAGACGGCCTCTGTGGGGCATACCAATGACAATGTCCTTGACGCCGTAGTCGACACTACGGTCGATGAGGGCCTTCATACCGGGGACGAGGGTCTCGCAACCCTCGAGACCGAAACGCTTGTCGTTGGGGTATTTCGTCATGAGGAAAGATTCGAAGCTGGAGCTCCAGATAAGTCGGTCGAGGATACGGCGCTTCTCGTCAATGGAGTACTTGAAGGGCTGGGGCACCTCGAGACGCTCGCGGAGCCAGTCGCATTTTTCGCGGTCGGGAATGTGGATGAACTCGACACCGTAGGAGCCAGAGTAGATCTTTTCGCAGGCGGCGACGATCTCGCGAAGAGTCATCTTCTCGCGACCCTCGCGCTTGAAACGGGGCAGGATACCAGGGCCCAGGGTATATTCAGTATCCAGGTCCTTCTCAGTGAAGCCGTAGAAATCGAGAGTCAACTCCTTAGGTTTGATGTTACCGAAGCCTTCGGCGGTGTTTCTGATGCCCAGGGGGTCGATGTTGGCCTTGTGGTGGCCACGAGCCTGGTAGGCACGCACAAGAAGCTGGACCATCAAGTGGTTGGTGACATCAGAGCCGTCCTCCATGGCGAGACCACCACCAAGGCGAGGTACGCCACCGGTCATGTTGGGCACCAGGTTAGGGGGAGGCTGAAAGGCCTGGGAGATGGGCATGTCGCCGCTCTCCATGTTCTTGAAGTAGATTTGCCATGAGACGTGAACACTCTCGGGGTCCTTTTTCCACTGCATATACATCTCGTCAATGTAATTGGCAGTGCTTCCGGTGAGGAAGTTGTCGTTGGGGTCGGGGGCCGAGTGGGAGGCGTCGGTCGTCGCATAGGTGCGACGAGCCGTGAGGGCCAGCGAGCGGCGAGCGGCGGCGACCTTCCATGATGAAGGACGAGTGCAAGCAGTCGAGAGCGAGGAGACGGCGGGCGAGACGCGGGCGCCGCGGAGCAGCTGAGAGCTGGCTCTACAGAGCGAGTTTCTCAACATGGCTGGGTGAAAAGCCTCGCGAAGCTTCAGGAGACTTTTTTTTCTAGGATTGAACAATAGACGAGGGAGGAAGAAGTATCAAAGACGGCCGACGAGACGCATCCCAATCTCGCGATCGTAGGATCAGGAAAAGAATGGCGGAGTAAGTCTTTGAAGACAGGAGAGCTAGGGAGCACAGGGATGAAGAACGAAGCAAAAGAGAGGCTCTAATAACGGCCAAGCTGGAGGTTTCAATAGGTGGATTTGGGGCTCCACGAAAAGCATGACGGTGCACGGGAGTCACCTTGCCCATTTGGTGCGTCGCCTGGACTTTTTCGGTGGCGCTGTGGCACTTTTCGGGGGCGGGCGGGCTGCCTGCCACACTGGGGCCGCCAACACAGCAGCATTCTCGGACGCGCCGGCACGCCCTGGTCGCCCTGTGGTCGCCCTGGTCGTCCTGCCACAGCATCCTCCAGTAGCCGACTTCTTGGCCGCAGCGTGCAGCTCTCAGGGCAACACAGTCGCCGACTAATAAGTTCAGGTAGCTGGAACCACTCGCTCCTGAGGTTTCCGCTAGGCAGTGTGCACTGCTAGGTAGCAATTGCTACTGTAATCTACGCGTCATATTCAGCGTTTCATACAGTGCCAGAATTCATACTCGCCTCGTTTCATTCCGGCCTTTCCCCCTAACCCATCCGTAGCAAGCCTGGGCCGCCGATTCGTTCCAGCCCCTGTGCGCTGTACGTAAAATAAAAAAAAGCTGCCACAGCACAGACAAACAATTTTCCGCTGAGCCAAGCCACCCATAACCCACTTGAGGCTGGTGACTTGGCCTCGCCGCAGTTGGCGCCACACGCCCAAGTCCCACCTAATCTGCACATATCATTCGCCCTCACCAAAGGCCAACACTTGTTTCAATACCTGCCTATCCGTCATCATCGTGCATCGTTTGCCTCGACGCTAACACCCGTCGCATTTTTGTGCAAGATATCGAGTTTTGCGACGGAATTGCAACTCTCTTCAGCCATCGCGCAGGATCCCCATTCGGTAAAGCAGCCTAATAGAAAACCTTAGGTCCTCACGAGACCTCAGTCGAGCTGCATGAGCTCACATGCGCGCATGTGCTTGTTGTGAAGCGGATTGAGTCACAGGCGCTGCCCGGCATCTCTAGTGCCTACTCGAGGCTATTATGGCGACGACTCCAGTTGGCCGCACTCTGTACAAGAAAAAAGACGGCATCCTGACAATCACCCCCGATCTTCAAACGGTGACATGGACACCCAACTCTGGTGGTCCTCCCACCGTGTCGCTGCCCGTGCCCAAGATAACCAGTACGTCACTTCAAATCCCAATATTGCACATATATGGTTGCTGATCAAGATTTCCAGACTTGCAGCAGACGCCTGATGGGGCTCCCAAGGTGATGCTGAAAATATTTGAGCAAAATCCCAGCGGCGGTGATGCTATAACATATCTCTTTCATTTTAACACCGACGAGGCCAAAAAAGAAGCAACTTCTTTCAAAGATGTTCTCTCTCGATTGCTGTCAGAAGTCCGAAGCGGAGACCCGAATGTGCCACGCCCGGCTGGTTCCTCTACGCCACAAGGGGCCTCTGGTACTGGCGGCAGTGCCTCAGCAACAATGACATTTGCGAATGCCGTCAACACACAGCAGTCCTCGACTCGGTGGTTCGATGACCAGCATCTGAAGAATGACATTGAGCTGCAGCGGTCCCTCATGAAAAAGGACCTTGGCCTCAATGAAACTTACATGGATGCACTTTCTACCAAGCCGGAATCGATCTCAGTCGCCGCATTCAACTCACAATTCTGGTCCACGAGGACAAACTTGCTGCGAGCACACGCCATCGAGTCAAATCAAAAGAAAGGCCCTTATAATGTCCTCTCAACAGTCAAACCGCGAACAGTGGATGGTGAGATGAAACTGAATATCAGCGTCGAGCAGGTCCAGATGATATTTGCTCAGCATCCGCTCGTAAAGCGCATATACAATGAAAACGTACCAAAGCTATCCGAAGCCGACTTTTGGTCCAGGTTCTTCCTGAGTCGACTGTCAAAGAAGCTACGAGGAGAGCGTTTCACCGATAATGACACAAACGACGCCATATTTGACAAATACGACGTCAACGAGAATTTGCAAAATGTCCAAAGCAAAATTATGTCGCAGCAAGTTCCTCACATCATTGACATTGAGGCAAACGAAGAGAATCAGGGAGGATTCAAAAGCGGTAACGCCAAGGACGTCGAAATGCGACCTAGAGCGAATATTCCCATTGTACAGACCCTGAACAGTCTCAGTGAGAAGATCATGGCAAATGTCGCGCCGTCAGATACTCCAGATGATGACAGGGCCGAATACTACAGGGAACTGGCGCTGCGGGATCTGCGCGGCGATGCTCAGGAGCATCGCATCATGCTGAATGTCAAAGAGCAGAACAAATTCTTTTCAAAGCACGATTCATCGCCATCCAGCAACGTCAAAATCTTTGCGAAGCAGAATCCTGCCACCGTCTTGCTGAAAATGCAAGGCGTGTTCAAAGGCGTGGCTATTGACACCAACGCCGGCATGGACCTGCAGGCCGCCATCAGCTTTGACGATGGCAGCGACAGTGAAGAAGAGGAAACCTCGAAGAAAAACCAGAGCAGCTCGCGCCGCGCCATCATTGGTGCCGAAAAGGACGTGCTGAGCGGCATTCTCCAGCAGCGCTCGCAAAAGTACGGCCACGCCTCGGACGCGTCGACGCCCATGGGACTGCCCGCCCAGATTGTCGAGCGGTGCACGCTGACGCACGCCACCACGGTGGAGTTCCTGCACCAATTCTGGGGCGCGTTCCTCTCGGGCGATCCCGACCGCGCCGGCGAGCTGCAGTACCTCGCCGAGTCGCTGAAGCGTTCGACGAGCCGCATCCAGGTCGTTGCCGACGACGCCGGCAAGGAGCGCGACGAAACCATCCGCAAGACCAAGCAGGAGATTCGTGACCACTTTGAGAAGACGGGCAAGAAGATTCGGTGGAAGTCGGACATGGTGGGCGGCGGCCACGATGCCGTCATCAAGATGATGCAGCCCACACTCGACGCCCTCGAGAGGGCCCAGGCTGATTACTCGCGAGCGCTAGCTGCAGAGGGCGTGCAGCTATCTACCGAGACATGATCAGGTAATTTTATAATTTCGAGAGGGGAAATCCTTGGTATTGATAATTTTGGTTTGCCATCAAGCATCACGCGGGAGTAGATTAGTTGTATTTTAGGAAACAAAAACCAGCGGCAATCCATTTCATTTCATATACAATTACATGGCCGTTTCTAGCCAATCCATATCACACATCTATACTAATGTAACAAGCAACAGCGTCGCCGCGCGACTCCTTCAATCTAGAAATGCAAGAGGCGAGGCAGACTTCGCCTCTTTTTCCATGCATGTATAGCGTTATGTACATCCCAGATTGTTGTGTGCCCTTTTTCTATTTTTCATTTCTTCACCTACGGATACGTGCCTCATGCGCGTCAGTCACGAGCTTCTCATCCAGTATGCCAAAGCCCATCGACTTCTTCTTCGCGCGCCTGCGGTTCCCGTAGTCCTCGTCAAACTTGCGAATCATCTTGAGCGACAACATGTCCTCGCTGATACTCGCCGGGATCTGCTTCATCGCGTTCTCGAAGTGCTCGCTGCGCAGGGTGCGCTTCTCGGGGTACTCAAACGGCTCGGGGCCGTTGTGCTTCATGGCCATTTCGTTTTCCTCCTCCACCGCGGCCATGGCGGCGGCGACGCAAACATTCTTCAGGTCAGAGCCCGAGTAGTACGGCGTGCGCTCGGCATAGTCGTCGATGGAGACGGAGCCGTCCAGCGTCTCGTCGCGGAGGAGCAGCTTCAGGATAGCGGCGCGGTCGTCTCGGAGAGGGAGATCGACCAGGAGCTTTCGCGGGAGGCGACGAAGGACGGCATCATCCAGGTCAAACGGCCTGTTGGTTGCCACCATGATAAAGGCATTCGTTTCCTCCATGCCGTCCCACTCTTTGAGGAACTGGTTGATGTGCTCGCGATGCGAGGGCCGGTTGCTAAACATGCTGCGGTTGGCCAGCAGCGAGTCTGCTTCGTCGATGAAGACGACACAGGGTGAGTATTTCTTGGCAAGTGTAAAGACGGCGCGGATCAGCTTTTCACTTTCGCCAACCCACTTGTCATTGATTGTGGCACCGCTAATCTCCAGCATGTTCGCGCCGCTCTCCTTGGCGACCGCTTTGGCGAGCATGGTTTTACCAGTTCCAGGAGGACCATAAAGTAGACAGCCCGGTATCTTGTCTGCTGCCAGGATACCGTACGAGAAGGCATCCGGACGTACTAGTGCCAACGAAGTGAGAAGCTTGAGGGCGGTGACGGTCTCTGCAGGTACATGTATATCTCCAAAGGTAGTTCGTAGATTTTCTTTGTTGATTAGGCCGGATTGTATACGCTTCTCGTATTCATTCAGCTTTGCTGTGGCCCTGGTCTCTGACTTGACGTCTTCATTCGGACCTTGGGTTTCGCCAGCCGACGAAATATGATCATGAGCTGCTTCATCCAGGTACTTCTGGCCTAACTGCGGCCGCAAGGGCCCCATGATGAATCGCTCCATAAAAGCGCTGCGAGCAGAGTTTTCGATGTCTTTGCTGTTCGAGTTTAATGCCTGTGCCAGATGATATACTTCGGGGATTGGGAGAATGCCTCCTCTGAATGTTGACTGCTGCGCATTGGCAGAACGTAAATATTCAAGCAATGTCGTCTCAACGGCTTCCGCGTTGGCGCCGCCATTTGGCTGAAGAGCCTGCATCATCCGCCGAATATTTTGGATATTCTCAAAGAAGTAATCCGTAGTCTGCAAGTCAACGGGCATTTCTCCTTGCGTCTTCTTGGAGCCTTTGATGATGTGGCCTTGGTTCAGCTGCAAGTGACGACTGACTACAAATTCTCCAAAGGCCAGGTCGCGAACGGCGTTCTGGTAATCATCCGAGGGAGTCTCACTCGAAGACGTTCCAAAAATGGCAATTTGGGTACCATTTTGCCATGCGGTATCGACGAGAGCACGTAGGCGGGCAAGTATGAATGATCCTTCCAGGGTCATGGATAGCTCAACAACATCGTGCAGATGGAGCAGCACTGGGCGACTGCCTGCTGATTTTTTGTTCTTGGCCGATTGAAGGATTTGATCAAGAAGCTTGTCAATCTTTAATGTGTCCCATTTTCCGAAGCAGTCGAAACCACCTTGCTTGAGCTTCTGAAGGTCTTCCTCGAAATTTCCTGCGGCTGCAACGCGGGCGCTCAAGACTGATTCCGAGTCCATGTCGTCATCTTCCGATGCCTGTCGGATGGCAATTTCGGGATCCTGGATCAGTTTGCCGTTGAGCTCGGCCGCACGGAACCCCATCATGGACACTGCGCCGCGGGAGTACGCCCAGTGCTGGCCGAGATACTCTCCGACGAGAAGTGATAGGTCCTGGGCGTCCAGGTGTATCAGATCGAAGCCCCCATGCGCCATCTGAGTAGCAATTGATTGCGCAATGGCCTTGCCACCATAGCCGGAAAGCGATAATATGTTCAGAGGGCGCTTGCCGGTCTTGGCGTCGAAATTTGAGGGAGCTTTCGCGTTCAGGTCTCGCGCGACAGCACTTTGCAGAGCCACGAAGGTATCTACATGAAACCCAGCAAGCGCATGGGAGAGAGGGACGTCGAGATGCTCTCCAGCAGTGAGATTATGGTCAAGCGACACGCCAAGGGAGACAAATTGGTCGCGAAAGGCATTGCTCCGGTGATCAAAGTCTTTGTGAATGTGCCACCACCAAAAGGGTCTCTTCTTGTATACATATTCTGCCTGGCGCGCAGGGTACAGAGCATCAATTAGATGCCAAGAAGCGTCCAGTATCATATCCCATGTCCTGACGACTTTGGCAATGGTTTCTGGCGACTCCCACCTAACCCTGTCCTCGCCTGTTTGGCGTTGTGTAAAGTCGGTGGCCAGTTCGCAGTTTCGAAGTAGCAGCTTTTCGACGGCCGTTTCGAAATAATTCTCAATAGCTTCGTTCGAGGCTTTGGCGTCGGTGTTTGGAGAAAGAAAAAGTCGAGATACCTTTTCGCGCTTGGCATCTTCAGCTAGGGCGGGTGGAAGCCGGGGCTGGCTTGCTTCGTTGTATATTGTTACATTTTGTTCGAGAAAGCTGTTCGGCAATTCGACCGGAGGGAGGGCAGACGCTGCTTTGCGTCGAGTTTGCCGATTCCTCAGCGAGCTCGTTACTGTTGACCTCGACCGTCCTCCAGAGGCTTCTCCACTGCCTTGCGCTTCGGTCTCGCCGTCGTGTTCAGTCGCCGATTCCTCGGATGGCCGGCCACCGTTGCCCAAACCACTGCATCGGCGGGCTGACGCATGGAATCGACGATGCGACGCTTGGCCTCTCTGCGCTCCAGCGGCGAGCACAACAGTCGGGACGCCTCTGAGCGATGGGAAGTGCATACGAGCGGTGAGCCGCCACCAGCGCAGGCTGCGTTGGGGCCAGTCAAATAGCGCTCACGAGCCTCAAACTAGAATGTCTGAATTGACTTGCTTGCGCGTAGCGGAGGCACTTAGCTGATCTTGACGGTGGTCAAAGATGCATGGCTCGATCTGATAAATTAGATTGGCACCATTTTTTTGGATTACGTGAGCGAGTCCAAACTGTTCAACGACTGTTTGATCGCGCGGTAGATCGTTCTCTACTTGACTTGGCTTTGTGCATGGCAGACACGGTATAATTTCAGCGTTATTAAGATACTTTACGGTCAGCACATGTATTTACTTATTGACAACTCGTGTCAAGCTGACCCGAGCATAACTTTTTCCCTTTAGCTCAACGGTGGCTCCCGGGGCGCGCTAGCTAGTTTAATGCACACTTGCAGATGAATTACTGATTTAGAATTGACACTCGCAAACAGATGTCCATACATCCTGTGTAGCAACAACTGGTCCTGCTAAGCTTCAGCAACGCTCCGAATGAGCTTCTTCTTCTGGGAAAGTCCGTGTATCGCCAGCTTGACGACCCTCGGCTTCTTCCGGCTTCGTACTCATACTGCATAAAGCAATGAGTCACTTGGAGAAGCAGCGTCTCGAATCCTACCTATATCATTACGCGACGGCTAACTTAGGTGCCCAAACATTGCTCCGTTACCCCTTCAACTACCAAGATGTCGATGGAGTTTGTGCCGTAGCCCGATTGCCAGTCCAAGTTGGCTAAAAATGGATGAGCTTTGGCGAGAGTCGAGAACGCAGACTCGATTCTAAAGCTAGACACACTCTGCAGACTCGAGATCCTCCCCAGAGCCTTGTCGAAAACGACTCGGATATGATGCTCAAGGCTGCAAGGTAGGTGCCTGATCTTACGATTTGTATATCGCGCGTTGGAGCTGAAATACGCGGTCAAGGCTGAAGTCCACAAACACTCCCAAGCCGGTGCACTTTTCAACAGCGAATTGCAAACGAGAGTTCGTTTTCTACACTTTCCTGCGGGCCTGGCAATTCGGAGGCTACCCGTACAGGAAACTGGCATAATCTTAGCATACCTGGAACCACATGTGAAGGGCTGGAAATGTGCCTTGCAGTCGACGCAAAGCATTCCATCCAAAAACATATACATTCGTTGACATTTCGATATTCTGTAACACACTGTGAATTTTGGCCTGAAATTCTTGGGCGCGTGTTGGTTGTCTTTGGCTAGAGGCGATGCCACTTTTCGCAGCAGTGTCACAGACATTGAGTGGCCGCCCAAGGCGAGCGCCCGAACAGACTCCATCTTAACTACCCTGGCCTGTTTTTATAGAGCAAGCTACCTATAGCGCTGCAGTTTATTACCAGGCAACAGGTAGGGGATGCCCCGGTTAGAAGTCCAATGGCCAAGGGCCGCGCTCCAATGAACTTGCCCAGGCTAGGCTAGTGGCAGCGACCACTGAGAGCAAGAGCTACCTGTCATGACGTTACGTTGGCCAGCCCTCATCGTCAGCTCTCGATCCCGACGCCAAGTTCAAGAAACGGACGTGGAAGCAACTCCAAAAAAGCCTTCAGTCCAAGCCACATCGCTTTATCGTACCAAATATTACGGCTCCAGCTGAGCACCAGGCCGACTTCGTAAGAGTCAAGCTCTGAACAATCAGCTCTGACTGCTGCGAAATCGCCCTCACGACGAGTTGACACGGACCCAATCCATCAGCACTCCCGCAGACTTTCACGAGCTAGCATCCTCCCGAACGCCAACGCTCGCACAATGTCAGCGACGCCGCCCGACGATCCGTCTCAAGTGACGGGTAAGCCGTATCATATCAAGAAACCACACAAGAAGACACGGACTGGCTGCGCCAACTGCAAAAAACGCAAAGTTAAGTGCAATGAAGGCAGGCCCAGCTGCAGCGCCTGTCTGAACAGAAGAGAAAATTGCGAGTATCAACAGGCGATGCCTCTACGGGTCTCGCCGCAGCCGTCTCAACGGGATATGCTTCTGCGGCACCCGCGGCCTCAACCTCAACAACCACACCCGCTTGCACTTCTATCGACGCATCTCAGAGAGTTCCAGCCGGGTTCGTTTCCTCTGCAGACGCTGCCAGGACCGTATCCGCCTTCGGCACAAGTCCAGGAGCAGCTGTCGTCATGGGACTCACCTCCGGTTCTCTCAACGCTTCAGCGCCTGTACCAGCCATCCAGATTCCAGAAACTCACAGAACCGCAGAAGCTGAATCAGCTCGCAGATATAATGGAGTATGAATATGGTATCTCTAAAGTATTGGAGAGTCCGCAGTCCGCGAAATATTACTCCAGCCCGGAGCAAATCGAGGCCATATACCGATTGCGAGACAATGCCCTTTCCGCTTTACTTGACAAGTTCGTTACCAGAATAAATATTCAACCCTATGAGCCTCAAAAGCGCGCACACCCATTCTTTATGCCCCAAGGTTCAGACGGCGCTACTCAGTCGCACTTTTTGCGGCATTTCAAGTTACATACCAGCACGTCATTCAACGTCGATCCTCAAGACAGGCGACACTCTGACAATATTCTTAGAGAGATTGCCATTCGCCACAGCTTTGAATTGACATCTCTCATGAATTGCGTCTTGGCAATTTCTGCTCTCCATATAAAACAGAGAGAAATCGCAGGAGATCCTGACTTGATATCACGATTGGCTGATGAGTACTCCCATGTTGCAACCATGCAGTTCCTAATGGACATGGAGGTGGCCGACCCGGAGTCCTTCCCACATCTTGTGATTGCGTCCCTTCTTATGACAGCTGTATCGTCACGGAACTTCAGAGACGAAGATTCGATATACGACCTTTTTATCGTCAATTGGATGAAGTTATGGGGCGGAATCGGTGTCATGATAGAACGCATCACAGTGCCCGGCCTCATCAGCAGTGGTCTTTCGAAGTTGTTTTACAGACCGCCAGTCAATCCCGGAGCGGGATACGAGCATGTCCCTCAATCTCTCAAAGACCTGGTGGAGCTTTGTCCAAATGCTGAAGGCCATGCGATCTACCACGAGACACTACGCTATCTGGGTGCGCTGTATCACACCTTGAAAGATGGACTAAGTCCAATGATGAGATTAAGGATCATAACATGGGTTACCTTTATCCCGAAAGAATTCGTCGAACTTGCGTTGGAAAGACGCTGGAGAGCCTTGGTGATTGTGGCGCATTATGCTGTATTCATGAAACTCACGACTCGGGTATGGTGGATGGAGAATGTCGGTCAAAGATCTATTCAGGATTTAGTGACCGCTCTTGGCCCCCAGAGATCCTCTGATATTCAAGTGCCAATCGCCGCGAAGGACATTGACGATCCTGATCAGATTGGCCGTTTACTGTTGAGCGATGAAACTTGGGTACACGAACCATCAACCAGGGCGTTCACCCCGGAAGAAATGCTATATGACAGTGCTCGGGATACTTTCGTTGACGATAAAGGACGAGCCACCATAGCAGAGAATCCTGATCTCGTTTTTAACGAAACTATGCCAGGAGGGGTTGATGTCGCACTCTGGCGCAGTGACCTCAGGGGCCAGCAGATGTGAAAACGCTTCACTACAAAGATGCGGGAGCTTGGCGGTCCTGGATACTGCTTCCAACCAAAAATGAACGAAGCTTTGCTATCCATTTCTATTCATTAGCGAATATCCCGGTAGTGTTCTTCATATCTCTTTTTTGCAGCGTTTTACATTCACCTTCAGTAGCGTTACGAATAGGATTTGTCAATATAGCGAGCGGCTTTGCCGCGCAGGCATCTTCATACACTCCGATCTTGCGACACTCCTAGGAGTGCTTCTCCATCAGTCGTGGCCCCAAGCTTATCCATGTTCAAAGCAGTCACAATTGCACATTCACTGGCTCTAGATGATAGGGAAGATATATATGTTAACAAAGGAAACTCCATTCAATACAAGAGGAATTTTGTTGATTTCTTGGTACACAGCCCACAAAAGAGACTACTTAAAGGAGCTTTAGAAGAAACCGCTCTGGCTTCCGTTCCTCTGATCTATACACAGGCCCGTCTTCTACACCTCTGGTATTATTATAGCAAAGGACGCTTCTTAGTTCTTCTCCAAATCGGCAAGAATCTTCTCACCCTTCACTCTGGCGGAGGCAAGGTCACCAACCATGTAGAAAGCACCCTCGGGAAGGCTGTCACCCTCACCGCTCAGGATAGCCTTGAACGAGGCAATGGTGTCCTTGAGGTCGACGAGAACACCCTCGATACCAGTGAAGACCTGGGCAACAGTGAAAGGCTGGCTCAGGAAACGCTGGATCTTACGGGCACGCTCAACAGTGAGCTTATCGGCCTCAGAAAGTTCGTCCATACCCAGAATAGCAATGATATCCTGAAGACCCTTGTACTCCTGGAGGATCTGCTGGACGCGAGTGGCGGTGTCGTAGTGCTCCTGACCAACGATACGGGGGTCAAGCATACGGGAGGTAGAGTCGAGAGGGTCGACAGCGGGGTAGATACCCAGCTCGGAGATACCACGGGACAAGACAGTGGTGGCGTCCAAATGGGCGAAGGTGGTGGCAGGGGCGGGATCAGTCAAATCGTCAGCAGGGACGTAAACGGCCTGGACGGAGGTAATAGAGCCCTTCTTGGTAGTGGTAATACGCTCCTGCATCTGACCCATGTCGACGGCGAGGGTAGGCTGGTATCCGACGGCGGAGGGAATGCGACCAAGCAGAGCAGACACCTCAGAACCGGCCTGGGTGAAACGGAAAATGTTGTCAATGAAGAGCAGCACATCCTGGCCTTCCTGGTCACGGAAGTATTCGGCAATCGTAAGACCAGTCAGGGCAACACGGGCACGGGCACCGGGGGGCTCGTTCATCTGACCGAACACCAGGGCGACCTTGGACTCTCCATCAAGCTGAATGACGGAGGTCTCCTGCATTTCGTGGTACAGATCGTTACCCTCACGGGTACGCTCACCGACACCAGTGAAGACGGAGTAACCACCGTGAGCCTTGGCGATGTTGTTGATAAGCTCCTGAATGAAGACGGTCTTGCCGACACCAGCACCACCGAACAGACCAATCTTACCACCACGGGCGTAAGGGGCAAGCAGATCGACGACCTTGATACCGGTGATCAGAATCTCAGCGGAAGTCGACTGGTCGATGAACTCCGGGGGCTCGGTGTGGATAGGCAGGAACTTGTCAGTCTTGATAGGACCACGCTCGTCAATGGGGTCACCAGTGACGTTAATGATACGACCGAGAGTGGCAGGGCCGACGGGAATGGTGATGGGGGCACCGGTGTCAGAAGCCTTGGCACCACGGACGAGACCCTCAGTACCTGAATTTGCAATGTCAGCACAAATCTTCCGAGTAAAAAGGGCGCTAAAATGACATACCGTCCATGGCAATGCAGCGAACGACGCTCTCACCCAAGTGTTGCTAAACAGCTTTGTTAGTTGCGAATTTTTCCATCTCCTTAATTGTTAGTTACATACAGCGACTTCCAGGACGAGCTTCTGGTTGTTGTTCTGGGTCTCCAGAGCGTTCAGAATAGGGGGAAGCTTGGCGGTGTCGAACTTGACTAAAGAAGTAATCAGTATTTATGAATTCGTGTCGGCGCGATTGCAATTGCAATTGCAGCTCATCGCTGTTTGATTCGAGACTAACCGTCGACGACGGCACCAATGACCTGTTATGTTGTGGTTAGCTCAGCGCCCCGTTTCCGCGGAACCGACCGTTTCTCACCTGGTAAATCTTGCCATCACCAACACCAGATGTGCTCGCGAATCTGCTGTTGAGAGGGAATCGGATAGAAGCAGGTCGGATGGCACGGCGAGGAGCCGCCGTCGCGAAGGACGGGCGGGCAGCGCGGGCGAATGAGGAAATGCCGCTACACAAGGAGGTTGGTCAGCTTCGTCGCTCCAATTGGCGCAACGGCCGCAATTGGGCAGTAAAAAAACGCTCCAATGCCTTCAACGTACCTCTTGAACATCTTGCCAGATGACAGAGAGCGATCAGTGATGGGAGTGGAGAGAGATTGGTTGAACCTGGGGAGAACTTTTGCAGAGTGAGCAGTTTTGCTCCGGAACTGAGGACTTCGTCGGTTAGAGCTTTCTTACAAGTCACGTGCAGCGCTAAGCTGAAATTCGCAGTACCCCCTACAGTGCCAGAGAGTCCCTGGCCACCAGCCTTCCGGGAAATCCCTCTGACAGAAAAGCGAAACGAGTTTCGGCCGAAATGCCAGTTCTCTATTTTATTCAACCGTAAAAACAGGTTGAGGTATCAATTGAACATTTACTAAAGTGCATTGGGGCTTTTAGGACTGGTTTTCGAAGATCCTGTACAGTTGCAGCGTTGTATAAGGTACTTATTGTTCCGTGGGCGCCTCACCAGACTCGAAGTATACAGTGCGACTCCGAAATGCTCGGCGAATTTAGGGAGTTCCGACCGTAATGGCCACGCGCCAGCAAGCTCATCTTCCCTAATCCTGTGGTGCCTGAGGAAACAGGCTCTAGTCAGCTAGCGCCCCTTGCCGGGGGGACCGAGTAATAACAGCAGTCTTCAGCAACTTGGTATTATTCTCTCAGCGGACCCTGGCTCACGACCGAATGGAATTAACCCGCTCCCTGGGAAGAAAAATATTGGCCTCGAAATGGTCGCTCAGGTTCTCAAATTCGAGTGGAGAATTGAAGCCCATAATTTATTATTACTGGGCAACGGCGTCCTCGCGCGCCAGAACCTTCACGATAATTAGCATTTGTCTTTCCAAGACAGCATGAACTTAGGCTTACCAGTGCCGTTCTGGACGGGATGTAAACCTGCGTCCAGTTCTTTCGTCCATTCCACTCCATCGGAGTAGTGAAAAAGCGAACACTTTCATCAATTCGGCTGTGGCCACCGACGTCCTTGCTGTCGGTCTGCAAGATCACCTTGTATGTTCCGGCTACATCGACGCCAATTCGATAGTCGCTGTAGCTTTCGTTGGGATGGAAATTGAACACGAAGACGAGGCCGGCTCGTTCAAATACAATGACCTTGTCTCCTTCATGCTTCAGGGAAATGTATGCCTGAGGCGCATGGAGCCAGCCGTATTTTGCTTCACAATTGTTCATCAAGCCATCAAATGTGTTCAAGAATTGGTAACGCAAAAGATGGTCTTCGGTGAGGTTGAGCTGACGTCGGGCGTACCAAAACGAATTTTGGTTTCCCTCGCGAGGAAAGTCAAGCCACTCTGGATGACCGAATTCGTTCCCTTCAAAGTTGAGGTACCCCTCGCCACCTAAGCTATGAGTGAGCAGTCGAATCAATTTGTGCAGAGCAATACCGCGGTCAATGACTGGAGTCAAGGGTGACAAAGTAGACATGTTTGTATACATCTCCGCGTCGCAAAGATGCATCATTAATGTCTTGTCACCAACAAGGCTACCTCGTGTTAGTAGCACAATTCTAAAGCAAGCTAGAGATTACTCACGCTTGGTCATGACTCTCGCAGTATGCAATTGTCTTCTCGCCATGTCGTCGATTTGTCAAAGTGAAGCAGATGTTCGCAAGATCCCACTGCTCGTCTTGCAGTTCCTTCAGAATCTTGATCCACATGTCGGGAACTGCCATGGCCAGGCGGTAGTCGAAGCCGACACCACCAAGATCCACCGGAACACACAGAGCAGGCATTCCAGATACATCCTCAGCAATGGTGATGCACTCTGGAAAGTAGGAGTGAAGCATTTGGTTTGCAACCATCATATAGACGACGGCTTCTTCGTCGACATCCGGCCCAAAATACTCATGATAACCTCCCGAGAAGCCGCTGCCATTTGTTAGCATGCTAACGTAAGAGAAGCGAAGCAAGACTTACGCCCCAATGCCGTGGTGAGTGTACAGCATACTAGTGACTCCGTCGAAGCGGAAGCCATCGAATTGATATTCCTGCATCCAGAACCGAAGGTTGCTAAGCAGAAAGCGCATCACTTCGTGGTGACCATAGTTGAAAAGACGGCTGTCCCACTGGTCATGATTACCTTTGCCTCCACCATGGAAGTATTGATGATCAGTTCCGTCAAAGTTATTAAGGCCATCCAAGACATTCTTTGACGCATGGCTGTGGACAACATCGAGCAGGACAACGATGCCCATGCTGTGCGCTGTGTCGATGAGCTCCTTGAGGTCCTCGGGAGGACCATAGCGGCTGCTAGCCGCGAAGAAGTTGTTGATTTGATATCCAAAGCTAGCATAGTAAGCATGTTCCATGACGGCCATGAGCTGGATGACGTTGTAGCCAAGGCTCTGAATTCTGGGTAGCATGTCTCGGGTGAACTCTTTGTAAGTAGCAACTCGCTGTTCGGGCGTCGAAATACCAACATGAGCTTCGTAGACACGCGCGCTCTCGGGCTTCTTCGGACGTGGGTGCTTGAACTGGTACCTTTCCGATACGGGCGGGTTCCAAAAGCGTGCGTCATAGACAGGCGACACGCTCAAGTCCTGAGTGACATATTTGATCCACGCGGGTATCCTGTCTACTCGCTCACCGCTCGGTAAAACCAGAGAAATCTTAAGCCAGCGTCAGCCCTGCATTTAAAGGCGAGTAAAGTACTGGCAGACAAACCTTGATCTTGGAGTTGTGTGAAATGGCAGGCTGGCCAGCATTCGAGGGCAGAACAATTGTGAATGATCCATAGGCATCCTTGGTCATGGGATGCGACGTTTGATTCCACTCATCTGTGGCCCGAGTTAATTTGCGAGTTCATGATGCAGTTTGACGACGACTCACTGAATTCGCCAACCAGGTATGCCTCGATGGCGTTTGGTGCCCACTCCCTGTACTGAATGTCGCCGTTGGACAGTACATTGAAGCCGAATTTGTCAAATCCCTAGAGATTTGTGAGCAACTATGTGGTGATGCGAAAATGAGTTGTCGGACGATGTACCTTGGTGAAGGTATCCATGCCACCCTCCAATTCATTGATCTTCTTGATCCAGTCTTGCGCTTTCCCAAACCGACGCTTCAGGGCGTCGCTGAAAGGCTCCAGCCATGGATCTAGCTTGATGACACCTGTAAAATGTCAGCGCGGTTCAAGTGGGAATCGCAGTGGCCACGGACCAGTGCCATCAATAGGAATATCGGAAGTCGCAGTAGCTGCCATGATAGCTGCAAGACGCGGCGTGCAAGCTCCAGTTAGCTGCTATTAATGACGCGGGGTAGCAATCGCAAGCAGTAGTCCGCGCTGAAGACGTAGCAGTGCTTCAATGGAATTGGTGCTCGAATTTGCAAAAAGAGCCGATAAATAGACGACTGTTGATGCAAAATTGGATCGAGCAACTTGAAATTTTTTCTGTTGACAAGCGAAGAAACAAGATTCTGTTCGAGGGGCAATTTCTTGGGTTGGACGTGGCGCTGATGACGGGCAGCGCTAGCTTTCACCTGGGCGACTGCTGGCAGGCTTGCAGGCATGCAGCCACCGCAAACGGTGGTACCACATTACCCACAGCACACCGTGCACAGTATCGATACAGCTCAATCGCTCAACAAATCGCCACTCGGAACACTGTCTGGCCAGCCTGTCACGCCTGGTCTGCTAGTAACTTAGTGGCAAAGCAATAACCTAGCCGCCAGTCGAACCATCTGCACATCAGTGGCGTCACTGATACTATCTACCTAGTTAGGTAGCTAACGAATTCTTATCGCTGATGCGTTCTGTTGCACTGGTAAAAGATGTGACAAGCTGCCGCTGGATGAGTCGAGACCTGTATTGGATTGAATAAAATATGAGTACATCGCTAAGCTAACCACCACATTCATCGTGACTGCCAGCTATTTCCAGCTGCCGTCTGTTGAGAGTGTAGGCCGACGCGCAATGTCATTCTGAGGTAGGGTAGGACACTTGATGACCAGGCCCGCTTTCCCAGCCTGGCCTGGTTTTCCAGCGCCACCAGTTCAACCCTGTTGCTCCTAGTTGTGAGTTTGAGCCTCATTGCTTGAAGTGAAAAAAGTACCGACGAGAAAGTACGTTTCAAAATCAATTAGCCCAATGACTCTCCGAAGCCATCCATTGCGTAGAAACCGTCTCTCTGCCGAGAAACTTCAGCCCTTCGAAAGGGAGCTTGCTGTCACGGCTATCAGAATGTGGATGACACTGGAGAACCGCAGCAAACCCATGCCTACGTACTCCAGTAAAATAGGTACTGACTGGCACGCAGCAGCTGTAACAGTCCACGAGGATACCATTATTAGCACTTCTACAAGAGTCTATTATCCTCCGTGACGGGTTGCAAACCTAGGTGACATGTGAGCGTGCAAAATCCGTTGCTTCAGATGTCGTTCGAACACTAAAAGGCCTAGACATTTTCGCATTGAAATGTTCTCATTAAGAGATGTTGATATACTCTCAAAGTAAACGTATCTGATCCAGGATGTCGACTATTCGCAAGCCGACTTACTGGTTACCTAGTTATCGAGGAAGTCGCGCGAAGGCCTCAAGCCCTCCATGTACCTAGGTACGTAATAATGCCGCTTGATCGCCTGTAACTCGATGTGGCAGCGCAAGGTTTAGGCGGCAGACGCCAGACACCGCTAAACACCACCAAGCACCACCAAGCTACAGTGGACTTCCAGGCTATCTTCCCCGCATTCCACTTCCACCGAGTGAGCTCGGAGCTCTCGACGGATGCGAGATCGGCGGCACACCAGTTGCAGACTTCCCACCGACAATAACCAGGCACAGCCAATCCGCCGGTACCTTGGCACCCAAAATCGATTCAACTGTCTCGTTTCAAACAACCTGGGGTGTGCCCAATCTACTTGGATATACACCATATTGTTAACAACTCGCTCCGGCGCGCCTGGCTGGCCGTGACGCCGTCGGCAGTCGTTGTATCCCACCGAGAATAGCCCACCCAACCGACTCAACATTCACGAATCGATCAAGCACCTACGCCAGACATCAACAGCATTATAGCATTACCGAGCAAACGGCACGATGCTTCGGCCCTCACAGACAATATACCCGGTAGCTCTGCGCTGCCGGCGCCCTCGGCGGCTGGCGTCGTTCCCGGGCTGCACACACTGCCTGTCAACCAGCGGTCCCGTTCTTGCCAGCAGGCAGGCGGACATGAATTCTGGCTTTATCGGCACTTACGACCCCACAGAGGAATCTGGTCGAGGCCCAATGTTTAATAAACGGCGATTTGGAGTGCCGCAGTTTTATCCCCGAGACCTGAAGAGGCGAGTTGACAACTACGTTGTCGGTCAGGACCGCGCAAAGAAGACAATATGCTCGACCATATTCAATCATTACCAGAATCTTCGTCGGAGGCATCAGCATGATCACGAGGAGCAAAGTGTCCGAGAGAAATCTATGAGACAAAGATTTGCCAGAGATCGAGAGCTTCATCAGAAGCGTCGTGAGGCTCATCCAGTTGATGGTAAGACAGCGGAATCCGCCCTGCAAAATGATTGTCTCTAATGGGCATAGATGAGTTTCCAGGACACACGGAATCGGTCAGAGAGCTTTACGAAAGTGACAAATACGAAACCCCATCGTTAGATCACTTATATTTTCCCGAGGACCAAGCCGCCAATGAGACCGTCAAGATCGACAAAAGTAACCTGCTCTTGATAGGACCTACTGGAGTTGGCAAGACATATATCCTGGAGTATGTCACAAAAATTGACTGATTATGGATGACAGCTGACAAGCGCAGAACTCTGAGCAAGAAGCTTCAAGTCCCATTTTCCATCTGCGATTGTAACTCTCTGACACAGGCTGGTTACATTGGCCAAGATGTTGAAACATGTGTGGAAAGGCTTCTGATAGAGGCAAACTACGACATCAAAGCTACGGAGCATGGCATCATCGTATTGGACGAGTTTGACAAGCTTGCCAGGCGCGAGACTTCAACAGGTCGTGATGTGGGTGGCGAGGGTGTCCAACAAGCTCTGCTGAAGCTGGTAGAAGGCACGAAAGTCACAGTCAATGTAAAGGACAATCGATCTTCCCGCTCCGCACCGCCGATTACGACGAGCTATAATGGTGGAGGCTCGTCCAGCAGCACAGCCCAGGCCGCACCCCCAGCCGCCAAAGTGGACCAATATACCATCGACACTACAAACATCCTCTTTGTCTTCTGCGGCGCTTTTGTTGGGCTAGACAAGAGTGTCATTCAAAGGGTTGCCAAGCCCACCATGGGCTTTGGTGGCGAGGTCAAGGGGCGCACGACACTTTCTGGCGAACAGCAGGCCTTGCCTGCTCAGCTGTACAAGCACTTGGCCCATCACGACACAGCTTCGACGTTTGCGCCTCTGGACCTGACTACGCCTGCTGATTTGCAAAAGTTTGGTTTCATTCCCGAACTGATTGGACGACTGCACAACATCTGCGCTCTGAGCCCTCTATCAAAGGAGGACCTCTTCCGCATTCTCACGGAGCCGCGCAACAGTCTCGTGGCGCAGTACACGGCGCTGTTTGAGACGTATCCCTCCCGCCTCTACTTTACCGAAAAGGCCTTATATGCTATTGCGGACAGGGCATCGCAGTCTGGCACAGGGGCGCGTGGGCTCAAGATGGAAATGGAGCGGATCCTCGGTGAGCCCATGTTTGATGCGCCGATGCCCTATGTCCTCATCACTGAGGGCTGCGTCCATGGCACCGAAAAGGCTGGCTACTGGGCCAAGGATGGACGGTTCGAGGTGGATCGGCGAATGGAGGAAGAACAACTCAGTCACAGTGCTGAGCCGGCGACAACCTTTGAGCGTCTACGGGAAGCTGGACAGAGCGGTGGGTGAGCCTCCGCTGCTAGTTTCAATTTAAGTTTGGACAAATTAGAGCACACAGCCAAACTTTGTATAGCGAATAACACAAGCGTCTATACGGAGGTCGCCTTCAAAATAAATGCGTCGACACTAAGGATTGCTAGTAAAGAGTGCTAAGCTAGAATGGGCTAGTGCAACCAAATTTAGTAAGGATCATCCCCTTCCCTCCTTGTACTCGTTTCCTCCCTCCAGCTCAATGATGACTTTGACGTGCCGGAGGAGGCGTTCTATCCAGCCCTGTATCCTCTCCTGAGGCAATTCCTGCCAGGCCTCCTGCCAGGCCTTGACGGCTTCCTGCCGGCTCTTTGGAGCACCTTTTTTAGTAGTCTTCCTCTTCATCCAGGGCCAGGCAGGCTCAATAGGATTAAGATCAGGGCTATTGCCAGGCCAAAGAAGGCGTTGGACCTGGTGTTGGTTGTAGATGTGTTGTTGGATATAATGGTTATGTGCTGGAGCCTTGTCTTCTTGTACGAGGGTTCCTGGCCTCGTTACCTCGCAGGCTTTGGCAAAAGGGATCAACTTAGGTACTAGAACCTTCGTCTGATACGCATACCAATCAATGCCTCTTTTGGCACCTCGTACAAGCCTGCCATTCTTCGTATTCCATCGCCATTGAGGCTGCCTGCCAGGCTTCTGACGGAGACCTAGCCGGCCCATCTGTGTATTCAATTCCCATTGGGCCTTCGCAGCCGGCTCTAGTGTCTGATTCATCTTCTCAACGTACGCCTCAGCGAGGCGGCGGTCCTGGGCAGTCTCTGGAGCCCAGCAGTGGCAGGGACCCTTCTCATCGTAGGTAAAACAACCCCAGAACATGAATTCCGAGGCACCCTTCCATCGCTCCCGGATACAGCTGCGTACGAAGGCTTCTTCTGGCTGCCGCCAGATACGGTATCCTCCCCGCCGATGGAGGAGAACAACAGAGGTCTCGTCTGACCAGATAACCTTCTTCCAGTCCTCTAGGGTCCAATCCTGATGGTCTAGGCACCACTGTAGCCGGTCAGAGCGCATCTTCTTCGTCAATCCAGGCTTCCTCGTCGGCTTCGTCTTCCGGAACCTGGCCTTCTTTAAGATACGAAGAACTGTGGTCTCTGACATTGGTATTCCTTCGTTAGTTAGCTCAGCGGCGATACCAGCAGCTGTTTTTTCCCGGCCGAACCTATCAAGTTGTAGCTTGGCTACGATCAAGTCCTTGTTTTCTGAGGTCTGTTTGGAGGGCCGGCCACGGCCGGGAGTATCTTCAAGATATGCATCTTTGATATCAATTGGTCGGAGAACAGGATCAAAACCACGTTCAATCGCCCGGGCGTACAGCCTATTGACCTGGGAAGCCGATAGACCAGTCAACCCAGCTACCTCCAGGGTCGTCTTTCCAGCATAAGCCTTAAGGCTGACTACCAGCGCACGCGTTGCAATATCTGAATGCTTCGTCATTGGTACCGTTGAGGTGTTTTGGTTAAGTCAAAAAGGGGCTCTATCATACAAAAATTGGCTGTGTTGACCCCCTGCCACCTTAGCGCCTGTGGCAGCAGGGGTAAGATCCCTGTCGACGCATTTATTTTGAAGGCGACCTCCGTATATCGAATGCATAGAGAAAATGAATTGTGTGTATTGGAAACAATTGCTTCTTTTGATTCTGTCATTGTGGTACAGTATTTACACCCCCTGGCACGGCTTCGTTCGACAATCCGCCAACAGTTCTCCAAACGCTCTAGGCCCATTTTACACATGAGAAATATTCCTGCGTTTCCCACGGTCCACACATTCTTCTATGACAAAGGAAATGATAGAGTGCGTCTTGCATATTTTATGAGGCGATTTAGTTGCCCTTGGGAGGAGACTGGACGACACCCTTGCCAGTGTAGCCCTCGGAAGAGATACCGGTGACAGGGTTGGCGTTTTGTTTCTGCGAGACGTGTTAGCGTGCACAAGTATTTGGTAGGCACAGCGCCTTCATGAGCGTGGTGACGTACGAGGAGGAATTCGTTGGACTCTTCCTGGTACTCCTTGGTCATGGTGTAAGGAGCGGGCTTGGCCACCATGCGGATGGCAGCGAAGATGGCAATCGAAGCGCCGACACCGAGAGCGACGCCCCAGGCGATGCGGGCGTTGGTGCCAGGAGGGTCGGTAGCGCGGGGTCCATGGGGACCAAAGGCAATCCAGTAGGCTGTTGAGAGGGTTTGAGTTAGTTTTTTTGTTTGCTCTGATCAGGTGCAGGTAAACTGCGAATGCAACACTAGCGCGCCTGGCACGCCATCGAATCCAGCCAATTGCCCGAATAGGCAACTATGCATGTACTATTTCGGATCTTATGAACCACTTGGCATGTTGTACAAGTCCGATGGGCTGAAAATAAAAGCTTTTACAGCGAATTGTTCGTCGTGGTCATTGTTGTTGGCGAGACCGTGGCTGGTGTTTCGGGCTGGTGCTAAGCTCGGCAACCCGGGAGGTATTTTCAGGGCGCCGCAGGGGACTTGGCTACAACAGGAGCTGATGGGAAAAAAGGGCACCACGTACCAGCCTTCTTCTCCTGAAGGGTCAGCTCTGACCAGCTGCCCTTCATGCGATCACGGAGAGCCATCCAGAGGTCGGCCTGCTCCTGGAGGGGCATGCCCTCCCATCTCTTCTCAATGTTCTTGAGCGTCGGGTTGGACAGGGCCTGGGTGGAATAGGCACGGGGCGCGGCCCGGCGCAGAACATTCGTGGCCTGCGTGCGAAGCATTGTGTCGGGGGGGGAGGATTGTCGATTATGAAGCCGGAATGGATGCAATTGGCGCGTTGGCCGTCGTGCGAGGTCGTCTTTCGGAAGGAGCACGGGGAAACTGATTGGGCTTGTCGAGAGGCAATCTCATGACTTGGGCGATTTCTTACCACCGGAAGAAGCTTTGCTCCACGGATGACTAAGGAAAGCTGGCCTGATTCCATCACGTGATTAGTGATGCGGAATCAGCCGACTTCTCATTGGCCAATTGGTCTCAAGCTCGGGCTGCCCTCAGAGCCATTGAGTTGGGTTGAACGTCACTGAGTTTATGCCAGATAATTTTAGATTTCTATTTCGTCAATAGCTACAGCAACCTGCCACTTTTGCATCATCCTCCAACGTCCGTCTTGATTTTTTCTGCATGACCTTGCTGTGGTTACCAGCTGCCCTCGGGGAATAACGGAAGTGTGGCCCCGGTGAGCTCATGTTTGTGGCACCACTTCTACGTCCAGTACAGTACAGGCGGCTGCAAATTGATTCTCAGTAGTATGGGAACAACAAACCCATTCGCGTCTTCTATTCTTTATTATCTTGAACTTGACATGAAACGTAACTTGTTTTTTTGTTCTTGTTTTGCGAGCCCTCTCGCCAAAAAAAAAAGTTAGAAACCGCGGCACTGGGCCCATCACAAGGGTAATGATAAATGCGACCAGTGACGCGCCCGGCCAGCCAGCAAGAACCAGGAATGCAGCACGAAGTGAGCGCCCAACGCTAGCTCCAACGGCAGAGGCTGCCAGGCTACGTACTAAGTGAACGCATCTACCAAACAAGCGTTGCAGGCATGAGGTTTTTTACACAATATTTTATTATGACATGGTAAATTGTACTTGTGATGACTGTGGTCATTCCTAAACCAATGAAAAATAGTCCTATCCTGGATATGATTCATTGCAATAGGTTTGTCCGGGCGAAACGAGACCAGTAGAAGTGCTAAAGCAACCAGCCACCAGAACAAGCCATTCCAATGCTTGGGCCTCCCTCCTCTCGCATGCTGGCCGTCAAATGAATGATGATTCGATCTGAGATTGCACCAAGCCACCAATAGAAGATCCGATTCCTAGGCAAAAGTATACAAAACCTACAGTTCTGGAGCTGAGGTCGTACTTCTGTTCAAATACTGTCAACATAGCTGTAAAAGGGAGATGCATCCATAAACAACCAGATCGGCAGTAGCACAATAAGTAAGAATAGGAGCATCTTTGTCGGGCGGAAGATGGGCAAAGCCAAAACTTTTTTCGCGCGAGACTAGATAAGAGAATCGATTGCAAGCTCGGATTCCCAGTTGGACTTGGTGGCTTCGCTGTGACATCGATACGAATGATCGAGGCCGTTGTACAAATCACTGCGTTTGGCCGGCTCGTAACCATCGACCAGTGGGTGCGGTTATGGTAATTTGGCCGAGAAACGGGTGATATAGTTGTTCGTAAGCGGGATTCAAGCTGGGCTGTCAGGGTTGGTGGCGCGCTCCATCTGAATAGGTCCCGACGCTGTGTTATTTTGGGGGCTGTATCTTCACATCTGATTATGCCGTGCCTGGTCGCTACTCAGCCATATACGGCGATTTTCCCAGGTCGCTCTCCTCGCCAGGGAAAGTTGCCAGGGTTTATGTCTGTCGATTTACGGATCTGCACAGAGTAAAATCGCGTTTACCATCAGCCGTGTACAACCCATGCAACAGGATTCGGCCTCAGCCATTACCGCTCTCGACATTCAGCTTCTTGGTGGGTCGCCTGGGAAGAGTCAATGACGCCGTGGGGCCACCCGCGGACTTTCCGGATCCCACGGATGTTCACTCAAACACACCCACCTTTCCCTCGAACACATCCTCAAATCCGCGCGAAAAAAAAGGTATTGACCGAATTTTGTTTCCATTGTGGCAGTGAGAGAATCCATAGTGCAACATGGGGCGCCAGCCGAGACAGCGGCCCATTTCCTGCAAGCTGTGTAGGCAGCGCAAGCTACGGTGCAGCCGCATCTTCCCCTGCTCTAATTGTACTTGCCGTGGGCTCGTCTGCGAGCATGATGGGCCTGTAACGGCGCAGGCGTCGGCGCCAAGATCAAGTCTCGCGGCTAGCTCTAGTGCCAACGGTTCTGTCGCCGCGCCCGACCACGATGATGCGAACATGCGAATGGCCGAAGAGGGCCAGTCAGCGGCACCAAAAGATGTCCCCAACGCTGAGCTGCTGGCACGCCTGGAGAAACTTGAGGCGCTCATCGCTGCCCAGAACAGAGAGGGCATGTTGAATAAACCAGAACCCACTGCTTATTCAGAAGCACCCGCGCCGAACCAGCCCTCCGCTGTGGCGTCGCCAATGTCGCCGCAACTTCAAAAGTTAACTGATGACGCGCTGTGGCTCGAAAGGTCGTTTACAGGTCAACCCATGCTGGTATGTGTGCGGTGCGGCCCTATCTCTCTAGCCCGAAACTTGCATCTGCAGATGTTCAATATTACTGCCTAAGACAAGCTTATACGTTGTGGATTACACTAACGATTTGCGTATGTCCCAACTAGGAACCGCTTTGTGACCCAATCTCTTTCCGCACTTGTCCTGTGCGCCGCATAGTGAAGCAAGGCAGCTACGTGCTACAGAACGACCCTTCTGCGCCCTCGTTTGGTTCCGGAGAGGTGACGAGATGTATCTGGCTGCCCCGCCGAGACGAAGCCCGCATCATCGCGCACAAGTACATATCCGATGTGAATCACTTCCATCATGTTGTGCATGTACCAACATTGATGACCACCATTGAACAGATATACGACTGCGTTGACAGCAACTCAACACTAGACATTGGTCTAATGACAATGCTTCTCAGCATGTGCGCCGCCGCGACATATACGTGGTCGCCGCAGGACGATGCACGACTCCTCTTTGGGACCGTGGCGGAGGCCAGAGCTCAGGCTTTGTGGTGGGTGAAAGCCGCGCTCGATGTCATGGACCATGCGCAACGTATCGGGCACGCCTCTTTGGAGTGTATCCACGGCATGGTCATTCTCTTCTATGTCTTTTGCAATATCGAAGGCCTTTCCCCCCGTGCGAGGAGCCTCAATTCCCGCTCAATTTCCATGGCCCGAGAACTATCGCTACACCGTGTCGATGCTCCGAGTAACCGTGATGTCGCCGACATGGGCAGCCTTCGACTTGAGATGTCCAGAAGAACATGGTGGTTTCTTGTCGCCACAGACTGGTATGGTGCATTTGCAGACATGCTCGTCCTGCCATAAATTACTAACATTGTGTAGGATGGTCACACAATTTGCCTTTCCCCAGGAAGGATCGTTTACTATCCATCCATTCCATATGATGGTACGAAAGCCCTCTAATGTCAATGATATTGATATTGTTGATAGTCAGCCTGTTATCGGGCGGCCATTGACAGAACCAACCGATGCATCTGCGTTGATTTATCGCATTCGTCTAGCAGAGCTGTGCCAGAACATGCTTGACAAAGACCGCGCCTACGCTTTTCAGGCACAGCCTGCTGATCACAAATTTGTCATGGAGATGGACAACAAATTCAGAGTATATTTACGAGAGCTGCCGGATTTCCTCTCCATGGATAGCACAAATATGCACACACTGTCTCCGTCGGATCCGCGGCGAGATCCGAAAATCACGATCCAGCGCTACACGCTGAATTTACTGATATATCGTCATCTCTGCAAGCTACATTTGCCATTCCTCGCAAGGGGCTCTGTTGAGCAATCATATTCATACTCGTACGAAGCTTGTATGGCAGCTGCTCGCATGATCATCCAGACCGAAAAGCACCTGAAACTCGAGGATCTTCCGTTTTCCAGCACAAGGCTGAGGTCCGTTGTCATTCTTCGAAGTGTGTTTCTCGCCAGTATTGCGCTCGTTCTCAACGCCTGCATTGGTAGACAGACGGAAGAGACTCCTGCGAATGACTCGCATCTCGTTGAGGCTTGGCGCATTATGGATGACGCCAAAGATCAATCCCCTATCGGAGCAAAGCTTCTTGATTTGTCTGTTCAGGTTTTGAAGCGACACACGCCAAATCACCCAGCCCTGAAAATGTTCACAGCGCTACCCGTCACAATGCCAATGACACCCGATTCTGCGGGGCGAGAGGAGCAGCGCCGAAACATGCCATTCCAAGGCTTTGTTCCTGAGCCGGAAGCGTCATATATGGATCAGCAATGGCAGGCGCTGGAAGGCCGAGTGGACCTCAACACTATCGATTTTGATAAGCTATTCTACGGGCTGGAAGCACCGTTCATCTGAGCGAGCCAATCTCATTTACTCTGGCGTGGGAGGATGGCGTGCACTGCAGTTTGCCGCGGGACAGACGGTCGATACCCACGAAACCTTGTTAAGGCGTTATGGTGGTCCAAAATTATAGTAATACATCGCAAATTCTTGAAGCCTATATGGTAGAGATACTAATATGTGGTTTTAAAACATCATCACGTAGGCTTCACATCTCCTGCCTTTGGTGCCGTCGCTCTGGCATCATCCCTGGACAAAATCTGTTAGGGCAGGGGAGGATGAAATGCACGTGCCAAGTAATAACTTACGCTCTTGAATTGACGGGTTTCTCTGGGTTTTGTGTGCTTTCCAGTGGCTCTTTTGGCGCCAGCATGGGCTGGAATGTGTAAAATCCTACGAAGCCAGATTAGTCAGATTTGAATTGGAAGAACCGCGGTCGCAGGAGACGCACCACCAGCAACACCGCAGAAGACTGTCAACGCCAACGGCAAGGCTCTTTCCAAAGCTCCGCCCATCTCAAATGCAAGTTCGATAATACTGTCAAGGTGAGAACTTGGCCCATGGAGAGGATGGCATTGAGTCGTGAGAGGTCTAGGGTGGCACGGCGGGCAAAAAGGGTGCTGGGCCTGATCCTCGGGCACTAGCACCTAGTACAGCGCGCCAACCCCACCAGCATAGACCACTTTACAGCACGCATGGGCCCCGAATACGTGGGACGCGTCTCCCAACTTCCCAGCGCGTCTTCACGGTAACGGCCCGCTAAATTTACTGTCTGTTTGGGACGAAGACCAAACCGCAAAACATCGTGGCGGCAATATCAACCTGAGAGATGCATTGCAAATGCCCTCACTCGAAACAACAGCCTTAGATTGTCGATAATCTATGATGACGGGCTATAATCAACCATGGCAGACTGGAAATTACTGGGGGAAGTACCAGACTCTGAAGACGAAGATGGGTTCGACAGCCAAGAATTGGCAGCCAACATCGATTCCACAACTGCGCCTTTAGGCCAATTACTGGAGGCAAATGAGAACGACATATGGGAATTTCTCGGCTCGCAAGATGCATCCAAAGCCACACACACTGTGCCCAGCCCGAATGGCTCCCTGAGCTCGTCGCCTCTGTCGTCAGCGCAGAGTGTAGATGGGCTACCCGATCTTGACGGCATGTTCTTAGACGGCAGCGAAACCAGCAATACCCAAGAAGCCTTAGACGGAAATTCAAGCAAGCAGAATGGTTCTCGAATATACATCGAATTAGCGAACCGAGCGCCGACGACATTCGAGGATCTGTCACGCGATGACACCCTCAACGAAGCCCTCGACGAAGACGTTGCTTTACCGAGCCAGGATTTGGGTCACCTTGAAAACACCCATGACCTGCAGCGCGAAGCAGTACGGCTAGACCGTTCACTACGGCCGCGTAAGCCGATCCAAGAACACCCCTATCTCCTTGAGAATGCCCAGTATAGCAGTCTTATTCGTCAACACGGCATGCGTCCTGTTCAAGTGGCTATTGCTCGTGCCAGGGCGGTGCGAGAAGAAAATGTCCAGGACGGAGACTTTCAGGATGATAGCCAGGGAAACTCACTTCCGGATCTAAACCACTCAAGTCAACTGCTGAGCGGCAACGGCGTGGACGGAAGTGGAGATCTTGGCATATTCAACTTCCCGTCTTCCTCACCCCCCAAGACATCGCCCTGGATCGGTCATGGGCGGTCTAGCAATCACGGCAGCTCACAAGATGACACGGATAATACCAGTGTCCCTGATCAAGACTTGCCTGCACTCCATGAGCTACTCTCCAAATCTCAGCGAAAGGTCTCACCTTCCACAAAACGGCCCAATACTATGTTAGCCTCATCTGCCCGGAAGCGAAGAAGACACGATATTGTCGACAGTGACCCTATGGATGTCGATATCAGTGGAAGAATTGCTTACGTTCCCACCAGTAATCGCTTAGCTGCTGGACCGCTGCCACCCATTCCACGGCTCCAGATGAATGTGCGACGTTCCGTCGATATTCCCCCCACCAAGACTGTTTTGACGATAGATAACAGCTCGTCATCGGACAATGAGGGGAATGAGGGGAATGAAGGGAATGAGGAAGAAGAAATGCAAGAACGTCAAGGCAACATATTCGACGAACCTGTCAAAGAAAAGCTCGACTACAGAAGGCGCATAAGAGGAGTTCTACCAGCCTCTTGGCTGCGTTTGGACCAAAAGGCAAGCAGGGATAAGGCGCAGAAAGTTGTTCACGGTCGACAACGGAATAGCACACTAGAGAAGGAGGCTCGTCGCGGCTTGGCGCAAACAAGGACAATAAGCAATGCAGCAACGTCCACGGACCCTACATGGTTCTTCGATGAATCCGAAGACGATGCTTCTCCAACACGGCCCGCAACGACTGATGACACACACCTTACCCAATCTCGAATTATCTTAATACCAGACGAAACACCAATGCAACCGAATGACGACCTTTCCGACGAAGGTTCCGTCCTAGAGCATGACACCATTGATAGCATGTTCAGTGGATCACGACGGCGACGCGCCTCCAGAGATGCAAGCCGACCTCCCAAGACCGGGAATACTTCCAAGAGACCCACGAGCTCTAAACACAGGCAAACAAAAATTACGACATCTCTTAATGCGTCCAAGTCCACTTCAAGTGGCCAACCGAAGCCTTGGCGGTCACACGGGCAAAATTCAGATCGACCATCTGGGGGACGGCCTGCTTCGCGACCGGCTCCTAAGCCGCTAAGTGTCCTTGATGTCATTGAGCGAGATGCTCCTCGATTCCTCAGAATTGCAGCACGGACAGCGAGAACAAGAGTCAACCAAGGGCGCAGCAGCCCTACGAAAAAGATGATACGCCTCGCGTCGAGAGTAGATCATGTTGATGCCGCCGTCTCGCTTAATCAATGGAAGTCCGGATCCATTCCACAGAGGAGGGAGGTTTCCGAAGCGAGAAAAGAGAAGCGGAAACAAGTCTTACGAAAATCCTCCGCAGAGCGAGCTGGTAATCAACCGACGGCAGGACGCAATAAGCACAACCAGACCAAAATCCCAACAAACAAGTCGCGAAAGTTTGTAAAGAAGACCAGCAGTGGGGGATCTGCTCGCTATTTGCCATCCGGAAACCCGCCAAGTGTTTTGACTCCTGCCAGCATGGCAAGCATCAAGAACAACGAAACTTTACCACCCGTCCTGGAATCTACGCAATCTATAGGACAAAGTGCGAGATCCCCGGCAGAGACTTTGCGGCCTTCACGCCCAGCACTGTTGGAAGCGGAAGACTTTGGAAAAGTAGCACCGCTCGTATTTCATCGACGAAAGAAGTTTCTGGACAGGATTTACCGCAAGAACAACCGGGAGTCATCCGTCGACACATCGGACGCTCGCTCCGAAGCTACCATCGACAGGCTTTTCACGGCAAATCAGTCGAGAAGTGACCAGGGAGATGCTAAAACAGAGATCCCGTTGGAAAAACAACCAAAGCGCAGCATTCGACCCAAAAAGGCACGAAAACCAGTGCGCATCGATGTGGATGCACCACAATTCAGTCACGCAGCGGATCCCCTACCAAATTCGTACACCATTAACCTCGAGCCGGAGCAGCCGCAAACTAGTAACGAAGAGGCCAAACTTGCCGGGCTCGGCCCCTACGGCACACAATATACCACCCATTTCGAGATCTTTCCGCTGAGCCCTGGAGTATACTTTCACCAATCAACACTTCTTGGCAGTGGTGTTATAGAGGATTGTCAAAAGTGCGCCAAGAGACGGATGTTGCTTAGTTTGCGGCCGCGAGTCACCTTCCAATTTGGTACCTATTCTTGTCGATGGAGTGATTGGAACTCCCAGACATCCTCTGAATTGGGCATTGTGCTTGATTTGGTTGCGGAAGAGCTGGAGAAGCCAGGAGGAATAAGCATACCTGAAGAGTCCACCGTTCTTGAAGCATCAAGATTTATATCAAAGTATGCAACATCAGCATTGACCTTTGCGGACGAGTCCGCTATCAAGCCATTCATTGAAAGAGTGTTGGATGTGGTGGGTAACTTTCATTGTCGCCTGTCTGGTTTCGTCACAAGAGAGTCAATGTCAGACAGAGCCTCCCAAACAGCAACAAGGGTGTATGACAATTTGCTCATTCTTTTACTGGTGACTCTCATGATCTGCACCGATGATGATACGCTCATGACGGAAAAGTTTCGCGTGGAAGATCTTCTGCGAAGTTTGGCTGCAGAATCAGTGTCAAATCTGCTGCTGATTGGCATCGACCGTGTGCAGGAATCCTACAGGCGACTTCAGGAGTCTGGAGCCCGCGAGCAGGGGCTACGGGCAGATCAACCGGTTATTCACTCATGGGCACTCCTGATGCAGATATTGGGAGCCAGCCACATCCCGCGCGGCTCATTCTGGGACCTATTAAAGCAAACCGCCGCAAACAACGACCAAATCTCTATCCCCGATGCACAGAGATATGAACGAATCTGGGAAACCATGTTTGCTGTATTGCCGATGAGCGAATTTAACTCTTCAGGAATACTAATACCTGGAAAGCGACACGAAGCAACTAGCGACGGATGGACGATTGTGCAGCAGTTGCTCCGACAAGTCTTTACAATCTATCGAAGAAACACACGGCAACCCCCCAGTTTCAATAATTACTGCCGGGCGCTGATAAGCAGATGCCACTATCTCGTACAACAGTGGGGGTGGCGACGCAGTGCAGGCGTTGTTGGCACAATTTTTGACTTTTTCGGCTCTCAGAATCTAGAGCATCTGCGCAATGAAGAAGCCAATGCTTCTCCAAAATTCTTAGAGCACCTTGCTGGACAGCCGTCTCTCGTAGTCGACACAGGAGATAACTGCTTCCACGTATTTCTCAAACTTCTTGCTCTTAGCATTCAGAAGCTTCGCGCTGCTGGTGCCAACAAAGATATCCGCAACCTCGTTGCTCGAACAATTCCCAATCACAACCGACAGCATTTGAAGGAGCAAACAGTACACGAACGGGACCTGGCAGCTCTCCGAAACCATCATGATCTTTTGGCAACTCTATTTTGGGCTGCGCCGCCAGACTTGCGGCCATCGCCCACGCTCATTGAACGACTGGTAGCGCCGGAGACTTCGCACAAAGAAGCAAGTCTGATCAATATTCGTTGCTGGAATCAACTTTCTCGATTCATCGTGGCAAAGGGCGAGGCTGCAACAGCATTCAAACCGTTCCACCTCTGGCGCAAAGACTTTTTCCAAAAGATGATTCAACAATTTGATTCTGCTGCCGCAGATATTCAACAGCAACTTCTGGCATTGCCAAGTGAAGTCCGCCACACTATTAGTATGGACGTGATTAGTTCCATGGTTTCGATGAACAAGGGAGCCGTCGGCGATGTGCTCCATGCAAGCATCACTGCGTCTTTAGATGTCATGAAGCATGCCGCCGATCTGGAAGCAGCAACCTTTTGTCTGAATACCTTGCAGCTGCAACACGTTTACAAACAGTTCAGTATCTACCCACCTGAACTGAATTGGAACGTGCTGCGAGCGGCCATATCTACTCTTGACTTGTTCGTGGGCTACATTGCGGAATTCAAAGAAAACGAAGAAAGTCAGCAGAGCGAAAGCCAAATTCTCAACAGCGCTCAAGCAGATGATGCCCTTCTGCTGTTGGATCACGAAATTTCAAAACATTATTTCTCTATGGTACGATGCATCCTGTCTAACAGCCCGTCAAACCATGGCCTGGGAGCGCCTGAGAACTTTGGGGGCGCAGAACAAGGCGTCACCGTAGCCATTCGACTAGCGACCGGACTGATCAATGGCGGACTAATCAGACTGCATCATCTCTTCAAGCGTGGGAAATACGGACTGTTTGATGGCCCTATCCATAAGCTGGACTTTACCCATCGACAGTATCTCGTGTTAGTGGTCGTCACACTGCTGAGGGCTGGCTTCGATGACTTTGCGGATGTAGAGTTTACCTTGTGTGAGCTCTGGCTGCTTCTGCTCGTAAGACCCAGCGGCTACTTAAAGTATGAGAATCAACTGGCCGAGGTTCTGCGTCAACGGGGCGAATACTTTCTCCCATCAACCGACACTGGGCTCACAAACTCGTCAACATACGAATCCAATGGCACGCTGTTTGAGTTTGCGATATCGACCATGCGAAGCTCGATACGTGATGCCGGCCCAAATCTGAAACGGATCTTGACTGCGGAGCATTCCAAGGCACTGAAACTTGTCATGGAGCAAATGAAGGAAGATCTCAAGGCGACCTCCTCGCAGCCTATGACCCATGTCGCCTACGTCGCGTTTGCTCGACGGATCATCTCTCTCATTCGAACTCATGGTTCCGAGATTTGCACACTTGACAGCTTTTACTACCAAATCAGCAAGGACTATTCCCCGTCCAGAGAAGATCCTCAATTGCAAGTTGCTGCCATGGTGTCGTATGGTTTGCGTCTTCGCGAAGGCGACACGAAGGTCGTACAACAAGTGTTCTTCTTCTTGTTCAATAATTTCAAGATGGCTTTGATATCCGACAGCCTCAAAGAAGAGAAAAAGACGCTACGCAAAGGAATGAGCCAGGACCGTGGGATCACACAATTTATTATTGGAAAGATGATCCCTGCGGTAATCGAAGCCACTGCTTGGAAGGAAATGGCCTACCCCCTCCTGGACCTATACGCGCGGGCGATCCGAAGCAGGCTCAAACAATCTACCACGACATACAATTTGAGTGAAGCAGACCTTCCCGGAGTTATGGCTGTTGTACAAGCCACATTGAATAAAGTCGAGGGATGGGCTGCAGAGCAAGAGCTTATTACAGCTGCAAGACTTCACGCTCTCCAGAGCATCTTTGCAGTATTCAACTTGCTTTGGCCTTCTCTTTACGAATATTCATTGAATGAGGATGTGTCGTCTGGGCCATGGTGCGACATTACGGAGCTTATTCGGAAGCTTAGCCAATACGTCATCTCCAGCAGGGATGCACTTGGACAAGAAGGGTTCTGGAGCCCTCAGATGCAATTTGGCGAGATTTTTGCCGCTGTGCCCGCGGAAAGTACTCCAAACCGAAGCATGGCAGATGGGGATGTTAGAGGCTTCGCCGACAATATCAAGCAAGATATTGATCGTAATTGGTACGAGCTGGACGGGCGCATTTCTATTGAGATGCCAGGGAAACCACGCGCCAGAGACACTTCGCAAGGTGTCTTGCAACCCAGATGGGATGCTGCCGCGCTCGTTGACGGCGCAAGAGCGCAGCTCACAGAGTGGCTGCGCTGGAAGAAAAAGCTGGATGAAGAGGATCATTCCGTGGTTGGGGAATGGCCCGAAGCGATGATATTTTGATTGTGCATTGCGAGAGGTGTTTTGATCGGAATGGTGTTTGTATAAGGAATATAGTATCGTAGTTATAATGCTTTTCAATGAAACAGCTGATTGAATATCAAAACCCTCACCCACCAGTTTCTAGTTGGTGTCGCGTGCACGTAGGGGCTTACTGGCGAGGTATACATGACGGATATAATTCATGAACGTCGTGATGTCTACTTATAGAGCATAAAAATATTTCACTTTCAACTTTTCCCACGCCTTGCTTTAATAAATTAGCTCGCCCACTGAGCCACTGCTCACTTGACTTACACGTACTGTCTGTCGGACGCGTGCACCGCGACCAACACTTTAAAACTTAACTGGGGCCGTATGAAGTACTGCCACTTCCATCCCGCAACGCGACCACTTCCGGAGCTTCACATGAGCCACAAGAACGCTGTGAAGAATGGAATCACTCTTCAAGCTGCCAGACGAGTCGATACTGACTCCATTGTTTCAGCAATTTCCGTGCCGCGAGCACCAAATACGGTCTCTGGCCAGCTTGATCAACGTATGCCCATTGCCCTCCAAGCCTTCCCTCCCACCTGCACGGCACAGTCGTTCACACAAGGCCCTTGACATATAGCCCGATGCGATTCCCTGCCGAAACCTCGTCATTCACGGTGCCGAGGCCACGGGAAAATCTAGCGTGACAGCCGCCCTCCTCGACCGACTCTGCGAACCGAACCTAGACCAGACCGATGCGCCGCCGGTGCGCCTCAGCCACGCCCGCGTCGATGCCGCGCAGTGCATCACGGTGCGGCACCTCTACGAGCGCATCGTGAGCGCCGTGGCGGCCGCGCTGCAGGCGCACGACCTGGCGCCGAAGCGCTGCGAGACCATGGCGCAGCTCGCGGTCGCGCTCGGCGAGATGCTGCAGGAGAAGAGCCGCCGCGACGACCCGCGGTGGCGGTTCGCTCTCGTGCTCGACTCGATCGACAGGCAGCGCGATGCACCGGCGACGCTGCTTCCTGCACTGGCGCGGCTTTCCGAAATGGTAGAATATTACAATTGCTGGGCGAAGCTGCCGATTTAAAACAGTACCGCTGACTGAAAGCTTCGCAGGTACCATGCCTTACGTGCGTCATCATAGTCACATCGCCACCGGCGGGCTTCCTGCGCTCTCCAGGCTCGGCCAATCTACACTTTCCCCCATACACGAAGCAGGATTACGTGCGCATCCTCGCGCTCTCGCCACCGGAGCCCGTCAAGGGCACGACGCAGCAGGAAACGAGCGACCTGTGGGCGAGATTCTGCGCCGCCGTGCACGACTCCCTGATACGAGCCGCCTCGCGCACGCTGCCGTCGTTTAAAGACTGCTGCCACGCGCTGTGGCCCCGATTCACCGCCCCGATCGTTGCGCAGACGCACACGCCCAAGGAGTTCTCCAAGCTGCTCGTGGCTGCGCGCGTACACTTCCAGGACGAATCTCTCCTCAACCCCAGCATAGTCACCGTGCGGCCCAGCGCTGCCGCCGCCGCCGGACCACCGGCCAAGACCGGAGGGTCTATATCGGCCAAGGTCAAAACCAGCAACATCACAGAGCTCACGTCCCTGCTCCCTACGATAGCGCGCCTGCTCCTTCTCGCCGCCTACCTTGCCTCGCACAACCCTGCCAAACACGACCTCACGCTCTTTTCCACCTTCTTCCACGGCCGAAAGAGGCGGCGAGGCGGCGGAGGGACTGCATCGCGAGGTGGCCCTGGCCGGAGCAAGCACCGCAAGATTGCGCGCAAGCTCCTGGGCTCGCACGCGTTTGTGCTGGAACGCATGATGGCCATCTTTGAAGCGACGCGGGCCGAGTGGATCGACGACGGGCGGCCCGTCGGCGCCGCCGGTGTGGACGGCGACGTGGGCATGGCGCTCGCGACGCTGGTCAGCCTGCGGCTCCTGGTGCGCGTGGGCGCGGGCGACATGATGGACCGCTCGGGCAAGTGGAGGATCAACGTCGGCTGGGAGGCCATTCGCGGCATAGGACGGAGCATTGGCGTCGAGGTTGAGGAGTGGCTGATTGAGTAGCACCTGCAAAGATACCATGTACAGAATACGAAACCGCTGCATTGTAAAATAATAGACAAGCGCTAATGTTTTAATGACCAAACAATCGATGCAAGGATAGAACGATCCAAGACCTTGCATCTCTTCTATAAAATATATGGTTCGGAGCCACAGGAGACGTTATACATGTGGACTTCTTTCTATCTGTTGTCTATATCTGGACCCAGTCCAAGTTTTGTCTCGCGCGTGGATGAATATGCCGTAAAACACGCCTGCGCAACGTCTTTTTTTCAAGAAAAAAATACATATGCCGCGCCCATGCCGTTCGCTGTAAGGAAACCCATTCGAAACAAACGCCCAAAATTGAACGACACGAGATAAGAACCAAAACGGCTCGAGAAGAGGAATACGTCTAAAGGGAGCAGCGCAAGCCCGTTGTCTGCCAATGCAAATGAAGAAATGGAAGCGAGAAAAAAAAACTAATACAGCCCTCATCGCTTTAGTCATCGGATCTCTTGGAGTCGCCAGCACTTGGGCCAAAGTATCCGTAACCCTGTGAAATGGGGCGCGACGGCGTGGGGATGAAGCCGTTTCGGCTGCGGCTCGCGACCTCGTTGATGGGCAGTAGCGGCGTTCCGGCGCGGGACTGCGTCATGGCCTGGGCCTTGCGGTCGGCCTTGTTGCTCTCGCTCGTGCGGTCGTACAGGTAGAGGCCAAGGATGGTCAGCGCGATGCCAAGACCCTGCACCGGGCTCATGGGGCTGCGGAACCAGAGGATGGCGAGCACGATGACGAAGACGCGCTTCAGCAGGCTGGCCACGGAGTACGTGACCGGCGACACCATCGAGAGGAGGACAAAGGCGAGGATGTTCTGGCCAAAGTGGAAGACGCCGTTGAAGATGAACTCGACCGTCAGGCGACCGTGGTCAAAGGCGTTGGGCTTGTTACTCAACTCGACCGCGCCGTCTTGCAGAACGTCGCGCAGCAGCGTGATGCCCTCTGCGAAGAACCAAATCGGCAAGGTGAGCAAAAAGGCCATGCCAGACGAGTAGCAGAGCAGGTTGAGCTTGTCAAGCTTCTTAGAATTGGCACCAACGACGCCGTTCTCGACCTTGGCTGCCTCGTTGAATAATTTCTTGGAGAAGATATTTTGCGTGACAAAAATAATAGCGGCGAGGAACGCTTGAAATACACCAAGCAACTGTCCTCCGAAGCCATGCTTTCCGGAGCAAGCCAGCATGACGCCAAGCGTTAAAGGTATGAGAGAGAGGTAGGTCGCCTGCGGATAGCGAATGTTGTAAATGAATCGGTAGGCCAGGACTGTAAATAGAGGCGACAGGCCCTTGATTGTGTGAACAAGCGACACGGGAATGCGCGAAGTGGCGCTCGAGCTGAGGAGATGGCCGAAGATCTGAAATGCCGCGAGGGGCAGGGTCGTCATGATAACGTCGCGCGTCGGGGGTCGGATGGGATGTTGGAGAGCGGTAATCTTTTCGCGGAGGACGGGGAAGATGGTGGCGAGCCACGCCATGGCCATGCAGAGTGTCGAGACAAATGCAAACTGCACCAGGGTGAGTGTCGCAGGCATGTTGAAGGCGTTGAGGATCGATTTCGAGGAGGTGTTGGTGAGGGCGGATGACATGTACCATGTTATACAGAGTATCTGGACATCAATTAGCATGCAAGCTAGCAGCAGATGATCGGGATCATCGTACAATGAGCTTGGGCGATACGGGCGCCTTGAGCGCATCGGCAATCTCGTGAGCGTTTTGGCTGAGGCTGCCATTCCTAGTGCGAATCGTGCGAAACGCGTCACTCAGACTCTTTTGCCGCGTGTGGCCGCGGGCGGCGCCATTGTGATTGTTGTTATTATTCCAGATGCCCAGACCGGGCGGCGGGAGGTGGTGCCCGTTTTCCCTCTTGGAGGAAGAAAAGGCGGCACCGCGATCCGAAAGGGATGCGCTCCCATTCGAGTACCCCGATGGCGACTTGTAGGGACTGGGCGAGCGCACGCCTAGCGACGTATCCAATTCGGGAAACTTTTCCATTGTGCAGGGCGGCGGCGACGGCGGTGGCGGCGCAGGCTGTTTGCTGGCCGTGCGAAGGCGGGATGAGCGAGTTTCCTCGTGTTGGTCAAGATGGGGCCTAGTCGTCGTCGTGGTAGTCAAAGGTCAGCTAACAAGGGGACTGAAGCGAACGGCCCGCTGAAACGATCGACAGGAGAGCAACGATGGAGAAGCGTAGGAGAGAAAAAAAGCGATTAGGGCCGAGAAGTCATGGCAGGCGTTGGAAGAGACGTGAACAATCGTACAAGAACAAAAAAAAATGGGAGGAGAGAAGAGGTGAGTTCGAGTGGTGGCTGTGGACAAAAGTCAGGAGAGCCAGTCTCAAAGTGTAGAAAAAAAGTTGCGCTGACGCACCACGCCTAGAAATGCCAGCTCTGTCTGGGTGGGAGGTAACTACCTACCTCGTGTCGAGCCATGATGGCTATCCGTAGCGCCAAAATTGCGAGGTAACTTACGTTAACGACACGACGTACAAGCAATGTGTCCCTGGGCGAGGAAGGGTTTTTTTTTTGGTGACCTTGGTGGGCTTCGCCGCCACGCAGCCTCGCAGCGCTCTTTGCGCCCCGAACCCACCCTACCATAGGTGTACCAAGAAAAAACGTCAGCGGGCTGGGCTGCTATCCAGGTAGCTATTGCAAAAAGATAGAAATCAAAGAAAAATACGAAAAATAAGGAAGATGAGAGAAATAGAAAGAAGAAAAGAAGTGCAATTTAACGGCAACGACAGACAACAGATCAAGGATATAACAAGCTACCAAGCTACTTCTTCTACTTAAGCGGCGTGTTTCTGACGCCCCGGTGCTGCGAAGAGGCAGATGAAAGATTTTTCAAGCCACTGTTCACCTCAAATAATGGTAAATTATATATAAATAAGTTGCTTTCCCTTAGATTTTGTAATATCCACGGTCTTAACTTGGAGGTGTCGCTGCCGCCTTTGCTGACCTTCTACGAGGCCTCGAGTGACATTGCGAGGTAATAAATACCCTCTCCTTTGGCGCTGATTGAAGCTTCTTGGCAGCTGGACACTAGGTTTGTATACCCACTGCGATTCACCATAAACCCTAACTTGTTTTCTTAATAAAGCGACTATTAGCCGTGCTGATGACGCTTCCCTCGCCCCTTCCCTTGCAGGTTCGATCCCTGCTGCGCTCTCTGTTGGTCGATTTCTTATCTATTACGGTCGAAACACCTTGATCGAGTGTGCGGTAGCACCAGAAACTTGCAGTGCAGCAAGCATGGCCTAATAATAATGTGCAGACCATACGACTACTAATTACTGGGGAGCGGGCTGGCTTTCATCTATGCACGAGGCCGGTGACACTTGAGCCTTTCCCCGCAGGACTCAAGTGAAGTACGCAGAATGTGGAACTAGTGTTGTACCGCATAAGAGGATCTTCAGATATCATTGCTCTAAAATCACGGTAAGCGATTGATTAAATGTAAAAATCAATTGAATTCGTCCAGTATTCATGCCATTCTGATGCATAAATCGCAAATACTCTGGCGCGTGCATGCTCCCAGTGCAGCCTTAGCCAGGAACCAAACCAGCCCCCTGATCCAGGGACCGGCTGACTAAACGTGGCTCAGCTCAGCACTTGCCACAGCTCATCCAGCGCCCGGCCGCCCGCCCACAGAAGCCTTTTGGACTCTCCACCGTGGAAATAACACTAGCTTCTTCGGGGCGTCTTTTAATTATTATTCTCCCACTTTGCTGTCTGGCTTGCTTCCTGCCTACCCCGTCACATCACCAGTCACCCCAAAAAGAAATTGATTTTTTTTTTCTTTCGAGCAGCGTGTGTTTGGTCCGACGTACTTTGGGATCTGTTTTTGAGATTTCTCAGGATCCTTGTCTGCCCGGTTTACGCTTTTTTTTTGTATCGTTTCCTTGCGTCTGGCTTCTAATAAGTTCTCCTCTCTTCCCTCGACCGCCTACTTCACAACATCACGCACCCCCCGACTTACTCGACTTTTTGAGTCCTCGCCCCTTTTCCTGGACATTCGATCTGCATAGCAGCCCGAGACTCTTGTCGCCGCCGCATTGTTTCCTTCTTGTGCTAGCGACTTTGGCTTCCCTATACGGTTCTGCAACTCTCTTCCCCTACGTTGGGCATTGATATCTCGTCCTGACGCTTGTGTGCCCCTCTCCCGTCACCGATATTTTAATTAGACATTAGACGCCCAACTTGGCTGCTACTGCACCGTCAATCTTGCCGTCTTTCCAACATCTTCAAATCTTGTCGCATTTCCGCCCCGTTTACGATTTCGAATATCTCGACTAATTAATATCCATCGCCACCATGACTGATACTTCGAGCAATGCACCCCCCGCCTCATCGGCTCCCCAGAATGGCTCTGGCAATGCCATGGCGCCGCCTCCTCTGCATATTCCTGCCAACAACAATCCTATTCCGACTGCCATGACCTCTCCCATGGGCGAGAACGGTGGCGTCATGTCGCCCACGAGCCCTGGCGGATTCAGACGAGCTGCTCCCGAGCCTAACAAGCGCGCTCTCTACGTCGGTGGCCTTGACCAGCGAGTGACTGAGGATGTCCTGCGCCAGATTTTCGAGACTACTGGTCATGTCCAGAATGTCAAGATTATCCCCGACAAGAATGTAAAGTACACCATATCGACATCGTCGATGGCTCGTGCTAACTGTTTGACTTACAGGCCAAGGGCTTTAACTACGGATTCGTTGAGTACGACGATCCTGGCGCGGCTGAGCGTGCTATGCAAACCCTGAACGGACGCCGAGTTCATCAGTCGGTATGTGACAGCGAAGAGAAACCAACGTGTAACGCAAGGCGCGTCTAACATGCTATAGGAAATCCGTGTCAACTGGGCTTATCAGTCCAACACCTCCGGCAAGGAAGATACCTCTGGCCACTTCCACATTTTCGTCGGTGATCTTTCCAACGAAGTGAACGATGAAATCCTCACCCAGGCCTTCTCCGCCTTCGGTTCCGTTTCTGAAGCCCGTGTTATGTGGGACATGAAGACGGGCCGCTCCCGTGGCTATGGCTTTGTTGCCTTCCGTGATCGCCCGGAGGCTGAGAAGGCCTTGAGCTCCATGGATGGCGAGTGGCTCGGCTCTCGTGCCATCCGTTGCAACTGGGCCAACCAAAAGGGACAGCCATCAATGGCTCAGCAACAGGCGATGCAGGCTATGGGCCTGACGCCCACGACCCCCTTTGGCCACCACCAATTCCCCACCCATGGTGTTGGTAGTTACGACGTTATTCAGGCCCAGACGCCTAACTGGCAGACCACCGTCTACGTTGGCAATCTGACACCATATACGACCCCGAACGACGTGGTCCCTCTCTTCCAGAACTTTGGCTTCGTCGTTGAGTCTCGCTTCCAGGCCGACCGTGGTTTTGCTTTTATCAAGATGGACACTCATGAGAACGCCTCTCTGTCTATCTGCCAAATGAACGGGTACAATGTAAATGGACGGCCGCTCAAGTGCAGCGTAAGTTGAAATTACCCTTAAACAGCTTCTCCTCAGTTTGCTAACATGTGTCCAGTGGGGCAAGGACAAGACTCCCAACCAGGGATTTGATCCTGCCCAGCCCTACAGCCCTCAGAGCGCCCAAGGACCCGGCTTCACTGGCTCCTATTATCCTCAGTATGGTGGTGAGTTATTCTCAGGCGCAAGGCAGTTGTACAGTGCTGATACAACTCTCTCGGTAGCCCAATACGGTGGTCAGCCTGGAAACTACCCAGCCGCTCAGACTGGCTCTCCTGGTGGCTTTGCTGGCTCTCCCATGGGCTACAGCGCGCCTCCCCAGAGCGCTGGTGGCTACGGCCGAGGCCAACACCCCAATGGTGGCCAGTGGACGCAGCCCCCTCCTGGACAGTTTGCGGGCTATCAGTCTTGAGATCTGAGTACAGACGTAAAAAGCTTTCGGTGATGACCTATGTGGTAAGCAAAACATCACAAAGAGTGCACAGAACGTGGGAGTATAGGTTGTGAATCGGTTCTTTTCTTCTTGTTTTCCATTTCTGATATCCTGTTTCTCACATCTCTACCCTCACAAAGCGTGCAGCGGAGATCATGATGGTTTTTTGGACGTTGAATGCCTTTTTGTTTGTTCACTCTCCTCTCTTATCTCTCCATACTCATCCAATTTCTTTCTTTCCGTTCGGGAAGCTTGTGCGCTTTGATCTCGCTTGCTTATTTTCGCCTCGTTTCTTTACCTTTATACTCTTATCCTTCGTCTTGATATCATTGTCTTTTTTTTTCTGAAGTGGCTGCAGCGTGACGTATCTGGTCAGATTTCTGATTCCCTCTTCCTTTTCTTCGAACACTCCCAAGCAGTTGGGACCAAAGGCTGGCAAAAAGTTTTGGTATTTCTTTTTCCTTTCCACTCACAAGCATTATTCTCGTTTTTATGGCCTTCCTGGATACCCCTTTACGAAATTTGCATGCTAAATATTGTTTTTGCATGGTACGCCACAGCAGCTTGCTTCAAGCGCATAAGTCAGCTCTCTTATGGAGGCAGCGACAATGACGGAAAAAAACTATTTTATGTTTTCACAGGGGTAGTTTGTTATAGTATTTGAGAGATGGAGCGATGAGCGTGGTCAGGGTCTACAGGGAACCTCCCGACAAATACATGCAGTCATTTAACAATTCATCCCTCGACTGGATTTCTAAGGGGAACCCGATATAGTGCGTGTTTGCGGCGAGGTTGCCTGATTTACGTCTGGTTGCGACTGATCGAGATAATTGCCACTTTCTCTATGCCTTGGATGGCTGTCCTGCGAGAACAGGAGAGAAAAGCTTTCCGGAAGATGGGGGCAATTATCATGATTACCCATTTGATCCACGGTGTACGACGAGGTTGTGCGTAAAAAAGGCGGAGAGCTTTTTGGTCTAAACCTTGCCGCTACCACACACCACATACCCAAGTGCTGGACAATGCCAACGCCTTGTGAGCGGGCCAAATGGTGAAAACCATGCAAAGAGTCGAGAGTGCACACTCTAGTGACATTTCCTGCATGTTACTATTCAAAGGCAACTTTCATGACATGAGGCGACCCGCTGTCGGGAGTGCACTGGCGAGGCGTTTCTGAGGCGTAATGGGCTTCCAGTCTTGGTATGATGGTATGTAGCCTGGTTGCGCCAGGTAGGCCATGTAAGCGGCAGGGAGTGCGACAGGCCGGGGTCACAGGCAACAGCCCTAGCTCTGAGAAGCAAATGCGCGCGCACGATTGACACTTGAGAGGATGTCCAGGTCGGTGCGGTTCTGCTGAAAGGTAAGAGTGTAACGTCGCCCAGCAAAGCCAAGTCGAAGCAGAAGCCCCCCTCCTTGGCCTCAGGGCGTGATTGGGCAGCCATCAGGTGCGGCCACTTGCCGTAGCATCAACGTTTTGATAGCTCACGACATCATCTGAGAGAGAGTGGCAGAAAAGACTATCAATTATATATTGAGAACGAACCATCTCCGTTTTTCGCTTTACAAAATGACTCTTCTGTTGGAGGTGCCTTTGCCCTCGCTTGGGGGGCAGCACCACTTGTGTCAGCAGGCTGGGCAGTGGGCTCGGTGGCGGGGGGACGGCAGCGCTAGCGGTGACCTGCTTTGCTGCTCGGTGGATGGACGGGAGCCCTGGAAAGACGCCCCTCTCCGCCCAAAATAGAGAGCTGTGGGCGGCTGCATCAAGCACAAGGCAGGTTGGTTGTTTGGCTGTCAACAGCGCTGTAGACGTAGCACAGACTGGGGCATCAACAGGCGTCAACCACTAAACCGGATGCAGGCCACCACCACTTCTGACTTGTGAGTCCTGACAGCCCCAAACAAGGCGCCAGAGCTGGCAGCCCGTCTTCGTCGTAGCTGCCACGCTGTCGAGGTACCTTAGCCAGCTACCGTCGGCCGCTGTCATCACATGTACCTCGCTACCCAAATAGCACCACCGCAACTCACCAACACAACCCCACGCCGCCTTTTGACGCGCGCCATTATACAGCTTTCGCCCCCAGCTTCCCTGTCTGCCGTCTTCCTTTCTCTCCAAACCATCCTCCCAGGCAGGCCCTTGCCGACGGCTTTGTTTCTTTCTTCCTAGCCCGTCGATTTTCCCCCGTCGCTGCTCATCCGCGCTTGCGTCGTACCACGCTGCCCACCGGCCCTGCTGTTCCTCTCTCGCTATCCAATCCGGCACCTGGGGGGAAACCTAGCCTGTTGCTCGGTGCGTGGCTTCGCTGTCTGGCTGGCTGGGCTCAAAGGTCAACACAACCGCCGACGCCCACACAACACCAAGCCGCGAAATCGAACATCGCACTGCCCCAGCAGAGCAGCACCAGAGCGAACCCGCGAATGCTTCATTGACTGCCGAATTACGCCCCAACCGCTTCTGTCGCCAGCCATTGTCCCACCGAGCCTGAGCAATGGATCCCAACTGGCAACAGTATCACGACCCGGCCGGGGCTTCCTCGCGCCGTCATAATGGCAATGCGCAGATGTCTCCTCCTTCTGCTGGCCAGCACCAGCCGCCTGCCGGCTACGCTTATGACCAGTATCATCCCGCCGCCGCTATCCCCGCTGCCGTTGCTGCTGCTCCTGCCGTTCATCACGGGAACCCGGCCGTCTCCCCCATGGCCGCTGGTCAGCCTCGCGACGGAAATGGCGACGTTGCCATGCGCGACGCCATCGACTCCCATGCTGGCATCAAGTACGCCATGAGGCCCCATCACCAGCAGCACATGTCGGGTGGTCGTGCCGCTTCGCTGCACTCCCCTCACGATCAGCCGTCGTCGGCCGCTCAGCGCTACTCGCCAATGGAGACGCTCTCGCCCACCTCGCCGTACGGCGCCGCCAAGCAGAGCCAGTTTTCTGGCCCGCCATCTCAGACGCAGTCTCCTGCGGGCGCATCTGAATATCCTCAGAGCCCTTACTACGCTGGTCGTCCGCAAAACGCGCAGCTACCCCCCATGTCGCCTTATGGCCCCAGCGGCACCGATGGCTACCCCTCCGCCACGGTCGCCCATCTCGACGGCACTTTCAACACCAAATCGCCGCAGCGACCCAATGCCCCGACAGTCAAGCGCGTCCCCGAGTTTCGCAAGCTGCGCGCCGTCTCGGATCTCCAGCCAAAGAACAATCGTCAGCCAGCCTTCCGACGAGCGAACCCCGAAGGTGGCTTTATCAGCGTATGTTTCAGCCCACCACCAACTTCGGTGGACGACGGTCATACTAAATCTATTCATAGCCTCTTCAAGCTCTTACAGCCCATCTACCGGCTACCTATCGAATCTGCAACCCGAGCTTCAAGTACGAAACATCACGGAACCCCCGCAGAGTCTTGACGAAGCCCAGCAAGGGCAGCAAGAACGATGGCTATGACAACGAGGACAGCGATTACATTCTATACGTCAACGATATTCTGGGCTCCGAGGAAGCTGGACACAAGTATGATTGCTTCCACTCTCACCTTCTAATCATCCTTTCACGTCTCTAATCGCTTTGTAGAAACCGGTACCTCATTCTCGATGTCCTCGGCCAGGGAACGTTTGGGCAGGTCGTGAAATGCCAGAACCTCAAGACCCAAGAAGTCGTAGCCGTCAAGGTCATCAAGAACAGAACAGCCTACTTTAACCAGAGCATGATGGAAGTATCAGTTCTGGATTTGGTATGCCGCTCTTTACTCTTACTTAATCGCGAAGCTAATTGGCCTTTCAGCTCAACACCAAACTCGACAAAAATGACGATCACCACCTTTTGCGACTCAAGGATACTTTTATCCATCGCCAACATCTTTGCCTTGTCTTTGAACTGCTTAGTGTCAACCTGTATGAACTCATCAAGCAGAATCAATTCCGTGGTCTCAGCACGACTTTGGTCAGAGTCTTTGCCCAGCAGCTGCTCAACGGTCTTGCCCTCCTCAACAAGGCCCGGCTCATCCATTGCGACTTGAAACCTGAAAACATCTTGCTGAAGAATTTGGAAAGCCCAATAATCAAGATTATTGATTTCGGCTCCGCCTGCGATGAACGACAGACGGTCTACACATATATCCAATCGAGATTCTATCGATGCCCCGAGGTCCTGCTAGGACTGCCATACTCGTCAGCTATCGACATATGGTCTTTGGGCTGCATCCTGGTCGAGCTTTTCCTGGGCCTGCCATTGTTCCCCGGCTCTTCCGAATACAACCAAGTCTCCCGCATCGTGGAGATGCTTGGCAACCCTCCTAGCTGGATGCTGGAAATGGGCAAACAGTCAGGCGACTTTTTCGAGAAGCGCCAAGACGAATATGGCCGTCGCACCTACCAGCTGAAGAGTATGGAACAGTATGCTCGCGAACGCAACACTAAGGAGCAACCCAGCAAGAAGTACTTCCAAGCGAGCACCCTACCAGAGATCATCAAGTCCTACCCAATGCCGAGAAAGAACATGAAACAGAGCGAAATTGATCGAGGTGAGTTGCCCAATGCTTCACATGACCCCACTTTGAACCTGACACGAATAGAAATGAATAACCGAATTGCTTTTATCGATTTTGTCCGAGGCTTGCTCAGCATCAACCCCCTCGAGCGCTGGTCACCGCAGCAGGCCAAGCTGCACCCTTTTATTACGCAGCAAAAGTACACCGGTCCATTCGTGCCGCCGATGAACCTTAAGTCTAGTTCTCTGAACAGATCGCCAGCACCAGGAACACACCAACAACAACAAGCGGAGGCCCTCAGCAAGCAGCGTGCGCAGGCGGCTCAGGCCCAGGCCCAGGCCCAGGCTCAGGCACAAGCCAACTCGGTCGCTCAAGGACCAGCCTACGCCAACATGCCGCCCGGCAATTACGCACAGGCCGGCCACCAGCAAGCCCCGATGTACGGAAACAACCCAATGTATGCCCCAGGACCTGCTGCACACGGCAATGTCGCCTCGCCTTACGTTCCGCAAGGAGCCCAGTACAACCCAATGGTTATCCAGCAACCTTCCCAGCCTCAGCAGTTGGCCCCGGGACCTTATGGGAATGTTCCGCAGCAAAATATGTATCCTCAAGGAGGCATGCGAACCAATCGGCAGCGCGCTTCCACCATGGAGCAACAACAGAGCGGTATCCCTGCTGCCATCCAGCGTGTTGCCAGCCATCTTGACCCTACGCAACCGATTCGTTTGCAGCCAAGTCCTGCCTACTACCCTCCACCTGGCGAGATGATGCCCGGTGCCGATAATGCGCCCCGCACCGGCCGCCGCGGCAGTCGTGCGCAGCAAGGACGAAGCAACCGCGACTTTATTCGCAATCTGGAAGAAAGAACCCTAGAAGAAGGCTACACTGGTGGCCAGAATCCGTGGCATTGATGACCAAATCGAGGATAGAACAGGGGAGACTTTGCACATCTTTGAATAGGGCGATAGCGGACCTCGAATACCCTCGGACCTCGAATCTTTGGATACAAGCCGATCATTATCCCGGGTCTTCCAAGCTAACATCCGCCCAAGATTGCGAGCCCGTGCGAGCATTTCGTGACAGGGCTCTCACTAGTGCTTTTGTGGCGGCAGTTGGATGAAGAGGCATGGCGTTTTTCGACAGTAGACGAAAGCCCAAGCCGTTCCATGCGCATGTGCAAGGCATTGCGACGACTGCGGAGACTGCAACGGCCTATGCAAGTTCTCCTAACTAGTTTTTGCTTCTTGGCCGATGCAGATAGACGGCTCTGAGTAGCGCGAAGCCACTCCGCTGGGCGACGGCGTTGCGTATGGGTATGAGTCTGCGCCCAATTATACTAAGAATCTGTATATTTCTTTGAGTTATTTCTCCGCCAGTCTGTTTTTCTTTTATGCGGCCACTTGAGATATGTGATTAGAACGGGTTATGGACATGAAGGCATGTGCTGGTTCGTCATGATGGGTCGTTGTGTCCGGTCACAGGATGAAGGCAGAGGAGGGAGGCTGGTTCAAGACGGATTGCAGAAGGGAGAGAACTACCTTGTTTTCTTCTGACAAGTTTAAATTCATTTTCTTTTGTAGTTGTATCGAGGCAAAACATGCCGATGACAGGCTTTTATAGCGTATAGCATACTTTCGTCGCAATGGGGAGAGAATAAAACGCTTCACAAACGACACTCTTTGACTTTCACACGCTGTGCGATGTCTTCCTGAATGCACAGTACTGTCTTTCAAGATGATGACACTTTAATAGCCAAATTTGACCTGGCTCTGTTCTGCTCTACTGCGACATGTTCCAGTTTATTCTCTTGACTAATACAACGCCAATATCCCATGAGTGTTTACAAAAATAAAAAAAAGTCCTTTGCGCCGAGAATAAAGGTACTCACATGATCTCTCCCAGCCATACTGAGCGAGTAACAGCTGAACGCCGGGTCGTTTCTGTCTACCGAAAGGGAAAAGAGGTGGTGCTCTGCTCAGATGCGTCCTCCGCGACGACTGCCGCGGCCGCCACGCTTCCCAGGAAGCATCCTGTCGCTGAACAAGTCGCCGCTCTGCTTGCTGTTGCCGGAGGTACTCTGCATCACATCGCCGGCGGGAAAGCCCCTGGTGCCGTCCACGACCTGCTGCTGCTGCTGGCCTCTGGACGCCTTTTGATGTTGTTGCTGTCCGGTGCTGCTGATGCTGGGCTGGTACCCGCCAACCTTGGGGTATACTTTGAGAATGCGGCCGTCCGCCTATATTTGTGTTTACGCATCATGTTAGCTTCCAAAAAAACAAAAAAACATCGCGGCATGACACTATCGGAGGAACAAAGAAATGGAAAGAAACACAACGCACCGTCTTGTCGTTGAAGGTATCAATGACACGCTCCGCGCCCTCTCTCGACGCGAACACCATCTCCATCATAAGGAACGGCTGCGTCTTGACGAGCTCGCAGCGGACCATTTCGCCGCCAATCGGCGTCATGGCGCTCTCGACATCCGCCGGCGTCGTGCCCGGCGCAAAGTTTTGCCCCATGACGGCAAACGGGCCCGCCAGGCCGCGAATCGAAATACCCTGCTGCTGTTGCGGTGCCGCACCACCTCCCCGTACATTGACCTGGCTGCGCGCCGCAGCAGCCTTGCCCTTGCCCCGGCCCTTGACGCTGGTCGTGTCAATGTCCACGTCCATAGCGTCGGCGGCCGCAGCAGCCCTGCGCGCCATCGCTCGCTTGGACGTGCTCTGGCCGCTGCCTGGAAGCGTCACACGCGCGCCGAGGGATGTGGAAGCCCCGCCGCCGCCGCGGACTGTGTGGTGTAGATCGTGCGTCCAGTCGCCATTGACGTTGCCGACGGGAACGCTGGCTCGACGGCCCGAGGTGATGGCGCGTTGTGGAATCTATGTCAATCCGTTTCGCAATCGGTCAGAATAATGTACACTAGATCTCGGGTGGGGGAGGGGGAAAACCCCATGTAGAATTGAGGGGGTCGTACCTTGCGAACGCCTACGCGACTTGCGAGGGATGGTCCCGTGGCAGCCTTGAGCTTGGACGGCGCGCTCTGGCGACGACCCTTGGAGAAGATTCTGCTGGCGAGGGCTTCATTCTTCTTGCGCTCGCGGCCTGTTTTTGGGAAGCTGGTTAGCCTTTTGCTGGCCCTTTGTTGACGAGGGGCCGTGATGTTTGGATTCGAAGTGGTGCAGTACCATCTTTGATGATCTTGTCGAATTCCTTGGCAACAGGAGCCATCGCAAAGGCAAAAATGCTGGGTGGCAGCAAAAAAAAGAAAAATGAAAGGTAAGCCGAATAATTGATGCCTTTTCAGAAAGATATTGCTCGACTTTGGTCCTTCTTAAACTGCCTTGCCGAAAGGTAAGCAAAACAGCCACCTTTGCTAGGGGCGCGGCGCGTTGCCTGTTGCACTGTCTTATCTTATCGTACCACCGACTCATAGTATGACGGGCGGGTAAAAAAAGTTCTAGGGGTTTCTCGCCAGGCACTCTTGATCACTCGATAGCTCTTCAAACTCGCCCAGATTATTCCCTTTTCGAACAATCTTGGCTCTATCCCAGTCGAACTTGGGTAATTGAGCTCAGCCATCCATGCGCCGCCCGTAACGACGAACCGACCTCCGCAATGTCTGCTCGTGTGCTCGGCGCCACGGCCTGCCTGCGCCGGGTGCTGCCCACGGCAACTGTGCGCGCGTCGCGAGTTATACAGCCCGCCATCTTTGTGTCAGGACGACGGTACGCCTCCGCAGGCCCGTCGGCATCAGAAGCCGAACCGGAAACTTCCAAGCCGAACCGAAAACAGTCCACGAGGGCTGTTGCGAAGCAGCTCGAATACATCAACGATCCCTGGGTTCTGGGCAAATACATCGAAGACTTGCTAGCCAAAGACAAGTTTAACGATGCTCTGAAGACGGTCGAGCTTGCGAGCAAAAACCTTGACACAGTGGTGTCTTGGAATCACCTCATTGACTACCTGCTGAAGCAGCAGCAAATAAAGAGGGCCATGACCACATTCAACAGTGTAAGGCAGCTCCCAACTGCTCCTTAGCGCCCCCTCTACTCCTTACAAAGGACTGTCGCTGATTAAATTCTCCTTTCTTGATACAGATGAAGAAACGCGCGCAATTCCCCAACGCCCAGACCTATACCATCATGTTCCGCGGCCTCGCCAACTCTCAACACCCCAAAAATGCCGTCGCCGAAGCCACGAAGCTCTTTAGCCAGCTCAAGAACGACCGCCGGCTGCAACCCAACACGATCCACCTCAACGCTGTGCTGAGCGTCTGCGCGCGCGCCTACGATATTGACCAGCTCTTCCTCGTCGCGGGCGAGCTCGAGGACCTCAAGCTGGCCCCGACCGCCGCCACGTACGGCGTCATCTTCAACGGCATGCGCCAGTACATGTGGCGCGAGTACAACGACCTTGACAAGGACACCAAGCAGGCCAACATTGACAAGATGATTAGCCGCGCCCAAAGTATCTGGGTCGAGGTCCTGGAAAAGTGGCAGCAAGGTAAGATCAAGCTTGACGAGTCGCTCGTGTGCACAATGGGCCGCCTGCAGCTCCTCTCCAAGGACCGCAAAGAGAAGCTCCGGGTCCTAGATCTTCTCGAGCAGACCATGAACATACCAAACCTAGCCACCAAGGGGGTCAAGCCCTTCTCCGACACTGCCCAGGACCCATCTGAGCGCAGCGTAGTGCCGAGCTCCCAGCGCAAAGGCGGCTTCGTCAAGCCTGGCCAGAACACGCTCGCTCTCATCCTCACCACCCTCCTCACGGGCCGACAGACGGGCGCCGCCGCGCCGTACTGGAACCTGCTCGTGCACGACAAGAAGCTCGTGCCCGACAACGACAACTGGCTGCGCATGATTGGCGTGCTCAAGTCGTCCAAGTCGAGCGCCCAGGCCGCCCAGATCCTCTCCACGCTGCCCGAGACGGGCATCGAGGTCGAGGCGCGCTCCTTCGGCATCGCCATGGAGGCCTGCGTCCGCGACAACATCAACCCGCACGTCATGACGCACGCCACGCGCATCCTGCACACCATGCAGGCCCGCCTCAATCCCAACCCCGACATGCACACCATGCGACTCTACCTGCGCGTCGCGCTCGTCAGCCACGCCGCCTTTCGCGGGCGCGCCAGCACCGGCGACGAAACCGGCGCCAAGGCCGCCTACGGCCGGCAGATCGCGACCGCCCTCGCCGAGCTCTGGCACCCCTACATCGACCTCTACAACAAGTACTTCAAGAGCGAGGCCGCCGCCACCGCTGGTGGGGCGGACTCGCGTGCCGCGGGCATCCTCTACACCAACCAAAAGGAAGTCATCGCCCTCGGCCGCATGATGGTCGGCGGCTTCTCCAAGGTCATCGAGGAGCGGATGCTGCCCGGCAACAACAACCGCGACATGATCATCGCCTCGGCCAAGATCAACAAGGGTGTCACCGCCTTCTTCGCCGACCGGGAGCTGCGCGAGCCCAAGCTCAACGAGAAGGCGACGGCGGCACGTAAGCGCGAGGAGGAGCAGGCAAAGCAGCAGCCGCAGGAAGAAGATGACGGGGAGGTGGCCGAGGGAGGCGAGCAAAGGGACAAGAAGCAAAAGTCCGTGTTTGAGATTGACATGCCGGAGCTCAACGACACGGTTAGCAATGACGCCAAGCACAAGAGCAAGGCACGACCAGGCGCTGATTTCGTGTGGAACACAAGGAAAATGGGCAGTGGGAAGAGGTGGGATGGGAAGCAAACGCAAAGCAGGCAGAGCGAAAGGGGTTCCGACAGGCCAGTGATCGACCGATGGGTGTCTCCGTCCCTCGGCAAAGATGAACTCGCAACGCAAAAACATACGCAACAGGATGGCTTCATTCCTATAAAGCCTGTAGTTGAAGATGTGGAAGCCACTGCGGGATGCAAGCCTGCGGACATAACAAATCCTGCCAAAACGAACAACCCCAACGAGAGCGATGAATCCCTCTGGGCTGCTCTGTTGGCACAGAAGAAATAGATGCAGTGGGAAAGGCTGACTCGCCTCTGATCTAGCCGATGTATTACTATCACGTCATGTATAAAAGTATAGAGAAACTGCTAATAGATGCACTTGTATATTAATCTACTCTGATCCGCCATTACCACAAACCTAACTGATGCTATAGTGTCTGGCTAAAAGTTACACACAGTATTTCCCATCTATCGTGACCATCCTGGCAAAGCAAAGCTTCCTGTTTTGACCAGTCAGTGCTGCCACCTCATTACCCTAAGAATAGGCCGTGCATATTCGACCACTTCCCCGACAACTCTCGCCTGGGCACTCAGTATACCACAACTCTCTGTCCCACATCGCCGGAAATGTCACTGCTCACGGTCGACATCATACTACTTTCGGTTTCATCATCTTCCGAACGCTGCCGATATAACTGAATAAACCTCGAATTGGATTCTACCGACACTTGGTCTTGTTCTTGAGGGACATCTGCTTGTTGATCACTTTCAGGGGAATGTTGCATTTGTCTGAATTTGCTCACGAGAGCAGCCACAGAAGGCGCCGAAGAGTTTCTTCCTCGGCCATCCCCAGTCGCCCGAGGTGTAGCTTCCAAGTCTGCTTTACTGGTTGCAATGTAGTTAGCCACCGAGGAGTTTTGCTCAGACGACGTGCCCTGCGATAAAGCAGATGTGCTGCCAGAATCTTGCGAGTACAGGCTATCTTCGTTAGGCGACTCAAATGGAGAGCCGGGCTCGGTGCCGGCGACATCTGTTTTGTCCTGAGAAATGATATCGGTCTTCTCCTTAGCATTACCAGAGACGGTTTCGTCAGAGTGTGAGTTGTCTTGATTTTGGTCGACATTAGCCTCTTCAGCTGCATTCTCGGTACGGGGGAGCCTCTCCTGCGATTCATTGCCACCAGGCTGACTCGTGGAGGTAGATACATCATCAGCTGCGGTTGCAGTCTTTGTAGTAGACGCGGCTGCAAATTCGCTGCATTCGGGGTCAACTTTGAGAGAGTCATGGAAAGGAGACGCGGTGTTGCTATTGTCTGTCGAGATGTCTGCATGTGGCTTGGATGACTGTAGAGGCTCATCCTGGGACTTGAGAGCAGTCCATAGCTCGCCGATCACGGGTCGAGCATTGGGAATTGGCTCCTCACCGTATATTGGTACCACAAATCTGGATCTAAAAGTGTTTTTGTCTCGCAATGCAATAGAATTTGTCGGGGAGCTTGAAGAAATGAATGCCTTGGTGGAATCTCCATATTTGGTATTGATATCGTTGACGGCCTTTTCAAGCCCATCACGGAAAGTAGATGCTTTCTGCACGTTGTCCGAGGCAAGATCATGTAAAACATCAAGCCGTGGGGGTGTGGAGGATACAGGCGAAACAGGCAAACTGTCGTAGGCAATGGAAGCATAGCGCTCAGGAACTGGAATTGGGAGAGAGCAGCGCTGCTGCCACGGGTTTTGAAGCAACATGGACTGAGAGCCCGAAATCGGTTCAAGTGAAGTGTATGCTTCGCTTCGGCTCTGGTTACGGGAATCAGCGTCCGAGTCCTTTGTCATCTTTTCTCGTGAATATTTTATTTTGATGCCCTGAACGAGCTCGCCCAGACTTTTCCGACGACGAAACTGGCGGGCAGGAACTGCGGTATCTAGTCAGTAACTTGTCAGAGTGAAAGCGTAAGGGGATCACCGCATACTTGGAGAAGCATCATCTGAAGCAGCCAGTTCCATGGCGCCGTCATGACCGTGATCATCCGGAGGATCATCTGCACTGGGGCGACTGCCGGGCTCGGCGTGAGGCGAGTGGAGGCTACGAAACCATTTTCGGCCGTCATTGCCAGACCGTGCAGGGCCCAAGCAACCGCCGGCCGAAGTAGAAGGACGATGGCGAGACTTCCACAGCCGCTAGCTGGTAGTTTGGGTGGTGGACTCTGGTGGAGTCGACCGCTCACTGTCTTTCTTGTCGGAGGGGTCGCCTTTGTCACGCTTTTTGAAGAAGAGAGACATTCCGGCGGATATGTATGAAGGATTGAGATACTGGTAATGGGAGGCCGAGAGACGAATGTTCTTGAGCAGGGGGGCAGTCGATGTGACTGAACGATGAAGGACGCAGATTCGAGCGGATGCTTGCTTCCAGGTTTACAATGGTGAAGGTAGAGAGATGGGAAAGCCGTATCGTGCGACTGCATCTACGGCAACCACAGCTCCAATCGGCCTTTGGTAGCAGGCACTAGAACGATGAAACAGATGAAGCAGGAAGCAAGATGATCATGGTTGAAAGAAAACAAATTGCCAGATTGGGCAGCCACACGTTGTTGGTGTTGGAGATTGGCGCTAGTCCTAATCTGGGCGGGGCACTTTAGCTGGCCTCTCACGCTGTCAGTAGTCGCGTCTCACACCAACGCGACGCGCTACAAGGGACGCGCCCCTTCAAGTGGCTTCTTAATGAGAAGCGGTGCACACGCCCCTCTACACCATCTCCATCGACAAGCCTGTGCATCACTGATCCCGTCCCCCCGCTTGACAACTGGTATACCGGTTTTCCAGAAACTGCCTCTGTTCCATGTTTGCGTCTTGTCTGTCACGGCTGCACCAGTGATCACGGCTCGCCATGTCCAAGGTCAACCACAGGGCCAAGCTCGCAGAGCTCAAGGCCCTTCGCAAAGCTGGCAAAAAAGCCTTTGACAGCTATGAAGTGGAGGATGTCAATGCCTTGTACGACGAAGTGGACGAGGATGGTTACAAGAAGATTGTCAGAGACCGCTTGAATCAAGACGATTTCGTTGTCGACGACAATGGCGAAGGCTATGCCGACGACGGCCGTGAAGACTGGGATCGTGTCCGTCAGTATGATTCTGAGAGCGACCTGGAGGACCTGCCTGCGCGAGGTCGCCCAAGCAAAGCCAGTGAGTAGCTGTATCCTCTCCTTCTCCTAAGCAACTACTAATTCGTGCCAGAAAAAGCAAACCGCCAAGCAGAGCAAGCCAAGCGAGATGCCAACGACCGTAATATTAGCGAATACTTCACCAAAAATGCGACCAAGCCTCAGCAAAAGCCAAAGGTTCGCTGCGCCGATATATCTTTCCCCCGTCGTAATCTAAGCTAACATGCTACGACACACAGATCGTCAAGACCGAAGACGACGAGGACTTCATGGCAAACCTACTTGGTGAGGTCGACAGCAACATCCCGGCCCCCGCACCAAGAATCTCAAAACAGGAGCGCTCAGGAGAACGCCGCAAGTCCAGGGCACTTTCGCCTGCTCCAGAACCTGTCGGAAAGAAGCAAAAACGACTCGACACTCGACTGCCTTCGCCTCCATCTGCTGCTCCTCTCAGCGATGATGACGGATACATGCCGCCTTTAGACGAGGAGCTGATGCCTGCCTTCGACGTACCAATGAGCGACCCAGCGCCGTCTTCTCCCGCTGCTAAAGTAGCACAACGCAAAGCTCAGCTGAAGCAAGAAATTAAGAAGGATGACTCTGATGACGAAGAAGCGATGGAGGTCGCACACGCTGCTTCTGTTACAACGGCCTCTGTCAATCTGGCCAGCTCTCGCCCTATAAAAAAGCTACGTAAGGAGGAGCCTTACCCGTCGCCAGCGAGCTCTTCACCGGTTAAGCCAGTGGACGACGTCGATTCGTCGTCTTGGAACAAATTAACCGAGAAGCTCAACGTTGTTAGCAACCCTTCAGAGACGCGCAGCGTAGGCAAGATCGACCACAACGACGCCATCGAGGCCGATGGCAGCTTGAACTTTTTCTGGACTGACTACACTGAGATCAACGGCAGCCTCTGTCTTTTCGGCAAAGTATTGAACAAGAAAACAAGAGAATATGTCAGCTGCTTCGTCAAGGTCGACAACATCCTGAGAAAGCTTTATTTCTTGCCGCGCGAGCATCGCCTCCGTGGTGGTGAGGAGAGCGACGAGAGCGTTGAAATGATGGACGTTTACAATGAGGTTGATGACCTCATGACCAAGATGAATGTCGGCATGTACAAGATCAAGGCTTGTACTCGCAAATACGCCTTCGAGCTCCCTGGAGTGCCAAAGGAAGCACAGTACATGAAACTGCTCTACCCATACACCAAGCAACAAGTCGACCCCAATGCCACTGGCGAAACCTTTTCCCATGTATTTGGATCAAACACCGCACTCTTTGAGCAGTTCGTCCTATGGAAGAATGTCATGGGTCCTTGCTGGCTCAAGATTGAAGACGCCGACTTCGGCGCCATTAAGAACGCCTCCCACTGCAAATTGGAAGTCCTGGCTGAACATCCTAACATGCTGTCAGTTGCAAGCGAATCAGATAACCTTGATGCGCCTCCCTTGACTCTCATGAGTGTTGCTTTGCGCACCGCATTCAATGCCAAGGAAAACAAGCAGGAGATACTTGCCATTAGTGCAAGAATCTACGAAAAGGTGCTTCTCAGCGATACGACTCCTGCCGAGAAGCTGCCCTGCAGAACATTCACAATTATTCGACCGCAGGGTCAAAACTTTCCCCTGGGCTTCGAGCAGCTCGCCAAGGCTCGCAACCGCGGTCTGATTGTTATGAAGAAGCAAGAATCCGATATTCTGAGTTTCTTCTTGGCCCAGATCGACGTTGCTGATCCTGATGTCATCCTCGGCCACCAGCTGGAAGGTGTCGACTATAGTGTCCTCTTGAATCGTCTACAAGAAAAGAAGACTCACCAGTGGTCGAGACTCGGAAGATTTAGAAGGACCCAGTGGCCGCAATCGCTTGGCAAGATGGGCGGCAACGTCTTTGCAGAGCGCCAAATCATTGCCGGCCGACTGCTTTGTGATTTAGCAAACGAGGCAGGCAAATCTGCCATGTACAAGTGTCAGACTTGGAGCTTAACTGAAATGTGCAGTCTCTATCTCTCTGGTGATAATCGCCGCCGCGAGATCGACAATGAGGCTGCCCTGAATAGCTGGGCCAAGGAAAAGCAAGGTCTCATGGACTACATCACACACATGGAGGCTGATACACATTACATTGCTGCGCTGGCCATCAGCGTCCAGATGCTTCCGCTGACAAAGGTCTTGACCAATCTTGCCGGTAACTCTTGGGCGCGCACCTTGACTGGTACCCGAGCCGAGAGAAACGAGTACATTCTTCTTCACGAATTCCACCGCAACAAGTTTATCTGCCCTGACAAGCAGACGTTCCGCGGCCGCCAGAAGGCTTCAGATGAGAATGACGAGGAGGCAGGAGAGGGCAAGAAGAAGGACAAGTACAAGGGCGGTCTCGTTTTCGAGCCCGAGAAGGGTCTTTACGATAAGTTTGTCCTTGTCATGGACTTCAACTCGTTGTATCCCTCTATCATTCAAGAATTCAACATCTGCTTCACAACGGTCGACCGCACCGTTTTGAGCGAAGACGATGATGCTGTTCCTGAAGTACCAAAAGACCAAGACCAGGGTATCCTCCCTAAGCTGATCTCGACACTTGTTGGGCGACGTCGCCAGGTCAAGCGTCTCATGAAAGACAAGGACGCCACAACCGAACAACTTGCCACCTGGGACATCAAGCAGCTTGCCCTAAAGCTAACTGCCAACTCCATGTACGGTTGCTTGGGTTACACCAAGTCCAGATTCTACGCCCGTCCCCTCGCCGTCTTGACCACATTCAAGGGCCGTGAAATTCTCAGAAGCACCAAGGAGCTCGCAGAAAGCAAATCCCTGCAAGTCATCTACGGCGATACTGACTCGGTCATGATCAACGCCAACGTGGACTCCGTGGCGGACGCTTTCAAGGTTGGCAATGAGTTCAAGAAAGCTGTTAACGAGCAATATCGTCTTTTGGAGATTGACATCGACAATGTCTTCCGCCGTATTCTGCTGCAAGCCAAGAAGAAGTATGCTGCCATCAACCTCGTCGAGAAGGATGGCAAGTTTATTGAACAGATGGAAGTGAAAGGTCTGGACATGCGACGTCGTGAATATTGCGCCCTATCGAAGGAAATCTCGAAACACCTTCTAGATGAGATTCTGTCGGGCGAGGAGACCGAGGTTGCCATTTCGCGCATCCACGAATATCTTCGAGATATTGCTATCAAGATGCGCGAACAGACTATTCCTGTTGCCAAGTACATCATCTTCACCCAGCTCGGCAAGGGGCCCAAAGAGTACCCCAACGCCGACTCCATGCCTCAAGTTCAAGTCGCCCTCCGCGACATTGCCCGCGGCAAGACTGTCCGCAAGGGCGACGTCGTCTCGTACGTAATTACTGGTGATGGCAAGAGCTCTGAGCCGCCCGCCAAGCGGGCTCATGCGCCTGGCGACCTCAAGACGGACTCGACACTGATTCCGGACGTTGAGTGGTATCTTGGCAAGCAAATCTTCCCTCCCGTCGAGCGTCTCTGCGCCAATATTGTCGGCACTTCCACCGCACAGCTCGCCGAGCAGCTCGGTTTGGATGTCCGCCGCTACAACTCTCTGCAGACGCAGCAAAACAGCGCTAGCGACGACCTCGAGATCCATCCTTTGGAGTCTCAAATCCCCGACGAGGTTCGCTTCGCTGACTGCACACGGCTCTCTCTACGTTGCCGTAAGTGCAAGTCTTGTACATCCTTTGAGGGTCTCGCCGCGGCTCCTGATCGCGTCTCTGCCTCGGGTGTCGTTTGTGGCGCCTGCAACGCCATTATCCCGAACCTCTCAATCGTGGCCCAAATGGAGCACGCAATTCGCGTCCAGACCACGCGATACTACGAGGGCTGGCTCGTCTGTGACGACTCACAGTGCGGTAACCGCACGCGCCAAATGAGTGTCTACGGTACGCGCTGTCTCGGCCCCAAAGGTCTCGCCCGCGACTGCCTGGGCCGCATGCGCTACGAGTACACGGAAAAGCAAATATACAATCAACTGGTGTACTTTACCACCCTCTGGGACGTGGACCGCGCTCGCGGCCGCGCCGCTGCCACTGACAGCGCCATGGCCAGCCAGGACCGCGAAAAGGTCCTCGCCCTCGCCGAGCACAACCGCGTGCGCTTCGGCACCGTCAAGGGCGTCGTAGACCGGTACCTTGACAAGTGCGGCCGCCAGTGGGTGGCCATGGACTCGCTGTTTGCGCGTCTGGGCTTCAACAAGCTCATTGCTGCATCATGATGGAAATAGAAAACGAAACTTTTTGGGTCACTTCTTTTGTGCGCATGTTCATGGACAGGGCGTTTTACGGGGCAAGCTATGGTAGGGAACCGAGTACGCTGCACAGCTGCTGGGATTTTCCCAATTTTTCGGTTGGTTTTATAGTTTGAACATGTTTTGTTACTTGTGGCTTATTGTTTCTTCTCTTCTGTTGGGCTCTCGTTTTGTCATTTCTCATATAATAGCCCTCAATCATCTATAGCATTCATTGACGAGTTGGAAGTTGCATGAATCGAATTTCTATATACTAGGCTTAGTCTTGTCGCCCTTCTCACCTTCTCGTCCTCGTTACTCTGTGAAGAGTTTGTGGCCCTGCAATATGGGAACCCGAAATCCAGATGCAGAGCACAACCAGGCAGGATTATTAGTAAGATGCAAATACCGCATCAAGGAAAGTCACGAACTGAGCCCAGTTTAAACAACAAATTTATATATTCTTCTTCACAACGGTAATCCGTCTGTTCCTGCAATTAGATGATGTACAATAAAAAACAGCTACGGCAAAAAAGCCCTAAAATCCGCAGGCCGAACAAAAGACCGTGCGGGAGGAAACGGGGGCTTTGATCCTAAATGAAACGAGAAGAAATAAGCGCAAGAGGTAAGAGAAAAAAAAAAAGTAACCCGACCCCGCGAGGGGGGCTTTCAAAAAAACAAACTTTTCTGTCTTCCTCGTCAAAAGTCTTCTTCAGTTCATTTCCTCCGCGTCAAGCCAGACGTCCGTCGCGCATTACCCATTATGCAGCTCTCGTTCGTTCCTGGACATGAAACCAAAGACTCCCAATCATTGACTTCGTGTCGTAGAACTTCAGCTTCATCAAGCGCGGCGGCGGGCCGTTGACGGATAGAGAACGTTTTCGACCCGAGGCCAACTGCTCCGACAAGGAAAAACAACAATCGATCCATTATGGTGCGATACGTCGGCAACTTCGAACAGGTAATCAACACATTGGCGAAGAAATAGAAAACTTTCCCCTTTTGGTCCCGGACAGTGCTCCCTCCTCGTTTCTCAGAGGAAGGTGTGTGCCATATTCTGGCTCATATGTTCTATTGGGCGAGGGTATCGTAGAAGAGATGCGGTGCAACTTTTTTGGACACGTCGAATGAAATCTTGGAAAAAAAAATGCAATGGGAAAAATCAAGATGAACAGAGTCCCGCCTAGTCTATCACCCGAAATGCAAGACACCGAGAATGAAAGAAACAAAAAATGATTACTTATTCGCTCTCTTTCTTGCCACTGTCGGGGACAGCTTTTGACAGGGCCGGGGAAGCAGCGGCGGAAGGCGGGGAGGCAGGGTTCTCGGAGTCCATATTGGCCAAGAGACTGAAGGTATTGGAGTTTTCGCGAGTGGGAGGAGTGCCGGCGCGGGAAGACATGGCAGAGTCCTCACCACGGCCGAGAGAGCCACCAGGGCCCATACGGCGACCACTGTTGCTGCGAGAAGAGAACATCGAGGTAGGGCCCAGAGTGACGTTCTGGCTCGCGGTTCTGTTGATGGAGCCCTTGAGACGTCTCAAGTCATCCATACCAACCTGGTTGCTGGTCTGCTGGGTGTAGCCAGCAGAGAATTGGCGGGCATCGCCACGGCCGACAGGAGGACGGCCGCCACCACGCTGGTTGCTTCTGGCAGACTCCTGGGCCTTGGCAGCCTGAGCAGCCTCAGCCTCGGCGCGAATCTCGTCCAGAGTCTTGGGGGGAGCCAGGCCGCTAGTCTTGCCTCTCCAACCAGCCCTGCGCAGGTCAATGATGTCCATGAGCAAGAACCTGATGCGGCTGGGAAGCTCGGGAAGGTCAACCATGGTCTGGATGCGAGCGAAGTAGGCATCCATCATGGGACGGCCCTTCTCAGTGTCGTCGAGGTTAGCACCGATGGTTCTCAGCAGCTTGCACAGAGACTCGACCTCAGCCTCGTCAGGGATACCCTTGTAGTCGACGAGCTTGTGCACACACTCGTGCATGATGCGCTCCGTAAGCATGCCGAGCTTGTAGAGTTCACCAATGAACTGAACAAGACCAAGACCACGACGCTTGGCGGCGGCAGCCAGGTAGTACTCATCGGACATGAGCTCAGCCTCGCCGTTCTTCTTGCCGTCGGCATCTTCCGCTTCCTTATCCTCCTTGGGAGCCTCGGGCAGGTTGACAGACCAACCACGCTCAAAGTCCTCCTGACATCTGTTGAGGAGATACTTGCGGAAGAGGTTGCCACCGCTGACAATGTTGCCATTCTTGTCCTTGATTCTCTCATCACGAACCTCGGGGCTCATGGTCTCGAGCATGCGCTTACAGAACTTGGCATACATGGAAGCCCAGTGGGACTCGTCGGTAGCCTTCTCGAAAGTAAGCTGAATAACTTGGCGCAAGGTACGGCCGTCCGACTCATCCTTGGACTGCGACGCAATGAGAAGAATCTGGTCGGCAATTCTGTCGAACTTCTCGGGGGTCATCTTGTTCAGAGCAGCCTTGACCTTTCGCTGAACCATCTCAGGATCGAGGTATCCAGCGCTGACAGCAGAGCTGGCCACGGCACTCTTGCCGATGCTAGTGGGTTTCCATCCAGTAGCCGTGACAGCAATAGGCTTGACCTCCTGGCCGGCAGTGAGTGGCATGGTCTTAGCAGCCTGGACATCGTTACGGCGGCTGCCGCGAGTTTGGCGACTGCTCTGGCGAGGAGAGTTGGGGCCAGCACCGCGCTGGGAACCAGAGCGAGCCATGCCGGCAGGACCAGGGAAAGGAGCGCCAGGGCGGTTGAAGGAAGCAATGGGGTTCATACCGGGCTTGCCACCAAGGGCACCACCGGGCATGCCACCGCGGCCGGGAGGCGCATTGAAGGGACCGCCAGGGAAGCTGTTGCCGCCACGGGAGCCTTGCCTAGCATTACTACCAGAGGCGGGAGTGCGGGAAGCGGAGCGGTTGCCGTCACCATCGCCGATGAGGGACTTGACCTGCTGGTGGAACTCGATAGAGGGTTGCTCAGTGAAGACCTTCTGAAACTGCAGAAGGAAGCCGGCGTCATATCTAAACGTCTTGCCCTTCTTAGCAACAGCAGCGTTCAGGGCAGGGTTAGGCGAGTTGATGCCAGCAGGGTAGACATCCTGGTCCATGACCTGGAGGAAGCGAGCAGACTTGAGGGACTGCATAGCAGGCGTAGGCTGCGGAGGCTCAACCGGTTTGGTATTGATAGGGGCGAGGTTAAGAGCAGCAGGCTTAGCAGCGCGCTTCTCCGGGTTCTTGGTATCGACAGCCTTGTCGGTCTCGATCTTCATGTCGGCAAGCTTGCCTGTAACAGATTCGACGTTGCCTTCAGCGCCGCCAGTGCGAGCCTTGGCGAGGGCCTCGGCAACAGACAGAGTCTTACCGGAGCTCTCGGCCTCGTTGCGCTTGCGCTCGCGCTCCTCTTCGAGACGTTCCATCTCGCGCTCCTGCTCCCGCAGCTTGCGGTCCGCCTCTTCGGCATTGCCCTTGCGGTTGGCCTCCTCATTCTTCTTGGCCTCGGCCTTCTCGGCCTCACGGCGCACGCGGTGCTCTTCTTCTTCCTTTTCGCGGCGGGCATCAGCCTCTTCCATCTCACGAATCATGCGTTCCATTTCATCCTCTTCAGGGTCATCCTTCTTGGCAGGTTCGACAGCCTTGGGCTCCTCCTTGGCGGCAGGCTCGGCCTTGGGAGTCTCGGCGGGCTTAGCAGCGGGAGTCTCAGTCTTGGCGACAGCAGGCTCCTCGACCGCAGTGGACTGCTGAGTAGCGCGCTTGATCTTCTCCTTGAGCTCATCCTGGATTTCCTTGGCAGTCTTGGGGGCGGCCTGGCTGTCACTGCGGGTATGAGAAGGAGTGCTTGGCTTGACAGGTGGAGGAGTGGGAGTCGAAGCGGCGACCGGAGGAGTTCGAACCTGCTGGGGAGCAGGCGAGGCGGGAGCCTTGAATTCTACAACACCACCAGCGGGGTTTTTAATTTGAATAGCAGCGCTCTTGCGCGGCATGACAAAGTTGGTGGCACCTTTGGTGGCATTCGCGCCCTGGCCCTGACCGGAGGAGACGACGACAGGCTGGTTAGGCTGACTGGCGCTGGAGGGACGCTCTGGCTGAGAGGGGCTGCGGGACATGCTGGCGCTCTGCTGGTGGAAAGTCGGAGGATACTGCTGGCCGTAGGCAGCGTTACCCTGGGGAGGACCACCCATATAAGGGGGGACATTGTTGTAGCCATAGGCCATGTTGATAGGACGACCGTACTGGTCGACCTGTTGGGGAGGATAGCCGTAGTTCTGATTTTTCATGGTTAGCAATCGTTCAAAACCTCCATTTTCAGGAGAAAGATCAAATGAGTTGGAGTTGGGTTTATGGATGGGGGCGCTGTGGTTTGACTTTGGCGGCACTTCAGAGTTGGTCAAGCCAGCGGGAGGCTTGGCAGGCGAATTCGACATGCGAGGAGGCTGCGTCTGATCCGACTGCTCAGCAATGTCACTGAGCTGTGGTGGATTGATGTAGCTAGCATGGTACTTGGCCGTGGAGCCCGCGAAGCGTCGCAAATCTGATAAAACCTTGTCTTGCTCACGGCGTGGAGGATATTTCTTGTGCGGTTTAGAATAGGTTCGAGGAAAGGGGTACTGTACTTGTTGCTGCTGAGGAGCCATAGGCGGCGGGTAGTGGTATTGAGGAGGCGTCTGCATGTGACCGTGCATGTTGGCGGGAGGCATGTTGGGTGTGTTGGGCATGGAGGAGACCGGGGCCGGGCTGCGGTTGGGCTGATGAGGCGAGTTGGGGTAGGGCATGCCGCGACCCTGAGGCTGGAAAGCAGGAGGCATGCCACGGCCCTGACCGTTGCGGAACTGGTTGTTGGGGGGGTAGCCCATCTGGTTGTTGTAACTGTTGTGGTGGTTGTTGTAGCCACGTCCGCGTCCGCCCTGATAGTTGCCTCGGCTGTTGTCGCCGTGCAGAGAATTGGTCGACTCACGTCGGAAGTGAGCACCAGGCTGGGTGGGAATGGCGTTGGGATTGGGAGGGACAGAGCCCTGTCTCATGTGGCGCTAGATTGAAAGGTTAGCTGTTTGAACCAGTACCGAAGGAAGAGCGTAAGAGTAAGAAATGTACTAACCTCGCCATCGCTGCCGAGACTACCGAAAGTCATCTGGCCACCAGACTGCATGGAAGGCGGGCGACCGCCGCTAGCAGAAGGCTGTGGGATGGGGGAGGGCGAGTGAGCAGGAGAAGGCACACGGGCGGCAGCGTTTCCAGCCGGAATGGGGATGGGAGCAGCGTTGCCGGACTGAGGAGTGCTGTGGGCGACGGAGGGAGAATCAAAGCCAAACTGGATGTTGGACTTGTTTCCGGCCGGGGCAGGAGGACCGCCATTTGCGACGGTAGTGGGGGCGTTGGCCGCCATGTTGAAGGATCTTTGGGAGAGTGATCCGAGCCGTTGAGTGCGACCTTGGCAGCACGAACAACGGCGGGAGAGAGAATGCGCGTGGGCTGGCTGGCCGTTTACTGGAACAGGCGAGGCAGCACAATTTGCATTCTGCGGTGACGAAGCCGTAGAAGAAACCACCACAAAAAAGAGGGTGGAAGCCTGACGCGGTTTGAAAGGCGTCGAGGTGGAAGGAGACTTGGGCGCAACAGCCACAGAGCTGGAAGCTAAGCCGTAAGGGTGTTTGTCGAGGTCTGCTTCGGAGCAGGCGACGGCAGACGGGAATTAAGGGAGCGACTCGTAGATGAAATACGAAGCGCTTGCGATGAAATTAGCAATCGTCGAGGGCCGAAGATTGCAAGTGGCGACGTCGAAAGAGAGAGAAAAAAGTCTCGTGGGGCGAACCGAAAAAAATGGTTGCGCCAAAAAGAGAGACGATTAAATAAAGAATAGGCGAATCGAGGCGAATCGAAAAGAATATCGAAACACGCTGCTGTATTATCGAAAGGAGAATACGGTCGAGGCGAGGAAGAAAATCCTTTTGTCGGGTGCGTCGTCGGAGGCGAGAAGCGACAGGCGAGATCGCGAGAGAAGTTTCTTGTCGTGGGAAAAGACAAGAAAAAAATCCCGTGGATCTTGGTGTGGCGAACAGGACTGCGAGATGGGAGGTGTCTCGAGTAGCTTCTGGTACTGCAGACTCAGAAGAAGAAATCCAATGCCCTGGTGATGAAGGGTAAGGGATGTCGGTCTGGGGAAAAAAGAAGAATTTCCACCGGACCACCTGTGTTTGGGGATTGGAAGTGGTGAGGGTTTGAGGAGGGAGTCGTGCAGAAAATTTTGGGCGAGCGAGATGATTTAGTAAGGGTGCGGGTGCGGGTGCTGGGGCGGGTGCGCTGGCTGGTGCTTGGCCACACCCGCAGCGGGCCAAGCCCGAGCCAGCAAAGGCAAGGCAAAGACGGCCAGGAGAAAGGGCCACTCAGGTCACCAGTATTTAGGTACTGGTGCTACGCCGTACAGTAGTCTTTTCACTAGGGGCTAGGCAAGGTAGGTAAGTACCTAGGTAGCAGGCAGACGCCCCTTACCAGTATTCCCTTGTTCGCGCGCTCATTCTTTCCCTGTACTTTTCTTTTGCGGCCTAGGTACGCCACACCAACCCACACCTTTTTCTCGCCTACGCCACACTTGTCCTACGCAGTAACCTACCACTAAATTACAATCCGAGTACCTATCCGTACCTACAAATACAGACAGTGCTGTTGCTACGGCGCAGCGCTTTCCCACTGCAACCCGCTCCAACAACAGCAACAGCCCACTGTAATTAACCCCTTTCCTCCCCCCCAGTTGCCCCAGTTGCCCAGCCAAGCATCCAGGCAACCAAGGTACCCGTCTGCCTCATTTCGGTGATGCGGATACTTATCCCCGGCCCGTCACCACCAACAAACCTTGGATTCGCAAGCCGCCTGTAGTTAGGCTGTACCAGTAATACCAGCAACCAGCTATCAATACTCCGTGCCACTTGCCCAGACATGTGAATCGTGTCCCCTGTGCCAATTGATTTCCTTTTTTCTTTCTTTTTTTTTTTTTTTTTTTTTTTTTTCCCTCTCGGGACTCTTGTTCTCGCTCCCAAAGTGCGGATAAACAACAAACCAAGTGTTACAGCCAAAAATGGAACAAAACCTTTGAAATAAAATAAAGTATCGCTGAAATGACATGCAAATGCCTCGAAACCACCCTCTCGCCGAATCGGGCCACCTGTCGCCCATGGTCTAGCCAGCTTGCCAGCCCATCCTTCTTCAGCCACACGCGATGCTGTCACGGACCAGACGCGTGACGCCCGTGTCATACAAATTGTGAGTCACTGCGCAAAGAAGCATGACGAAGCCACAGAGACTAAAATAAATGGAAAATCATTCACTGATTGCTACCCAAGCAACCCACGATTTAACCTGGCACCTCTTCAACTCCTTCACTACTTGCACGGCGCATGGCTGCCGAGTGGCCGACTGCCACATGCAGCATCATCATCATCATCATCATCACCAGCATATTACAAACCAAGTACAGTCAAGGCAGCAACCCCTACGTACGAGTCTCTCGCTCCCACTCTGGTCCAGTCCTCTCACTGCAAATGCACAGCCAGTACTATTACTACTGGTACTCCGTAGTCACAGTCCTACCGAACACACACACACATGCGCCCGGGCCAAGACACTCTCACTCAGCTAGCCAAAGTGCTTGCAGCAGCTAGCCTGCCTGCCTTGTCTTGCGCGCGCGCCGGGGAGTGCACTCTTCTTCTATCAGTCAGTATACGCGACAGATTTTGCACCGTGTCATTCATGCTCGCCGCAGCCCCTGGTACCTGGCGATTCATGTATCTGTCATTGCAATTGACCATGCGCCGGGCCCTGAGCATGCATGCTTCACTCCAAACTCCGACATGAATGCGAATTACCACGGCAACCCTTTGCGCCCATTTAAAAAAAAAGGCGTCCAAGGGAGATGATTTTTTTTTTAAGTGGGGACCGGTCTTTGATTCTCACACCAAAATAGGAGTTCAACCATTTGGCCCGGAGGAGCATCGCCTTGCCCGTGCCACTATCCGTACTGGTAGCAGTAGACAACTCCAACAACCTCCACAAACGTCATGGTAGGAAACAAAGACGTTCCATGTCTCGACGTCACTTTGCCTAGCTGCATCTGTCTAGCCTCTCATCGCAGCGTTCAAATGTCCCTAGCTACCGGCATCGACAACTGCGTAGGCTCGGAGAATGCAACGTCGACCAGTGCGTTGTAGCGAACCCTTCATCGCCATATGATCAGCGTCAGTGTGATATCACTGCTCACCCTAAGCCACAGCCTTTTTGATTGGATCATTCAGGAACGGCATCGCCAAGCGGCGACCGGACCAAGCACGGCAAGTTCCTCCTCAAACACTGCGGCGGCGTCAGAAAAAAAAAACACCATCCCTGCCATACTGCATGACATCGCAAATAGCCCCATGCAAATGTGCGTTGCAGGAAATCCGACCCTTTTTCTCATCCATATCTTTTCCGTCCGTGGCAGGGGTTCAAAACACTCGGACCAGGATGCCGGTTTAAATTGGCAGACCAGAACTAGAAAACAAACGACATCGGGGGCGCGGGCGCATTTGCTTTGTTGCCCCTTTTTGATCCGGGCGCGCACACACATGTACCAGTATCGGTTTCACACCTGCGCACACGCGCGACGCTATTCACTCGCGGATGAAGCATCGTCAAGCCTGCAGAGGACCATCCACTGTGCACGGCCGCCCAGCCGCCTATTACACTCGCCACGTCTACTGAGTAAGCATCTGCGAACAAAGATTTGGCGCCGTGGCCCGCGGTTTATTTTTACCATCAAGAGCAGAAGAGACATGTTTGCTACGCCCCCAAAGCAAACCGCTTTCGTTACTTATAGGCCAGAAGTCCAGCCAAGTGGCGTGGCATTTCGCTAGTCATTCACGGGCCGCCGCGCAGCCGCCCCCCCATGTCAGACATGTAACCTCTAAAGAGGCGTAGAAATCTATGAATAACCCGCCCGATCATTGGCCGAGGTTCAGCTTTGCATGATTTGGATACGGGCAATCTGGGAGGTGCACTTCGCGATGTCTCAAGCGCTTTTATTAGCTGTTACACCACGGCGCTCCTACACGATGCATTGTACAACGCTGCGCACAATGGTATTAAATCCGACTAGCCTGGTAAGGGCTCAATCGACTTGCCCTTTAGTTCCTAGCAACTTCTAGGGCATCGCGTTGGGGCACGTGGCACCCAAGCCGAACATATCTGAAGCAGAAGAAACAAGCCGAGCCCATATATTCGTCCCAGCTTTTGGTGTCAAGGGTGTCGTCCCCGGGATTAGATGTCGAACCGTTTCATACCCCGATATAAGAGTGAATCATCCAACACGCTTTGTGCAGCCAAAACCAATTCACTGGCACTCATGCCCCAGTGTCCGATCAGTGGCACACAGCCGAAACATCGTCCTGAATACCAACACACGGCCAGTCGATATCCGAGCTCTCAACACAGTCAACCAGAAACTCCTCTTTTTATTACATCTACGGAGTAGCTCTGCAATTCGATCTACTATGGGCGCTCCTTGAACACGGCAGACTTACTTATATCCTGAAATGGATCTTCCTGTTAGAACTTACCGTCGAGCTAATACTGGGACAGTGACAGCAATGAAACACAATCCGAATCAATTATCTGAAGCAACGAAAAAAGCAGCTCGCATGCCGTCTTCTCGAATGCTGCGCCTATAAAAGGCCCAGTGAGCCCCGAGTGGGACTACTGGAACACAAAATCAAACTCGCCGACTGCCCTCAGCACCTCGCGCACATGTTCCACCGACAGCGTCTTGCCCTCGGCGAGCGCGAGCGTGTTGGCCGTGCGCGCCGTGTTCTTGATCTGGCGGCCATTCAGCTCCATGGCGGCAAACTCATCCACGCTCACCGCCGGCCAGCTCGACTCCTTATAGCCAGCCGTGCGCTGCAGGAAGAGCCGCCACAGGTCCGCCCGGCCGGCAGCGTCCAGCGGGTGGTACTTGAGCGCGAGGTGGATGCGCGACTGGAAGGCCTCGTCAAACGACTGCACGCGGTTGGTGGTGAGAAACATGATGCCGGCATAGTATTCGAGGACGCGCAAAAAGACTGCCAATGCCGTTAGTCTGAACATTCAAAATCGGGCAAGCTGGAGCGTTGGACTTACTGGAAACAATGCCGTTGCGAGCCAGGTCGTGCGACGAGCGCCTCTCCAGAAACACATCCGCCTCGTCAATCAGCAGCACCGCTTTCCACGTCATGGCCAGCTCCAGAACCCTCTTCAGGTGCCTCTCCACCGTCTCCATGTCGGTGCCCAGCTCGCCCGACATCATGACGTACAGCGGCCGCCTCGCCACCTCGGCGATGCTCTCCACCGTGAACGTCTTGCCGATGCCCGGCGCGCCGTGAAGGAGGAACACGCAGCCCTTGCCCTTGCCCTTGATCAGGTCGTCAAAGCCGCCGTCCGCCTCCGCCGCCTCCTCGTCCCCGCGCACCGTGTGCTGCCAAGTCAGCGCGCGCAGGATCCTCTTCTGGCTCGCGGGCAGCATCAGCAGGTCAAACGCGTCTGCGTCCCACGCCACGTCGGTGACCAGGTCGACGCGGAACCAGCACCATTGCCAGCGCGAAGCCGGGCACCTGGTAGTGGCTGCGGAGGTGGTCGTGCTCCGTCACGGCGTCGGCGTCGATGCCGGCCTCGCTGTTGAAGGCGACGCCCTCCCTGGTTCGGTGCTTGATGTAAGTCAAGTGGTCAATCATGACACGACCACTAACCTACGTGAACAATCAGTACAAGTCTTATTCACATCGACAGGCGCATATCAGTCGTTTCTTTCCATCTTTCCATCTGGCAACTCACAGTTACGGCATTGTGCGTGAACACATCACATCCGCCGAATGGCGACGGTTTCTTGCGATGCTCAACGGCAGTGGCGGGCCCGCTATACTGGCAGTGATGCACGCCTGCCAGGCGGCAGAGCTTCTCGCCGCGCGCAATCTGCCTCGCGCGGAGCGCCGCCTGGTCCGGGTGGTACTCGAGCGGCTGCAGGTCGAGGCGGCGTATGAGCCGCGTCCCCTTGAAGCTGTCAATGGCGAAGCTCTGCTTCACGTAGCCGAAGCGCACGCCGTTGAACGCGAAGCACTTGGCCTCGACGACCCAGCTGGCCGGCTTGCCCCAGCCGGCCTCGTGAAACTCGGTGCCGACGACCTCGAGGATGCGCTCCGTCTCGGCGGCGTCGGCGCCGGTGAAGAGCAGCTCGCCGGGGCGGAAGATCATCCAAATGTCGGAAAAGGCGACGCACGGGTGCTCGGCCGTCAGGACGTTGGTCTCGTATCGCTCAATGTAGGCCTTGAGCTCCCTCTCGACGAGCTTCAGGACGAGCTGGATGTCGAGCGTCGCCTCCTCGCTGTCCGCAGTCTTGACGTACTCCTTGAGCTCGTTGCGGTAGTGGTAGAGACACCCCAAGGCTTCCTCCTCGCCGTGCCCCTCCAGTATGACGGGCAGGCCGGTAAAGTTCTGAGTCGAGTAGCTCTTGATCACGGTCCGGAGGGCTTTCTGGATGTGCGACGAGAATATTTTCAGCACGCCTCTGACCAGCGTACCATCCCTGTTGTAGTAGCGGTAGTAGCGCATGGCATAGAGCCCCTTGTCCGCCACGTCAATGTCTTTCTTGTCGGGATCAACTGCCTTGAGAACGGGCTGACCTTTCTCGTTGTAGCGAGACTCGTATACTTTGACCTCGCGCTTCATCTGGCCGTCTGCAGCCAGATTGGATGCATCTTCCGCGTCACTGGGGTGTTCGATGGGCATGTGGTCGAAGTCACTGTCATCATCCTCGACATAAACTCGCCCGATTCGCGGCCGCATGCTGAACTCTGATGATAGAGATGGTTTAAAGAAGGGCGAATTCTAAAAAGCCAGGCTCAAAGAGTCAAGTGTTTTAAGTGGAGGAAAACCAGGTGATCTTTGACTTTGAAGCAATGCTGGAGAAGTTCACGCTTTGTTGGCACACGCAGTCACTATATATACCTGTATTTTGAACCTACTTCCACGTCACGCTTTGCATTGCGTAACCCATCTTTCAGCTGTGCAAACCACATTTGGTTCGCAAACCAGCTCAAAGGTCGTCTGCAAGTGGACGTAATCGTCGTTGGGCAGCGGGGTAAGTCACTCGCCCGATCAGGCTGCCTACCCAATGTCGTACACGGTTCGCATGTCGCCGGGGCTGTCTGTTTGAACTTAGCTGTGCGATTAATTGAAAAGGGCTGAGGTCGTATTTCTTTTCCTTAGTGAGTTCTATCAGATTCGCGCCGCGGCTCGTCCGCCATCCACCGCGTCTGAATTCGGCACTCTCACCAACAGCTTCATCTCCCGAATCTTACTTATCCTTGAGGCCGATATCATTTCTGGGACTTCAAGAATATAAATACGCTTAAATAACGCCGGCTGTAAAAACTTGACTATATACTTTTATATCTATGCACGCTATTTCAAATGATCGTTATCTCTGACTCATATTCATGGCCACTGAATAGGGCTGCAAGGCAAGGCACTAGTGTATCGCTGGTGTAATGGAAATACCAAGCAGCTCAGCTTCGCGGTGACTTATAGCAGCTTCCCGCAGAATTGCAGTATTAGCGCCACTGTCCGAAGGCTGCGATCTGTCTCTCTTCCACACAGAAGAGTTCCCCTGCGGTTCGACGCTATGCCCTGGCACCACTGACCTACCACGGCTACTACCGTAACCGCGAAAGCGTGCTGTTTCATGAACACTTTCATTTGTGCGCTGACCATGAGCAAAACCTGCTTGTTGGGCACCCTGATGCTACGACCCATAAGCCGCCACAGGCCTTTGACGGGGTCGCGTATATCATCATGCACCCAGACAAGGCCATTCGACATGGGCAGATCAGCCCCCATGCGAGGGAAGCGGGCTGACAATTTCACTTCGTCGAAGGCGATTCCAGCATGGGTTTCAAGGTTGGCCACACACCAAGCGAGAACGATGTCGCCGATGGAGCCTCTCTCATCGCCATTGGCAACGTCGCCATGGCTTCCAAGGAACCATACTTGCTTCAAAGTCTGTCTTGATGCCCCCTCAATCTGCATCAGTGTTGGCTGGAATGGACCTCTTGACTCGTGCAAGGCGAGCGCATGCAGCAACACTTGGACATCTGCGGGGAAAGAAATGTGGCTATTAAACAAGGACGTCACAGGAAAGAATTCCATGTTACTCACTTGAGGCTGCATTGGCTTCCATGAATTGCTGCTTCCTGATAAGAGGCGGCAGCAAATCGAGTAAGCTGAAAATTCCAGTATGTGGAATGCCGAGAGCGCCGACCGTGTCGATGCAGAGGACTTTGCGACTTCGAGTAAGCATATCGAACAACAGGTCGTGATGGTAGAGTAAAATGCCGGAGGGCTGATTGAAATTGCTTGTGCCAAGATTGGGCTGAAACATAACGCACGAGTTTTAATCTCAACATGAACGCCTGGGAGGGCAACTGTTAGAGGTCTGTTTCTGGAAGGATGGTGCAGTTTTCATGTCTTACAGTTGTACTTTCTCCTCAAATGGCTTGCGACATCTCGCTTCAAGAACTCGCCCGAGGTATACTTGTTATAAAGATGATGAAGTATGTGTCTATCGCCATCTGTGGGTAAGCCGACACGGTCGAGAAATCCGATAAAGCTTCGACCAGTATATGATCCTGTACAGTAGCGTCAGGTTGGGAAGCGAAATATCTGCGTGCAATGATGCTGCTAACCACGGCTGTACCCAAGGACAACAATTTCGTCCCCAGAGCGATAGTTTGTGGCTAAATCACTTATGGCATCGATAATGGTTGACGTGACCTCGCCAGTCGCAAGACCCCCTAATGGTGGTCATGTTAGTATGCCGCTGGTGACCTGGCCCTGGTGTAAGTGCTCACCTCCAATATACCTTTCAATCAAACCGTTGCGCGCCCCAACCCCAGAAAAGTACTTGATTTCCAAGTCCGCCCCCTTGGCAATATAATCGAGAATAAATACCAGCAGAGTGCTTTTTGATTTCGTGTTCCGATTAGCGCACTCCTCTTCCAGCGTTGCAGCGCCAGACTGCCTGCTAACTGCGACAGTGCCTTCCTACAGATCGCCAACATCCACAGAAATGCGAACGTTGTTTGGAAAAAGGCCTTCCATGTTCGCAGCCCGTGAGAAGCGACAATTCTACGCGGTCTCATGGTCCCAAAGCTACCGAACAACTGGTGGCAACTGCTCCCGCGCAGCCAACAGTTCATCTTCTATGCCATCATTTGCTTTTTATGGGCTTGCACACTGCAGGTGGACTTATTGCGGCTAACTCAAGTTCTTCTAGCAGCAATCTTCTCGAGGGAATGCTGCTTTGGACCAAGCATCTGTTGAATCTCACCCTGCCCCCAGCTTGGATGATAGTGGCAAAGGAAGCGCTACGAATCACACTCTTGTTGATGATGATGACGACGACGACACCGGTGATCCTGTTGGTATTCGCGATGACTCTTCTGCGCCAACATATTTTGCTTGCCCATTTTACAAATTCGATCCTGCCAGACACTTTCGCTGCTTTCGCAAATACGAATTGCGCAGATACAGTGATGTTAAACAGCATATTTTCCGCTGCCATACCCTCAGCAATCTATATTGTACTAATTGTTGGAGTTGCTGGGGTGCGAGATCGGTGGCCGACTGGGAGACGCACACAAGGCAGTCCGTCTGCAAGAAAGAGCCAGTACCAGACCGGTTATTACCTCGAGAAGCGGGCGCTTTGACGGAGCTCGCTACTGGTGCCATGCCGGAGGAATCGAGATGGTACCTGATGTGGAAGTTGCTCTTCCCTGGCCATCCTTGTCCAACTTCGCCATACATGGTGCCCGGGCCTTCAGATGTCTTGAGCTTGCTCGATACTTCAATGTCAGCACTACAAGAGAAGCTGCCCTCTTTACTCCGTTCACGGGGCGTGGACCTAGGCTCCGAGGCTGCAGCATCTCTGGTGGCCGAGATCCATGGCATCTACATCAACACCCCGTTGACAGCAACCACCAGACGGCGCCTGCAGTATCGTATTCAGTCTGAACCTGACGCTGTTGTAGAGACTGCTCACAGTCCGAGCCAGCGAATGGACCTGGACAGTCTTGGACCACACGAATGAGTGGCATCTGGACTGCCTAGGTGCTGCTCCGGGGATATTGAGTGACTACTCTGACAGTCTTTGTTGTGCAGTGCCCAAAATTGAAAGCGGAAGTGAAATCGGGCCTAAATATGGCGGTGGCCCGAGGGAGGGCGAAGCTGGTCCTGGCGCTGTACAACAACTGGCAGAAACAAATCATACTACATCATCGAAGATTGAGTCCATTGATATATTTTTGAGTCTAGTAGTCCATACATGCAAAAGACGAGATAAACCAAGCCAGACGCCAAATCAAGCCCCGAGCAATTTAAAAAAGACAAAAGAAGATGGCGTCGTTCGTCTGCAGTGCCTGCGGCCGTTAGTTCGCCTCACCCTCGCGAACCTCCTGGATATCCGGCTCTACCACATGATCATAGTACGTAGTCTGCGCCTCCTCATCCTCTCCTTCCTCACCCCCTCCATCTTCCTCCGCGATCGTCTCCACCACATCCACCATTTTATGATTCTCCGAGTTCAGCTGCTTCATCTTGGTGCTCGTCATCTCAAACACGTATTGGCCGAGATGCTCGACGCCCTCCATGGCAACTTCATTCTCGACGGGGGCAGAGCCGTCTTCATCCGCCGTGATGACAGGACGCTGCGTAGGCCAAAGCTCTCCCGTCACGAGCATCAGCTTGTCTGGACGCGAGAGAAGAATGTCAAAGGCCGGTCGCAGCTCGTGGCAGGCTTCAAAGATTTCGCGACGTCCGAGAATATACAGGCCGAGGCGGGCACGAGACATAGCCACCGTCATGCGGCGCACGTCACGCAGGTATCCGACTCGCGATGTACGAGTGAGAGAAAGAATAATGTCTGTCAAAAGTTAGTCAAATTGTTTCCATATGAAATATCCCAATAAAACTCACAGTCGTTCTGTTCTCCCTGGTACTTGTCAACCGTAGCAACAGCCTTGGGCATGCCAAAGATTGGGTTTCTGGCGCAGCGATGGGACAGCACATCCTTAACAAGTGCTCTCTGTCCAGCATACGTCGTCAGGATGCTGATCTTCTCTGCTGGATATCCGAGAAGCCTCATGTACTGGTAAATGGCAACAGCGTACTCTGCCTCTCCCAAGTTCTGGATAAAGTGTGGCGTCGGCTCCATCTCCCCCTTGCCCTTGTACTTGGGCACATTGATGAACTGGAAATCAAACTTGAAACCGGCATTGGCTTGCTTGAACTCGGCGTTGGTGCTCACAACGGGCAGGTTATCCAGCTTGGGGTAGCGCCACTGGTACAGGCGAGCAATGGACGGACGGGCGCGGCCCTGCTGATCAAGCGCAATCGTCGGAACGCCGAGTCTGACGAAACGCGAGAACAGCGATTGCTCCAGGTTGGCGTAGTGTCGGAACGCAAGGCTCTGAATGACGGGCGAGTTCTGCAAGTGATCACCGCACAGGACGACTCTTTGCAAAGGCACGTCACCATTGACAGGCTTCTGCATGGCCAGTGGAATAAACGTCTCAATCTCCGTGATTTGAGCAGCTTCTTCCATCACGACATTGTCATAGTGAAAGCCAAGAGAAGCTATCTCTCCGCTCCTGACAGCAGCGTGCGTAGTGGTCATGGCCACGATGCGTGCTTCACTCGTCAGCAGATAGTTAGTCTTGTCGCGCTCTCGTCGCAGAATCTCGAATGGCAGAATGTCGGCCAGCTCGGAGAAGATTTTTCCAATATGTCTATAGCAGCCTTGGGCAATGTCGATTGTTTGATCACGATCAGCCTCTGGCGGGAAGAGGGGCTGCGGAGCATCCGCAAAGTAGCCGTGGAATGGAAAGCCTTCGATGATCTGTGCCACTGCCGATTCATCCGAGGCGATAATCTGCTCAAACTTCTTCCAGGCCGGCTGGATATAGACTGTGTTAAAGTACCCTGCCGTCTCAGCAGAGTTGTCGTGAGCACCAGGCGCGCCTAGGCTGCTGGCAAGTTTTCTGACTTCGAATAGGAAGCGGGCACGGTTGTCAAGGAATGAGTCAACGCGTCCATGCTTGCTAAAACTTCCTTCAGCGGCCAGCTCCTCTTCTCCATGACCGAGTCTTAGCAAATGCCTTTCGTCGATATCGAGTGCAATAATCTTGGCAAAGAGCTGGTTCAGTGCCTGATTGCTATGCGCAATTAGAAGTGTCCTTTGCTTCGGGAAGTTGTGGTAGATGTTATGAATGATCTGAGTCGCCACGTCTGTTTTGCCGGTTCCGGGGGGTCCAATAACAACTGTCAGACCAGGTTGAGAGCCGGACATGATGGCTTCGACCTGCGCCGGCGTGAAGCGAACAGAGTTGAGCTTTGGGGCGTCAATGGGGTACGGGCCTTGGTTCGGCGGCCTGTATGTGGTGACTTTTAGGGTCTCTGCCTCCATTGCCGCCACAGGTTCAGCGTCCCGACGTCTCTTCTTCGAGGCCTTGACCGGCGCTTGGACTTCGGGCTTCCCCAGTGTCTCCAATACGTATGGTGGTCCGAAACTACCGTTCACATCATCGCTTGGCTCCACAGTCTTGCCCGGCAGGCTCTCAATAAGATGCTGCCACTCCAAAAACGTGTCGTTGTAATCGACAGTCTTGATTCGGTTCGGCAAATTCTTGTAGCTCGCGCCTGCTGGGTCACCGTAGCCCAGGAACACTTCATGCAGCCAGCTGGGCAGCGGCGCATCAGAGAGCACAAGTTTTCGAATCGATTCGAGAACTGGCCTAAAGTTGTTTTCGCGACGGCCTCTTCTGAGAAGCAGGTTCACACTACCATAGACGTCTGTCTTGCCCGCAGCGGCCAGGGCAGCATCCCTCGCATATGTTTGAGAATCAAGCTTCAGCTCAATACGGCGCTTCCCATCACGGCTCTTGGCTTCCCTGCCATGACGCCCCTTGTCGTCCGTAACGCGAATGACCTCAGCAGCGCGTACTGACACAACACCAAGCGTTTCCAGTTCACTCAAAGGGGCTCTGTTCGTAATGGCATCATCTGCCGGTTGCTCAACTGACAGCAGAAACACTACATCATCCGGGCGTAGAGAATCCCACTCCTTGCGCACGTGATCACCGAGCTTGCGCACATCAAGTGAGACTTCAGCCTTGACCATGGACGGCTTGGAATCGCCAATCAGCGCAGGAACCACCTCGAGGATAGCGGGCTTAGAGACCGGCATAGCCATCTTGGAGAAGCCAGTAAAGTTGGTCTCGCCAGGATTTTTGCTTTCTGGTTTAAGCCGACGGATAGCCGCCTCGATGTCTCTGCGAATACCATAGAATGCTTCGCAGCGGTAGAGAACCAGCGCTCTCCAGAGGAAGTCGCCGGCAGACAAGTATTGCAGATTCAGTTTGGGCAGTGCAAGCGGATGCGATCCGTCATATGAGTCTGCTCTCTGGAAGCTGGCATCAAACAATGTCCTTTCTGTGGGAACAATCGACATGCTCTGAGCCAGCTCCTGGAAGGTCTTCTTGCGCTCAAAGGTGCTGAGCATGCACTCTATTTGCAGTTGGCGGCCGGCAGGGAGTTTCAGGTCTTCAGGGTATGTCGTTCGGATGCCCAAATACCCAGCTAGAGACGCAACCTCGTCATCCGTTAGCGGCTCGAGGAGATTCTTCAACTCCTCTCGCTTATCGATGGAGCCGTAGTTGGAGAGGGCAAGAACGGTTAACTTCTGCTTGAAGTGCTTGAGGGCAGTGCGCTGGAGCTTTCCGAGTGCCTTGCAGTGTTTTTCGTAGGCCTCTTCGCGAGTAAGCTGAGCACCCGTCTGGTCGTCGATTGAAAAGTATGTGAAGTGAGCAAGCAGAGATTGAAGATCGCGGAAAAGACCGTTCGCTTCGTCATTGTACATGGGAGATAGTTTCATTGCCGGAAGAAGATTCAAATCGTTTTGTAAAGCATTGACATATCGCCTCGTGGGTAATTGGCTCTGCAAGTCAGTGATGAACTCGGTAAACCGCTCGCAATACAAGTCTTGCTCTGTAAGGCATGTTAGCAGGGCTTTGCCAAAACGGAGAGCATAGGAAACTTACCTGATTTGCGATTCTCTTCATAAAGCACGCTAAGGAAGTCAAGGAGGAGCGTATACAGCCAAGAGCGCTCAAAGCGCAGTCGAGCCTTGATTGCATCGTCTCCAGCGTCGAAGCGCTTCTGAGCAGCTCTCCAGGATTTCCTCAGCTGTGTTGTCTGGTCCAAGAGTCGGTCCCGCTCCTGGTCTGTGGAGATGTTGTGCCAAATGCCGATAGAAACCAATGGCGCACATTCCCTCCTCACAATGCTAGAGTCCAAGCTCTGGAACGCATGGATCAGGAAACAGAGCAGATTCGTTCGAAGGGTCGTCGCAAGTGTTCGATCGAGGGTCAGTGACAGTACGCGGCGAAAGAAGGAAGAGAACTCTTCGGGCTTCTGTTCAAATAGGGCTTGAGAAAGTTAGCAGAATGTTGATACGCGATCTGTCCAGCAAACCTACTCCATGTCTCGAGGTGCTCTCTGCGCTTGACGTTGATGATAAGCGCCATCAATAAGACGTGAAAGTTGGACGCTTCTTCGGTGTAACCCGGCCACAGATAGCTTTCTATCAGTTAGTAACAACGCATCTCGCGACACAATTAAAGATCTGCATACCTTTCCAGGGTCTGCAAGCTTTCCAAGAGAAGCAAAGATTTGTGCTGGAAGCCGTCTCTCTCGAGCGCCTCCCATATTTGCTTCAGGACATCGTTTTTGACCTTGACCTTGGCAGTCTTCTTCGTCTTCTTTAGCCAATGTGCTCGCGCGACCTGCACGAATTGGTGCTCCTCCTCTTCGATTTCTGCAGGCGTCGGGTGCTCGGCGGCAGGCTCTTCATGGTGGACGGGTGCCTTGGCCTTCGCAGCAGCGCTGTTTTTGAGCCGCTTCGCGTTGGGCATGATTCAAATCTCGTTCGTCATTAGAAATGCAGTGTTTGCGATCAGATTCGCGTTTCGCAACTCTGTGTAGAATTGCGCGTGATGGCTGAAGGGATTGTCGTCGGTGCAGGCAAGGGTTGCTATGGAAATTCGAACCTGCCTGGCGCTGCAGCGACTCCGAAATTTCAGCGTCGCGACAGCTAGCTCACGCGTAGCGGTTGGCGCTAGGTATCTCCACACCTTGTGATACCTCGAGTTCGCGCCAAATTTGTGTGCATCACTTTGTACTCCGAGACCCAGCGTGACTTCTATTTCCTACTCTTTCTGTCGCAGCCATCTTCTCCAACCCACTGCAAACCCGCATCTCAACAACGCAGCAGCCGCTCGAACGGTATCAGGCGCCGAAGGACTCTATTGCACGCCAAATCAATGCGCAGGTAGTGGGCAGGCTTGACAAACATTGCGCCCATCTTCTGTCAGGGGTGAAGGCGCAGGAGGCGCATCAGGACCTACAGTCGCTGTAGTGGAAGCTTCAGCCTAATCGGCTACGATGCCTGCCGTCGGCATGGGCAAGCCTGGCGTGGCCTCTGTTGACGCCTTTGGGAAGCTTCTTTCGAGTTTGCTGGACGAAGCCTCTGCAGCCAAGCAGTCATCCAGCATCGAGCCCGCATTAGCCAAGTCCGACTTTGCAGACCTGACCTCGCGGGTGGATGCGGCGCTACCGCAGCAAGACGAAGATGCCGCCAACGGCGACGCAGCGGCGGCAGACCTGAAAGGCCGACGATTTGCGATTGTCGAGGGCGCATCGAGAGATCTATTTGGGGCATTAATAGTAAGTCGGCGAAGGCTCCTCAAGCGCGAAAGTCGCCATCTAATCAACTCCCAAGGCGTCAATTCCAATCGATTCTCCCGACTTCGTGCGAATGTGGAATTTCCTCGATATCCTCTCCATACTCTCCGATGGCGGCCAATGCGATCCGGCGCTTGTCTTCTGGCTGGTAGAAGAGCTGCTCGACAGCCAAACAATAGCGGGATGCCGCCACATCTTTGACTTTCTCGAATCCCGACGAGAGCGCATGACAGCCCAGAACTTTTCGCAAAAGAAGTTGGTAATACTCCGCAGCTGCAATGAGCTGCTACGTCGATTATCCAGAGCTGAGGATACCGCGTTCTGCGGTCGCGTTTTCATCTTCATGTTCCAGTGCTTTCCTCTCGGTGACAGAAGTTCGGTCAACTTGCGTGGAGAGTACCACGTCGAAAACGTCACCACATACGAAACACGTACAAACGGTGATGCTACAAAGATGGATGTCGATGTCGAGGCAACGGCTGTTGAGAGCAAGGGCGAAAAGAAGTCAGACGGAAAGATTAGCAAGCCCAAGGAGGGGGAGAGCCGTCTCAGCTCTGAGGAATTATATCCTCTGCTCTGGTCGCTACAGGAGAGTTTCAGCCAGCCCACAACACTTTTCAACCCCTCCAAGTTTTCTCATTTCAAACACAGTCTGGAAGAGACGTTGAGAGCTTTTGAATCGCTGCACGCCGACGATCAAAGGTCGCTGAAGCGCAAACGCAATGATGAAGGCACAACAACGATAGCAGAGGCATTCAATCCCAAATACCTGACTAGTCAGGATTTGTTCGAGCTTGAGGTACGTGGATCCGCCCTCTCATCCGTTCAAGACTAACAATAGTCGCACGTACAGATGAGCGACTTGTCTTTCCGACGCCATGTACTCGTCCAGGCTCTCATTATAACCGAGTTTCTGCTGTCTCTGTCTGCAGAAGCAAAGCAGAGACTCTCCACACTCCCAGCTGCAAACAAGGCTGTTGTATACAACGAACAACTAAGCGAAGAAAATGTAAGAGGCATTTGCTGTGCACTTCCGAATACAAAGCTAACCCCGCTCACCAGGCAGAATGGGCCACGAAAATCAAGAGCCGGATATCAGACTATCTGAGGCAAGGATCCGACGGTCCCTACTTTCACCGCATGGTCGAGACGGTGCTCGCGCGCGACAAGAACTGGGTCTTTTGGAAGATGGCTAGTTGTCCTCCCATAGAGCGGGAGCCCGTGACAGCCGCCGACTTTGTCGAAGCCAGGTCGTCGGCGGAGCGCATGGCAACCAGCAAGCGCCTGCGCCCGACGCCCATGGGCGCCGTCTCCATGGAGTTTCTCAACAAGGCCTCGTCCAAGACCATGGACGAGCTCCAGCCGCCCGAGCGGTACCAGCTGCCCGCGCTCGACAGCTTCCAGCGGCCGCTCGCCGACGACGACTTTGAGATTGACATGCCGACCAACGACGAGACCAAGGCAGCCGCCATCTACGGCAAATCGAGCAAGAGCTGGCGCGCCCTGCGCATCGCGGGCCGCACGCGCCTCGCGGCCTTTGACAAGATTGACGACCCCAAAAAGATTGCCGTCGTCTTTGAGGAGCCCACCGAAGCCGACGACGACGAGGAAAACGGCTACAACGAAGCCGCCGCTGCCGACGAAGAAATGCCGGCCAACCGCGCCCCCGTCATCCTCGCGGGCTCCTCGGTAGAGACCCTCGCCGCCGTCGAAGCCAAGCTGATAGAAAAGCACAAGGGCGTGTTTGCGCCCGTCGTACGGCACACGACCCGTACGGCAGGCGACGGCGAGACCAACGGCAAGACGTTTCACTTTGTCAGCGCGCAAGAGTTCAACCAGCTGCGCGACGGCGACCGGCTCGTCGAGCACGGCGAGCGCGATGGCAGCGACTACGGCACGAGCACCAAGGCGATTGACGCCGTGACCGAAGCCGGCAAGGTTCCCGTCATCCAACTCGACATTGAGGTGCGTTGTTTTGCCTGTGTTTCCCATCCCACACGTGTACGTGCTAACTTCAAATGACAGGCTGCGCAGTTTGCCAAAGACATGGACTTTGAGGCGCGCTACATCCTCGTCAACACGCCCGAGTCCGAAGCCGACGAGGCCGCCGAGGCAGCATACGACGCCGTCATCACCACAGACAGCGACGATGTCGACAAGGCAGTCGGCGAGCTAGGCACCATTCTCTACGGCGGCGCCGATGGTGACGACACCATGGAAGAGGCCAAGCCTGAGGCCGACGATGGGGAAGAGAGTAGTAGCTCAGAAGACGACGATGACGACAGTAGTGACGAAGAGGAGGAGGAGGAGGAAAAGCAGGAGACGGCTAATGGCGACGCCGACATGGCGGATGCAGACGAAAAGCCAGAAGAATCGGCCTAGACGTTGAATACGGGAAGAACCAAGGATGCGACATGAATGAGCCAGTCTTTTTCAAGCTGCTTTGAACCTTTTTTTTTTTTTTTAGTTTGCAATATTTTTGTTAGTTTGGGGACAATCTGGCGAGTGGCCTTCAGTCCATGTAACATCAAGATAGAACAGCAGCGAAAGGCGAACATATTTTTGATTACTTCTTCCGTTTAATCCTCATAATCAATTGACGAGGCAAAAAAGTGTAAAAAAAAATTACATTCACGGGCGTTCAAAACATAGATAGCGAGCGGAGTTCAATTTGTACCATCATAAGTAACTCAAAGGTTTTGCACATGACCACTACATTGGGTTTTCTGCATTTTCCATCAGAACAAAAGCACGGGAAACAAGGCCCTTCCCAACATTGTCAAGCGTGAGAGTAACTGGGAAGAATTGACGGGCAAATCTTGCGAGATTTACTCATCATCCTCCTCTTCCTCCTCGGAAGATTCCTCTTCGTCGGCCTCCTCAAGCCACTTGAGGAAAGGCTCAGCAGACTTGCGGACCTTCTTGCTGACAGCAAGATCAGTGTACTTCTTGCTGGCTTTCTTGCCCCAGGGGATAACAACCTCCTCGGAGATGAGGTCGTTGTGATAGTACAGCTGCAGGATCTTTACAATCTGCGGGTATACATCGGGGTTTTCCTCGGCAAGGAAGCCCATGAGACGCTCGGTGCCACCAAGCAGAGCCTTCTCATGCTTCTCAGAAGTGCCAATCTGCTTGATCATGGCAGCGCGCTTCGGGATCTGGGCAGCAATGTTCTTGTCAAACAGGGTCTGGACAAGGACCTGAATAGTCTTGTGCTTGCCCTCAATGCCCAGCTCCTTGGCCTTGACGTAGACCTGGATGGAGTCGACGTTATCAATGCCCCCCTTGTCCTTGGCCTGAGACTGGATCCACTGACCGAGCTCATCGTAGACGCTGTCACCACCGGCCTCGTCGTCGTCAATGTTGAGCTTGCCCTTGAACTCGTCGGGAAGTCGGGCCTGGCGAGCCTTGACGGCCTCCTCGCTCATATCAACAGCCCATTCATCGTCTCTGACCTCGTTGTCGCTGTCAATAGTAGGAGCAATGCGGTCAAACTCGTCGTCACTAGCAGCATAGCCGTTGGTGCCGTTCTGGCCATTCTCACCAGAGTTGTCGGAGCCCTCGTCACCAGAGCCGTTGCCGTTCTGGGCAGCCTCCTTCTTAGCACGGCGAGCAGCCTTCTTGTCGGCCTTGCTGCCCTTGCCCTTCTTGCTCTCATGCTTGATGATGAAGCCAGAGAGCTTCAGGCGAATGTCAACATCGGTGCGGTGGCCACAGGCCTTGCAGTCGAGAATGATGCGCGGATCCTTGATGATGACGACAGTCTCAGGGTTGCTGCAGCCTCGGCAAAGAACGAACTTCTTGATGAAGCCATCGAGAAGGTCCTGGAGCTTGGCGGCCTCGTGGGCACCGTTGATGATCCAGCGGTCGTCCTTGGGGTCGGTATTGGTCTGGGCTCCAAGCTCAAAGGCAAAGTACTTGATGACATAGTTGGGGTCACGGCTGAGGGCCTTGGCGACATTGACAAGGTTGACGACGACGGTCTTGATACCGTTTCCTTTTCCTTCAACCTTGGTGATGAGCTTCTCCATCTTGTAGCGGTAGAAATTATCGCTAACTTCGCGATTGACGTTGACGAGAACCATGATGGCGGTATTGATTTTTTTTGGTCTTTTAGAGAGGTTGTGTAATTTTTTTCAGTGGGTGTTGTGGGCGTGATGGACAGGACTCGGAGAGATCTGAACAGACAAAGCAGTCATGTAGACTTTGACGAAGCGATGCGGGCGGAGTGCTGTGGAAGCCGGTCGGGAGCGAAAAGGAAATCACAAAGGACTAGTTGTGATTGACATGAGTTTTTGAGGACAAGGTCTTTCGTTGCGTATGGTAGGCATTAACTCTTGCGTTGGGCAAAATGTCAACCGTCGGAATGGATATCGGGGGAAGAAGGTTTGCGCCGTATGTGAAACAGCTGCAGCTCGACGATGTGTCTGGACACGTTAAACTGGTCGTGCTGATACATAAACGAGTCTTGACAAGCTAAAGTATTGCTGTATGATCTGTTTCTGCCGTGGAAGGAGGCCAGGCGAAATCGGATAGCGGGAGGGGGACTCGAGGTTCGCGGCGGCGCGGACGACGGAGGGTGCTAGAAGCGGGGGTTTGGTCGAAATTTTTAATTCGAGTGCGGGAACGGTGGATGACGCTCTGCGACCGATAAAAACAGTCTACAGGCTGGATATGGCGGCTGAGCTGGATGGATTGGCAAAACGCAGTGCAGGCAGTTGGCACGGTTGGGTGAGGAAGAGAGGAAGAAGGAAAGAAAAAAAATTGTGCAGCGCAGATGAGTCGATGTGGCAAGTCCAGGCAGGGCCCGGATTTTCGGCGTTACAGGGAGTGGGCGGACGGGACGGAGGAGGGGCGGCGAGGCAAGCTGTAACTTAGTGGGAGGGGAGTGGTCCATTGGACTCATTGGCAGGCGAGCAGGCAACGAGCCGTCTCCCGTCATCTGCTGGCTTTGGCTGGCAAGCAGGGGTGGAGCGAGCAGCCTGGCAGATGCAGCGACGGCGACGAAAGGCTACAGGGCCTTTACGCGCACAGTTGGCGGGCAAAGCACCTATTTCAGGCACTTTAGGTTTCCCAGCATCCACTAAATGCGTTGGTAGCCCTAATTAAAGCTGCCTCCTCCGTCCTGCAGCAAACAGGCCACTCCATCACGACAAGAGGGGCTGGCTTATTTATTACCAATGCCCAACGAACCTCATGGAAACTGGTGTGGCCCAATGGAGCATCGTCCAATGCAGAGCGACCAAATGCACGCAGGTACCTCCCGTCTGGCATCCGCCTGCAGCCCTGCCTGCACACGCTCGGTTGGTGCACTCCTGAGTGTGCCACGACACCTTTGTGCAATCCTAAGACTCGGCCGTGCCTGGCCTAGGAGCAGCACTCACTAAGTCGCTATCAACACTGGGCTTTAGACATTTCACCGACCCTTGCATACAAAAGAGGCCATGCTCTGCAATACGCATCATGTTCAATATTCTAGACTCGTCTCGTCATGCAATACTGTCAGTCAGCGCACAAAGGCGCTCGTCTGAAGCGTCTCCCGACAGAATACCAGCCCAGTTCAAACCTCGCCACCACCTGCTCGAGGTTGGAAATGCAGCAGACACTTTTGTCCTAGAGGTCTAGCCGAAATGAGCTGGTCAGACATTTCCATCGCTTCCTCTTTCATCGAGGCGTCTGGCAAAGTGGTAAATCTTGAGTAGACGTCTCGAAGCAAAGTCTTCATTTCCGCAAGTGCCAGGCTGCATAATCACGTTAGCCGCCAACCCGCAGATTCGAAACACAAAAATACAACTTACTGCTTTCCGATGCAACCTCTACCGCCATTGGCAAAAGCAAACAGCAAGCGTCGTCGATCAGCATCCCCCTCTTCCTGCAGCCAGCGTTCCGGCTTGAAGCTATCCGGCTCGGGGAACAAATCATCATTGATCCGGTGCACAGAAAACGCCTGGCAGCTCGCAATGGTCTTCTCAGGCAGCCAGTAGCCGTCCACCATACGACCCCCTCCCGGAACGTAGCGAGGGAGAGACATCGGGATCGGAGGAAAGCATCTGAGACCCTCGCATACAACAGCGTCCAGGTAAGGGAGTTGGTCCAGAGGTGCCTGAGGGTTCGCTAGCAGCTCTTCGGCAAGCTTCTCTTGTACTTTACTCGAGCGCGCCTGCGACAGCTCCCACAGCAGGAAGCACAACCCATCTCCTGTGGTGTCGATGCCGGCGGCCATGTGGTCGAGACACTCGGCAGCCATGTCAATAGGCTCCAGCTCGGCCGACTTCTCCTCCAGGCGGCTCATTAAAGTAAATGTGGCGGGATCATGGCTTTGGCTGGTTTCCAATACATAGTTGTCGGCCAGCGGTGTTTCTCGTGGCTTCGCAAACAAGTACAGAACACCGCCGAAAATGCGATGCAAGTTAGGAACGTAGTGGGAAATGAGACGGTCTACACAAAGGTCAGTGTTACTGCAGACAGTCAATGAATGTGCATCAGACGCACTTTGCAGGCTATCGTCAGCGGCCACCTGGTGCATCATGTTTTCGTCATTCTCGTTCTCCAGACAATCGGTGCCGCGAGGATGAAACAAATGATGGGTAACGCAATCACAAGCATAGGCATGCAATGCTAAATCATGTCAGCGATGGAGACAACCTGGGCCATTTTCCGGTCACATACACATCTATTCCACTGTTAGTGAAGCCACCCAGGGTAAGACACAAGATCACTCACAAAAACATCGGCGGCCCCGGAGGCTGAGGCGCAACGGCGCACAAACTTGGCAGACCTTTCCTGAATGCCATGCATAGAGGCACTTCTGAGGATATTGGTGTTTGCATAGCGATCGGCGAGGATACGCTTTCGCTTCGCATGCTTAGTCTCTTGTCAGCAACCGTTACATCAACGGGAAGGTATGCGCCTTACATCTGCCTTGTTCAACGTGGTAAACATGGTGCTGTCTCAGAGTCAGTTCTACGCCGTCTCACGCAGCCCGAAATCGCAAGCCTACCGTCGACCATATATCCTAAACATGTCGTAGAATTCCGTCTTGTCGTAGCCGCTGCCACCAGAGCAGTAAATCTCCTTGATGGCCGGCCAAGACGTAAAGGCGACCTCGTTCGGCGCCACCCGCACCACAGGCCCGTACTTGCGGTGCAGTGCGTGGATGTATACGGTCCTGGTCGCGTTGATCTCGTTCCACTTCAGCCACAGCGACGTGTACTTGGAGATTGTCGGTCCGGGCAGCCTGGCGAGCGGTGATCGCAGGCATCGCACCAGGTGAATCACGACCAGCAGCACCAGCGCCGCAACGGCGGTCAGCGGGGAGGCGAGAAGCATGGCTAATAACGTCGTCGGCGCTTGCGCGCGGATGAGGTCCTGGTCAAATTTTGTGTAAAGTAAATTTTCTGCACAACTACTCTTTGCCAAGACGAAGGAGAAAGAGCAAAGAGGTGTGTTGGTGTAATTGTGAGAGGGAGGCCAAACAGATCTTTTTAAGTTGTTGATAAGAAGGGAAGCAAACTGTCACAGTCCCAGTTACGGCGAAATCGGGCGCGCCTTATCAGCTAGCCAGTTCCACAAGGCCTGTTCCCCCGGACCTTTGAAATGGACCGGCTGTTAGTCGTCCGACCAGCGGACCGTCGCCGCTCGCCGCCATTTACACCTTTTACCCCGGTTTTCGGGCGACCGCGGGGCCCGCCCATGCGGAATGGTTGCACCACAAAGCATGAACCCAGGCACCGTATCCAGTCAAACAAGCTGGGGTCAAGAAGCGATAACTACACTGATGAGCAGCTAGAACCATCGCAACTACCTTTAATTGCCTAGTGTGTGTTGCTGAAAGAGGGTATTGGGGCGAGACGTGACCCGCAAGAAACATGCCAAGTCTGCGCCGTTATCCGGATACTGTGACGGGTCGTCTTCAATACGTGATTGTCTGGGTGTAACTGTACCTGGGCGAGGATTGATTCAATCCGGCGAAGGGGGCAAGACTAGGGAAGGCAATACTCACTGGTGGAGAAATGTTGGCAGAAGCGCTGATTTCTCTCCGATCGCTAAATCCGGCGCCTCTTTGCAGCCGCTGCACAACCAAGGCCAGCATATTTAGTTAAACCCCGCCGTTATCAGACGAGATGCTGCATAAAATTCGAAAGACCTCTCAAACGAGATTCCAATTTGAGTTGTGGCCAGTAATATGTTAGTGTTGTCTTCTCGTGCGCACGACGTGGAACTGCTACCCGGTACCAGAATCGCGATTTTGCGACTCTTTTCACGTGTGCAGCTGAATATGCAAGAAAATCAAACGTTTTCAATACCTAAGGCAACAAGAAATCTATATAAGCGATTTCTTAAACGACTGGGGAAGATTGCGAGGATAATATCCCTAAGCTAGGGTAAACAAGCTGCTGTGACAGACGCTGCGCGTCGTCTGCATGCTCGACCGCCCCAGAGGTTTTCAAAGCTGAGCGCAATGCACGTCCCTGCAAGCACAAAATGGCACAAATACGATGCGGGCGATACACCGCTATTTAGTTCCTGGCGCTTTTAAGCACTTTCCCTCACTACGATAGCTTTGGGCAGACGCATCTGTCCGCCCCGGAGCCTGACGCCCGGTCCTACTCCCACGAGCTGTTGGCCGGCGGCGCGAACCGAACTCTCTGGCAGTTCTCGAAGGAGACGCTGCCAGCGGGAGAGATGGTGAGGAGATGAGCACTCGGCCTTCTTCGCTCACATATAGCTGTTCTCCATATCGTTTGCCGGATCTCCGGTGCACAGCGAGGAAAGTCATGGAAAGTTTGCTCCGTATTGGGCATGTGGCTCAGAAAGCCACTGGATCTGGAAAAAGAAAAAAAACCTCTGCGTTGATGCGAACTCAGTAAAGAGTTCTAATTTTCAAACTTATTATGGATAGTCATCTAGACCAAAGGTGGCGTGAAACTCAAGATCTGATTTTGCCCTGACTTTTAGGCGGCAGACAGCCACTGACACCTACACAGACACTTACACAGCCACCGGCGCAGCGGCTTTACAGGCATGGTAGGAGTAAATATTCACCAAGATTCGAGAGCGTGCTGGAGAAATGTACTACGGTCCTGCGCTGATGAGAGAACTCTAAGTCATAATAAAATAAACAGTTTTCGTTCCACTCCACTGCCTTGCACATTTAGACGAAACAGACCGAGGGAAAAGAATGAGAAGCTGTAAAGAGGAAGAAAATGAAGAAAAGAGAGAAAGAAATAAAAATCCGGAGAAAAGGACAAAAGAAGGTAATGATGAAGATAGTAAGAGTACTTGCTGGATTAAATATAAAAGAAGTAAGTGCTGCTTCTACTTATTTGAGCGGCGTCTTCTTTTTTGACACTCAACACTTACTTGGCAGTCCACTAGCCGCACAGGCTTCTAAGTTCGGATCTTGCGATTGAATCAAATAACTAATCGTAGCAAACTTTAGTGGCGTTGGTGTTTGATCCAGCCTTGTGACTATGATGTGGACGCCGCCGGAGGCTGATTCACAGTCTACTTGCAAACGAAAAAATGGGGAAATCTCTTCTGCCTGGGATGACTTGGATCTCGCTATTATTTCCGTTTAAGCCTTCTGTTTACACACACACGTTCTTTTTATCGTATTTGTGATATAAATTTTACAAACCTGCCCTTTCTGCCGCTCTCCCCTCTTCTCTCCCTCATCATATGCCTCGAACCACTTGCTTCCCACAGACACGCCCACTATGTCGGCTGATCAACGAGGTAACCCAATGAATATGGGAAATGACCCAATTATGGGAGCAGAAATCTTCAAAGCGTTGTCAGACTGCACTTCTGCCGATTTCTTACCCAAGCTACCACAAATTCAGACAATCGCGGCCAGGTATCGCCAGATACCTGTGCCTCAAGACTCTTCGGCGCCGACCGTCCCTCAAAACAAAAGGTTTACTCCATGGATGCAGGCGTTTCTGTATTTGTTGAGCCCAGATGCTTTACAGAATCTGGTGGATAACCCTCCTCTGGCCGAGTGGATTTGCGACGTCGCCAAAGTTTTCATACTGATGGGTAAGCCAATTTTCCCTCTCTGTGCCCTCTCAACTTGATCCCCCCTCCCGCCTTTGGTACTCTTCGGTTGTTCCTAACATTCGTTATTAGGGATGGGAAGTTCTGTTGTTGCTTCCAACGCCAAGAAGATACCAACGAGACAAGTGCCTGCCAATACTCAAGCAGCACCAGCTTTAGTTGCACACGCAGTCCACCCACCACAACACGCAATAACCTCGGTTTCGTTGCCGCCAGCCGGGCAGACTCAGCCTCTGGTAGCTGATAGCGCCCCCCCTACCGCTGCAAAAGGCAAGGCTGTCGACGCCCAGCCCACAGAGGTCAGCAAAAGGGATTTCGCAGCCCTGCTGGAGAAGGGGAAAGCATCCGCTAGGGGGCTCAGCAGAAAGCTGTCCAATTTGGGCGATACAGAGCGTATAGAAAAAAAGCGAAGAGGTACCTTACACGGTCTGTTTACCCCCAAAACGAGCTCTTCCCAGGCTGAAAGCTCCGGTTCGGCTGCAAAACCCGCGAAATTGAGCGAGCCGTCGGAGCCGTCTGGCACGCAGGCAGAGGCAGTACCTGATCTTCAGCCTACGGTTGGCTCCCCGTCTGGGTCTTCTCTTCAGCCAGCTGTCTCATTAGCAACCATTCCTTTCGAGTCTCATGATACCACGTTGTCGTGGGCTCAAGCCAACCGACAGAGGAATTTTCTGGTAATCCCTTCTTACATAAACTCCCACGACTATTTAACATCACAGATTTGAGCTAACAACTTCAAACTAGGTGACCGCTCGCGACGGCGAAATTTGTGTCATCTCTAACAAGTTGGGATCCCACCAACACTCTCACATCGTACCTTACAGCATGAATGCCAGCAACGGCTCTCTCCACCTCGTAGGCAATATCTTTGACTCGACGAGACTGCTCTTTGGTGACGCCTACACGGACGCTGTCAAGCCGTACCTATGCAGCAAAAAGGGCTCAGACAAGTTTTGGAACATCTTGACTTTCAATTGTCATGTGCACAAGTTGTTCGACGGCGGACTGTTTGGACTCCGTCCTCTCCAGGTCACTGTGTCTGGAGACGGGGAGCCTGAGAGCTATCGTACTCATTTTTCAGCTCATTGGATGCCACAGACTGCCATTGTCTCAAACGAAGAGGACATTATCCCAGATGAGGAAACTATGAAAGCAATGATCTTGGAGACTCCCGACTACAAACACAAAAAGAAGCAAATGATCTGCTCGCATAGATCCGATGGATCTCCCGTTCTCGAAGGCGATCGTTATAGCATCAAGTTTGACAAGTTTGAAGACGCCCGCTTCATGTTTGCGATGCTGAATTACCGATGGGCTGTCGGCGTTATGCGCTGTTTGGTTGGCGCTGCAGGTCTCTCCGAGAAACAATACGACCCCGACAATGATCAAGACGACTCAGCCTATGCATTCACCTAGAAGGTGACAGCTGAAGCAGAGGCGAACACGGCGGCGTATGACAACTCTAACACTGGGACTGTCACTTACTCCCTGCAGCCCGCCAGTGCTGTGCCGCAGCATCTTCACCCGCCATCAGTTGCGAAGGCAGCCTCGGGTAGCAAGGGGCGTCGCCAGGGATCGTCCGAAGAAAGTGGCAGCAGTGGCAACACTCAGAGCAGCGGTCGCTCTAGTGTCCTCACACGTGGAGAGTCCGAAGTGGAAAGCGGCGGCCCTGGAACTCCTCCCAGCAACAGCAGCTACCTTGAACACCGAAGCCCTGTACCTTCGGGACTTCGTCACAGCTCAGAGCCCTTTAATCACCCTATGGGTGGCGGCAATCCTTTACATTTCCCGAAGGATCCTGCCAAAACAGCTTCAGAGAACGTTGCCACAGCAGAAGAAGATGACCTCGCCGTTCGTCTTTCAAGCCTCGGCAGGTCTGCATAAATTACAGTACTTGGTATTTCTTTCTGCAGCCTCGAGCTTTCGTCCTCATTGCTTGCCCCGCAAACCTTGTTTTTTTCTCCTTCTCTTGTCGACACTCCTTCCAGGTAACTGGGATGATTCTGCGAAAAGGCTTGCAATGCGACCGCTTTCATTTGCGATGCTTCCCAGACCAAGGCGCTCCCTGTTTTCTGACCTCTTTTGCCGTGAGAAGGATAGCGCTCACAAAAGTGTGGCGCGTCCATTTTCTTTTTTGACATTTAATAAAAGTTAATAATATCTCAGCTCTCGCTTTTAATCATTTTGTTACTCCGTAATCTGTAGTTTGTTCTTTGCTGGCTATTTATAGTGGGCGTGGTGGAGTCGACATAGTGACGCACGCACGGTAACTACTAGTAGCGTAGCTCAGCGTACAGCCTGGTGGGGAGCGTTTCATTAAGTACAACATAATTTTTGAGAAGGGGCAGCATCACCATCCGTCCAGCTCTTGGCTCATCTGCGCCGTCGTTGTCGCCCGAATCTCACCGTTAGACCCGGATACTGGTGCCGAGTGCACTCCTGACACGCCCGCCAGACCATTGTTTGCGCGCGTCGTCTGCCACAGCCGCCATGGCCGCCAACAAGGAGAACGGCGATCCCGTCGAGATGGAGCGTCTGGTTGAGGAGCCGCCTTCGCCGACGCTGCCTACTGTCAACCCCGATGTTGAAGCCAGCAAGCCGCCTGGCATGGTTCTTCCGCCGTGGATCTATGTCGTGTGAGTGAAGCCAATTGCGCCCTGTTCGGCCGTGCCTGTGCTGACTTAGGACTGAAGCGCCTGGATCTCCTTTTCCTCCTTGGTGATTCTGTTCAACAAATGGGTGCTTGTTACGCTCGAATTTAGTATGCGCCCACTCTCACGGCATCAAAAATATACTAACACGTTGACCAGAGTATCCCGTCATCCTCACGACATATCATCTTGTCTTTGCCACCGTCGTGACCCAAGTCATGGCGCGGTACACCACCATGCTTGACAGCCGCAAGGCCGTCAAGATGACGGGCCGCATCTACCTGCGCGCCGTCGTTCCCATTGGCGTCTTCTTCAGCGCCAGTCTCATCCTGAGCAACGTCGCCTACCTCTACCTCTCCGTCTCTTTTATCCAGATGCTCAAGGCCACGACGCCCATGGCCGTGCTGCTCGCCGGCTGGGCGCTCGGTGTCTCCCAGCCCACGCTCAAGCAGGCCGCCAACGTCTCCGTCATCGTCTTCGGTGTAATCATTGCCTCGTTTGGCGAGATTGACTTTGTCCTCGCTGGCTTCATCATCCAGCTCGGCGGTGTCATGTTCGAGGCCCTGCGCCTGACCATGGTCCAACGCCTGCTGTCCGGCGACCTCAAGATGGACCCTCTCGTCTCGCTGTACTACTTTGCGCCCGTCTGCGCCGCGCTCAATGCCGTCATCGCCCTCCTCACCGAGGTGCCCCGGTGCACCATGGCCCAGGTGCTCCACGTCGGCCTGTTTACGTTTTTCCTGAACGGCCTCTGCGCCTTTATGCTCAACGTCTCCCTCGTGCTCCTCATTGGCAAGACATCGGCCGTCGTGCTGACTATTTGCGGTGTACTCAAGGATATTCTGCTCGTCGTCGCGTCCATGGTTCTTTTTGGATCCCAAGTCACGGCACTTCAGTTCTTCGGCTACTCGATTGCGCTAGGTGGCATGGTTTACTACAAGCTCGGATACGAGCAAATCAAGGGTCACCTCGCGGAAGCCAACCGCCACTGGGCGGCATTTGGTGCCGAGAAGCCAATTCTGCGCCGGATCAGCATCGTCGCATTGGCTGTCTTCGTTGGATTGGCTCTGCTCGGCGGTGTGAGACATGTCATGTAGGCTGAGATTCAACATCTAGCACGCCAGACATCACGAACTGATGCATGTTCCGATATGAATGTATATATTAAAGTCTTATTCCAAACTTTGTACGAATAAGACCGGGCGCAGGCAATGGTCGTACTCATAATGAATAATACATTGCCGTCAGCGGCAGCATCGAGAACTGCCGGCTGGGTTCATATTGTGATGTATAAGCGGCCATACTTTGACGCCACTTAATATCAAAATCATGTTATTAATAGACGTAGCCCATGCTGGCACAGTAGAAGAAGCTGCGATTGCGGGCTACCGCGGGAGCGGTGACATGCTCACTCCCCTAGCTCGGAGCACAGCCTCACCCAGCAGCACCCAAAGATAGAACAGGGACCGGACCGTTGGCGACGCGCATTAGATCAACTCCACGAGGGCAGCGGCAGACTGGTCGTGTGCAAAGATGCATCTGATGCCGAAACGCGAAACTTGCCTTGAACGCCTGCTAAGTGGTCGATAACCAGCATTAGGCGACGCGAGAAGTCACACGGCGACGACGTTTAGATATGGCCAACATGCACCGCTAGCAAAAGACTGCATAATGATGTTTATAATTGGCATTTTACGGGCAGGGCTGTTTCAATATGCCCTGGCGGTGTTGGCGCCCCAGTGTAATTTGGTGCGCCGATGGATCTTCATGGGTTGAGATGGTTCTGGATTGTTGCCGACGGGATGAAGAGAAAGGAGCCGTTGCGTATTCCTGCAGCTCCTGTTGCTGAGCGCGTGTAACCACTGGTGCAGCGGTGCTAGTGTTGTTTCCAATTTTACTCTACGCTGAAGATCCTTGTGGCAGGACAGCCGAAACTGTAGATCTGTCCACATGCAGGCTGCAAGCTCTACTCCGCAGATATACAAGAGCAAAAGTGACAATCTGCGCTACGATTTTAGCGCAAGGCAAAACAGTACCCAATAAATGGAACACAGCCACGGAGCTAGAGAGCCTGCTCATTACCGCTGGTGACCCGGGCAGCAAGCACAGGGCTCTGGTAACACAGCAAGCGAGGCACGTAAAGATATCTAGAGATGAGTAGCCTGATCTGCCAAGGATAACAAGATGTAATGGGCAGATTGGACAATGCGAGGCTTGGGTTGAGCCAATGAGCTGACCGGGCCTTCCGCAATACAGGGCACGTTGGCAGCTTATAGGCAAGCTATAACGTTAGCTTCCATGGTGCCTTGGAATTATAGAGCCCATAACCAGATGCAGCCTATAGCAAAAAGAGACCCCTTTTAGCTTCGCCTACTGCTCGAGTCGTGGCCCGGAAGCGAGGCTGCTCAGCCCAAGCAAAGAGTAATCACATCACGCTGGACAGTCTACGACATGCATGCTGCTGCGTCAAGAATGCTCTCGACAGAAAAAAAGTACCAAGCAGAAGAAAATAAAAGAGAGAGCCCGCTTAAAAGAGGAGTGGATTAATTATAGCTTTCCACTGGGGTACTGATCCAGAAAGCTAGAGCTCCAACCATGAACCAGCACCTAACTTTGCCTACTTGCTACGCTACTAGCTACCTTGTCTGACCAGAGGACGCCTCCATCCGTCACCATCCCGCCCCAACGATCCGGAGCTGCGCCTCTCTCCATTACTTTGCATCCCGCTGTTCGATTCCGTATCATCTCTCCTCTCCTTTCCCTCTACCTCGACATTCTTTTTTTAGACGAGATTTTCACCTCCAACGTGTCCGTTCTGCCCCTGGGCTGTCCACAGACACACGCCCCCCCTCCTGTCGGAACCCCCCCCTCCTCCTCCAGACAGAAACACAGACAAACGCCCCGATGCCAACGTTTGGACGTCTGGGGAAGCACAGCAACCGCTCGCAGCACGGCCTCCCTGAGCAGTCGTCTGCTGGGGCGCAGAGTAGCGGTGCGAGCAATCCAGCTGGCAGCGGCGGCGGCGATGCGGCTGTAGGCGGCGGTGGCCTGTCTGCTGACTCGATTGGTATGGACGCGCAATCTGCCTTGTCACCATCGGCGGGCAGCCCTCACGAAGCCATTGATGCCCGCCAGCAGCAGCAATTGCAGCAGCAGATGCAACAGCAACAGCAGCAGCAGGGCCTGCCACTTTTGCAGAATCCCGGACCCAGCAAGCTTCAGAAGCAGCCGCCGCAGCAGCAGCAGCAGCAACCACCGCCGCAGTCGCACCAGTCACAGTCCCAGTCACAGGCGCCGGCTCCCCCGCCGCACCTCTACAGCGCATCCTCCACCGGCACGGCCACTAATAACCCCTCGCCTCTCCAGCAGCACCCTGGCGGTGATTTCGTCTTTGATGCCCGCCAGCAGCAGCAGCAACATCCCGACTTTGTTGACCCGACCGTGAATCGATCCCAGAGCCTGCGCTACCCTTCGCAGAGCTCTCTTCAACAGCAACAGCTGCCGCCACATCATCAGCAGCAGCAGCAGTTCTACGGCGTCGCCAGCAGCTCCGTCGACGACCTCCCCAGCCCCGCAAGCTTCCAGCAACAGCAGCTGCAGCAACAGCCGCCGCCGCAGCTCGCGCCCGAGAAGCCTCGCACGAACCGCAAGCTTCACATCATCAAGGGCATTTTTAGCTCTGTCCGCGGCACCTCTGACACCAGCAGCAGCAGCCAGAACAGCTCGCACGCACCCGTCTCCCATCCTGTCAGCCAGCCGTTCGACCCCAACGCTGGCTTAGCACGCCGCCAGTCAAGCAAGAGAGTAAGCACCCGGCCTGAACCCTATTTGCACTCCACAATCAACGTGTTCGATCTCAGCTTCTTTGGAGGCTTTGTGTGCACACTGCTGGCCGCTGCTAGTCACCCGGTGGTGAAACAAGCCGTTGCTGTGTGAGGCTCTTAACGTCCCTTGACGGCGCCTGCTCGCCCAACTTTCACTCACACCGCCCGCTGACATGCACTCTTCAGGACTCCCGCATACCGCCGCCTTCCAATACAGTCCGTCCCGTAACCGGCGACGATCTCGATAATTCCTCATACGACGAGCTTGTATACCAACCGCCCCCGCACCCCCAGTCTCACCAACAGCAGCAGCAGATTCTGCAGCAGGGCCCCGGCCAGACCCTCATCCCGCAGGACCAGCAGCTGCAGTTTGACAATAACCAGCCTGACTTCGATCTTGCGCCGCAAACTACGCAGCAGCAGCAACTTCACCAGCAGCTTTTGTTTCAGCAGACGGCAGACGGTCGGCTACCCCCCGCCGGCTATCCAGGTTCGCAAAACCCAGAGACCGCTTCTCAGCTCTCGCATGAGTCTTCTGCATACGATCAAGATTCCCGAAACCAGACTCCCCAGGCTCTGCAGCTTGGAACCGCACAACACTTGAACCAGCAACAGCCGCCGTCGCTACAGCAGCCCGGCATGGCACCCCAAGGTTCGCGACGAAGCAACGAGGCTGAGCACCCGGTTGCCGGTCACGCCGCCGGTTACCGTCACAGCAATGCTGGCCTGACGGCTACCAGCCCCATGCCATCGCAAGGACAAGGTGCCGGCAGCGGTCAACCCGGCTACCGGGGTGATGGCCGCCTTTTCGAGGGGGCAGATCCAGGCCGTGAGACTCCTCAGCCGACCACAGAGAAGGATGCGGAAAGCGAAAAGGCTTTCAAAGAACTGCGTAAGTCTCAAACTGCCCTAATCGACAGCTAGTGTATCACTTGTGCTAACCTGTGCAGTCACCAAATACAAAAACGTCAAGCGCCTCTATTTCGATGGCAAGTCTCAGATTGAACAGCTCAATGGTCAAGTCGAGCAGCTGCAAAATGCTGTTGCCAACCAGCGCATGTCGCAGTCGAGGACTGCCCTTGACGACAGCGAATACGCTACACGATTCAACCGTCTGAACGGAGCCATCATCAACCTCTCCTTCAATATCCGCAAGGACTGGCGTGTCGTTCCTGATTGGCTTGCAAGCTATGTCAGCCCTGATGCGATCAAGACGGGCAAGCAGGAGATGACTGCGATCGGACGCGCCGTTGTTTCGCGATGGCTTGTGGACGAGCTGTTTGACAAGTGCTTCCACCCGGATCTTGACCCGCAGCTGAGCGCCCAGTTGAAGAATATTGAGAAGGGCATACGCGGCAATACTCACACCATGCTCAGACCGGAGGAGTTTGAAGCGCAGACGACCAAGATTGTCAGCTGGCGCATGGCCACATTGGACGGACTGGCAAAGTCCCTGACTGCGAAGGCATCCGAGAACAGAGCCGCTCTCATTCAAAAGGCCACGACCGACCTGTCGGCGCACCTCCACTCGTGCTTGACGGTTCCTCCGCCTCCTGGAGTCGAGGGCAGCACGTCCATGATTGTGGAGCTGGCCATCGGCATGGCGGCAAACCTACCACTGGAGAGCCGCGATGTTTCCATCTGGTACCCGCTGCCGACCGACATTGTGCAGCCGAACCTGATGGAGGTAGAGAAGGCAGGGCTGCCGTCTTTGACTGGCGCAGAGGAATCCGACTCGGACTCTGAACCGGAGGAGCTGACCGAGAAGGGTGGCAAAGGCCAGAAGGGGAAGACGGGTAAGATTACGAGATCGGCGGAGACGCATGAGACAGGAGCTAACAGACGTGCAGGTATCATGAAGGAACCCAAGCGAGTTCGTTTTGCCGGGTTCATGGCCCTGGAAGTCAAGGGTCGTCAGGTGCTGATGAAGGCGCCAGTGTGGACTCTTTAAGCATCTAGTGCGAGCATATACATGGCATTTATCCAAGACATATCTTCAGGAGGGGCAGTTTCCTATGTTGCACTCGCTTTGTGTGTGTTTTTGTTTGTTGTTTGTGTGTGAAGGAAGATGTTGATACCAGGAAGAGCGAAGCATCGCGAGTAGTTGTGAATGGTTAGCAGGAAAAAAGAATGGATAGTATATAGAAGCCGGGTGTGATGGGCCTGGAAGAGAGACACAATTCAAGCTTTGGCGTGGAGACAATTTGAATACACTGATTATGCACATATGAACTGGGTCTGTCAGGGCAGCGGGCGATGGCCGCTACAAGGCACAAATCGACATTGGCAACGTCTTGTAAACGCATCTGAGTATCTGAGTATCGTGAAACTTAATTTCTGGGCTTGCTGTCTAGCGCAAGCCGATGCTTCTTTTTCGGGCCAAGCTCAGGATGACGAAGAATGATCTTGCTGTATTGGTAAACCTGCGGCGGCAGTAAGAGTCATCACTGGAGCATATGGCGTGGGGCTGACGCTGTCGCGCGGGTCCTCAATTGAGTCACACACAACTGGCAGGGGGGCAAAAGAGGCAGTCACAGCGTGCCAGAGGCAGATTTACAGGGCCTACAGGCGCTAGAAGCGATAGTCAGGGTCTCTGCTTCTACAGCGCCTCACACTGATGACTCTGAATGAAGGCTCGGGAAAGGCTCTGGATCCGCGATGAAGCTGCAGTAAGCAACAGACGAGGCGTAAATTTTGAAAATTGGAATCAGGGCCAAGGAAGCTGCAACTGGACGGACTTGGAAACGCTCCCGTGCCACCGAAGTCTGTACGCCGGTTGAAGATGGATAAAAAGGCTGCCAGTCCGCCCCCACTGCTAAAAACTGACCAAGCAAAAAACAACCACCACCTGCACCTCACACAGCACCTTTCTGGCAGAAAAAAATCTATCGTCTGCGGGGTGCTCTTCTTCTCTCTCCAACACCGAAAACCTTTCCAACCTTTTACAACCACAAGACCCTTTACAAGCTTAATCACACGAATACCTAATCATGGCTGTCCGCGCCCAATTTGAAAACTCCAACGAGTACGTTTTTCCGTCATACCCTGATCCTGGCTGGCCCAAACTGTTTTTGGTTCTTTTGCTTGTTCCCCGCCATCACAAGACCCCGCCTCACGGCGAGCTGCAGCTTCCAAATCCCTCTGCATGAGACGAGAAACGACTGTACTTGGGCTGGACCAGCAGATAGCTGGGCACTGTGCAATGGCGAAGCAGGAAGATTGGAATAAAACGCTGGACTAGCTTGGATACTACCCCAAAACCGTTCAAGAACCCGTTTGCTAACACACTTGTCCTCGCAGGGTTGGTGTCTTTTCCACACTCACAAACTCATACGCTCTCGTCTCCCAAGGAGCCAGCGAAAACTTTTACAGCGTCTTCGAAGCCGAGCTGCAAGACGTCATCCCCATTGTGCGCACTACCATTGCCGGCACGCGCATCATTGGCCGCCTCACCGCGGGTAACCGCAAGGGTCTGCTCGTGCCCACGACCACCTCGGACCAGGAGCTGCAGCACCTGCGCAACTCCCTGCCCGACTCGGTGCGCATCCAGCGCATCGAGGAGCGTCTGTCCGCGCTCGGCAACGTCATTGCCGCCAACGACCACATTGCCCTGATCCACCCTGACCTGGAGCGCGAGACCGAGGAGATTATTGCCGACGTCCTCGGTGTCGAGGTCTTTCGCCAGACTGTCGCCGACAACGTCCTCGTCGGCTCCTACATGAGCCTCTCCAACCAGGGCGGCCTCGTCCACCCCAAGACCAGCATCCAGGACCAGGACGAGCTCTCCAGCCTGCTCCAGGTGCCCCTCGTCGCCGGCTCCGTCAACCGCGGCAGCAACGTCGTCGGCGCCGGCATGGTCGTCAACGACTGGCTCGCCGTCACGGGCCTCGACACCACCGCCACTGAACTGTCCGTCATCGAGAGCGTCTTCCGCCTCGGCGACGGCAACGGCCCCAGCAACATCAACACCAACATGAAGGACACCATGGTAGAAAGCTTCTACTAAACGTAGCCATTGCTTTCTTACCTCTGTGTTTTATCTTTTCCTGTTACCTTGTGCATTTCAAGTCATTATCTGGCGAAATTTGATTTACTTGGGTTGATTGAGAACTTGAGCTTTTTTACATACTCTTTTTTTATTACTGCTCATGGGGTCTGGTGTTGGGACATGTTACGACCGGTTTATTTTCCTTTTGGTTTTCTGTACGCGGACTCGTTCCGTGAAAAAAACATGGCTTTATGACATGGAGGCGCCTGGTACAATCAGCTGCCTCCCGGAAACTGCTCTAGAATATTGGAATGCCAGCGAGGTTGCGATGGCTGGCTGTAAATATATGATGACAGAGACAAATTATTCACCTTGACTGCTTCCCGTCTGTGTATCACAGTTTTAATACGTGCATGATAATGTAACGAGCAGTCAGATTTCTGGCAAACTGCCCGAATACATCCATGCGTGATCTGTCCCGACAGTGTTTTTCCAACCATTACTCTTGACCGCCTGCCTCCTCGCCACTTGCATTGGCTGCTTCTATACTGGATCACATTTACATTGCAACCCAATTTCTCGGCCAAGAAGAAACAGGCTCGCACATCATGAACGCAGGGAGCCATCAAGCCTCGGCATTTGATATGTACCTCTCAGCGTCATAACAAGACACCGTTGAAATCCACAAAGCGAGTCCAAGGACTGCTCTCATGACTACTAATCTGGTCGAGTGTTAGACTCGTCCATTCCTGATCTCAGATCGACGAACACGGGCCAGTTGGTGGGGGTCTAGCTCGACTGATAAGCTCCAAGGTGCAAATAAAGCTACGTCGGTGAGAGCCGAATGCTACGCCGCTAGCGAGAAGATTACGAACCAAAGTGCGGCGATGATCTACATGGACACAATTTCTACAATATACTAACAGATTTCGAGTATCGAGGAACACTCTGAGGACAAAAGCTAGATAATCCCGAGAGTAGTCACGGCTTGGAATCTTCCGTTGGTATAGAGGAGTCAGTGTAAGTCGACGTCGGCGATGTAGATCCGAAGAAAGACGGGATGGCGAATCAATTTCATAGCTCAGAGCGATATGAACAAGTATATAGATCAGACTGGTACCAGGCATAAAGGGAAGAGCGAATTCCTCACCCCAGCAGTCCTCTTACACCAAATCCATCCATTTCCACTCTACTGTCCACGACTGCTTACACGATGTCTTTGTAAGATGCAGCACCCATGTCCATTTGGCAAAAGTCCTGGGCAACCGTACTGACAAAGTTCTTTTTGTGACAAGTAATGCCGCCGGCGCCTGGACCGCCCTGACCAAAAAGGCCACCGTCACGTCCGACGAGGCCGCCGCCGCCTTTGCCGCTCTGCCCCCCCGTGACGACGGCCTCGTTCATGACGCGCGGCGCCGGCGACTGGCAGGGCTTCGACCTCGACACGGGCCACCCGACCAAGCAAAAGATGCTTGAGCTGCACTGGACCGGCAAGACAGTTTGCAGCGCCGAGGACGTCGACCCCATTGTCGTCTACGACGCGGACCAGAAGCGCCACTGGAACCAGGATTGGGGCCACGCTCGTGTAAGTCATTCTTTTTGAAGGGGCCGGTCAATAGACAGCGATACTAACTTGGGCGGGAAAACAGCTCCGCGAGATGAAGTTTGGCGACAACAACGCTTTGGCTATGCTGTATGAAGATTTTCCAATTATTGATTACTTTCACCATGTCAATGAGGACTTGGTCGCTGGCGCCGTGGACTCGAAAAAGATGAATGGATTTGGGACCTACTACTTTTACCTCAAGCGTCTTTCTTAGATGCCCTGCGGCCACAGCCAGGGACGAATACATGAATTGAAATCACTTTTCCATAATCGAAATCGTCCAACCGAAAACAAAAACGGTACTTCCATGATGCCCAATTTCCAGGTCAATATGGCGGGGGGACCTGGCTGCTTTTCCCAAAGCCTCCTCACCGCCTGCCGGAACTGTAACCAGACCCCTCCAAGATGGACAAAATAGTATCCCCCACCAAAAGTTCAATCGGGCAAAATTTGGATGTCCGATTGTTGGAGCCAATAGCACCAACGAACAATAATTCTCCAGAATTCGCAAACTATCTTCTCAGCAATAATCAAAACCTCGCCTTTTGTATACCTGTCTCAAGCATCACATATTTCCATAATGGCACAAACGCCAAAGCATCTCGACCCTTCCGAGCTCGGCACTCGCGAATAGTAAACACCCCCCCCCCCCCCCCGACCATCGCGACAAGCTATCATGCTCGTAACAACGACCTTGGCATGCTGACATATTGTTTGCAAAAGCTGGGATACGCTCTACACGACCGAAATCGCCAACAACGCCGCCAACCCCGACGATGTCGGCACTGTATGGTTCGACGACTCCTCCGCCGAGGAAAAGATGCTCGCATTCCTGGCCCGTCTCGCCGGCGACTCGCCCGACTCCGATGCTGACGACGAAGACGACACGACAGACACCCAGCCACCACCGCCAACAACCACATTACTGTGCAAAGAAACCACGTCTTTTCTGGATCTCGGCTGCGGCAACGGCTCCATCCTCTTCGCCCTGCGCTCCGACGGCTGGTCAGGCCCGCTCACGGGCGTCGACTACAGCGCGCACTCCATCCGACTCGCCTCCCAGATCGCCTCCTCCAAGGCCCTCACCAACAACATCACCTTTGCCGAATGGGACCTCATCAACGGCCCCCCCCTCTCCACCACCCTCTCTCCCCCCTCTTCACAGCACACATTCGACGTGGTCCTCGACAAGGGCACCTTTGACGCCATTTCTCTCAGCGACGCCACCGACGCCGCAGGGCGCCGCATCTGCGAGGGTTACAAGGCGCGCGTGCTGCCGCTGCTCGCCGTCGGCGGGCTCTTCCTGATTACGAGCTGCAACTGGACAGAGGAGGAGCTGCGCGGGTGGTTCGTGGGTGGCGAGCGGGTGGCGGGGGCCACGTTTGAAGAGGCGGGACGGGTCAAGTATCAGACGTTTAGCTTTGGGGGCGTTTCTGGCCAGACAATCAGCACTCTGTGTTTCCGCAAGGTATAGCAATGTCTCTGTTTTGAGGCGCATAAAATCATAGCAAGCTCAACATGTACATACACGAATACACCCGTAGAATATACTTCAATCGCATCATATTGAGAGACTGCCAATATCGTCTATTCTATACACCTCGTTTGCTTTAACCAGCCCTGGTAGCCTGGCCATCATCGCTCTCAGTACTCAAATTTTTGTTTGAAAAGTCAACATGTTTTTTCTTTGGCTCATTAACTCTAAGGTGATGTATTCATAGGCTCACCACCCGAGGCTGTCGCCTCGCCGGCGGCTGTCGTCGCAAAGTACCGCACGTCCACGTCGTTGTCCTTTTGCAGCTTGCCGAGGTTGGGCAGCACCCGCTCCTGAATCAGCTCCTGGCCTCTGGACGACGGAACCATCTCAGCACCCTCCTTCTCCAGCGAATAGATGGTGCCCTTCTCGGGCAGACGGCGCAACACTCCGATAATAACAGAGTATGTCTTCGCGACGTTGAAGCGGATGTTGGGGATGTCGTCCTCTACCATGTTGTCCAGAATAGGCAGGATAGATTGCTCAATGACGTCAAGGCTCACAACGCTGGCAAGAGTCTAGACTGAGTTAGCACTGAATCGAAAGAGTATTCAACGGAGAATACATACCGAAATGGCAAAGCACGTCGTCATTCTATACAAATAGTTGCTGTGCTGGCCCATGTCGACGACCTTGGGAATGATGGCCTCGCTGGCCCACTCAACGCCGAATACTTCGGTGAGCTTCTTTAGATTATGTGTAGCGGCCTCACGAATGGAAAAGACAGTGTCGCCAAGCCAGTCCATGCAGAGGTTGCTGAGCTTCTCGTTGAAGAAGTTGACACCCAATTGGCTGGCAAGAAGTGGAATGTACTCGATAATGGCGAGGCGGACTCTCCACTGCTTGTCCTCGGCAAGCTGCACAATGGCAGGAAGCAGAGACTGTGAAAGCAGGTCGATGCCAATAACTACAAACGGTCAGTGGCGTAAAGATAAGTTTGGACTCAATGCATACCTTGATTAACCTGCTCCAGCTTGGAGATGATGTGGAGTCTAACCTCGGGGAACTCATCCTTGAGCATGAGAAGGAACATGGGCAGCAAGTGATCAATAGTCCTACCAAATATTAGTGGAGAACTGGACACTCAACTAATCCAACTTACTCTTGCTTGCCCAGAATGGGGGCCAAGCCGCTAATTTGAGTTCCCAGAGCAGCGCGAACATGCTGCGAAGTGTCAGACACGAGGTCCTCAACACTTGGCATAATATCTTTGAGAAGGACGTCGTGGTCAACCAGAGCGCAGAATCCGGGAATCTGGCCAGCGATGGCAGTGCGGACCTCGGCCTCGTTATCCTTGAGCAGCTTGACGAAAGCCGGAACCAAATCGCGCGAAACAACCTCCTCATCGACGGCCTTGGCAATCTACACTGCGAGTTAGCATCTTGTACCATCCTGTTGCTGTTTTAGTAATGACCGACCTTCTCAAATCTGTCTGCGATCATATATCTCACGCGCCAGCTTTTATCTTCTATCAGATTTCGCAGCGATGTGAGAAGAACGCCGTGGCTTGATTGTTGCTTGGCGGGAACAACTTCGGCAATGGCGATGAGAATCTCGACAGTTAGAAGCCTGACGCTGTCCTGATCGTCCTGGACGAGATGCTGGAAGAGGGGTATCATATCATCGACAACGATGGAAGCAGGCATCTCCCTGACAAACTTGGCCATGTTGGTCGCGGCCTGACGGCGAACCATGGGAGTCTCATCGTGTACTAGCAGACCAAACTGGTTGCGAAGCTGTTCCTGTACCGGGGGTGTGACCTTCTTGTAGGGAGCTGTGAAGAGACCGCAGCCCGACACCTTGGATGTAAACCAGTCGGCCTTGGCGAGACGGATGGTGAGGGGAATAAAATATTCTTCGACTTGCTGAGGGTTGAGACCCTCGCAGATCTTGTTGAGAGACTCGACAGCCTGTGCCTGGGTTAGTATGCTTGCCGGACGGCGCGTAACGGATGCTGAATTTCGGTGTTCGTACCTTGTCGCGCACGACCGGCTCTTCGATAGCTGCGAGGTTCTCAAGAGGAGAGAGAATAACATGAGCCCACTGGGGACCACCGACGTATTCGGTGAAGCTACCAAGCTCCTCGCTCAGAGCGACCAGTACTTCGTCCTCATCCTCGACCGATTCTGGAATGCAAATGTCAGAGACGCTGAGCGGGGGGCAAACAGGGAGCTGCAAAGCTGGCGCAGACGCGGGTAGGCTAACCATCGAGAAAAGGAACCAGCTCCTCGCGAGTGCGCTCGGGACCGAGAGCTAGAGCGATGGTGGAGAGACGGTGGATGGCATTGAGGCGGAGGAGAACGTCGTCATGCTGGACCGAGAGTCAACAGAGGGGTCGCGAGTACGGGGGGTAAAAAAAACAGGAGTGGGTGGCGGTCGTACCTTGAGCTCATCGATGAGGACGGCGATGGGGTAAAGCTCGTCATTTGGGTTTGGCGCGTCAGCCATGGCGGATTACGATGGAGGCGGCGCGTCGCTCGAGCTGGGTAAGGATGTTGCGTCGTCGTGAAGGTGTCGACGGTTGGACGGGCGGCTGCTGATGTGCGGTGGAGGAGAAGGTGGGCGGTGGATCGCGCGTGCCTAAGTGATGCAATTGATAGAGCGGCGCAGGTCGGCGGCAAAGGGCAGATAGGATGGGGAAGTGAGTATGCGACGACCGTAAATATCTTGGAGAGATGAGCGGGAAGAAATTGCGGCAGTTTGATGACGGAGCAAGCCACAGAACAGGATAAGAAAGGTGAATTCCAATGTTGTTTGTAGGCCAGGTCGAACTAGCTTTGCTGCCCGTGAGAGCACGAGCCTCCCGAGCAACAAGGGCGGCGGGCGGCTGCTGGCAGTCTGAAAGCCTGTGGCTGGAGGTGGCTGTGAGCTGCCCTATGCAACGTCGCCAGGTTGCTATTTACAGGCCTCTGTTCAGCACGTATTGGCCTGTAATTTCTGGTGGGGCGGCAGAGCCAGTGCAGCTGCCAGCCACTGTTTAGCCCCTGTAACGTCTCGACAAAGAAATTGGCGGCTGGACCATCTATATTCCGATTTAACCCCGCCGTCTGCTCGCCCGTTAGCGAGGTACCTCCAGTTCGCTGCACGTCCCCTCAAGCCAAAGGTCCCTGTGGATCTGCCCGCCAGAGGCAACTACACCCCTCCAGGTACCACACAAATTTCCTGTGACTCAATCGGTTGTTCGCAACGGGCTGCAGTAGACCATCCCGACTTTACTGGCTGCCTGCTCGCTCGCACATCACCCTCAACACTACCTATACACCGTTCTGGAGAGGCATTGAGAACTCGCTCTCACCATGCCGACCATCTCCGTTGACAAGTACAAGCTCTTCGAGGCTCTCGGTCGCAAGTATGTTGCCCCCAGCTGCCCCTCGCTTCACCCCGCCATCAAGCTAACCCGGCCGGTTTCTCTACTCTACAGGTACACCCGCGAGGAATTCGAGGACCTGTGCTTCGACTATGGAATCGAGCTCGACGAGGACACTGAGGATGACGAGCGGCCTGTTGTCGACGGCAAGCAGGAGCCACCTCAGCTGAAGATTGAGATTCCTGCCAACCGATACGACATGCTCTGCTTCGAAGGCATCGCTCTCAACCTCAACATCTTCCTCGGCCGTACCCAGCCTCCCAACTTCCGCATCGTCGAACCCAAGGACGCCGACCAACAAGTCATTACCGTACACCCCGAAACCCTAAAAGTCCGTCCCTATGTCGCCGGCGCTGTTCTTCGCAACATCAAGTTCACCCAGGACCGCTACGACTCCTTCATTGCTCTGCAGGACAAGCTGCACCAGAACCTGGCCCGCAACCGAACCCTCGTCTCCATGGGAACCCACGACCTCGACACCGTCAAGGGCCCCTTCACCTACGAGGCCCTGCCGCCCAAGGACATCAAATTCAAGCCTCTCAACCAGACCAAGGAGATGAATGCTGAGGAGCTCATGGCCTTTTACGAAAACGATAAGCACCTGGGTCGCTTCCTGCACATTATCCGCGACTCGCCCGTATACCCCGTCATCTACGACGCCAACCGCGTTGTCTGCTCCCTACCGCCCATCATCAACGGCGAGCACTCCAAAATCACCGTCGGCACTACGAACGTCTTCATCGAGATCACGGCCACCGACATGACCAAGCTTGGAATTGTCACCAACATGCTCGTTACCATGTTCTCCATGTACTGCGCTGAGCCCTTCACCGTCGAGCCCGTCAAGATTGTTTCCAACCACAACGACCTCACCCGCGTCACACCCTCTTTGCAACCTCGCGAAACGACAGCCGAAGTGGACTACCTCAACAGCTGCACCGGCCTCGACAAGACTCCCGAGGAGCTCTGCAAACTCCTTACCAAGATGGCCTATGTATCCAAGCCCTCCAGCAAAGACGCCAACCTTTTAGAGATCGCCATTCCCCCCACACGTGCCGATATCCTGCACCAGTGTGACATTATGGAAGATCTCGCCGTCTGCTACGGCTACAACAACCTCCCCCGCACAAAACCCAACCGCAGCGCCACTGTCGGTGGTCCCCTCCCCATCAACAAGCTCGGCGATCTCGTGCGCATGGAGGCCGCCATGGCCGGCTGGTCCGAGGTCATGCCGCTAATCCTCTGCAGCCACGACGAGAACTTTGCCTGGCTGAACCGCAAGGACGACGGCAACACCGTCGTGCGCCTGGCCAACCCCAAGACGCTCGAGTACCAGGTCGCCCGCTCCTCGCTGCTGCCCGGCCTCCTCAAGACCATCAAGGAGAACAAGGGCCACAGCGTACCCATGCGCATCTTCGAGGTCGCCGACGTCGTCTTCAAGGACGAGCGCGAGGAGCGCAAGGCCCGCAATGAACGCCACTTTGCCGCCGCCTGGTGCGGCAAGACGTCGGGCTTCGAGGCCGTCCACGGCCTCCTCGACCGCGTCCTCCTCATGCTCCGCACATCGTTCCTCACCGAGGGCACCGACACCCCCGGCACCCCCGACGGCTACTGGATCGAGGAGCTCAACGAGGAGACCTTCTTCCCCGGCCACGCCGCCGCCGTGCACCTGCGCCTCGGCGGCAAGGCGGCACGCATCGGCGAGTTTGGCATCCTGCACCCTACCGTCCTGGAAAAGTTTGATTTGAGGTATGTCTGTCCCAAACACCCTCCCTCTCGTGTAGCGGACTTACTAATGCTTCTTGCCAATAGATATGCCGTCAGCACTCTGGAAATTAACCTCGAGGCTTTCCTATAATTCATAACCTGGAAATCAAAGACGTAAAAGAAGAAAAGAAAAGGAATACATGGTACTCAAACACATTTCGAGCATTTGGAACAAAGGAGCAAAAAAATGTAGCGCATCTAGAATAGCCCAAACAAGAAAAAAAGTATATAAACGCCTGTGCTGATAAAAATGCACATGATGCGTCACAAGGGCGAGGTGCAATTGCATGTTAATGTTTCCTTCTTGGATTAATACTATATCACCTGTACGCCGCGCCATGTCTAACTCCTGTCGTCGAGAAGCCTCCCTCGCCTAAAAAGAACCTAATGTAACGATGAACAAATCCCAACAGCATCGCTGTTTCTATGTCTAACTGTTATCTCTGAACCGTGTCTGCTTGCCCCGCGTCACCACGTATTCTGCCCCATGTACTGCGCCAATCCCGTCGCCGAGCGCGGTCGCTGATACAATTCCGCCGCCTTGTCTTGCATGGTAATTTCTCGGACCACGTCCTCGGCAGTTTTGCTTTGCGCCACTCTCGAGAGCTCCATCTCCATGGGCGAGGGGCGCAGGAGCCCCGCCACAGACTTAGAACGTTGTGTATACGCCGTAATGTGCGCTGGCTTGGGCAGAGTAGGTTCCTGCAGCGATACCATGGCATACCCAGCGTCCGAACCATTGCTGCAAAGGGACAGACTGGACGGCGAGAGAATAGGCGGGAGGATGTGGTATTGGGTGTTCTCTGTATATACAATTGTGTAGGGCGGGTGATGGTCTGTTGGAAACATGACCTCCTACGTCATCTCCTGCATTTCTTGCTCTGGCTTGGCCTTAATCTCGGACTGGCCTGCCTCCTCTACCGGTGCTGGGGTGGAAAAGACGCCTTTGCCGATATTAATATTTGCGAGGCCGTCGCGAAGGGCCGCAAAGGCGCCTGCACCAGTACCTGCGCTCGCGCCCACACCCTCGGCCGAGACACTGCGCTTAAGAGAGGAATTTGGTGGCGGGGTAAGCGTCTGGTGAGCTGTTTCCACTCCGGTCAAGACCGACTGGCTTGTTCCCAGGCTTGGAGGCTTGGGGCTCGGCGACGCAGCGCCCGAGTTGTGTAGTCGTGAGACAGCTGCCTGTCGCTCGCTCTCACTAAGAGCGGTGGCGTCGAGTGTGGCGTTCATCTCATCGTCGGTACGGCCAAAGGCTTGGTACCACCAGCGGATATCCTTGAGGCGAGGAAAAATGATGCGTTCCTTGCCTTTGACGAGGTCATCGACAGTAGGATCGTAGTCGGGATTGGTAAATTCTTGCTTGCGGCATAGGAAGTAGTCCCAGACAGACGAGGTCCGTTCCATGACATTGGCGTCGACGCGCTGCTTCTCAGAGTTATAAAGGAAGGTGCCGTACTGGCAAGAGTACAGGTGATAGAGTAAACGTCGCAGGAATCTCTCGTTGTACTCGAATCGGTCCTTGTGCTGGCGTATGAGCTGGTAGGTGCAGTCCAAGAACTGGTGGAAGACTGGGCTGACCATCTTGGGCGTAGTCGCCTCTTCGTTAACCACTTTACCAGATGCTGCTTCACTGGCAGCGTCTGGCTCATCGTCATCCTTGCTTGGGTTGAAAAAGCGTTTCGCACCGCTAAGGACGTTTTGGAAAGCGTCATTGCGACCGTCATTCTCACCCGGATTCACCTTGGTGCCGGCAAAGGCGTCGCGTTGCACCGTGAACCAGTCTTCGTGGTTGAGGTGTCCTGAGCGTAATCTAAACATGTGACCAAAGGACAGCCAGTCCTTTTCGACCAGCACCACAAAGCCCTCTATCGTTCGGTAGTATGGATCAAGCATGATTTGTGAAAGTGCGCTCAGCTGACTTGTACGATCCCAGCCATCGGAGCAGTGAATGAGTACGTGAGAGTGATTGATCCCGACTTGGCGAGTGATGATGGCGGAGCCGGCGAGAACATCGTGTATGTGCCTGAGCCAGTTACTCTGGTGCAGAATTTCCCTGTTGGGGGGTAAAGGCGACATGTCGGCGTCCTTGAGGGCTTCGACGACCTTGTTAAGAGAGCTGCGCATGACGTGGATATTCTCGATGCTAAGGAAAATCTTGGTCGCAAACTTGTACTTGTCCATGTTCTCGGAGCCCATTCCTTGAACCTGATTAATAACGGCGTTGATTGTTGGCCGAGCATCAACAATCAGGTTGCTTTGTTGAGCACCGTAGACGAGCCTTTTCCCCGTTTTCTCATCATACATGAGTACAGACTGTGCAATCATCTCATCCTCAAGCTTGTCTGTCTCGCTCAGCTCTGCTGCTTGGCTGGAGCTGGTGCTCGAAACATCCAGCTGACTAGACATGGGCGTACCACTCTCCGAACCAGCAGGCATGGAAGCGGAGAACGAAGCAGCGACCAGCTTTTCGTCCTGCACATTTGTCTTTCTCGTGATGCCCGCCAACGGTTGCGAGCTTCTTGTGATGGTGCAGTTGTTGACGGGGTGAATATAAGACAGGGTAGGTATACGGCATCTCGAGCGAAAGTCCTTGGCGTATTTCAAGACATTATCAGATATCTTGGACGGAACGACCAGAAACGCGGGGTATGTGTCGCAGAATGTGTAGTCCTTGTTGATGTGGGTTATCCTCCAGCCCTTGTCTGGCAGCTTCTCGCTGATGCCCTGCCGTCTGAACTCGGCCTTTGGGTCATAAAAGTGCCAGCCATCAACCTGTCGCTCATTCTTTAGAGGCTTGTGCGAGAAAGCAAAGAGCCTCTCTACAGTGCCGAGCTTGCAGGTGCGGACTTTGATAAACTCAAAGACTTCCTTGGCCGCTTCGCTGCTGGCAAAGTTGAACGTAACAAATGTAAAGTCCCGGCAGCGGATTCGGATGGAGGAGGCCTGTCTGGATCCTGGGGGCGTCGGCCGAAAGGTGCAGTGGCTAAAGATGGGATATGTGAGCCATCGCTCCCGGGTCTTGGGGGGCGTAGCAGGTGTCGTCACGGGCGTCGTCTCGGGCGACGAGTTGGCGGGAGGGTTCACAGGCGCGCAAAACACCAGGTGGTAGTCTGTGAGGCGGAGAGAGCCATTCGTCGGCTGTCCACCGTTGATGCCCTGGACATTCTCGATGACCTGCAACAGTTAGATGGAGGCGAGCACCGGCCCAGCTGGGAAGCTAACCTTTTTGGCTTCCATGCTGGCTAGGATGCGCGGTACTTGAGGACCCCAAGCTACCCGACACGCGGCTCAGAACTCGATTCCGTATTTGTAGAGGCAGTCGCATATGATGATGAAGCTGTCCGATGTCTGCAATCGTATATTTGTTCGTGGCGATAGGCTGCGAGTATATTCTGCGTCGCGGCGCCGAGGCTACCGAGAGGGGTATAAATGGATATGATGTCGGGATGGCCGTCGCAAATAACGACTGGGTATAAAGAAAGGGAATCCGGGTAAAGCTTTGTATGCTTCTCAAGACAGCACCATCCGCCGCAGACGTGGTGTTGAGCGCCTGCGATGGAGCGAAGAATGACAGTAGAGCGGGCTGCGTGGGTGACGATGCTAGCTTGGCTGCTGGCACGCGCAGGCTGGGAGCTTCACGAGCCAAGGCGGGGCTAAGTCGTACGTCAGGCGCAGGTGCTGCGAGCCATGGCGCGAGGGAAACAGGTGATTGGGCATGGGTGATCAAACATCAACGCTGGGCTTTCAAGTTGCAGAGGGAAAACATTGGAATAAGAGGCGAGTATGACCTTCTACAACATAAAACTCTATACAGGTGCAAAATAGCTGTAATCGTATTCATGGCCGGCCCATCTGATTGCCGTCACTGCTTCCTGCGACAATCGCTAGTTCCATCTCCAGGCCCCACCCATTTCCTGTCTTGACATCGGGGACTCGGCGAAAGTGATTATCCTCGACGGCCCTTCTGTGCTCCACGAAAACTGGGAACCCTGGCAGGCGCACGGTTCACCAGCCAAACAGGTGCGGGCCAGCGATTAGGGCTCAACCCACACCAAAAAAATATTCGCTGCGATAGTGCGGGACGACAGGCGAAACTACTGTTCGGCGGAGACCACCACCAAAGAAAGGCCTTTGCTCTGAAGTCGCGATTCCACCTCTCGTCCTCCTTGTGCCAACCCGCCGTATACTTGTTCGAGTCGACAAATAACCCTCACCAAACCATCAAGATGTCTCACCCTGGTGCTCAGATGTGAGTATTATCTACGCCTTTTTCTTTGTCTGTTGTGCTGCGCCATGCTCGACTTCCGTCTCTCTCGAATTGGAAAATCGACTCGCATCAGTTGGGAATATTCGGTGTGGATGTGGCCACCACTCTTGTGTGCATTGGACGATGAAGCAAACCGCTCCAGTACGGAGAATCCGTCTTGAATTTTTACGACGACCGCAACGAATTACACCAGCAGCGAACCGACGACCCAGTTCATGAGAGACGTGAACAGACGACGGCAGCCGCAAACACAACCGGTCAAAACGTACAAATGCTAACCTATATGCCTCCAGCTCCAAGCGGAGAAAGTTCGTCGCCGACGGTGTCTTCTACGCCGAGCTCAACGAGTTCTTCCAGCGCGAGCTCGCTGAGGAGGGCTACTCTGGCGTCGAGGTGCGCGTCACCCCCACCGTCACCGACATCATCATCCGCGCCACCCAGACCCAGGAGGTCCTCGGCGAGCAGGGCCGCCGCATCCGCGAGCTCACCTCGCTGATCCAGAAGCGCTTCAAGTTCCCCGAGAACAGCGTGTCGCTCTACGCCGCCAAGGTGCAGAACCGCGGCCTGTCCGCCGTCGCCCAGTGCGAGTCGCTGCGCTACAAGCTCCTCAACGGCCTCGCCGTCCGCCGCGCCTGCTACGGTGTCCTCCGCTTCATCATGGAGTCGGACGCCAAGGGCTGCGAGGTCGTCGTCTCGGGCAAGCTCCGCGCCGCCCGCGCCAAGTCGATGAAGTTCACCGACGGCTTCATGATCCACTCCGGCCAGCCCAAGAACGACTTCATCGACACCGCCACCCGCCACGTCCTCCTCCGCCAGGGCGTCCTCGGCATCAAGGTCAAGATCATGCGCGGCTCCGACCCCGAGGGCAAGGCCGGCCCCCAGAAGACCCTCCCCGACGCCGTCACCATCATCGACCCCAAGGAGGAGCAGCCCGTCCTCCAGCCCATGAGCCAGGACTACGGCGCCAAGGCTGCCGCCGCTGCCGCCGCCTCCCAGGACGCCCGCGTCGCCGAGGAGGCCGAGGCAGCCGAGCCTGCCGAGCAATAAATGCTGAGCGAAGCGGTGATGGCTTTGCGTGGCTTTCGTTAATGACTGTTATCACGGGTTTTGTTCTTTTCTTTGTCAGGGTGGAAGGCGAAAAAAAAGTCTTTGCTGCAGAGGATGAAAAGATGGCTAGTTGGGCGTCGGAACGTTTTAAAACACCATTGCATCTAAAGGTTTCATCTGCTAGATAATGGTAGTCGAAACCATAAAAGAAGAAATGAGACCCCATGAATCTATACCACTATAATCATGCTTGGTGACGTAGCAAATGCCTCAAAATTATATGCCTCTCTGTAGGCTAGCCCGACGAAGAGGGCGATGGGTGTGGATGGTCTACAGTCGCCCTTGTGTGGCCACTTTCACATACTTGTACGTGTCACAATTGGCATCGCTACCGAAAATGTGCAGAACATGGCCTTTGGCTACCCTTCTATCTACACTGCGCAAGTCGCTAAATGCTTTCCAGGCTCTGCCCCTGTACATATCAACAAAAATGCCATCGAGGCTGCTTTTCCGTGCTCAACATCTTCTCAAGTGGCACCAGCACCTCTTCTTTCATTCCTCCATGTATGCAGGTTGAAACAAACAAGGCAGTATCGTACAATCGGATTTGGAGGATTCAAATGCTTTTGATCATGCCATCAAGAAGCCTTCCATCCGGTCTTTGCAACAAAAAACGACAAAGCGAAAAAATCAAGAAAACGCCTTGGAACCAGTTTCCTTTCCCTGTCACTCCATTTTCTTTCGTACTGTTGACGAGCATAAACCCAACCATAGTGAAGCATACAAAAAGACATTGGTCAAGTCGTATCCACGCCATCATAATAATGTTCCGAGGAGAATGCCTCTGTTCTCGTCACCAGAACAATGAGACAGCCCGACGTGAGCGCCTAGGTACATGTAGTACCTCTCCGCTCAGGCATAAACGCAGAACATGACCGTAGTCCGCTACCAAAAGAAATTCGTGTCATCTTAATCGTGGATCGTGGAATATCTTGTGTGGCACTGTCTTTATCGCCCTGATGACTTTCGACTCTGGAGCTCGATGGCATCCTGCTCCTTGCTTCGGCTGGCGTGGCCATTGGGTCGGCTGCTGCCCTCATCTTCGCTCTCCTCGGCTAGATCGGTCAGGCCGAAGCCGGCAGCCTCTTCCTCATCGTACGCGCGGATCAGACCCTCGCGATCACCATTGGCGCTGCCAATGCTGTGGCGCCCAGGATCTCCGCTGCGGCGGGCTTGCATACTGCGACGGGTCTGGAAACTGGAAACCATGTCGGTCGGGGTGGCGTCGTAGCCTGAGCGCGAACCGGCGAGCTTTTGGCCGTCGGGGTCACCTCTCGAGAGGTTAAGAAGGTAAACGCCGGTGAAAATGATGAGGAAGCCGCAAAGCAACGAAACGGTGTTGACAGGGTCCGTGGTGTTGAATCCGCTGAACAAGATGAAGGAGGCGCAGAGCGTGGCGGTCGTAAAGGTGACATAGTAAAGAGGATTGACACTACAGAGAGATGTTAGTTTGGATGCAAAGACTGCTGGGGCAGCGCGACTGCCTACATGTTGCTGGGGAAGCAAGCAAGTGCCTTGTTAAAGTAATTCATTTGGGTGACAATGCAGAGACCAGTCAAAATCATAAAGACATAAGTCGAAGGGTGGCTGAACTGGTTGTTGCCTGCAAAGGTAAGCTTGAGGGCGATGCCGAAAGCCTTGGCAGACATGACGGAAATGGAGCCGACAGTCGAGCAGATGGAGAGATAGATGAGCGCATTCTTCTTGCCGTGGTATGGGGCAACTCGGTAGATCATGAAGACAGCGAACGCGACGACGGCGATGGCATAGAGGAGGAAACCTGGTGGCAGTTGTTAGGGACCATGCGAAGCTTTTTGGCGCAGCGCAGCGGACGACATACCAGGCTGCACGGCGTAGTGAAGGATCTGATCAGTAGTCTCAATCTCCTCGTCAGGCGGCGCATGTAGAACAATGACGACGGCGCCAATCAGGCAAATGGCACTTCCCAGCTTGCCTAGAATGCCGAGATCTTCCTTGAGGAAATATGAGCCGAGAACCGCGCCGATGAGAACTGAGAGAGCGCCAAGAGGAGTGACCAGGATCGCTGGCGCAAAGGCGTAGGCAGCAAAGTTGCAAATCTCTCCGATACCGACTGAGGATAGAGTTAGCTCTCTAATCTGAAAGGCAGGGCGCGAGTCTGAGACTGACGAGTTGCGATACCAGCCCACCAAAGGGGATTGCGCATGTAGACATATCCATCACCCTCGAAGCCATGTCTTTCCTCTACTTGCATCAAACCCTACATCTGCGTGTTAGTCGCTACTTTGAACTGCGGGAGGGGCGGTTGTCGCTATGTCGCTCGGGCGCACCTTTTTGGTGATAACGAAGCTCGTGCCTAAATTGAGAGGGTTAGCCGAAGCGACGATGTGCTGGCGCGAGAGGAGCATACCAATTGCTAGAGCCGATGAAACGGCCAACGCAAGGCCGATGTACCTAGAATGGACCGCATTAGTCGAGGAGTTCCATCGCGGACGTGTTGACGGCAACGCACTTGTCCTCAATCATGGTGACCGTGTGTAGCCGAATTGCCGGCGGCGCAGCAAGATCTGGGTGTAGAAGTGTCGCAAACCAGGCGGGAAAAAAGCCCTGCTATTCCGCGATATTTCCTATACGACCACCGAGGGGGCGTAAGATTTGCCCACCGAAGAGACAACTGTGCTGGCCGATGGGCAAAAGAAGCGACGCCAAAGTACGTTCAGCTGGAGTGCGAGTACGAAGGTGTCTGGTCCAGTTTATGTTGGAGCGCAGCGCGTGCAGGAAACAATGGCGAAAATTCTAAGACGCGGGAATCGAGAAAAAGCAAGCGCTCTCGGGTGACAAGATCTCTTCCTCTTCTTCTTTTTTTGCGGTCCCTCGAATCGTTTGTTGAGCCGGAGTTGATTGTCCGGGTGCCGTACCAGCGCGCGCGCAGCCGTCGACGGAGGTAGCGTAAAACGAGAGGAACGACAAGCGTGTGAGAGCTTGACTACGGTGGTCGCGCGAAGAGTGTCGAATTCGGATTTGCAAAAAGAGAAAGAAAAAATATGCGCAGCAAACAGGGGCGAGATAGATGGTGGAGTGGGCGTAGAAATCGGACTGGATTCGGGGGGGAGAGGGGGAAAGAGTAGCAAAAGACAGCGTAGCAGCAGAGCAGCGGAGAGAGAAGCTTTGGTGGCTGATGATGTGGCATGGACAGATGGTCTGATGGAGATGCGAGGTGGAGAGGATTGGCGGCTCGAGGACCTGCCTCAGGGCATTTGGGGCAGTCAGGAGGAGGCTTTGGGAGGGTCGCTTATACCTCAGGTAGGTACCCAGGTAGAGGGCGCAGCCACTAAAGGTCGCGGCGAACCACTGAAGCACACGGGCTCAGGCACACTTTACAGTGGCTTTTACGCCACAAGTTGACGCTGGGCAGCCCCGAGACCATAGGTACCTAGGTAGGTAGGTATTGACTGGACGCATCTGGACTTGTAGACAATCTAATGCCGTTGATCCATTTCATCTACTGATAGGCCACGTCAAACCCAGCTAATAACTTTGCCCTCGGCCATACTGGCAGAAACATTGGCATGGCCATTCCGCTGCGCCAAAGTATCCGGACCGCTAGTGCCGCGCAGGGCCCTCCTCCGAGAAGCCTCCCCGTGTTGGACGGAGCAGGCTTTGGCTGCTGATGAGCACCGAGGCTGTGGGCGAGCATGGTCCCAACGTTCGTACCTGAGTATATACGTAGTAGGTACATAATTGCGGCGGCTGTGCATCAGTCCTGCAGGGCTCAAGGGGCTACCGAACAACCAAGAGAGGCTGGTCTTTGTCCACCAAAGTGTCGCGTTACTAACCACCCTTGAACAAGAAGCGCTATTGTTCAATGGCTAGACACTCTGCAGACTGCGGATAACTCTCAACTCTGTAGTGGCGTCGCGCCGCGAAACATTGACAGGGTTTGGAATGCAGAGCACGAGGCCTTCTTCTCCATGCCATCTCGCCCCTGAGAAACCGCCCTTCCATCTGCACATAATTATCGAGATTCCATCAGAGGTGCCAGCGTGGCCAATCGAGCGCTGTAAATAGGTAGGCAGCGGCACAAGACGATGGACAGGTACCCGTCCGCACCGCCCCCAGGGGACCGGGCACACCAAAAAGCAACGCGTCACCACCACCACCACCACCACCAACCGGGAGGAAAAAAAGTCGACGAAAGAGAAACCGGCTCCGCTAGGACTGTGTAGATCCAAAAACGCCGCCGCTGGCAGAAAAAAATAGATTGAATCCTCCTTGCCAACTCCGTTCGTCCCGCGCGCCCTTGTGACGGGCCGGGGCTCTGACGTTGCTGTTTCAAACGAGTGCCAGTCCAGTTCAGACGCCCTGGGTTATGGATGGATACGACGCCCGCCCGCCCTTGGCTTGCCGCTCATCCATACGAGTAGAACAGTTTGAGCTTGTTATTGTGCAAGGAGCCAGCACCTAACAAGGACAGTTCATCCGACTCGTGCACACTTATGCAAGGAAATTCCTCGTGAAAGCAATACCAGATCGGGCCCCTTGGATGTGGCATATTTCCGTGCCGTCTTCTCTGCTTCTTTTGGGACTTGGGCTTTCGAAATCAATTAAACCCACCGAGAGATGCACCAAAAGATTCTCCACAAGGTTTCAGTTTCTGAAGCTGCGCTCTCTCCTGACTAGCAAGAACTCGTAACTTAGCAGATCCACTCGAGACAGACTACTGACCAGTACGGGCCCGAGGCCCCCATCTGCGATCAACTACGGCTTCACCAGGGAGGCTTGCTCCATGTGGCTGACTGGGCGGCTGCAGGCAGTAAATACTCGAGACTCCCATCTCCATGTTCATTCAGTGTATGGTATATAGCATACATGTTTCTATGCACATCCCAAGCAATAGAATCAACCCTCCACGCATCCACGCGGTCGCGTGCCCTTTCGTAGCTGCGCCACTTGGGGAGGGCGTCTGGCAGGTGTGAGCTTGAGCGCGACGCGTTAAGGGGTTTTCGAACTCCCCACGTTGTTCCTGGTTCCTGGCTCCAGGACGCGAACTAATTATCATATCTAAGCTGGCAAGCTGGTTAGCCCGCAGACTGCGCAAACAGATGAGCGATGCAATTCAAAAGAAATCAGGCTTGATAGGATACTCGTAAAACACACGCCGGAAATGAAAAAGAATCATTGTGCATTTGTTTTTTTAATTACTATTCGTCCTCTAGCAAGGCAGTAAGTTACAGCCAAGCTACTTGCATCTCTAGTATCTGGAACTAGTCACGTACCTCTGCCACCCTATACAACCTTCTCACTTCTACCGCGTCTCACTTCTACCGCGTAGTTCGATAGAGTACTCAGTATCGTCAATCCGAGTCGAAGGCATAAAAGACTAGCGCTTTAGCTGAAACATTTTTCTTGTCCTGTCATGGATTACTCGCCATCGATTTCCAGACAAGAGCCACATTGAGACATATCAACACAACACCCCTGCTAGCTGCAGCTTTGTGTGTTAGTAGTACGCGACCAACACAAGACGTCGACTTGCACAGGGCTGTCGAATTCAGAAATTGTTGCGCCAGATGGCCTTGCTTCGTCCTTGCAATACCCATAGCACCTTCACCATGATATCAATACTGGAATTGCCGTGCATACTCACCATTACGTCGGGTATCAATTGCCTACCCCGCGACCACTCAGGTGCCCAGCTTTACTCAGCTGATTGTCAACCACCGCCCGCAGCTCTCACGTAGCACACGTAGCATCAAATCAATTCCATCGCCAAGCATCACCGTATTTACGCCCCTTGCCGATTCAACTAATCCCATCAAGCTCCCCACAAGCTTCCACAGAGCACACACCCACACCACACGCGCCCATGTCTCTCGAGCAGGCCGCCCGGGACCTGACCCAGGCCGTCAGCGGCATCGACTACGACGGCGCCGCGGTGCACAAATGCCGCGTCGCCCTGCACGGCGGCATGGCCTCTGCCACCGCCAGTGAGCTCGCCGCCGCGCTGCAGATCCTCGTCGAACGCATCGCCGCGGCGCAGGTCGACGACGCCGACGGCGTGGCCTTTGCTGCCCTCACGGCTGGCGCCCTCGTCGAGACGGGCGCCCCCGTGCACGCCCTCGCCGCCGTGCTCCTCGCCAAGGTCCCTGAGTTCCTCGCCGCCGCGCGACGCTTCGCCGACACGTGCCTCGCAGACCTGCTCTCGCAGGAGGAGGAGGAGGAGAACCCGCCGCCCGAAGACCAGGTGCTCGCCGAGGTCGACGGCCGCCGCATCACGCACTACGTCTTCCGCAGCCACGCCCCGGACGACCGCGGCGGCGCGTCCGCCCTCGCCCTGCTGCAGCCGTGGACGCTGCCGGCCGTCGCCGCGCTGTCCCGCGACCGCGCTGCCCTGCGGCAGGCTGCCGCCGACGACAGCCCGCTCCGGAAGGCCGCCCTCACGCTGACGCAGTCGCACGCGCAGTGGCTCGCCATCCTGCTGAGCGCGCAGCTCGACGCGCCGTGGCTGGTGCTCTGTCCGCGCGAGAAGCGCGGCTTCCGCATGCTCGTCGACGGCGTCGTGAGCAACTACGACCTGCACGCCCTCGTCGGCGACGTCCTCGTCGAGAAAGGCCTTCCTGGGGAACGTAACCCGGCTGCGCTGATTGCGTACATCAAGGGCGAGGCGCTAGCGCGTGGCGAGGCCGAGTCGGTGAGCGGCCAGTTTCAGTTTTACGAGTGGCAGGCCGCGGCGTACAACTGGGAGGATGCGGAAGTCGCGCACCCCGCCGGTCACTATGTCTGGGGCGAGGGCATCCCGAGCGGCGTGCCCAAGTTCAAGAATGTCCCGACCATGATTGTCGGCCCGCAAACGATTCAACGCTCGTGGAACAATCCCAGGACGTTTGGGGGGCTGCGGTGCAATGTAAGCATCACAGAGGAGCTCAAAGAGGACGAGGTCGTGTCTCTGCTGGCAGAGATGAAGGTAGCTGCGGTGCCAGTCGAATGAGTGGGAAGCAGAAGAAGTAATACAGAACCGTGGCCAAAATTCTAGGGCCGGCACGGGAATCACTTGATCAATGTTATGTGGACGCATGTGCTTGGTTTTACAGAGTACCCGGGTACTCGTAAATTAAACTCGTCAGGCAGAACATAGAAGTTCTTCTGAGAGCCTATATAGGATCAAGTATCGAGTGCCTTCTTACCAGTCAGCAGAGGATGGTCCAGCCCGACTCATCCAACTGTCGAAAAGTCTCCAGCACAGAACAAGAGTAGGCTAGATTTCGTTTGCGCCAAACTGCCAAGCCGCTAGATTCAAGATTACAAGTCCGCCCAACGCCATATTTTCCCAGTCGAGTACTTCTTCCTCCTCTGGGTGGAAAGAACCGAGTACAAAATCCGCTGTGTGTGTGAAGAAAAGGTGTCCCGTTATGGACCCGAATATTAGAACAAGTACCGACTGTGCAAAAATGTCCTCCCAAAAGCAAACTACGGAGCGTCATCGCAGCCATGCTGCTCCAAAGGGGATGGGGTATAGAAGAGAAAGTGATAGGAGATGTTACTGTTGTCGTGTCGTGATGTTGCAAGGGAAGTAGGGAGAAGCTGCTGTCGTCTGGGTTAGTAGTGGCCGACCGGCCTTTCACTTTACCTATCGCCTTCGTCCCTGTCAAGGTCTTGCAAGTTCCAGGAGGCGGATGGTTTTTGCCTTCGGCATGGCTTCACGTGGTTTTGCTCCGCATAGTCGATGGGTGTCGGATATTTCCATGACTGACATACTGATGGAGTGTTGCATACTGTTGGAGTGTTGTTTGTTAGTAAAGACGTGGATCAAGATCGTCGACGCTTAAAGTCTAGTTAAAGTTAGTAAATGCTTGGCAGATATGAGGGGTACCATTATATATTGCTTACCAATTTCGTCGTCCACATCAGGCTCGTCATTGTCATCGCGCGACCGCTTGCCAGTTACTGAACCCCCATCGCCAACTAGTTCAATCTCGTCGTCGTCTCGCCAATCAATTTCGGCATCTTCATTTGCCTCGGTGACGAATACGGGGCCATCGGCTTCGGCGTCAACAGCGGTTTCGTCATCAGCAAGAGCAGTGCCATCAGCGTCACCTTGAAGGGTGCTGGTCGTGCTGCTATGTTCATGGGCAAAGCTGTCGTCATGCTCATTTGCGTCAAGGCCTTCGACCGGATCTGCGATTGCAATGGCCGAGTCATCCCCATGCGACGCTTCATCTTCCTGTGGGACAGACTCATCAAAGTATTCAACCTCTTCTTGATGGTCATCAGCAGGCTCTTCATGGTATTCCTCGCCGTGCTCTTCAACGTCGCCTTCAGCATGCTCTTCAATGTGTACTTCACCATGCTCTTCGATGTTCAGTTCAGCATACTCTTCATGGTGCACATCGTCGTGCTCATCGTTTTCTCCATCTTCATCCAATTGCTCATGCGCGTAGCTTTGTTCGTCCTGGTCTTCGGCGTGTTCACTAGACACCGCACTGTCATCTGTCCCGTCGCCATCGCTGTCGTTGTGGTTGGATTGCTGTGAAAAGTGATGCTGAATCTCTTCTAGACCTTTGCCTGACGTGGCGCTCTCTACTAGAAATTCGTATCTTCTCGCGCTGTTTAACCTTGTAAACAAATAGGTGTACAACGTTCGGCGGCCGTTAGGGTCATCATTCTTGATAAGCAAGTCAAACACCTCCAGAATTTGATGCATTGTAACGTTAGACGGGGTTGACTATTATCGCATTAGCTTGTGCTCAAAGAAGCTCTGCCGAATGTTGCTTACCTCTGTGAACTCCAACCCAAGCTCATCTACTTGGAAGACTAACTCATCTTCTGCTGTCACCTCATGCTCCAACTGCGAACGAAATCCGCTAAAAACATTCTGCATGTTGTCATTGAGGATGGACAAGTCAGAGAAGAAGCCCTCATTGCCAGACGAGAAGAATGGGAATTCGTCTCCTTGGTATTGCACCGTGATGTTTGGAAAGCGACGGTCGGTGTTCTCTAATTGAAGATCGCCGGCGGCATCTATACTGGCGTTCCCAGAAATGACACTTTCAAGCGCTTGCCACTCGTCCTGCCGACGATCTCTGCTCTCTTTCTCGTCATCCTCGACATTTGCTTGTTCATTCCAGTCGCCGAACTGGGCAGTGTTCGCTTCTTTGAAAAGCTCGTCCTGCTCATCAACTCTCTCTTCTTGAACTTCGGCCGTCGCATTGTCGGCAGCATCATCCTCCCAACTGATCTCAGCATGTTCTTCGGAAACCTTGGTTCCTGCATTTTCGGTGGCGCCTTGAGCCTCTTCTGCAACTTCTTCATGCATTCCATCATCGTTTTGTTCTCCACTATAATCGACCTCTCCAAGGCCATAGTCGATCTCGTCACCAACAGCTTCTGTCAGTGCATCGAGTGCGGCTCCGGCAGCGTCGGCGTCGAGTGGCAGCTTAGGCTCGGGGGCCTG